>NC_060184.1:62727947-63422947 GCF_021184085.1 Oncorhynchus gorbuscha
AGGTGGGAGTCACTAATTTCTACTAATAAATGTTTCATTGTGTGTGAGCCATCACTAGTTTTCTCTTGTTGGTTAGAAATATAATGATTACCTCACCTTGATATAGGTCAAACCCTCCCCCCTAGCCCCGCCCACCATCCACCTGGTTGTAGTACCTGCCACCTACTCTAAGTGGAGGAAGAGAGCCACAGTGTCAGGTATCGCCCCTCAGCTCTCCTCTTCCTGTACACATCCATCTGATTGAAGAGTTATGAGTCTATCCCTGGCTAAATGACTCTGACACACCAAGATTCCTGCCCACCTGGGCTCAATCAGTCTCACTTAAAAAATCTTATTTCACCAGTGTCTCTAATGCCGAGACAGCAGCGAGGGCAATTCTACAGTAATGTTATCACATCTCTTCTGGAGGGAATGGGGTGATCCCTCTCACATACCAAAATATGAACTGAAAGAACAGTTGAGAAAGAGGAGGAAAGAGAGGAAAGAGGACGCAGGTTTGTCCCTGATTTGGTGAAGCAATTAAAACAGGTCACGTGACGAGGGAAGGTGTCCAGTTTCAGAAGTCCCGATCGCCAGAAAACAATAATGCATAACAGCAGCTATAAGACAGATTTGACAGTGCAATCCGTAGTCGCTGTGATGAGGAGAGCAGGTAGGTCTCTCTGGGGTCTTAGTAATAATGCTCTAAGCAAAACAACAACAGACCAACTAGCACAGAGGCACTTTGGAGTTTTTTTGTTTGTTTGACACCTGCTTCTTTTTCTTCTTCCTCACCTGGTTAAGTCTCATCTGTCGAAAGGCTTGGAATCGTGGGGAAACTAAATTCACCCACAAATCCCTTTGTGGTGAAAACAAGTGAACTTTCATATTGCTGATTCTGTCCACCCACAAATAACTTCACACCAGGGACAGAATGATTGATACTCTTCATCATCTCTCCCCCCCCTCTCCCTCCACCACCAACCTCCCTGATTTAATTCCAAACTACCGCCAAGCTGTGTCACCCATACCAAAGAAGGAACTCCCCAATGTAGCTGCGCTGTAGCCTATTGATCCACAAACAGCAGGAAACCAAACTCAATGCATCCGAACACAATACCCAGATTGGATGACAAAAAACAAAACTCTGAAACCACAACACAAGAGAATTGCAATGACAGGAAAAACTGTAGTTGGCACAGTTGAAGTCGGAAGTTTACATACACCTTAGCCAAATACATTTAAACTAAGTTTTTCAACAATTCCTGACATTTAAGCCTTGTAAAAATTCCCTGTTATAGGTCAGTTAGGATCAGCACTTTATTTTAAGAATGTGAATTGTCAGAATAATAGACAGAATCATTTGTTTCAGCTTTTATTTCTTCCATCACATTCCCAGTGGGTCAGAAGTTTACATCCACTCAATTAGTATTTGGTAGCATCGCCTTTAAATTGTTTAACTTGGGTCAAACGTTTTGGGTAGCCTTCCACAAACTTCCCACAATAAGTTGGATGAATTTGGCCTATTCCTCCTGACAGAGCTGGTGTAACTGAGTCAGGTTTGTAGGCCTCCTTGTTCACACATGCTTTTTCATTTATGCCTACACATTTTGTATAGAATTGAGGACTGGGCTTTGTGATGGCCACTCCAATACTTCGACTTTGTTGTACTTAAGCCATTTTGCCACAACTTTGGAGGTATGCTTGGGGTCATTGTCCATTTGGAAGACCCATTTGCGACCAAGCTTTAACTTCCTGACGGATGTTTTGAGACGTTGCTTCAATATATCCACATAATTGTCCTCCCTCATGATGCCATCTATTTTGTGAAGTGCACCAGTCCCTCCTGCAGCAAAGCAACCCCTCAACATGATGCTGCTACCCCTGTGCTTCACGAATGGTATGGTGTTCTTCGGTTTGCAAGCGTCCCCCTTTTTCCTCCAAACATAACGATGGTCATTATGGCCAAACAGTTTTATTTTAGTTTCATCAGACCAGAGGACATTTCTCCAGAAAGTACGATCTTTGTCCCTATGTGCAGTTGCAAACCGTAGTCTAGCTTTTTTACTGTGGTTTTGAGGCAGTGGCTTCATCCTTGCTGAGCGGCCTTTCAGGTGATGTCGATATAGGACTCGTTTTACTGTGGATATAGATACTTTTGTACCTGTTTCTTCCAGCATCTTCACAAGGTCGTTTTACTGTGCTGTTGTTCTGGGATTGATTTGCACTTTTCGCACCAAAGTACGTTCATCTCTAGGAGACAGAACGTGTCTCCTTCCTGAGCGGTATGACGGCTGTGTGGTCCCATGGTGTTTAATCTTGTGTACACTATTGTTTGTACAGATGAACGTGGTACCTTCAGGCATTTGGAAATTGCTCTCAATGATGAACCAGACTTGTGGAGGTCTACAATTTTTTTATGAGCTTGGCTGATTTCTTTTGATTTTCCCATGATGTCAAGCAAAGAGGCACTGAGTTTGAAGGTAGGCGTTGAAATACATCCACAAGTACACCTTCAATTGACTCAAATGATGTCAAAACAAAACACATTTTATTGGTCACATACACATGGTTAGCAGATGTTAATGTGAGTGTAGTGAAATGCTTGTGCTTCTCGTTCTGACAATGCAGTAATATCTAACAAGTAATCTAACAATTTCACAACAACTACCTTATACACACAAGTGTAAAGGAATGAATAAGAATATGTACATATAAATATATGGATGAGCGATGGCCGTGCGGCATAGGCAAGATGCAGTAGATGGTATAGAATACAGTATATACATAGGAGATGAGTAATGTAGGGTATGTAAACATTATATAAAGTGGCATTGTTGGATGTTTGATGTTAATTAGCCTATTCAGAAGCTTCTAAAGCCATGTTCTGGAATTTTCCAAGCTGTTTAAAGGCACAGTCAATTTAGTGTATGTAAACTTCTGACCCACTGGAATTATGATACAGTGAATTATAAGTGAAATTATCTGTCTGTAAACAATTGTTGGAAAAAATACTTGTATCATGCATGAAGTAGATGTCCTAACCGACTTGCCAAAACTATAGTTTGTTAACAAGAAATTTGTGGAATGGTTGAAAAACGAGTTTTAATGACTCCAACCAAAGTGTATGTAAACTTACGACTTCAACTGTATATGCAAGCCTCGCCTACACACACACAAACAAACATGGGACTAATAAGGAGTAGATAGAGGCTTGAGGAAAGCAAACTAACACTCTAATCTCACCCTCTTAGAGATCTCGTCTCCCTGCAGATAAATGTTGTTAATTTCTTCCCTTCATTATCATGGCTATGACCCCCCACAGTCTTCCTCCCTCATCCCCATGTTTTCCTGTCCTCTTCCGGAGGTTACAGAGTCAGCATCCCCTCTCTCTCTCTCCTCCAGAATAGTCATCATGTTTCTATCCACAGCGGTACAATCGGCCCTATGAGGATCCTGCTCTGGACAAAGCAGTTTTCAACAGGGAAAGCTCAACAGCCAAAGTATCATCCACTCTCTCTCTCTCTCTCTCCTCTCTCTCTCTCTCTCTCTCTCTCTCTCTCTCTCTCTCTCTCTCTCTCTCTCTCTCTCTCTCTCTCTCTCTCGTCTCCATCTCCTTCTCCCTCTATTTCTATATCTGTCTCACTGTGTGTTTTAGGCTGCATCTGCCACTGTGCTGTGTCTGCTTGCATCAGTACAGTATTAACAACCTTGATCGCTGCTGCTTCCTCCCTCTAGTCTGTATACTCTTCAGCAGGGCCTCATATTTACCACATCAAAGACACAGCAAATTGCTCCATAATTCCGTTAGCAAAATTCTGCCAAGGCTGCAAGTAAAAAAAGAAATAAAGTAATGAAAAAACTGGCTTAATTTCGCAAAAAAAGTGAAAAATGTATCTTGAAACATTATTAAAGGAGGGGTGTCTTGGTTTATGTATTTTGTTCATGAAACAGGGAAAGCTTTTGCTGTGCTCTGTTAAACCCCATCTCTCTCTCTCTCTCTCTCTCTCTCTCTCTCTCTCTCTCTCTCTCTCTCTCTGTCTCTGTCTCTCTCTCTCTCTCTCTGTCTCTCTCTCCCTGTCTCTCTCCCTGTCTCTGTCTCTGTCTCTGTCTCTGTCTCTGTCTCTCTCTCTGTCTCTCTCTCTCTCTCTCTCTGTCTCTCTCTGTCTCTCTCTGTCTCTCTCTGTCTCTCTCTCTCTCTCTCTCTCTCTCTCTCTCTCTCTCTCTCTCTCTCTCTCTCTCTCTCTCTCTCTCTCTCTGTGAGAAGGAACACCTCAGCTCAGAGAGAGGTGGCTGTCTCCGGATGCCTTTCCCAAACAGATTAGCACAGTAGCAATAAATACAATAACCCAAACCCGAAAAAACACACGTGGAATATAACATCTGGCTTAGTATGTTATGTTATCCCCTTATCTATTGGATTGTATTCTAGAACACAAGCATATGGACCCCAGCTACTTTTCTTGCATTTGATGCTATTTACCAAATAGTATGAGCAGATAAAACCTGGATCCCAGGTACCTGATTTAAACAAACAGCTGGTATCATATACGATCCCAAAAGTGTTCTGTTCACAAAAGAAAGACAACATTTCATCCCTAGCTGGGTCTTCAACAGAAGTTGAGCTTCATTATGCCACTGACATCAGCCTCCCACCCAGGATCATGACATATTTTGGTGTGTGATCTTGTATTCCAGGATTGGATAATGTGTTTAAACAGTAGCGGAGAACAGAGACACATGGCTGGTATTGTTTGATCATACTCTGATAGGCGCAGAGGTGATGTCAGGGGTTGAGTTGGTTTCCCTGTCTGTCTCTGTCCCTGTCTCCATCCTCATCCCCGCGTCCGTCCCTGTCTCTGTCCCTGTATCTGTCCCTGTCTCTGTCCTTGTCTCTGTCCCTGTCTCTGTCTCATTTTGTGAACCCTCTGTCTCTGTCTCTGTCTCCATCTTCATCCCCGCGTCCATCCCTGTCTCTGTCTTTGTCCCTGTCTCTGTCTTTGTCCCTGTCTCTGTCCCTTTCTTTGGCTCATTTAGTCTTTCTTCTCTCTGTCTCATTTTGTCTTTCCTCTGTCCCTGACTCTGTCTTGTTTTGTCTTTCCTCTGTCTCTGTCTCCATCACTGTCTCTGTCTCGTTTTGTCTTCTCTCTGTCTCTGTCCCTGTCTCTGTCTCGTTTATTCTTTCCTCTGTCTCTGTCCCCATCTCTGTCCCCGCCTCTGTCCCTGTCTCTGTCTCTGTCCTTGTCTATGTCCATGTCTCTGTCCCTTTATCTGTCTCATTTTGTCTTTCCTCTGACTCTGTCTCATTTTGTCTTTCCTCTGTCTCTGTCTCGTTTTGTCTTACCTTTGTCTATGTCTCTGTCCCTGTCTCTGTCTCATTTTGTCTTTCCTTTGTCTCTGTCTATTTTATCTCTCCTCTGTCCCTGTCTCTGTCTCGTTTTATCTTTCCTCTGTCCCTGTCTCTGTATTGTTTTGTCTTTCCTCTGTCCCTGTCTCTGTCTCGTTTTGTCTTTCCTCTGTCCCCGTCTCTGTCTCGGTTTGTCTTTCCTCTGTCCCTGTCTCTGTCTCGGTTTGTCTTTCCTCTGTCCCTGTCTCTGTCTCGTTTTATCTTTCCTCTGTCCCTGTCTCTGTCTCGTTTTATCTTTCCTCTGTCCCTGTCTCTGTCTCTGTCTCATTTTATCTTTCCTCTGTCCCTGTCTCTGTCTTGTTTAATCTTTCCTCTGTCTCTGTCTCGTTTTGTCTTCCCTCTGTCCCTGTCTGTCTCGTTTTATCTTTCCTCTGTCCCTGTCTCTGTCTCATTTTGTCTTTCCTCTGTCCCTGTCTCTGTCTCGTTTTGTATTTCCTCTGTCTCTGTCTCTGTCTCTGTCTCGTTTTATCTTTCCTCTGTCCCTGTCTCTGTCTTGTTTAATCTTTCCTCTGTCTCTGTCTAGTTTTGTCTTCCCTCTGTCCCTGTCTCTGTCTCGTTTAATCTTTCCTCTGTCTCTGTCTCATTTTGTCTTTCCTCTGTCCCTGTCTCTGTCTTGTCTTTCCTCTGTCTCTGTCTCGTTTTATCTTTCCTCTGTCCCTGTCTCTGTCTTGTTTAATCTTTCCTCTGTCTCTGTCTCGTTTTGTCTATCCTCTGTCCCTGTCTCTGTCTTGGTTTATCTTTCCTCTGTCCCTGTCTCTGTCTCTTTTTGTCTTTCCTCTGTCCCTGTCTCTGTCTCGTTTTGTCTTTCCTCTGTCCCTGTCTCTGTCTCGTTTTATCTTTCCTCTGTCCCTGTCTCTGTATCGTTTTATCTTTCCTCTGTCTCTGTCCCTGTCTCTGTCTCGTTTTATCTTTCCTCTGTCCCTGTCTCTGTCTTGTTTTATCTTTCCTCTGTCTCTGTCTCGTTTTGTCTTCCCTCTGTCCCTGTCTGTCTCGTTTTATCTTTCCTCTGTCCCTGTCTCTGTCTCATTTTGTCTTTCCTCTGTCCCTGTCTCTGTCTCGTTTTGTATTTCCTCTGTCTCTGTCTCTGTCTCTGTCTCGTTTTATCTTTCCTCTGTCCCTGTCTCTGTCCCTGTCTCTGTCTCATTTTGTCTTTCCTCTGTCCCTGTCTCTGTCCCTGTCTCTGTCTCGTTTTGTCTTTCCTCTGTCCCTGTCTCTGTCTTGTTTTGTCTTTCCTCTGTCCCTGTCTCTGTCTCGTTTTGTCTTTCCTCTGTCCCTGTCTCTGTCCCGTTTTGTCTTTCCTCTGTCCCTGTCTCTGTCTCGTTTTGTCTTTCCTCTGTCCCTGTCTCTGTCCCTGTCTCTGTCTTGTTTTGTCTTTCCTCTGTCCCTGTCTCTGTCTCGTTTTGTCTTTACTCTGTCCCTGTCTCTCTCCCTGTCTCTGTCTCATTTTGTCTTTCCTCGGTCCCTGTCTCTGTCTCGTTTTGTCTTTACTCTGTCCCTGTCTCTCTCCCTGTCTCTGTCTCATTTTGTCTTTCCTCTGTCCCTGTCTCTGTCTCGTTTTGTCTTTACTCTGTCCCTGTCTCTGTCCCCATCTCTGTCTCGTTTTATCTTTCCTCTGTCCCTGTCTCTGTCTTGTTTTGTCTTTCCTCTTTCTCTGTTTTCATTCCCTGTCTCCTTCTCTGTCTCGTTTTGTCTTTACTCTGTCCCTGTCTCTCTCCCTGTCTCTGTCTCATTTTGTCTTTCCTCTGTCCCTGTCACTGTCTTGTTTTGTCTTTCCTCTGTCCCTGTCTCTGTCTCATTTTGTCTTTCCTCTGTCCCGGTCTCTGTCCCGTTTTGTCTTTCCTCTGTCCCTGTCTCTGTCCCTGTCTCTGTCTCGTTTTAACTTTCCTCTGTCCCTGTCTCTGTCTCGTTTTGTCTTTCCTCTGTCCCCGTCTCTGTCTCGTTTTATCTTTCCTCTGTCCCTGTCTCTGTCTCGTTTTATCTTTCCTCTGTCCCTGTCACTGTCTCGTTTTGTCTTTTCTCTGTCCCTGTCTCTGTCTTGTTTTGTCTTTCCTCTGTCCCTGTCTCTGTCTCATTTTGTCTTTCCTCTGTCCCTGTCTCTGTCCCTGTCTCTGTCTCGTTTTATCTTTCCTCTGTCCCTGTCTCTGTCTTGTTTTGTCTTTCCTCTGTCCCTGTCTTTGTCTCGTTTTGTCTTTCCTCTGTCCCTGTCTCTGTCTCGTTTTGTCTTTCCTCTGTCCCCGTCTCTGTCTCGTTTTATCTTTCCTCTGTCCCTGTCTCTGTCTTGTTTTGTCTTTCCTCTTTCTCTGTTTTCATTCCCTGTCTCCTTCTCTGTCTTGTTTTGTCTTTCCTCTGTGTCTGGCCTTGTCTCTATCTCTGTCTCTGTCCCTGTCCCTGTCTCTGTCTCATTTTTGTCTTTCCTCTGTCTCTGTCCCTGTCTCTGTCTCGTTTAGTCTTGCCTTTGTCTCTGTCTTTGTCCGTCTCTGTCTCGTTTTGCCTTTCCTCTGTCTCTGTCTCATTTTGTATTTTCTCTGTCTCTGTCTCTGTGTGTTTTGTCTTTCCTCTGTCTAAAGCTTAATTTATACCCACTCCTATTCTCTCTCTCTCCTTTTTCTTTTGTGCCTTTTTCTCTCCACCCCCTCTCTTTCTACATATCATGCTACCCCTGGGCTCCAGCTCATCTCTCTTTTTCTCTCACTCTTTCTGTCATCTCTCCCTCACTCACTCACTTCCTTTCCACCCCTCCCTAATTTCAAGGTGAAAACTAAAATATGCAAATGTAAAACCAGCTGTTACATAACCAGCTGTTGAATCAAAATATTAGCAAATTAATAATTTCATGACAACAGTATTCCATCCAAACATTAACTATTGAAGTGTTCACATTTCACTAAAAACAGGCCACCCTTGGGTCATGGTACTTTACGCCACATATTTACCTACATTCTGCCTGAAGTCATCTTTGATAGGTGTTGATCTCTCCATCATAATGCCTTCGTGGGAAGAATAGGGTTTTGCAAGAGTGTGAATGAATTATACATTATTCATGATCTACCAAAAGAGTGATTTGAATATGTAGCCAGCCGCAATATTGGGAAACATTACCTGTGACTACTGCACAGCGAGACAAAGCACTCACACACAATTTAACATTGTTTTATTGATTTTATGGCAAAAGGATTAGAACAAAACGTTCTGTTAACTCTATCTATTTTTCTATATCTTAAATAAATTGTAGGTACAAATGTAGGATCTTAATTTGACCAGTATTGTCGTAGCAGAAACAGGACTAGAACATTTAGTCCATGCTGTTGCTTAACTGTGGTTATGTTATTAACTGGGCAAAAGTACACTACACGAAGAGTGAAATGCTGTTAATATGTGTGTTTGTGCAATTTATGTAAATCACAAAGCTCATCAACAGTTCTCAGCAACGAAAGAAGGATTCAATTCAGATCCTACGCCTGTAACAAGTCAATGGCGTCCTTATGTAAGGAGTATGTCGTGGAGTTCACAATGTAGCAGACTGAGGATTCAAATGTGTGAAATTGTGGATGATGGTGGTGCAGGGAAGGAGAAAGACAAAGAAAGGCAGAGAAAAAAGCTCATTCTCTTGCTTCCATCCCAAAATGATTTATAAGTCAGCGAGAGCATTGCATGTAATGATCCAGCATGTTGATTAAGCTTTTGTATGGTGGCGCATGTTGGAGAAAGATTGTAGGGAGACCCGAAATAGACAGCAACGCAGATCAATTAGTTTCCTAACTTCTGCCTTATGCAGTCAGTCACCCGTTCTACCAGCCCCCCCCCCACCACCACCTCTGCACTATCTTCCAATTTATATCACAACTAACACCCCTTTATGCAGAACACGCTGTACAATGACACAAACATATTTTATCTCCAGAAACATGCCAAAAATAAACATCAAATGCATATTTTTATACTTTAAAAACTTGTCAAACTTCTTTAACACAGTGGTGCGTTTTGAAAGATACGAAGACACCACTCATAAGAGAGAATGAGAGAAAGAAAGAGAGTGTTTAAGAAAGCGGTAGCAAGAAAGACAGACAGAGAGAGAGAACGAGGAACAAGAGCGAAGGGAGATGTGTGTTTTGACACACCCTCCATCAGATTTCAATATAACTCAGACGTGGCGGCCAGCCGGTGGGTCAGCCAGGGAGAGAGAATATCAATATTTAAGTGGGTACTTGGTCAGGAGGTGGTGTAGCTACAAAATGAGCAATTACTTTTCTCCTCATGGGATGTGGCTCTGTTTATGACGAGGAGGTCAGAGGTCACCGGATCTCTTCAGGGCAGCCAGCTGCCATGTGATATCCTTCTTTATTGATTTACACACTTACTCACCTCTATGATATTTGAAGAAAATCATACATACAGGATATAGCTAGGTATTCTCCTGTACAATATCCACATAACCAGAGCCATTGACATTACATGAACTGTATATGGCTATAGATGGATAGTAAAACTGCACAATTGAATAGTTAGTATATTTATATTCACAGGTCCACATTACCTTGTTGATGGAAGGAAGATGTCCCATAACCTACAAAGCTGTCCCTTAACCTAACCACCCCATCTCTCCTCCATCCCCTCCTTCCCATCAAACCCATGATACCCCCGCCCCCCACCAATAACTTCAGGTGTTCTATACCTAGAAGAGGTATAGAAGAGGACACGAAGCCCTAAGCTTTCCCTATCATTCCCAAAGTTAGTTGCCATCATGTTTTGTCAACGTGTGTTTTCTGCCCGGCATTGATCCATCCACTCATTTAATCAGAAGAAAATCTGGTTTTCAATAATTAGCAGACAGACAAAAAGGGAGGAAGCTCATTTCCTTCCGAGACCTCGAACGGCATCCACAGATCAATGTAATGTAATGCAATCAATGTCTAATGACTTAAATGTAAATGTAAATGTAATGCCATGGCTTGATTTTAAAGCATTCTGTAGAATTAAAAACACACATCAAATCAAACACTCATGTTGTCTCTCTCTCTAAATCAATATGTAGATTGCTATCTTATCATGTAGTGCACGAAGAGACGCAATGACCATTATATTGTAATTATGAGTGATGGACTGCTAACATTTACAGAATGGCCCTTTTTCATTGAACTTCCTGCCTCTCAAGATTTAATACGCCTTTAAAGCTACATTTAGGAATTCTAATCATGTTCTAATGAGACCTCAGACTAAGTCTAAATAATAACAATTAGTCCATAAATAACGGCACTTCCTCATACAATGCATGTATACTGTACGTTTTACGGGAGTAACTGCATGATCCCCATAATGAGTAGTAAATGATGAGTCTTTTACATGATGAGGAGGTGAGCCATGGCCCAGTGGTGGGTAACTCGGTATCAGGATCATTGGTATGAACTGAACTGACATTTCTCACCTCTATCAGACACTAGTCATACGGAAGGCGCAATCCATTCTGAGGACTCCCAGCACCCCTTGTTTGATGAATTTCTGTAAGAAGAAGTCAAACTCTCCTTCTTACCAGCTGCTATCAGCTTTCTCAATAAGCTCCAGTAGTACTGTTAGCTGTGTACTTATTGCTGTAAATATCGCTAAATGGCATATATTATTATTATTATTATGTTTGGGTTTGTGTATATTTATTGTCATCTGTTCAATGTGTTTTTACTATGTGCTGCCAAATGGATTTCCTGCCGGGAATAATAAAGGGAAAGGGAGATACCTAGTCAGTTGTGCAACTGAATGCATTCAACTGAAATGTAACTTCCACATTTAACCCAACCCCTCTGAATCAGAGAGGTGCGGGGGGTTGCCTTAATCGACATCCACATCTTCGGCTCCTGGGGAATAGTGGGTTAACTGCCTTGCTCAGGGGCAGAACGACAGATTTGTACCTTGTCAGCTCAGTGGTTCGATCCAGTAACCTTTCAGTTACTGGCCCAACGCTTTAACCACTAGGACTCCCAGCACCCCTAATAAAGACTCTACTCTACTCACGTTGCCTAAGACATGAGGACTAGTTTTGACTCCCATAACTGTTACATATTGTAGGCTTTGGCTCAATGGGCTAATACAGTCTCGACTCACACTGATGACCCAGTGTCGATACTCAGTCAGGACAGTGACATACTGTAACAGCACTGCAGTTGATACTTCCATTTCAGTAATCCCCTTCCATTTAATAGTGGATTTGGTTTAACAATGTCTCTAAAAACAGTATCATTGGAAATGAACACAACCGATGCTACCAAATGCTTAGAAAACCCTTGGACTCTGACATATCCTGAGCACTAATACATCTTTAGAATGTGGGAGAGTAAATATCTAGCTCCAGTACTCCTAAAACCCCATGACTCTGACATATCCGGAGTACTAATACATCTTTAGAATGTGGGAGAGTAAATATCTAGCTCCAGTACTCCTAAAACCCCAGGACTCTGACATATCTGTAACAGCGTTCTTCGTTTGTCAAAAGAGAGTCGGACCGAAATGCAGCGTAGTGGTTACTCATGACTTTAATAGAAAAAGTGACACATGAAATAACAATACAAAATACAAAACAACAAACGGAACGTAAAGCCTAACTACAGCCTATCTGGTGAAACTACACAGAGACAGGAACAATCACCCACGAAATACACAGAGAAACCCCGGCTACCTAAATACGGTTCCCAATGAGAGACAACGAGAATCACCTGACTCTGATTGAGAACCACCTCAGGCAGCCAAGCCTATACAACACCCCTACTCAGCCGCAATCCCAAATACTACAAACCCCCAATACGAAACACAACATTAAACCCGTCACACCCTGGCCTGACCAAATATATAAAGAAAACACAAAACACTAAGACCAAGGCGTGACAGAACCCCCCCCCCCCCCCTCAAGGTGCGGACTCCCGGACGCACCTCAAAACCATAGGGAGGGTCCGGGTGGGCGTCTGTCCAATGGTGGTGGTTCCGGCTCGGGACGTGGACCCCACTCCATCAATGTCCTAGTTCCTCCCCTTCGCGTCCTGGGATAATCCACCCTCACCGCCGACTATGGACTAATAGTCCTCACCCAGAACCCCACAGAACTGAGGAGCAGCTTGTGACTGAGGGGGATCTCGGGACTGAGGGGCAGCTCGGGACTGAGGGGCAGCTCGGGACTGAGGGGCAGCTCAGGACTGAGGGGCAGCTCGGGACTGAGGGGCAGCTCGAGACTGAGGGGCAGCCCGGAACTGAGAGAAAGCCCAGTACTGAGAGGAAGCCCAGTACTGAGAGGAAGCCCAGTACTGAGATGAAGCTCAGGTAGGTAGTAGGCTCCGGTAGATCCTGGCTGGCTGGCGGATCTGGAAGATTCAGGTTGACTAGCAGATCTGGAAGATTGTGGTTGACTGGCAGATCTGGTAGAGACTGGTTGACTGGCAGATCTGGAAGAATCTGGTTGACTGGCGGATCTAGCTGTTCTATGCAGACTGACAGCTCAGGCTGCTCCATGCAGGCTGACAGCTCCTTGCAGACTGACAGCTCCTTGCAGACTGACAGTTCTGGCTGCTTCATGCAGACTGACAGCTCTGGCTGCTTCGAACAGACTGCAGGCTCCGGCAGCACTGTAGAGGAGGAAGGCTCTGATAGCGCTGAACAGGTGGGAGACTCCGACAGCGCAGGAGGGCAGGAAGGCTCTGGCTGTGCTGAACAGGCGAGGCGCACAGAAGGCCTGGTGCGTGGTGCTGGAACTGGTGATACTGGAGCGAGGACACGCACAGGAAGCCTGGTGCGGGGAGCTGCTACCGGAGGACTGGTGTGTGGAGGTGGATCTGGATAGACCGGACCGTGCAGGCGCACTGGCGCTCTTGAGCACCGAGCCTGCCCAACCTTACCTGGCTCGATGCCCACTCTAGCCCGGCCAATACGAAGGACTGGTATGAACCGCATCGGGCTATGCACCCCTACTGGAAACACTGTGCGCTCCATAGCATAACACGGTGTCTGCCCGGTCTCTCTAGCCCACCGGTAAGCACAGGGAGTGTCAGGACCCGGTTACGAACCCGGGACTCCGGAGTGAGAAACAGTCACTTAACCAACTGAGCCACGAATAGTCGGCAGAACCCAGAAGATGAGGCAGACACAGCAGTACTTGAGACGGTGTATTTAATGAAGTAAAAAGTGAAGTCCTTCAGGAAAACATGTAACTCCACAACCTCAAAAGGAATTCCACAAGAACAAAGGTAATCCTCAAAGACAAAAAAAGGTAAATCCACAAGGTGGTAGGTATAGCATAAAAAGCCTCAAAAGATACTCAAAAATAAATAAACAAGAACAAAAAACAGAATTCCACAAGAGAGTCCACCGGGATCAACAATAGTTCACAGAATACTAGGGCTGGGTGCTAACATACAAACACAGAGCAAATAACTGAGGAAAACTAAGGGTTTAAATACAATCAGGGGAAACGAGGCACAGGTGCAAATAATAATGGGGATCAAGGGAAAACAAAAGGTCAAAAAGCACAATGGGGGCATCTAGTGACCAAAAACCGGAACAACCCTGGCCAAATCCTGACAGGGAGTTTGCGCAGGTCTCCTACCTGGCATAGCCATACTCCCATTAAGCCCCCCCCCAATAATTTTTTGGGGCTGCTTTTCGGGCTTCCATCCGCGTCGCTGTGCTGACTCCTCATACCAGGGCCTCTCCTCTTTAGCTGCTTCTAGTTCTTCCTTGGGACGGCGATATTCTCCCGGCTGCGCCCAGGGTCCTTTTCCGTCTAATATCATCTCCCAAGACCAGAAGTCCTTATATTGCTGCTCCTCACGATTAACAGGGAGAGTAGGCTCAGGTCTGACTCCTGACTCTGCTACTCTCTCCCTGAGCCCTCCTCCAATAAATATTTGGGGGTGACTTTCGATTTTCGCTCTGCGCCGCCGTGTCTCTCTTTTCGACTCCATTCGCCTATAGCCCTCTTCGCACTGCTCCAGCGAATCCCAGGCGGGCTCCTGCACTCTCTCTGGGTCGGCCGCCCACCTGTCTATTTCTTCCCACGTCGTATACTCCATGCCTCTGCTGTCCATAACGTCCTCCCTTCGCTGTTCAAGCTGTCGCTGCCTGTTAACACGCTGCTCGGTCCGTGTGTGGTGGGTGATTCTGTAACGGCGTTCTTCATTTGTCAAAAGAGAGTCGGACCGAAATGCAGCGTAGTGGTTACTCATGACTTTAATAGAAAAAGTGACACATGAAATAACTATACAAAATACAAAACAACAAACGGAACGTGAAACCTAATTACAGCATATCTGGTGAAACTACACAGAGACAGGACAATCACCCACGAAATACACAGAGAAACCCCGGCTACCAAAATACGGTTCCCAATCAGAGACAACGAGAATCACCTGACTCTGATTGAGAACCGCCTCAGGCAGCCAAGCCTATACAACACCCCTACTCAGCCGCAATCCCAAATACTACAAACCCCCAATACGAAACACAACATTAAACCCATGTCACACCCTGGCCTGACCAAATATATAACGAAAACACAAAACACTAAGACCAAGGCGTGACAATATCCTGAGTACTAATACATCTTTAGAATATGGGAGAGTAAATATCTAGCTACAGTACTCCTAAAACCCCAGGACTCTGACATATCCTGAGTACCAATACATCTTTAGAATATGGGAGAGTAAATATCTAGCTCTAGTACTCCTAAAACCCCAGGAATCTGACATATCCTGAGTACCAATACATCTTTAGAATGTGGGAGAGTAAATATCTAGCTCTAGTACTCCTAAAACCCCATGACTCTGACATATCCTGAGTACTAATACATCTTTAGAATGTGGGAGAGTAAATATCTAGCTCTGGTACTCCTAAAACCCCAGGACTCTGACAGGCTTGGCACACAGTAAGGACAACCAGCGGTGATATGATAACTAATTAAAAGCAGAAAAGGTGAATATGAATTTGGGGGATCTGTCAGTAATTGGACACATGAAAGACGCCGGAGGGGTGCACCGAGACACTGCCGCCCCTCTTTATTAGGATCTAATGTGTGTGAGTGTGTGTGTGTGTGTGCGTGCGTGCGTGTGTGTGTTGTTCTTCTCCTTTGGTCTAATTCAGAAGAACAACTCACACAGAGATAGAGCAAGTTTCATAGAGGTTGAACTCACAGTGAGAGAGTCTGTATTATGACTAGAGCTGGAGAGACAAGACATGAGAGACAGAAAAGGGGAAATAGTCTGAAACCAAAGAAGAAAGGGAGAAGAGAAAAGTACCATGTCATTTTTCCTGAGTGGCTAGTCTGTCATTAGTAACTTTTTTAGTCCTGGAAGTTGGACTACTTTGGAACCTTTGACGGTGGTTTACTGTTCTTCTTGATCAATGTGAACACAAACTTCTTGTTGGAGCTAAGTCAATTCTTGTCTTATAATACCATTCCCTTGCCGGCTTTCTTGCCAGGTCTCTCTCGAAAAGGAGCTTTTTAACCTCAACATATGCTTTTTTTGGAACTCTGCCCATGCAGTATTTACAAGAAATACTAAACAAACAGATTAACCGGATGTTTAAAAACAGACAAGTAGGCCGGTTAAGCAGTTTACGGTTAATAAGGAATAGCACAGTCAGGAAGAAGGTATTTTCCCTTTTATTTCTTAAAGCCACAATTATTAGCCAGATAATGGTCAGGTGTGACTTGTTTCAGGAAACTAGGTGTATGTCGCACATCATTACTTCACGGGAGAGGCATTTAAAAAAAATCGAAATGCATTTTTTTGGCAGAAATGCCTTCTGGAACATGTGAACTTTCATGTGCCTTAATAATAAACTTGTATTCAATCTTTAAATACTAATACATTTGTTAATTTACGAGCATTTTTGGTTTATCCACACAAAAAGACAGGAACCTTCCTGCTAGCATGACTGGCTGAGATAATGTATTGACTGGACATGTCGAGAGATTAGATCAGATTGGTCTGCCATGTAGCATGATTCTGTCTGTAACATGAGCTGCTCATTATGTGTAAGTAGTCCTTTCTAATTCTGCCTTTTTTTAAAGATATCACAAAGAACTGAAACAAAGAAGTTGACCAAGCTTCGAAATCAGTAGAATGCCCAGTGGAAGCAGAGTATAATAGCTCAGGAAATTGTGCCGTTTGATTGCAAATATGCAGCGGGAGTCGAAAAGAGAACACATGTTTCTGGATTACATCATCAAACTAAGGGCAACCAGAGAAGGAAAAGCGTTCATCCATGTATGTGGGTAAGACTCTAGCTAGTAAAATGTTCAGTTATTATACGTTTCTAATTTTGTCAGAAAGTCATTTTCATTGCCAGTTAAAGCATACTGTTAGCTAGCTAACATGATATGTATTATCTGTGTAGTAATATTATTTGTATCTCAGAAAGCGATTTGCATTGCTAGTTATAGCGTAATGTAAGCTTGCTAACAAGCATTGAACCAAGTTGGTTAAATTGAGTTACCTGCCAATTCATGCATGGTAGTAATGTTATGAGTTGGGATTATGGTTCATTGTTTGGCTAGCTAGTAGTACCAGTCAAATGTTTGTACCTACCTACTCATTGTCACGTTCTGACCTTTATTTCTGTTGTTTTTGTCATTATTTATTATGGTCAGGGCGTGAGTTGGGGTGGGCAGTCTATGTTAGTTTTTCTATGATTTTGGGATTTCTATGTTTCGGCCTAGTATGACTCTCAATCAGAGGCAGGTGTCACTAGTTGTCTTTGATTGAGAATCATACTTAGGTAGCCTGGGTTTCACTGTTTGTTTGTGGGTGATTGTCTATGTTAGTTGCTTGTGTCAGCACAGGTCTCATTTATAGCTTCACGGTCGTTATTTGTTTATTGTTTTTGTATAGTTTCTATTCAGTGTTCAGTGCTTTCTTTTATTAAATACTCATCATGAACACATACCATGCCGCATTTTGGTCCTCCGATCCTTCTCGCCTCTCCTCTCCTCTTCAGATGAAGAGGAGGACGACCGTGACACTCATTCAAGGATTTTTCTTCATTTTTACTATTTTCTACATTGTAGAGTAATAGTGAAGACATCACAACTATGAAATAACACATATGGAATCATGTAGTAACCAAGAAAGTGTTAAAGAAATCAAAATAGATTTTAGATTCCTCAACGAAGCCACCCTTTGCCTTGATGACAGCTTTGCACACTCTTGGCATTCTCTCAACCAGCTTGGCATTCTCTCAACTACTACCAGGTAGTCACATGGAATGCATTTCAAGTAACAGGTGTGTCTTGTTAAAAGTTAATTTGTGGAATTTATTTTCTTCTTATTGCATTTGAGCAAATCCATTGTGTTGTGACAAGTTAGGGGTTGTATACAGATGATAGTACTATTTGGTAAAATACCAAGTCCATATTATGGCAAGAATCACATTTATTTATAAAGCCCTTCTTACATCAGCTGACGTCACAAAGTGCTGTACAGAAACCCAGCTTAAAACCCCAAACAGAAAGCAATGCAGGTGTAGAAACACGGTGGCTAGGATAAAAATCCATAGAAAGGCCAGAACCTAGGACAAAACCTAGAGAAGAACCAGGCTATGAGGGGTGGCCAGTCCTCTTCTGGCTGCGCTGGGTGGAGATTATAATAGAACATGGCCACGATGTTCAAATGTTCATAGATGACCAGCAGGGTCAAATAATAATATTCACAGTGGTTGACGAGGGTGCAAAAGGTCAGCACCTCAGGAGTAAATGTCAGTTGGCTTTTCATAGCCGATCATTCAGAGTATCTCTACCGCTCCTGCCGTCTCTAGAGAGTTGAAAACAGCAGGTCTGGGACAGGTAGCACGTCCGGTGAACAGGTCAGGGTTTCATAGCAGCAGGCAGAACAGTTGAAACTGGAGCAGCAGCACGGCCAGGTGGACTGGGGACAGCCAAGCCAGGTAGTCCTGAGGCATGGTCCTAGGGTTCAGGTCCTCAGAGAGAGAGAAAGAAAGAAAGAATGAAAGAGAGAAAGAAATAGAAAAAGAAAGGGAGAAAAATAGAGAGAGAGAGAGAATTAGAGAGAGCACATTTAAATTCACACAGGACACTGGATAAGACAGGAGAAATACTCCAGATATAATAGACTGACCCTAGCCCACCGACACAGCTCGGCCAAGGAAGTACAGCTCGAATAAGCAAAGATAAATGACAGTCCATCGTTACTTTAAGACTTGAAGGTCAGTCAATCCAGAAAATGTCAAGAACTTAGAAAGTCACAAAAACCATCAAATCAAATCAAAGTTTTTGTCACGTGCGCCGAATACAACAGGTGTAGAAATGCTTAAAACATGCGCCATGATGAAACTGTTTCTGATGAGGACCACCACAGGAAAGGAAGACCCAGTGTTACCTCTGCTGCAGAAGACAAGTTCATTACAGTTACCAGCCTCAGAAATTTCAGCCCAAATAAATGCTTCACAGAGTTCAAGTAACAGACACATCTCAACATCAACTGTTCAGAGGAGACTGCATGAATCAGACCTTCATGGTCGAATTTCTGCAAAGAAACACCACTAAAGGACACCAATAACAAGAAGATACTTGCTTGGGCCAAGAAAACCAAGCAATGGACATTAGACCGGTGGAATTCAAATTGGAGATTTTTGGTTCCAACCGCCGTGTCTTTGTGAGACGCAGAGTATGGAGGAGTGGGTGTGATGGTGTGGGGGTGCTTTGATGGTGACACTGTCGGTGAATGATTTCGAATTCAAGGCACACGAAACCAGCATGGCTGCCACAGCATTCTGCAGCGATACGCCATCCCATCTAATTTGTGCTTAGTGGGACTGCCATTTGTTTTTCAACAAATTATGTACCATTTTGTAGCTCTGAGTCTCTACTTTTATCCAATGTAAAAAACACAATTTCAAATGTTGTTACATAGGACCGAATCCAGGTGGTCGGTCACATTTGACACAAAATACCCAAGTGAAACAGGCCCACTGAGCTTCAAATGGATCTTTCCATCTGACATTTGCCCAAAATGCAGATGGCCAGTCCGCCCCTGCCTGTATAGACATCTGTCTAGCTGCAGTAGTTTGAAGTCTTGTGACACTGCAGGGAATGAGGGCATTGGAGAAAGCTCTTACTGTGTACAGGGATAGGGCTTAAAGACAAGTGCCCTGACAGAAAGGCTTTGTCTCACAGGGAGATTGTGCATTAAAAGTTGTCTTTGTTAGATTTTCTAAGGCACACCTGTAGGGATATGATAAATGAAATCATCTACCTCACTCTGTTATTGTATTCACAGTAACTCCTCAGATATACTGCACATGTAACTCCATATATCATCCATAGATTGTCAGTTTACAGTGGCACGACCTCTCAACTCTGTAACACGTTTTGTGCATGTGGAGAAGGAAAAGAAAAAAGTTGACATAAAACATCAGCCTCATAGCAGATGTTTCCTACAACGTGTTGCCATGTAGCGCCGTCGTCTTGTCATGGCAGCTTAGAATTACGTGTGTGGCGTGTGTATGTGTGTGTCATGCCCGTGCCCTTATTATATGCCTTCCGTACAGTCATCTCACATGTGGCAGTGTTTCCCTATCCAGGATGTCATGATGCTCACTATTGCCTGTCATGATAGATATCCCTGTTGACACAAGCTGTTATGTCTGCTCTACCAGGAGCACGTATGTTCATGACAACATGGCTCTTGAGACGAGAGAGCTTGTCAAATCTGCTCTTCTCCTTGCTTCAGTGTAGTCCCATATGGGGTGTGTGTGTGTGTGTGTGTGTGTGTGTGTGTGTGTGTGTGTGTGTGTGTGTGTGTGTGTGTGTGTGTGTGTGTGTGTGTGTGTGTGTGTGTGTGTGTGTGTGTGTGTGTGTGTGTGTGTGTGTGTGTGTGTGTGTGTGTGTGTGTGTGTGTGTGTGTGTGTGCTCATGTATGTGATTGTGTGCATGAGAGTGCATTGGACAAATGCATAGAATTCATGGAAGGTTATCTTTGAGATTATCAAGGTTATGCATCTCAGAGTGCGTCCATTATACACAGTGAGCGTGTAACCTCCAGCTTGCTAATTATATCAAAACAACCGCATTGTAACTTTGATTAACATTCAACAGTGCTAGTGGAAGATTTGTGTGTTGCGGAGCTGCGAAGAGTCTGTAGTATAAAAACTCTGCCGGCCTAATTAGATGTTGTGCTTGAAATAATTAAGTGAGGAGAGAGCAGTATTTAAAGAGGCATGGCAGTTATTGGAGGGTTGAAAAGGCCATATTTACCCTGCTCCTCCCCCTGCTTATGTGACTGGCATCACTGATGATGTTTTGTCAACACTGGTCTAGACAGCTGTCAATCAAAATACAGAAAAAAAATACAAAGCCAGAAAGCTCCACAGAGAGATTGTTTGAGGAACTGACATAGGGTGGGCTCCTCACCCCAAAATAAATGAATTTAAATGTATTATCTGTGATCTGTTGTGAGTTATGACTAAGATCACGCCGCGTTAGCATGAAAACAATGTTGCCTAGAACCAAGCAAGGCCAAACTCTAAATAAATCTTGCCTCTTTCAACCAAACAAGATCATTTTTGCTTTAATTGTTCGCTCAACCCATTAAGGCTAATTGTTCTCTAGCTTTAATGATTTCTAGAAAAATGCCCTAAAGTCAAATTAGGGCATCACATTTTTTGTCTGGTCTTTTATGTTCTTTTCTTTTGTCACCGAGCCACAGAGAGCAAGTTTACAAAGTTGTTGAGGATTCATTTAGGCCCTAATTGCCCCCGCAGGAGACTGGTGTCAGCTTGGATCTAGTCAACCTCCTGCATAATGAGTAAAAATGATGGATCCTGCAAAGGTCACACTATAATCCTCCCTTACAGAAACAAATGGAATTAATGAAAGCACTCTGTCTCTCTCTCTCTCTCTCTCTCTCTCTCTCTCTCTCTCTCTCTCTCTCTCTCTCTCTCTCTCTCTCTCTGCCTCTCAATTCAAGGTGGCTTTTTTGGCATGGGAAATGTGTTTACTCTCTCCCTCTGTCCATCTCTCTCTTCCTCTTCCTCTTTCTCTCTCTCAATTCAAAGGGCTTTATTGGCATAGGAAACGTATGTTTACATTGCCAATGCAAGTGAAATAGGTAAAGAAAAGTGAAAAACCATCAGAAAGGAACAGTGAACATTAAACTCTGATGGCTATGTACAGTGTTGTAACAATGTGCAAATAGTTAAAGTACAAAAGGTCAAATAAATAAAGAGATAAATATAGGCTGTATTTCTTCTTCACTGGTTGACCTTGTGGCAACAGGTCACAAAACTTGCTGTGGTATTTCACCAAATAGATATGAGAGTTGATCAAAATTGGATTTGTTTTAAAAGTATTTGTGTGTCTGTGTAGTCTGAGGGAAATACTGAATGTGTCTCGAATATGGTCATACATTTGGCAGGTTAGGAAGTGACTCTCTCTCTCCCTCTCTTTTTCCCCTTTCTCTCTATACATCCACTGGTGTGTATCTCATCACGGACTCCCAGTAAAGTAGTTGGGTATCACAGATGACTTGCCACATTTATTAGTAATTCCAGCAGTGTTGCCATTTTAGTCCCCCATCTGTGAGTTTCATAAATTCCTTAATAAACCAAGACTTTGCAGTGGAGGCAAAATGGAAATGAATGGTATTTTACATGCAGGGAAGCAAAAGAGAACAATAACAGTGTACTATTAAATTGAATATATAATCAAACTAGTTTATGGAGAAATATAATATGTCTCTGTGTGTGGAGTTTAACATAAGCACACCAATACCACAGAGTTATCACAGCATGACTATGGGAGACGAAACTCATGTCATGTTCTTTTTTGAAAGTCTTTATTAAAAATCAAATCAAATGTTATTTGTCACATGCGCCGAATACAGCAGGTGTTGAACTTACAGTGAAATGCTGACTTACAAGCCCTTAACCAACAATGCAGTTTTAAGAAAATACCTAGTAGCAAATTAAAGTAACAAATAATGACAGAGCAGCAGCAAGATAACAATAGAGAGGCGTTATACAGGTACAGAGTCAATGTGGAGGTTTTATACAGGAGGTACAGGTACAGAGTCAATGTGGAGGCTTTATACCGGAGGTACAGGTACAGAGTCAATGTGGAGGTTTTATACAGGAGGTACAGGTACAGAGTCAATGTGGAGGTTTTATACAGGAGGTACAGGTACAGAGTCAATGTGGAGGCTTTATATAGGAGGTACAGGTACAGAGTCAATGTGGAGGCTTTATACAGGAGGTACAGGTACAGAGTCAATGTGGAGGCTTTATACAGGAGGTACAGGTACAGAGTCAATGTGGAGGCTTTATACAGGAGGTACAGGTACAGAGTCAATGTGGAGGTTTTATACAGGAGGTACAGGTACAGAGTCAATGTGGAGGCTTTATAAGGAGGTACAGGTACAGAGTCAATGTGGAGGCTTTATACAGGAGGTACAGGTACAGAGTCAATGTGGAGGCTTTATACAGGAGGTACAGGTACAGAGTCAATGTGGAGGCTTTATACAGGAGGTACAGGTACAGAGTCAATGTGGAGGCTTTATACAGGAGGTACAGGTACAGAGTCAATGTGGAGGCTTTATACAGGAGGTACAGGTACAGAGTCAATGTGGAGGCTTTATACAGGAGGTACAGGTACAGAGTCAATGTGGAGGCTTTATACAGGAGGTACAGGTACAGAGTCAATGTGGAGGCTTTATACAGGAGGTACAGGTACAGAGTCAATGTGGAGGCTTTATACAGGAGGTACAGGTACAGAGTCAATGTGGAGGCTTTATACAGGAGGTACAGGTACAGAGTCAATGTGGAGGTTTTATACAGGAGGTACAGGTACAGAGTCAATGTGGAGGCTTTATACAGGAGGTACAGGTACAGAGTCAATGTGGAGGCTTTATACAGGAGGTACCGGTACAGAGTCAATGTGCACCGGTTAGTCGGGGTAATTGAGGTAATATGTACATGTAGGTAGATTTATTAAAGTGACTATGAATAGATAATATCAGAGAGTTGCAGCAGCAAGAGGGGGCGGGGGCACTTATATCGTGTGAAAAACAAAACTTCTAAGAAAGTGACATGGGCACACTAAGGGTTGAGGAAGTATCCTGTGCTTATTGAATTTTCCACACCCCAGTGAGATGGAAATCAACACTGGGTTAACCCTTGTTTTTCATAGCATGGGGAACCTCTCTCCCCACTGACTGGAATATTGTCTCCCCACTGATCGAAATACTATCTCCACACCAAGAAAGAGAGAGGAAGGCAACCTTAGGGCCCTGTCACCATCCCACACTGCTCTCTGGCTGACAGCCAGATACTGGGAAGATTTCTCAATGGACTTGCTTTTGTCGTACATACACAGCAATTATTTGGATTATAGAAACCATGAAACAAACAACAAAACAACATGTAGGTTTCCCATTCAGCGTCTGTTGATTTCTGTTGGGAGGAAAAATAGAAAAACTCCAACCAAAGATTTGAATCATGAGGGAGATATTTAAGGATTGAACCTGGGGGCTTAGGGTGTTGTGTTCTACATTACTGAGTTGCTGTGTGTGTCTATGGAACCATGCTAACATTATCCCTGTGAGTGATTCTCCATAGCACCTCTGTATGGTTATTGGCAGATGCTACATTTTTTTTTTACTTGTAAGGGTTTGTGTATTTTGAGTGTGTGTGTGTTTGAGAGACAGTGTGTGTGCATGTGTGTACCAGTGCGCCTGTGTGTACCAGTGCGCCTGTGTGTGTGTGTGTGCCTGCTTGCTTGCTTGTGTGTGTGATCATCCGTGTTCGTATGTATGTATGTATGTATGTATGTATGTATGTATGTATGTATGTATGTATGTATGTATGTATGTATGTATGTATGTATGTATGTATGTATGTATGTATGTATGTATGTATGTATGTATGTATGTATGTATGTATGTATGTATGTATGTATGTATGTATGCATGCATGCATGCATGCATGCATGCATGCGTGTGCGTATGTATGTATCTATGAATATGTGTGTTTGTATGTGTGTGTGTGGGTGTATGCTGTTGGCTTGGTTCCTGGTCCTTTCCCAGTATGGTACCAAGAAGACATAAGTCACCTACATTTGCCTAGAGTTCTGTGTCTCTTTGTGTACCTAACGAAAGATAAACACACAAGATGTTTAGTTTAAATCAACATTATATCAATGCTCCCATCCCTTATTACAGTACTGTACAGCAGTAGAGAGAAGAGCGACCAGGCAGATTGCTGGTATTACAGGAGAGACTATACAGAAACGCCTGGTGCACAAAATTGATGACGTATGCTACACAGCGAGAGTTGAGTGGGGAGGAACGGATTCGGTTCATTCAGTTCAGTCAATTGTCCTGATGAGCCCTTCCCAGCTAGGACTTGGAAGAGTGTTCAGAATCATTCAGTTTTCATCGGTGTAAGTGTTCAAGAAAAAAGAAGTACTACTCGGTGAAGCAACTGCTGCCCAGTGGGAAGCAACCAATGATGTATATAAACCCTGGATTGCTGATGCTATGTGATGGCCAATGAGAGGCTTTGAAGCCACCTGTCGGCCATATTGGCACTCTCCAGAATAAGCACTCCACCATAGGAAGTATTTAAATTCAATATTTCAGGGACAAAACAACATGTATTTAAGTATTTGTTGTTGTTGTAGTGGGAACAGTAACAATACTATTTTCAAAAAATTATACTTTAAGGAAAATGGTTTTACATAATATAATACAGAAATATGCATTAAGGTGTCTGTAATAGAATAGATGGTGACATCCAGATGGTGACCAATACTACAAGTTATTTCTCCTTCTCCCATCTAAATAAACATCACTTAATTAAAAAAGGTTGAACTACTCCATGCTGCTGTTGTTGCCAGATAGCCAGCACAAACTAGAGCATGCTCATCAGGACGACTGACTGGAATGGAATGGAATCAATGGAACGATATCAAACACATCAAGCATAGGGAAATCATGTGTTTGACTCCGTTCCATTGATTCCATTCCAGCCATTACAATGAGCCTGTCCTCCTACTGCTCCTCCCACCAGCCTCATCTGCTCTGTGCTCTAATAGTAGCTCCTACACACAGACAGGCAACCTGCCATAACAGGACTTATGGGACAAGTATTAGTGTGGAAGGAGACATGAACAAATGTAAAAGTGAAGTGTGATGAACACTTCAGATTGAGGTTTTAAAGGTGTGCTTTGTTACTGATTTTCCACTGAGGCTTTGTTGATGTACAGTATGAACAATCAATATCACCAATGATTTTTTTTTAAACAGGAATTAGTCATTATAGCAAAAAAAATGAAAGATTCTTAGATATTCAGCAAATTGACAGGGACAAAGACCCCAACTCACTTATGAACTCATTCGACTAATTTATTGAAGATGCATTGGAATTTGGGGACCTGTCAAAACTCAGTGTTGGAACTCATGTTTTCTCTCTGAGAGGTGTAAAGCCAGAACAAAAGTCAATATAACAGCTTACCCAACATTACATTTTACACGTTGACACACACGGACAAGAATCCTGACACTTTGACATAAAAAAAATACAAAAACAAGAGCCTGACTGTCTTGTGTTTATATATTTAACAGTGGTGCTAAGTGGTTTAGCTGTACCTGTAGAACAACCATGGCTGCTTATGTTCTAACGAGGCCACATGTTTATCCCTGCCTGCTGGCAAGTGTGAATATGAAACACCTCTAAAAAGAACAGCCCCGCTCTCCACGTTGACGACACCATAACGTGATAGAAACTTCTATTTGCACATTTCAAATCATGGGTGTATGGGAAAATGAAATAGACATGGCAAGTCTTGTGATGAGACCCAGAGTGTGCTGTATGTGTGACTATTCAATGAGATCCACCATCTCAACCCAACAATACACACTCTGCGTTGACAATGAGAGTAAATGCAACAGTGTTGCTTCTGTCCCACTCCTTGCCCCAACCTGGGCTCGAACCATTGACCTTCTGAACACATCAACAACTGCCTCCCATGAAGCGTTGTTACCTATCACTCCACACAAGCCACGGCCCTTGCAGTGAAATGCTTACAGTGAAATGCTTACAGTGAAATGTTTACAGTGAAATGCTTACAGTGAAATGCTTACAGTGAAATGTTTACAGTGAAATGCTTACAGTCAAATGCTTACAGTCAAATGCTTACAGTGAAATGCTTACAGTGAAATGCTTACAGTGAAATGCTTACAGTGAAATGCTTACTGTGAAATGTTTACAGTGAAATGCTTACAGTGAAATGCTTACAGTGAAATGCTTACAGTGAAATGTTTACTGTGAAATGCTTACTGTGAAATGCTTACAGTGAAATGCTTACAGTGAAATGCTTACTGTGAAATGTTTACAGTGAAATGCTTACAGTCAAATGTTTACAGTCAAATGCTTACAGTCAAATGCTTACAGTGAAATGCTTACAGTGAAATGTTTAGAGTGAAATGTTTACAGTGAAATGCTTACAGTGAAATGCTTACTGTGAAATGTTTACAGTGAAATGCTTACAGTGAAATGTTTACTGTGAAATGCTTACAGTGAAATGTTTACAGTGAAATGCTTACAGTGAAATGCTTACTGTGAAATGTTTACAGTGAAATGCTTACAGTGAAATGCTTACAGTGAAATGTTTACAGTGAAATGCTTACAGTGAAATGCTTACAGTGAAATGTTTACAGTGAAATGCTTACAGTGAAATGCTTACTGTGAAATGCTTACTGTGAAATGTTTACAGTGAAATGCTTACAGTGAAATGCTTACTGTGAAATGCTTACAGTGAAATGCTTACAGTGAAATGTTTACAGTGAAATGCTTACAGTGAAATGTTTACAGTGAAATGCTTACAGTGAAATGTTTACTGTGAAATGTTTACTGTGAAATGCTTACTGTGAAATGCTTACAGTGAAATGCTTACAGTGAAATGCTTACAGTGAAATGCTTACTGTGAAATGTTTACAGTGAAATGCTTACAGTCAAATGTTTACAGTGAAATGCTTACAGTCAAATGCTTACAGTGAAATGCTTACAGTGAAATGCTTACAGTGAAATGTTTAGAGTGAAATGTTTACAGTGAAATGCTTACAGTGAAATGCTTACTGTGAAATGTTTACAGTGAAATGCTTACAGTGAAATGTTTACTGTGAAATGCTTACAGTGAAATGTTTACAGTGAAATGCTTACAGTGAAATGCTTACTGTGAAATGTTTACAGTGAAATGCTTACAGTGAAATGCTTACAGTGAAATGTTTACAGTGAAATGCTTACAGTGAAATGCTTACAGTGAAATGTTTACAGTGAAATGCTTACAGTGAAATGCTTACTGTGAAATGCTTACTGTGAAATGTTTACAGTGAAATGCTTACAGTGAAATGCTTACTGTGAAATGCTTACAGTGAAATGCTTACAGTGAAATGTTTACAGTGAAATGCTTACAGTGAAATGTTTACAGTGAAATGCTTACAGTGAAATGTTTACAGTGCCTTGCCAAAGTCTTCACCCCCCTTGCCGTTTTCCCTATTTGCTTGCATTACAACCTATTATTTGCATTTCAGGGAAAGTACATACACAAGATAGTCCAAATTGGTGAAGTGAACTGAAAATAATGAATAGTAAGTGAATAGTTATGCACGCTCAAGTTTTCAGTTTTCTTGTTTTATTTCTTATTCGTTTCACAATAAGAAATATTTTACATCTTCCAAGTAGTGGCATGTTATGTAAATCAAATGATACAAACCCCCCCCCCCAAAAAAATATATTTGAAATCCAGGTTGTAAGGCAGCAAACTAGGAGAAATGCCAAGGGGGTGAATACTTACGCAAGCCACTGTACTGACAAGCACTTAACCAACAATGCAGATTTAAGAAAAAAATACAAATAAAGTAAAAAATAAGAAATGAAATGAAATAGCTATATGGCTATATACAGGGGGTACCGGTACAGAGTCAATGTAACGGGGGCACTGTTTAGTCAAGGTAATTGAGGTAATATGTACATGTAGGTAGAGTTGAACAACTAGTTCAAGGTCTCAGAGCGAGTGAAGTCACCGATTGAAAATTCAGTGCAATCAACAGAAAATATTGTAGGATCCAGGATCCTCTCATTCTCTCATTCTTACATGCATTGATATATTATATTATGGGTATATTATGATATCAAAAGTGTTTGCCAACAATTTCATTACTTTTGTTTTGGCACTAATATATGTTTAGCTAACTAAATTCATAATCTTTTTCTGAGTTAACAAAAGCCATCTCTCACTAATTAGTCGTATTATCCCTAAACGTGACATATTGGTTCTGGTAATATGCACGTTTCCCATCACAGTGTTCTCTCATTGTAGCCACATTTCCTACATGTGTTGCAGCAGATAATTGCGGATAGTCCATGTAACCTTTGCTAAACTCCAATGTGTCGAGTAATGATGATGTTGTGGCATTAACCTCTGCTGATAGGCAGTCCAGATGGCTTGGCTGGCCTGCCCTTTGAAAGCCTTGCTACTCTCAGCAAGGTGTGTGTGTGTGTGTGTGTGTGTGTGTGTGTGTGTGTGTGTGTGTGTGTGTGTGTGTGTGTGTGTGTGTGTGTGTGTGTGTGTGTGTGTGTGTGTGTGTGTGTGTGTGTGTGTGTGTGTGTGTGTCTGAAATGTATAAATATTATATGTACTGTATAATTAAACATGTACCATATACAGTTGAAGGTACATACACTTATGTTGGAGTCATTAAAACTAGTTTTTCAACCACTCCACAAATGTCTTGTTAACAAACTATAGTTTTGGCATCTACTTTGTGTATGACACAAGTAATTCTTTCAACAATTGTTTTCAGACAGATTACTTATAATTCACTGTATCACAATTCCAGTGGGTCAGAAGTTTACACACACTAAGTTGACTGTGCCTTGAAACAACTTGGAAAATTCCAGAAAATGATGTCATGGCTTTAGAAGCTTCTGATAGGCTAATGGACATCATTTGAGTCAATAGGATGTGTACCTGTAGATGTATGTCAAAGCCTACCTTCAAATGCAGTGCCTCTTTGCTTGACATCATGGGAAAATCAAAATAAATCAGCCAAGACCTCAGAAAAAAATGTAGACCTCCACAAGTCTGGTTCATCCTTGGGAGCAATTTCCAAATGCCTGAAGGTACCACGTTCATCTGTATAAACAATAGTATGCAAGTATAAACACCATGGGACCACGCAGCCGTCATACCGCTCAGGAAGGAGACGCATTCTGTCTCCTAGAGAGGAACGTACTTTGGTGCGAAAAGTGCAAATCAATCCCAGAACAACAGCGAAGGACCTTGTGATGATGCTGTAGGAAACACGTACAAAAGTATCTATATCCACAGTAAAACAAGTCCTATATCAACTTAACCTGAAAGGCCGCTCTGCAAGGATGAAGCCACTGCTCCAAAACCGCCATAAAAAAGCCAGACTACGGTTTGCAAATGCACATGGGGACAAAGATTGTATCTTTTGGAGAAATGTCCTCTGGTCTGATGTCACAAAAATAGAACTGGTTGGCCATAATGACCATCGTTATGTTTGGAGGAAAAAGGGGGATGCTTGCAAGCCAAAGAACACCATCCCAACCGTGAAGCACGAGGGTGGCAGCATCATGTTGTGGGGGTGCTTTTGCTGCAGGAGGGACTCATGCACTTCACAAAATAGATGGCATCATGAGGGAGGACAATTATGTGGATATATTGAAGCAACATCTCAAGACATCAGTCAGGAAGTTAAAGCTTGGTCGCAAATGGGTCTTCCAAGTGGACAATGACCCCAAGCATAATTCCAAAGTTGTGGCAAAATGGCTTAAGGACAATGAAGTCAAAGTATTGGAGTGGCCATCACAAAGCCCTGACCTCAATCCTATAGAAAGTTTGTGAGCAGAAGTGAAAAAGCGTGTGCGAGCAAGGAGGCCTACAAACCTAACTCAGTTACACCAACTCTGTCAGGAGGAATGGGCCGAAATTCACCCAACTTATTGTTGGAAACTTGTGAAAGGCTACCCGAAACGTTTGACCAAAGTTAAACAATTTAATTTCAATGCTACCAAATACTAATTGAGTGTATGTAAACTTCTGACCCACTGGGAATGTGATGAAAGAAATCAAAGCTGAAATAATAAATGATTCTCTGCTATTATTCTGACATTTCACATTCTCAAATAAAGTGATCCTAACTGACATAAGACAGGGATTTTTTACTAGGATTAAATTTCAGGAATTGTGAAAAACTGAGTTCAAATGTCTTTGGCTAAGGTGTATGTAATCTTCCGACTTCAACTGTACATATACTGCCCAAAAAAGGAAATTATAGAAGGAATAGCGACAGTCATTTGGGATAGCGCTCCAGTAATTTACCTTGATAGAAGTCCATGCTTTAAAGTCACAGTCAAACATAAATGATTTATACACCTGATGCTACTGAGGTGCAAAGAGCCAGAACACTTTTGTCTTTTAATAATTCAAGTGTAGAAGAGAAAATCTGCCAGCAGTTTGTTAACATTCAACTAGCACAGGGCTGGTGAATCCATTTTTTTCAGCCCCTGCTAGAAGACTATGGGCACAACATTCTTTAGGGCTGCTGAATGTATCATTACTATTTTCATGAATGTGGTTTGTATTTGTATGCTGGATCCCCATTAGCTGGGGTCCAGCAAAATTAAGGCAGCTATATACCATTTGAAATACTTTAAATACCATCACAACAGGCCACTACTCTATTACTGTCACGCCCTGACCTTAGATATCTCTGTTCTTCTATATATTTTGGTTAGGTCAGGGTGTGACTAGGGTGGGTACTCTAGTTTTTGTATGTCTAGGGTTTTTGTATGTCTAAGGTTTTTTGTATGTCTATGTTGGCCTGATATGCCTTGGTCTCACTCATACGCCGATTGTGACAACTACCACATACACTACCATTCAAAAGTTTGGGGTCACTTAGAAATGTCCTTGTTTTTTGAAAGAAAAGCAATTTTTTCCCCCATTAAAATAACATTAAATTGATCAGAAATACAGTGTAGACATATTTAATGCTGTAAATTACTATTGTAGCTGGAAACGGCTGATGTTTCATGGAATATCTACGTAGGCCCATTATCAGCAACCATTACTCCTGTGTTCCAATGGCACGTTGTGTTAGCTAATCCAAGTTTACCATTTTAAAAGGCTAATTGATCATTAGAAAACCCTTTTGCAATTATGTTAGCACACCTGAAAACTGTTGTTCTGATTAAAGAAGCAATATAACTGGCCTTCTTTAGACTAGTTGAGTATCTGGAGCATCAACATTTGTGGGTTCGATTAGAAGCTCAAAATGGCCAGAAACAAAGCCATTTCTTCTGAAACTCGTCGGTCTATTCTTGTTATTACAAAATAAGGCTATTCCATGCGAGAAATTGCCAAGAAACTGAAGATCTCGTACAACGCTGTGTACTACCCCCTTCACAGAACAGTGCAAACTGTCCCTAGCCAGAATAGAAAGAGGAGTGGGTGGTCCCTGTGCAGAACTAAGCAAGAGAACAAGTACATTAGAATGTCTAGTTTGAGAAACAGACTTCTCACAAGTCCTCAAATGGCAGCTTCATGAAATAGTACCCGCAAAACACCAGTCTCAACGTCAACAGTGAAGAGGCGACTCCAGGATGCTGGCCTTCTAGGCAGAGTTCCTCTGTCCAGTGTCTGTGTTCTTTTCCCCATATTAATCTTTTATTTTTATTGGCCAGTCTGGGATATGGCTTTTTCTTTGCAGCTCTGCCTAGAAGGCCAGCAGGGGTCCAGTGGCGGTCCGCCTGTCTCAGATACCTGGAGGTGGTCTTGAGAATAGTGGACCGGGCTCTCTTCTAGGGTGTGCTGGCCTATTCCTTTTGCTCAGGCAAGAGCAGGGGCTGATATCCCATGGAACACTCGAAAGGCGAGAGACCAGAGGCCAAACAGGGAAGGGTGTTGCGGGCATATTCCACCCACACAAGTTGCTGGTTCCTGGTTGGCGGAGACGAGGCAACGAGTCACCATCTGCAGGTCCTGATTGCTGATTGGCTCGCTCTGACTGGCCGTTGGACTGGGGGTGAAAACCGGAAGACAGGCTGGCACGATGACCCAATGAGGGTTCAGAACACCTTCCAGAACCGGGATGAGAACTGAGGGCCGTGATTGGAGACCAAGTCCACCTGAAGTCCATGGATCCAGAAGAAGTGCTGCACCATGATCTGGGCCGTCACCTTGGCTGAAGTTAACTTGAAAAACCTATCCACCACCATAAGGATAGTGATGCTCCCATCAGATGGAGGGAGACCAGTGACGAAGTCCAGGGATATATGAGACCAGGGGCGGTGAGGAACAAGGAATGGTTGAAGGAGGCCAGCCGAGCTTGCCACGGTGTCTTATTCTGAGTCCACACAGTGCAGGCGGAGATGAACGCGAAGGTGGTCTCCTGACATGGTGGTGCTGACATCCTTTTGGTCCTGGGCAGAATGCTGGAACAGGATGGCCCCAACTCTGACGTCCGAGGCGACGACCTCCACCACAAACTGACAGGACGGGTCCGGATGGACTAAGATGGGAGCTGTGGTTAACCGATGCATGAGGTCCGAGAACGCCTGATCAGCTGCTGGAGACCACGTGAACAGAACCTTGGGAGAGGTGAGTGCTGAGAGGGGGGAAGCCAGGGTGCTGTAACACCAGATGAAGCGATGGTAGAAATGAGCAAACCCCAGGAAACGGTTCAACTGCACTCTGGATGTAGGTTGAGGCCAATCCACCACAGGTCTTATCTTGTCAGAGTCAATCTCGTTATTCCCAGCAGCAATGACGTACCCTAGGAAGAAGATGGTGGAGTGATGGAATTCACATTCACATGCTCTGGCGGGGGAGGCAGATGAACTAATACGCCCTGCAGCAAGAGAATCCTCAATGTACCTCTCCATGGTCTTGTTCTCCGGACCCGCCAGGGAATAGAGTCACCCCCGAGGTGTTGCAGTACCTGGGAGAAGGTTGATAGCGCAGTCGTGGGATCGATGCAGAGGGAGAGATATAATGCCTTATTGAAAACCTCCAGGAGGTCCTGGTACTCCATGGGAATGGCGGAGAGATCCAAGGCTTTTCCCAATCCCGCAGGAAGATGTCCTGGGGCAGGCTGCGTGACTTCAGACAATGCACATGGCAGAATGGGCTCCAACCCATGATAGAACCAGTAGCCCAGTCGATCAGAGGATCACTCACTGTGATTACCTGACACTCTCAGGTTAATGAGAAATTTAGTGGCTCTGCCAAAAAAATCACCCATCCAGCACTCAGACGTCCATGGGAATGGAGAGGGGTTGTGTGGGGATTCCCAGTTCCAACACCAGGGTAGCCGCCATAAATCTCTCGTCAGCCCCAAAGTTAATGAGCACCCAGAGAGATTTGGATTGGTCACCCCAACAACAGGATAGCATCGAGAGGGGTACGAGTAATGGAAGATAGGAAACTTCCCGTACGGCTCACCAGCGTACTCGAACCTACTTGATGAGCCTGGTATTTTAATGGGCAGGTAGATAAGAAATGTCTCGTAGCCCCACAATACAGACAGCTCTTGGTGTTAAGTCTGCGTAAGCGCTCAGCAGGAGGCAATCTAGCCCTGCCCAGTTGCATGGGCTCCAAAGGAAACAATTCAACAGCCCTTTGTGATTTCTGATAGAACTCGGGTGACATCAGATCCACTCGGAAATGTGGTCTTCGGGGATTTCCCGGGATACCGCGGAGGCGAGGTGGAAATCGAGGATGAGCGAGGGTAACAGGGAACAGACTCCTTCTCCATCCTACGTTCCCGTTCCCACACATCGATCCGGATGGTCAAGGCTATAAGGGAGTTGAGGTCCATAGACAGCTCCCGGGCTGTGAGCTCGCAGCTCCGGGCTGTGAGCTTGACCTGCAAAGTGCAGGTCATTGACAGGCAGGGGTTCGTGATTAGGTCAGAGTCAGGCAGGTACAGGACATCAGGCAGGCTGGGGGTCAGGGCAGGCAGAATAGTCAGACAGGGAAAACTAGGAAACAGGACTTGATAAAAAGGAAGTCGGGAAAGCACGCTGGTAAGACCTGACAAGAGAAGACAAACTGGCAACAGACAAATAGAGAGACTGTTATGCGGGTGAAGTGAGGACCCAAAAGCGACTTAACAGAAACAGAGTTTATTCAAGTCCAAAACAGAAAACGACAAATCCTGAATCCATAACAGAAATCCTCTAGTCTGTAGAGGGGAAGGACAGGAGAAGCGGCCACAGACTGCAGGTCGCTTCGGGTAGGCGCAGGCCGTAGCTGACAGAGACACCTGCTCACACGCAGCATCTGATGAAGGCAAAAACACGACAGGACGGAACAAGAACACAGTACAGCAAACAAGGATCCGACAAGGACAGAAGCGGAAACAGAGGGAGAAATAGGGACTCTAATCAGAGGGCAAAATAGGGGACAGGTGTGAAAGAGTAAACAAGGTAGTTAGGAGAATGAGGAACAGCTGGGAGCAGGAAACGGAACGAGAGAGAGAGATAGAGAGAGGGAAAGAACCTAATAAGACCAGCAGGGGGAAACTAATAGAAGAGAAAGCACAGGGACAAGACATGACAATCTATGACAAAACATGACAGAGACAAAGGACTGTGAGACATACGTTTAATTCTGGACACATGAAAAGTGGGATGTATACGGAGGGTACAGGGGCAACAGTAGACGAACAGCAGAGGGGCTAAGGACTTTAGAGATGGGGAAAGGACCAATAAAACGTGGGGAAAATTTGCTGGACTCCACTCGGAGGGGCAGATCCCGAGTGGTCAGCCATACCCACTGCCCAAGACGGTAGCGGGGAGCTTGTCATCTGTATCTGAAGGTGGTCTTGAGAAGAGTGGCCTGGGGCTCGTCCTAGTATGGCGACAGCAACGGACGAACACCTGTGCAGAAAGTGTGCTGACCTGATTGGCTCGCTCCGACTGGACGTTGGACTGGGGATGAAATCCAGAGGATAGGCTGGCCGACGACCCAATGAGGGTGCAGAATGCCGTCCAGAGCTGGGACTGGGGACCGTGATCAGAGACCATGTCGACCGGCAATCAATGGATCCGGAAGATGTGCTTCACCATGAGCTGGGCCGTCTCTCAGCATGTCCAGCCCACTCATTATCTCAGCTAATCATGGCTAGCGGGAAGATTGCTGTCTTTTTCTGTGGCTACACTGACTTGGCTCGTAATTTAACAATTGTATTTGTATTTACAGATGGCATACAAGTTTGTTATTAAGGCACATAAAAGTTGACATGTTCGAGAAGGCTTTTCTGACAAAAATGCATTTTGATATATAAAAACAAGTTTACTTTCAAACGGATCTCTTGTGAAGTAATGAACCGTGACATACAGTATGCCTAGTTTCCTGAAACGGGTGACAAATGTGATATAACATTTTTAATTTGTTTAAAAAAAATCTATTTTAGAATAACGCTGTAACGTAACAAAATATGGAAAAAGTGAAGGGATCTCAATATTTTCCGAATGCAATGTGAATTAGGTTACTTGCAATATGACTGCCTGAATAAAATAGAACAGAATAGAACAGAATCAAATAGAATGTTCTATTTTATTCTGTTCTATACTCTATCTAGTACAGTATGGGCAGATGGACAGAGATAATCTTCACAGCCTTATAACCTTTGTATCATTCAGGGATATATCAAACATGTTCCCACAGAACAGCATAAATGGAGAGAAATCTGGTGAGCTCATTGGGTTTTTAACTTGTCAGAGGATTCCTGGTCCAACCCCAACAGGGAAACTGGCTACTGGCATTTTCCCTGCAATTTGTTATAAGAGAGTGAGTTTACATTTTGATTTAATAAGGCCCATAGGCATGGCCCCAAACAAGAATCAATCATCAGCAAGGAGCAAATGATGTGCTGGCCAGGGGAGAAGAGAGAGCCAGAGGACTGGCTCTGGATTAGTAAAGCTAGAATATACACACAAAACACACACACACACACACACACACACACACACACACACACACACACACACACACACACACACACACACACACACACACACACACACACACACACACACACACACACACACACACACACACACACACACACACACACACACACACACACACACACACACCCGCACACACGCACACACACGCACACACACACGCACCACTTGTCTGAAGGAGTACACGCTCATCTAGCCCAGAACCAAAGCACGTTCCCACCTGCAGGATTCCTAAAATAACATAGAGCAAGACATTTCAGCTAAATAAAATATGGCACAGGACTTTTATTGAACTGAATGAATTCAAATGTGTTTAAACTGCTGGATGGAATGCAGGATCTGACTGCGGAAAACTTCAGGTACCAGTCTGGGGCCCATTGTTTTTACCAGCCAAGTGATATGGTTGGCTGAAATCAACTGGCCTTGTAAAACTGCCCCCTGAATGTACTGATGTGATGAATATTCATAATTTATTATTTCCATACACAATGTAGTAATACGTGTTGTTTTAATGTTGAAACTTAGAAGGATATTCCTTTGAAAATATAAGCAATAGAGGAGTTTCCCCCTTTCCCTCTATAAAAATGTACACTGGTAAATCTTAAAACACAACATACCTGTGTATCCAAGGCTCCTATCGGTTATGCATCTCAGACAAAACACGGAAGTAGCAGTACTACCAGCACACCGCATTCTGCAGATGGAGGCAAAACGGTAATGATGTCCAAGGTGCGTCGGTGACATTTACAGGGTGAGATATTTTCTCAAGACCATCCCCGTCTGGTAACACAGCACATCAAGAAGACACATAATAAGGTACTTTTCCAATACGTAGCATGTCATGTTTTTGTTCCTGAGTGTGAAAGGATCAAGGTAGAATACATCCTCTTCAGCAGCAAGAGAGAGAGAGAAGAACCCTCTTGGAAATCAATTGTTATATTTTCTTTTTCAGGTGAAGGAGCCAGGGACATGGGCGGTTCACAGAGAACACCACACACGTGTAACACACACACACATACACACATGGCCGTGCGGAGATAATGTGGCCCTGACCCTGACCTTGTCTAATGCTACTCCGTCATATTTACCCAATGATGTTTTGAGTGGCTCGGCCGCTCGCGATAGAGGAGATTAAATAGATTGGCAACAACAAAGCCGTCAGGCCTCAAGGGAGTGATCCTGCTCTACCTTATCCCTACTGTAGCACAGCCTGCCTGAAACATAACACAGGGCAAACAAGCGGAAGATTTCATCAATGACATAAGAGTTTTCACTCGGAGCACAGAAAAGGGCAGAGTTTCATTTACAGGGCTGGTGTCATTCTACACTATCAAGTCTAATATTGAATTTTTATATTTACACTGTGGTTGTGCCCTCTTCCTCCCTGCCCCCTTTTCCTCCCTCTCTGCCATCCCTCTCTCCCTCCCTGCCCATCCCTCCCTCCCTCCCTGCCCACCGACCCTGATTTCTTGGGTTTCTGCAAAAAATGCAGGAATGTATGAATGTGAATGAAGTATCTCAAAATATTTTCGTCTCCATCTTTGACATTCCCCCTATTTCTGAGATAAGGAGGCGGAGGAGTAAAGGAGGGATGGACGGAAAGGAGCCTGTCAAGATTCAGACCCAGTCCTTCACAGGCCTCTTCTGGTCTGTACACCTCTGTCAGTATGGTCGTCGAGGGACTGGATGAAAATGACTCTTTGTCTTGTCAGGGCTGGTAATACAGTGCTAGACAGGCCTGGGATAAATACCTGGGTGACAAATAAATGTGTTGTAAAGGAGGCATTAATCGCAGGCTTTGTGAGACGTGTGCTCTTATGACAAAGGAGGGAGTCATTTGTCAGTCTGTTCCCCAGATGGCCCCACGAAACTCTTGATGAATTACTCCCACCTCGCTTTAACCGGCTTTCGGAGGCATCGCCTGCACATGCTCCCTTTATCTACAAGCCGCTTGGCACCCAATCCACATGAGTGGTCTCTCACTGCACACATATGCAGGAATGCTTATACACACATGAATGTATGCAACACACACACACGCTCCGCAGCAGACCGCAGCACAGCTTTTGCTATTAATGACCTTCAAAATGTTGTCCATAATTCATAGAGCCAATGCCCTGGCAAGTGTTCTGGCACTAATAAGTAATTAAGGGTTAAGTGACAGGCCCTGTGATTGGCCGGCCACGCTGAGGTGTAAATGTTTCATGTTCCACTCATGTCCAGCGTGTTACATTGTTTAAAGCCGTGACTACCTGCATCTGCTATGTGCCATGATTTCATTACCAGCGGGCCACACTGGGAACTTGCTATTCAGGCCCTCACTCCTGCTCTCTCTGTCTCTCTACTGAAGCCGAACTGCGCTTATACGTTCCTCACACAAATATACCCAAATTACCCCATGCATTTTGTGTAAAGCACGTGTCAAACTCATTCCACAGAGGGCCGAGTGGCTGCAGGTTTTCAATCCCCCCTTGTAATTGATTGTTGAATTAAGGTCAATAATTAGTAAGGAACTCCCCTCACCTGGTTGTCTAGGTCTTAATTGAAAGGAAAAAACTAAAACCCGCAGACAATCAGCCCTCCATGGAATGAGTTTGACACCCCTGGTGCAAAGGACATCATGCTGTTTGCTTAGCAAGTACCACTTCCTCCTGACTCAACTTACACTGAGGCTCAAACTCAGAACTTCTGCTTTGCTAGCACAAGTGACGGCCCTCCGAGACCGCTCTCCGTGACTGCCCTCCTAAAGTGTCTAACCAGTCGGCACCACAGGAAAAGCCAGCACGTTGCTGGCACAAGTGGGGATACTACATAAGCATGCATTATACTTATATGATGACAATAAAGTGGTACACGAATAGGTTTATATAGTATAGCCAGGTAGTAGGAATTACTGACAGAGAAACACACACACACACACACACACACACACACACACACACACACACACACACACACACACACACACACACACACACACACACACACACACACACACACACACACACACACACACACACACACACACACACACACACACACACACACACACAGTGAGCAGAGAGTTGCCACTTTATATGTTATTTAATACTTATATTCTGCATGTGGCCTAAGGCAAAGGATTCCCCTGAAAGCTAAAAAGTATTATTAAAATGTTAATTAATTATGCATGGTATTCAATATGTATCCCAGGCTTTGTTTATTCGATTAGAGTAGACTTATATATCTTTCTCTTTCAAAATGATTTAAGATCTAAATTAAAGTATTCCCCGACTGCTATGTAGAGGTGCCTGATTCCATTTTCCCAGACCCTGGCGCACACACATCCTGTGACCTCATCACCTCTAACAGTGAAACAATTAATTCCCTTGATTTCCTCCCGGCACCGTTAGTCCCTCTCCATCACATCGAACCACAATCCTGTTTTACAGTGAAGCTCTATGACTGTTCTTCTCACAGTGTGACTGATGATCCTGTATCACACCTATACCTGACAGAAAAAACACAATAGCCAATACATTGTTTTATACAAACAAAAAATTATCCATCAGACAGAGCGATAAGCCCTTTAAATGCTGGCTTGGGATAGCAGCCTAGTCTGCTCAAAGACATGGTGCGTCTGTGCTCTTGGTTGGCAGGGATTAAAGAGCATAATAGATGTCTGTGTAAGGGCACTGCGAAGGCGTTGCTTCTACTCAGCGTTGCCTCTTCCAAACCCAGTACGGCCTGGGGCCTGGAAACGTCCTTACCACAGATTGCAGCAGAAAATAATAGTAGTTTTAGCTGGGGGGGGGGGTTAATAGCCTCTTAAAACTGAATAGCTTCTATACATTTCAGTGTAGGATAGCCTCCATACATTTCAGTGGTAGGGCTGCACTGGGACATGTACATTCCATCTTTACTCATTATCTCATCTAGAATAACTATTGTCCTTGAAACTGGACCCAGCTAGCACATTTGGTTCCTTGGAAGATGTGGGAACATACAGTACCAGTCAAAAGTTTGGACACACCTACTCATTCAAGGTTGAAAAAAAAAACTATTTTCTAAATTGTAGAATAATAGTAAAGACATCAAAACTATGGAATAGCACATATGGAATAATGTAGTAACCAACAAAGTGTTAAACAAATGTAAAAATGTTATATTGGAGATTCTTCAAAGCAGCCACCCTTTGCCTTGATCACAGCTTTGCACACTCTTGGCATTCTCTCAACCAGCTTCACCTGGAGTGCTTTTCCAACAGTCTTGAATGAATTCCCACATATGCTGAGCACTTGTTGGCTGCCTTTCCTTCACTCTGCGGTCCAACTCATTCCAAACCATTTCAGTTGGGTTGAGGTTGGGTGATTGTGGAGACCAGGTCATCTGATGCAGCACTTCATCACTCTTCTTCTTGGTAAAATAGCCCTTACACAGCCTGGAGATGTGGTGGGTCATTGTCCTGTTGGAAAACAAATGATAGTCCCACTAAGCGCAAACCAGTTGGGATGGCGTATCGCTGCAGAATGCTGTGGTAGCCATGTTGGTTAAGTGTGCCTTGAATTCTAAATAAATCACTGACAGTGTCAACAGCAAAGCACCCTCACACCATCACACCTCCTCCATTCTTCACGTTGGGAACCACAAATTCGGAGATCATCTGTTCACCTACTCTGCATCTCACAAATACACGGTGGTTGGAACCAAAAATCTCAAATTTGGACTCATCAGACCAACGGTCTTGCTTGATATATGTTTTACAGGTTCTTGAAATACTTTGCAAATGCAACTTTTTTCCATGTGAAAATTGAAATGGTCTATTCATTCATTTTTAGTAGACACTTATTCAGATCAACTTTCTGTAGGGAGTGCATACATTTTCATACTTTCTCATACTGGTCCCCCTGTGGGAATCAAACCCACAACCCTGTTTTTCTTCATGGTGATGGAACATCCACAGGTACAAACCTAGATGACCAGCCCATGTACAATTCAGTAATGTACATTTACATTAAGGATGGTAAATAAATACTGCACAAAAAGTGGTTGTTTTCCATGTTATTTGATCAAGAAACATATTTAATTTGAAGTGGATGTTTTGTGTCTTTGCCCATAACTTTGCAGCTTTTGATGTAAACATTTGAGGAAAGAGTTTTGTTCTTCGGGGATTCCATTAAAATGACCAACACAGAGAAAGGGACAGGGCAACGACTCTTAGACTTTCAACTACTGAATCCTGCAAGATACTGTTCTTAACTATACAACTACATTTCTTGCCAAAGCAGAGATGCTGAAAAAAGCATTTAATTGTTGCCCTCATTACAGATGTGTATATCGGTCAGCTATAGCTAGGCCCAGTGCGATTTTGGGACAAGGAGTGAATGGGAGTCTATTGAGCACTAGCTCAAAAACCCAACATCGGAAACAAGTACAACACTACAAATATTTAATGAGATGTGAGATAATTAACTTACAATCTGTAATATTGTATAGCTTTGGAAAAGTGACATCACGTACTTTCGAGGAAAATAGGCAAGTTTCTCGACCTATACACAGACTTTGAGAAGGGATTGCATGACGATTAGCTTAGCAACCACGTGACGCAGCTTGACAACGGGAACGCGATTGGTCGACAGTATGCTGGGTGGGGCGTTATATGCTTCTTCATTTATTGTATTCCTGTCTCATAATATCTCTGGCAACTGCACCATATGCAATGCAACCTGGACTAAAGAGGCAGACAAATAGGAAAAATGTGCTCGACCCTCCATTAAATTACACATTTCTCAAGGTAGGAATATCGCAAAAATATGATCAATGGCTCATTGGAGAGAAGACATCCTCCCGAGTTATGACATCAGCCAGTATTGAAATCCGACATGTATAATAGATGTTTTCCCATCTAAAAATCCTATTCTAATGTAACTACATCAGTGTAGTGAGAGACTTTATGATGGTGCTACATCATACTGGCTGGATTTCTGCCTGCTTAAATGTCAATAACTCAGATACACATGAAAACATGAAATGACCCAGGGAATTAATAGAACATCATTCAGAGATGCACAAAAACAATATCACAATCAAAATGGGTGAACCTTTCCTTTAACATGTTTGACTACAAAAGATGGTCGGAAGTCATTGTCTATTTATTGTGTTTCCCTGTCTTAAAAAAAGCTAATTCCAAAAGGCAACAGTTTTTCAGAGGGAATAAGGGAAGGCTTTAGTGATTTTGCTTTGTCTTATTAGTGAACTAATTAGCAATGTGACATATTGTTGTTCATGCTGTTGACACATCGTATGATATCTATGGGGGGTTGTATTTACTGTGGTATTAGCTGTTAGTGTGTAGGGTAGGCCCTGGTCAGTGACCCTAAACAGCACTAAACCACATTGAGACAGATGGGCCTATTAAAACACTTCAAAGTGACACCAATTAGATTTAAATGTGCTGGATAGATATTCACCACCAGGTCTCTTCTTCCTTCCTTTAACTGGTCTGGACATGGAGGGAGAGGAGGGAGAGGAATGTAGGAGAAAGGAACACAAACAGGATGAAGAAGAGGATGAAAATAATAATATAATTATGGTTCTCACTGATTCTGTTCCTTCTGTAGTACCAGACGGGGCCTAAAATTAACACCCACCTCCTGCCAAATGTGGGTAGATTTTGGCGTTTGCGGGTAAGATTTTTTACATAGCCACGTATGTGGGTGGTCAGAGTTCCACAGTGCAAGCATTTCACTAGCCACGTATGTGGGTGGTCAGAGTTCCACAGTGCAAGCATTTCACTAGCCACGTATGTGGGTGGTCAGAGTTCCACAGTGCAAGCATTTCACTAGCCACGCATGTGGGTGGTCAGAGTTCCACAGTGTGAGCATTTCACTAGCCACGTATGTGGGTGGTCAGAGTTCCACAGTGCGAGCATTTCACTAGCCACGTATGTGGGTGGTCAGAGTTCCACAGTGCGAGCATTTCACTCGCATTTGTGAATAAAAATAGTGAAGCATGATCACATTGAGAGTCAAATAAATCCTGTAGTAGCTGTTTAATAGCTGGTCAATTAATCGCAAGTCAAAGAGCTATGAATCCTATATAGCTTAGAAGGTTGATGGCACCTTAATTGGGAGGAAAAGGCTTGTGGTAATGGCTGGAGCGGAATAGGTGGAATGGTATCAAATACATCAAACACATGGTTACAATGTGTTTGATGTTATTCAGTTTGCTTCGTTCCAGGCATTATTATGAGTCATCCTCCACTCAGTAGCCTCCGCTGCATAGCCTATCCCACCTTGCACTGCAACACTGCCTGGCTGGGGGCTGTGGCATGTGAAGAGCTGAGTGAAAGATTCATTTTTAGAAGTGCTGTGCACAGGCATAAAAGTTGGTCTAATTGACTTCTAATGAAAGTCTACTGAAGTGAGACTTTGTCCTGGTGTTTCTTGGCTATTTACATAGTTTTGTTCACAAGCTAGGTTGTTTTTCTATGTTGGAATTTCAACTGTTTGGGAAGAGAAGACAACACTTCTACTAGTCTACTAGCACAAACATGACTGGAGTTGCGTTACCAGGGTAACCCCCTGTCCTCCCTTAAAGGGGCAGGTGAAAATGTTTGTCTTATCTGTGATATTTTGGTTAAAAGTCTAATTTGACAAAAAATTTAATTAAACATTACTTCTTACTAGTAAGACATTTATTGTTTTAAAAACATTACAAAACATACTCAACAGTTTTTTTGTGTTTGTTGGTGTAATTTTAGTGGAAAAATAAATTATTTGTCTGGTAAACAATCAGATTTAAAAAAAATCTACATGTCACAGTGGCTGGTGGACCAAAAAGTACATTTTAGTCCCTGGAACTAGAGGAACGGTCCTGGGCAGACACACACACAAACAAACACACCTCCAACCCACCACCTACCTTCTCATCGTCAAATAAACAGCAAGTAAGAAATGAGTCCCCTTCTGACCGCCTGTGTCGCGCACTTGTTTGCGTGTGTGTTTGTTGTGTTGCGTCATCTGTGTTAATATTTAATCCCAAAGAACATCTAGAACATGGAAGTTATGTGGACTACAGCAGCGCCCCTTGAATAATTAACACGCTTAAAATCTCAACCCATTCTGCATCACCCCCCCCCACCCCCACCTTTATTAAAGTGACTGGTTTGGCCTGTGGAGCGTGTCGTCTCCCCTGATCTACTTAGACAAGGTACAACCATTAGACTTCTCTTGGATCGCTCCATTCTATCCAATAGAATGTTTGTTTTTTACGCGGTTGAATGTGAGAAAATGAACCAGTACCCATTGGAAGTGCACTCACCCTTGGCTAAGTTCCAATATGTCTTCAATGTAGACGGAGTAAGTGTTCCACAGAGATGCTGGCTCATGTTGACTCCAAAGCTTCCAACAGTTGTGTCAAGTTGTCTGGATGTCCTTTGGGTGTTGGACCATTCTTGATACACACAGAAAACTGTTGAGCGTGAAAAACCCAGCAGCGTTGCAGTTCTTGAAACGCCTGGCACCTACTACCATACCCTGTTCAAAGTCACTTCAATATTTCTGTCTTTCCCATTCACCCTCTGAATGGCACACATACACAATCAATGTCTCAATTGTCTCGAAGCTGAAAAATCCTTATTTAACCTCTCTCTCCTCCCCTTCAACTACACTGATTGAAGTGAATTTAACAAGTTACATCAATAAGGAAACATAGCTTTCACCTGGTTTCACCTGGTCAGTCTATGTCATGGAAACAGCAGGTATTCTTAATTGTATGTATACTCATTGTATATACAGAGCCTTCAGAATGTATTCAGACCCGTTGACTTGTTAAGTTATAGCCTTATTCCAAAATTGATTTTTTTTAAATCATCCTCATCAATCGACAATTGGAAATTGTTGCAAATTTAAATAAAAATAAAAAAACTATATTTTATTTACTTACTGTACGTATTCAGACCCTTTGCTATGAGACTCGAAATTGAGCTCAGGTGCATCCTGTTTCCAATGATCATGCTTGAGATGTTTCAACAACTTGATTGGAGTCCACCTGTTGTGAATTAAATTGATTGGACATGATTTGGAAAGGCACACACCTGTCTATATTAGGTCCCACAGTTGAAAGCGCATGTTAGAGCAAAAACTAAGCCATAAGGTTAAAGGAATTGTCCCAGAGCCCAGACTTGAACCAAAATGAACATCTCTGGAGAGACCTGAAAATAGCTGTGCAACAACGATCCTCATCCAACCTGACAGATCTTGAGAGGATCTGCAGATAAGATTGGGAGAAGCTCCCTAAGTACAGGTGTGCCGAGCTTGTAGCGTCATACCCAAGAAGACTTGAGGCTGTAATCGCTGCCAAAGGTGCTGAGTAAAGTACTGAGTAAAGGGTCTAAATAATTATGAAAACGTTTTTTTACTTTCTTTTTTTTTCTTTTTTTTGGAAACATTTCTAAAAACCTGTTTTGGATTTGTCATAACTTAACAACATTTTGAAAAAGTCAAGGGGTCTGAATACTTTCCGAATGCACTGTATATTGAAGCTACCTGCCTACTTGAATGCTTTATACTAAGTTACCAGACAAACCATATAAAACTGAATGACAGCAGAAAAAGTGGATATAGATTATACATTTTGAGGGAGACAATATACAGTGCTTTCAAAAAGTATTCAGACCCCATGACTTTTTCCACATTGTGTTACGTTACAGCCTTATACTAAAATGTATATATTTTTTAATAATCCTGCTAAATCTACACACAATACACCATACTGACAAAGCAAAAAGTGCTTTGTAGAAATTTCAGCGAAGGTATTCAAAATAAAAAACAGAAATATCACATTTACATAAGTATTCAGACCCTTTACTCTGTATTTTCTTGAAGCACCTTTGGCAGCAATTACAGGTAAGACACAACCAGCTTGGCACACCTGTATTTGGGGAGTTTCTCCTATTCTTATCTGCAGATCCTCTCAAGCTCTGTCAGGTTGGATGGGTAGCGTCACTTTACAGCTGTTTTCAGGTCTCTCCAGTGATGTTCGATTGGGTTCAATTCCGGGCTCTGGCTGGGCCACTCAAGGACATTCAGAGACTTGTCCCGAAGCCACTCCCGTGTTGTCTTGGCTGTGTGATTAGGGTCGTTGTCCTCTTCAAATGTGAACCTTTGTCCCAGTCTGAGGTCCTGAGCACTATGGAGCAGGTTTTCATCTGTACTTTGCTCCGTACATCTCTCCCTTGATCATGACTAGTCTCTAAGTCCCTGCCTCTGAAAAACATCCCCACAGCATGATGCTGCTACCACCATCCTCCACCGTTGGGATGGTGCCAGGACTCCTTCAGACATGATGCTTGGCTTTCAGGCTAAAGAGTTCAATCTTGGTTTCATCAGACCCGAGAATCATGTTTCACCTGGTCTGAGAGTATTTAGGTGCCTTTTGGAAAACCCCAAGTGGGCTTTCATGAGCCTTTTACTGAGGAGTGACTTCTGTCTGGCCACTCATCCGTAAAGGTCAGATTAGTGGAGTGCTGCAGAGATGGTTGTCTTTCGGGAATGTTCTCAAATCTCCACAGAGGAACTCCAAAGCTCTGTCAGAGTGACCATCGGGTTCTTGGTCACCTCCCTAACCATAGGCCTTCTCCCCCGATTGCTCAGTTTGGCCGGGCTGCCAGCTCTAGGAAGAGTCTTGGTGGTTCCAAACTTCTTCCATTTAAGAATTATTGAGGCCACTATGTTCTTGGAGACCTTTAATGCTGCAGAATTCTTTGGTTTCCTCAGATCTGTGCCTCGACACAATCCTGTCTCGGAGGTCTACGGCCAATTGCTTCAACCTCATGGCTTGGTTTTGGCTCTGACGTGCACTGTCAACTGTGGGACCTTATATAGACAGGTGCGCCTTTCCAAATCATGTCCTATCAATTGAATTTACCACAGGTGGACTCCAATCAAGTTGTAGAAACATCTCAATGATGATCAATGGAAACAGGATGCATCGGAGCTCAATTTCAAGTCTCATAGCAAAGGGTCTGAATACTTATGTAAATAAGGTATCTGTTTTTTATTTTTAATAAATGCGAGAAAAAAAATCTTAAAACCTGTTTTCGCTTTGTCATTATGGAGTATTTTGTGTAGATTGAGGTATTGTTTTTAGTTAATCCATTTTAGAATAAGGCTTTAATGTAACAAAATGTATAAAGTAAAGGGGTCTGAATACTTTCCAAATGCACTGTATATACCTCTGAAATGACATGGTTTGTAGATATACAGGAACAGCTCTATGACATTGCTATGGATGGACAAAATCCAGAGGAAAGAGGCACCTTTCCATTCCAAAATGCTTAACAGTATGTTAACAGGGGGCAGTGACACTCCCTCCGCCCTGACCTATACTAATCCTATCTACTGATCCCAATCACCCTTCATTCTCAATGTATTCTGTCCTTTAACAAATCCCCTCTCGGAATCTTTACCAATCAATCAACCGGGTACTTTTCAAAATGTCTTAAGATAGAACACCGATTTGATTGGCATGTATGATTTGGATTTGATGGACATGTCATGTTCATGTAGGAGGCAAAGTGGAGAAACGGTTCACCTATGAACAAGACCACTTTTGGCTTCTGTTCTCTGAAATACAAAAACAATGTTCTAATTTTACATTCAATCACTCAGACAAAGTGGCCCTACCATTAAGAACTCCTTCTCCCTCGATCTCTCTCTCTCTTTTACAGTTTATTTCTCTCTTTCTCTCCCACTCCCTCTAGATTGCCAATGCCTCTACCACGCCAGTATGGGGGATAAGGACGGCAGTGGGTTTTTAGGCGCCCAGGCATCATGCTAATCATGGCTGGGAAAGATGGCGGGCGGATAGGGAGGGGGAGAAATGTGATTCAGACCTAATCTGGTGACTTCCTGTGGAAGCTAAGCGGTGAGTTATTGTGCCCTGAGGGCAGATTTGGCTTCCAGTTCTCTCCTTCTCCTTCGTCTTCATCACAGTCTGCTGGGACCTCTCTTTCTCTCAGTGTGTGTGTGTGTGTGTGTGTGTGTGTGTGTGTGTGTGTGTGTGTGTGTGTGTGTGTGTGTGTGTGTGTGTGTGTGTGTGTGTGTGTGTGTGTGTGTGTGTGTGTGTGTGTGTGTGTGTGTGTGTGTGTGTGTGTGTGTGTGTGTGTGTGTGTGTGTGTGTGAGAGAGAGAGAGAGCGAGAGAGAGAGAATGCGAATGAGAAAGGGAGTGTATGTGTGTCCAATCCTCTCTCTCTTCTTTTTCTTGTCCTTCCCAACAGCTACTTTTCGAAGACATATTTCTTTGAAATGGCTGCATGCACAAGTGGACATGAGGTCAGTTGAAGAACACACGACTGGGGACAAACTGACACGAGGCAGCGCCCTACTGTCAGCTAAGATCTGCCAAATTGTCTACCCCTGGGATTTCAGTTGGTCCGTTAAGCGACATATTTGAATCACACTTTAACTGTTGTTTTCTAGGAATAACTCAAAAGAAAAACTACGTTATTATTTTCCCAGATTGAGAGCCAGATTTCAATAAAGGATCATCACATCCTCTTAATACTGAAACACATTATGGACAACTGATGGGTCTCGAAGGGACCATGCTTCATGACAACAGCACTTGAAGAACCCTGATTCAGATTTGGTATTGCTTATTTCTATATCTCACAATTTGTCAGATAACCTCTGCTGTGTCTGGTTTGATTTTAAACAACCCTTCACAGCTTGATTTTGGCAAAAGTGACTAGATTCCTTGAGGCAGTTGTCATGTTAAAACTTCCTGTAATCATGTTAGTGTCCTACAATCAGCTGGAAAGTGTCTTCCCTGACATTTTCAAACTCTCCCTGACACAGTCTGTAGTACCTACATGTTTCAAGCAGACCACCATATTCCCTGTGCCCAAGAACACCAAGGTAACCTGCCTAAATGATTATTGCCGCGTAATGTAGCACTCAAATCTGTAGCCATGAAATGCTTTGAAAAGCGTCTCACATCAACACCATCATTCCGGACACTTTAATTCGCATGCCCCAACAGATCCACAGATGATGCAATCTCTATTGCACTCCACACTCCCTTTTCCCACCTGGACAAAAGGAACACCTATGTGAGAATGCTGTTCATAGTCTACAGCCCAGCGTTCAACACTATAGTGCCCTCCAAGCTCATCACTAAGCTAAGGACCCTGGGACTGAACACCTCCCTCTGCAACTGGATCCTGGACTTCCTGACGGACCTCCCCCAGGTGGTGAGGGTAGGCAACACATCTGCTAGACTGACCCTTAACACGGGGCCCCCTCAGGGCCAGGGGTGTGTGCTTAGTCCCCTCCGGTAAGATTTAGCATGGGCCCTCATATCCTCAAAAAGTTATACAGCTGCACCATTGAGAGCATCTTGACCGGCTGCATCACCGCTTGGTATTGTAACTGCTTGGCATCCGACAGCAAGGCGCTACAGAGGTAGTGAGTACGACCCAGTACATCACTGGGGCTGAGCTCCCTGCCATCCAGGACCTCTAAACCAGGCGGTGTCAGAGGAAGGCCCTTTTTTTTTTTTTTTTAAGACACCAGCCCCCAAAGTCATAGACCGTTCTCTCTGCTACCGCATGACAAGCAGTACCGATGCACCTACCGATGCACCTACCGCATGACAAGCAGTACCGATGCACCTACCGCATGACAAGCAGTACCGATGCACCTACCGCATGACAAGCAGTACCGATGCACCTACCGATGCACCTACCGCATGACAAGCAGTACCGATGCACCTACCGATGCACCTACCGCATGACAAGCAGTACCGATGCACCTACCGCATGACAAGCAGTACCGATGCACGTCCCGCATGACAAGCAGTACCGATGCACCTACCGCATGACAAGCAGTACCGATGCACCTACCGATGCACCTAGTCTGTAAACAACAAGACCCCGAACAGCTTCTACCCCCAAGCCATTATCTAAATAATGAATTAAATAGTTAACCAAATAGCTACCCGGACAATCTGCATTGCCCCTTTTGCACTCACTTTTTTGACTAATCACTTACACTGCTTCTGTTTATTATCTGTTGCTTTATTACTTTGTTACTTTATTCCTAGTTATATGTACATACAGTATCTAGCTTAATTACCTCGTACCCCTGCGCATGGACTCTGTACTGGTACCCCATCTATTTAGCCAAATTTAGCAAAGCTACTCATTGTGTTTTCATTATAACTTTTATTTTGACATGTTTTACTTTTCTCTTGTTTCTCTATCTTTCTCTCTGCATTGTTGGGAATTGCCCAAAAGTAAGCATTTCACTGCTCGTCTTTTGTTTACGAAGCATGTGACAAATAACCATTAATACAAATTTATTTGATAGGCATCACAGACCTGATTGTGTTGAGAACACTGGGTATGGAATGAGATTGGTTTAGCTTTACTGTGGAGAAATGTTTAGGACCATTTATCCTGGTTCTAATGTACAAAAATAATACTTTCTACACAAACAATTGTCTTTCGACACAATGCTCTTTTGGTTCACAAACAACCAACTTATTCCAAGTTTCACGCATAATGTCCCTATTCCCAGGCTAAGAATTTAGAAATCTTGGTCCTTCAAACTGCATCCAAACTCAAGGAGCCACAATCAAAAGGATCTTTTCATTCTATAACCTCTCTGTTTGTCCTGACTTTATCTCCAGACACCAGCCTTCAATATAGACCGGGACCTTCTCTGCCAATAGTCTCCCAATCCAAGCCAAAACATCAACAGAAGGTAAAATTGGGTGGAAATGTATTACGGTGAAGTGGCTCCTAGGACACCAAAAAAAATTATCCATCTCATTTTCCTCTGGAGGCCCTCTATATGAATGTCCTCAATGATGCAGAGAGCAGATTCCCTCCTCTCAATCCCCTTCTGTGAATACACTGTGGAGCTACCATAATAGGAGGGCAGGGAACGCAGCCCATCAAATCCTCTGGTAGTGAATTGATAAGGAAGGTGTGTGTGTGTGTGTGTGTGTGTGTGTGTGTGTGTGTGTGTGTGTGTGTGTGTGTGTGTGTGTGTGTGTGTGTGTGTGTGTGTGTGTGTGTGTGTGTGTGTGTGTGTGTGTGTGTGTGTGGAGGGGGGTAGGGGTGTGTGTCTGTGTGGAGAGAGGAGGGCTTCAGCCTGTGTTTTTTAGGGTAGATTCATCTGATGTGTCTGAGACATGGATGGGGAAATGAAGGAAGAAGGGATGAGGAAAAGATACTCGTCCTATCTTTGAGAAATGATCACAATATGAAAAGTGCAAAAATGTCTCTGCTTTGCTCTCTGCCTCCCCCACTCTCACTCGCTCCCCCCCTCTCCCCTCTCTGTCTCTTTCTCTCTCCCATCTCTCTCCTTCTTAGTTCATTAATTCTATTTAACCAGGATGGATCACTCTTGAAGAGAAAACATCACTATACTGTGAGTTCTGTTGGATCAATAAAACACTTGACATTGTCAAATCCCAACTCACCAATCCCACACATACACATCATTGGTACAACAAACACCATTGATTTGACAAAAGATATGTTATGTGTTGGATGGAGAAAATGGACTGCTACAAATGACTCAGAACTACATAATAGTGTTTCTGTTGCTGAAAAATATTAACCTTCATTTTACTCAGACGTAATGGGTCATTCAGTGAGCTAGTCACAGTTTGATCTCTCGACTAGAACAAAATTACCAGGCCTTGAGGGCTGAAGTACCATTGGTTTTCCATTCTACCTGGTAATTGATCAATTTAGCATAATTGATTGGCCAGAGAGGTAATTGATTACCCACTTAGTGACCCAGGTCTGAATCAGCCTCTGAGGAGAGAATGATGGAAGTGTTGAATTGTCCAGCTGTAGAGGTCCTACTGGACAAATCAGGAAATATTGTTACCCTTTAGAAAATGCATTTTGTGTTGAAATAGTAGGGATCCTGTTCCATTCAGAGGCTTTAAAATGGAATTGCGCTTTATCTCTTTGCCCCAGAATTCATAGTAGTTTTTGTATATACTGAAATCTATCAGTGATAATCTGGCATTTAACTTTCACTTATTTCAAACAGAACTGCTGTATTTTTTAATAATAATAGTATATTAACTCCAGACTAAAGAATTTTTAGTACAAATGTGTGATTCTTCTGTCCATAAAGTGGTGCTTGAGATATGGGACACAAGCTCAGGCTCAACATTTAAATTTCACTCACTTCTTGCCCTTTAAATGGAGACCTTAAGATAACTTCGCAAGCTAGCATTCTTTTTTCTCTTTTTATTGAACCTTTATTGATCTAGGCAAGTCAGTTAAGAACAAATTCTTATTTACAATGACGGCCTACCTCAGCCAAACCCTAACCCAGACAACACTGGGCAAATTGTGCACCGCCTTATGGGATTTCCAATCACGGCCGGTTGTGATACAGCGTGGAATCAAACCAGGGTCTGTAGTGAAGCCTCTAGCACTGACATGCAGTGCATTAGACCGCTGCGCCACTCGGGAGCAGTTCAGTAAGGTTCAAAACATCAAATATAGGTCAGCGTATAATCCCTCTGTGAATATATTCATCTGTAATAATTCACGTTATGAGTATTATGGGCTTGGATTGGGCCAATTTGGAATAAGTTGTTCAAAAATGTTGCTGTTGAAAATAATGCGTTTTTACCTTTATAGTGGAAGTTATTCTCATTTTGTTCCTCTGAAAACATTCCCAGACATTACTATGTGTCTGGTATAATTAATGGTTTTTAATAAAGAAGAATAGATTCCTCACAATGAGGTGAAGGGAGAGAAGGAGAGAGAGAAGGGGAGAAGGGAAGGAGAGAACGAAGGAGAGAGAGAGAGTGGCGTTGTGGAACATGCATATTAAAACTGCAATGTTGCAATGCTGAGGAAGGGGAAAACAACCATTCATCAAACCCCAAGCAATGTTCATGACTCAGTCTCCACCAATGAACTGCTCGTGTGTGATTTCTGTTAGTTTGTGTGTGCTTGTGCATGAATATTATCAAAGAGGGAAAAAACTTTCGATAAAGCTGTGTGTGTGTGTGTTCGTGTGCGTGTGCGTGCATCTGTGTGTGTGCACGTGTTACATGTTTCTGTGGGGCAGGCAACAATCAACTTACGGTGCTATCTGAGCTCCTTGCTGCTTGTGTGTGGTTATCTGTGATGTAGATCCTCATTAGGGGGAAATCATCCAGTGATAAAACCCTGTCCCCCTGAACACTCTGAGGAGGGTGGTCACACTGCCCAGTAATGCTGTTAACTCCAATGATAGGGCCACTACGTCATCCAGAAATACACCTATCAAATGACCCAGAGACAGTCCAGGGGATAAGTAACTATAGAACTGAGCACAGGTCCAGGTCGGCAGTTTCCTTTTGATAATGTGGAAGGAACTGGCATGTTTCAGTGACAATATCATGGAGGATCTTCTGATCTTGTCTATAAAATGTGTCAGCTTGTTAAAATCCTAGAGAGGAAATAGATGCTTGCTCAAACCCATCTGTCATCTCTGCTTTTATTATCTGAGGTAAGTTAATTGTAAACACATTTAAAGTAATTATAATCACTTACAGCTGAGATGTTTAGCACACATTAGTAAAGAATACCATCCTCATTTTGTAGAGATCATTCTCTCTCTGTTAGACAGGACCTGGCCCCAGAGAATCACTACACAGAGACCATCCCCTCTCTCTGTTAGACAGGACCTGGCCCCAGAGAATCACTACACAGAGACCATCCCCTCTCTCTGTTATACACAGCGGGCCTGGCCCCAGAGAATCACTACACAGAGACCATCCCCTCTCTCTGTTATACAGGGCCTGGCCCCAGAGAATCACTACACAGAGACCATCCCCTCTCTCTGTTAGACAGGACCTGGCCCCAGAGAATCACTACACAGAGACCATCCCCTCTCTCTGTTAGACAGGACCTGGCCCCAGAGAATCACTACACAGAGACCATCCCCTCTCTCTGTTAGACAGGACCTTGCCCCAGATAATCACTACACAGAGACCATCCCCTCTCTCTGTTAGACAGGACCTTGCCCCAGAGAATCACTACACAGAGACCATCCCCTCTCTCTGTTAGACAGGACCTGGCCCCAGAGAATCACTACACAGAGACCATCCCCTCTCTCTGTTAGAGAGGACCTGGCCCCAGAGAATCACTACACAGAGACCATCCCCTCTCTCTGTTAGACAGGACCTGGCCCCAGAGAATCACTACACAGAGACCATCCCCTCTCTCTGTTAGACAGGACCTGGCCCCAGAGAATCACTACACAGAGACCATCCCCTCTCTCTGTTAGACAGGACCTGGCCCCAGAGAATCACTACACAGAGACCATCCCCTCTCTCTGTTAGACAGGACCTGGCCCCAGAGAATCACTACACAGAGACCATCCCCTCTCTCTGTTAGACAGGACCTGGCCCCAGAGAATCACTACACAGAGACCACCCCCTCTCTCTGTTAGACAGGACCTGGCCCCAGAGAATCACTACACAGAGACCATCCCCTCTCTCTGTTAGACAGGACCTTGCCCCAGAGAATCACTACACAGAGACCATCCCCTCTCTCTGTTAGACAGGACCTTGCCCCAGAGAATCACTACACAGAGACCATCCCCTCTCTCTGTTAGACAGGGCCTTGCCCCAGAGAATCACTACATAGAGACCATCCCCTCTCTCTGTTATACAGGACCTGGCCCCAGAGAATCACTACACAGAGACCATCCCCTCTCTCTGTTAGACAGGGCCTGGCCCCAGAGAATCACTACACAGAGACCATCTCCTCTCTCTGTTATACAGGGTCTGGCCCCAGAGAATCACTACACAGAGACCATCTCCTCTCTCTGTCATACAGGGCAAGGCCCCAGAGAATCATTACACAGAGGCCATCCCCTCTCTCTACTAGACAGGGCAAGGCCCCAGAGAATCACTACACAGAGGCCATCCCCTCTCTCTGTTAGACAGGACCTGGCCCCTGAGAATGACTACACAGAGACCATCTCCTCTCTCTGTTATACAGGGCCTGGCCCCAGAGAATCACTACACAGCGACCATCTGTTAGACAGGGTAAGGCCCCAGAGAATCACTACACAGACAATAACAAACAGGGACCGTGTCTCTCAAACCATCTCCTGCCCTTCCTCATCCCTCAATAGCCCTCAGCCCCCTCTTGAAAGAGACTTCCTGGTCTGCAGCAGGAGCCATCCTAATGACGCTTTGATGCCATATGTCAAATTTCATCGCTTGCTGAGTCGTCTGACATTTCTGTTGATCGCTCCTAGCAACAGCTTTACAAATGCTAGACCAGCGCCATTGAGGCTCACCTTGGCAGAAAGAAGGAAGTAAAATGCACAACAACAATATGGGTTGTTGCAGGGACAGCAATTCTGTTAATGCTGCTGTAATTATATATTTTTTTAAAGCAATTGGTAGTTGTACAGTATACACTTTGTAGGCCTCGGTAACTGGCAATTACTCCCCCCTGATGTGGCATGCATTGTCTAGCCGGTCCCATCACTTTGAAGTAGTGAAATGATTGCTCCAATCATGTCAGATAAAGAGGAGGACTGACAAAAATGTTTTGTCTTTAAACCAAAAATATAAACCTTAGTTAGTCCATAATTTATTACATGATGCAAGCATGGGACAGCAAACACAGACGCGCACACACACACACACACACACACACACACACACACACACACACACACACACACACACACACACACACACACACACACACACACACACACACACACACACACACACACACACACACACACACACACACACACACACACACACACACACACACACACACACACACACACACACACACACACACACCTCGTCACCAGGTCCTGCCTGCCCTCTGTGGTAGGTTTGCCACATGCTACATCTAGCAATCAGAGTGCCTGGGGCATAGCCAGGAGAGAGACGCGAGCGTAACTGCCTCACTGTCTTCTCTCTTTCACCTCAGTGGCTTCTGACCAAGGACAGGGACTGCTGGAACGGAGAAGAACACCACCTGTTGTCACCTTGTTGGGAAACATTATGCTAAATATTAATGGAGGAATACACACTCTGTTGCATGACCAAGATCATTAAATCAGCCATGAGGAGGAGCTAAGAAAAGGTACTTTTAACGTGTCTCTGTGTTTATAGTAGATTATTTGTTATTGGTCGGAAGGGAACACATCACGGTACAGCTCATATGAAATGTTAAATCACATTAAAATGGCCATAATATAACTGATTATAATATGTTTATAAATGCAATTCACATGTGAGGTGTAAACATGTTATTCTCCTCACATGTGAAATGTTGTGGTTAACATGTGAACTCTATACTGAATACATGTGAAATGGTGTGGTTAACATGTGAACTCTATACTGAATACATGTGAAATGGTGTGGTTAACATGTGAACTCTATACTGAATACATGTGAACACGTGGTTTCACATGTGAAATGGTGTGGTTAACATGTGAACTCTATACTGAATACATGTGAAATGGTGTGGTTAACATGTGAACTCTATACTGAATACATGTGAAATGGTGTGGTTAACATGTGAACTCTATACTGAATACATGTGAAATGGTGTGGTTAACATGTGAACTCTATACTGAATACATGTGAAATGGTGTGGTTAACATGTGAACTCTATACTGAATACATGTGAACACGTGGTCTCACATGTGAAATGGTGTGGTTAACATGTGAACTCTATACTGAATACATGTGAACACGTGGTCTCACATGTGAAATGGTGTGGTTAACATGTGAACAACAGAACTTACATCTAATCTCTTTAGTTTTTGGAAATGCAAGTTCACTATTTATTTTTAATGCCAGGAAAGTAATGAAATGGTATTGGGGTTTTACGGTAAGAGATACACTTTTCAGCTAAAATAGTGTACAAATCTTTAAACAATGACGACATCATTACATTTGACATGATCTCTTAGTACTGACTTTTCAACATGCCCGCACCTGGGTTTTGTACTCACAATCTCTAGATTTGGGGTACTTTGATCTTTCTGCAGCGCCACAAAGTCTGAAGCATGCTCAGAGGTCTGCTACACATTCATTTCCTGTAATACGTCACTGCACTTAGCAAAAGAGTGACATCTGCACTTCTATTTTACTTATCAGTTAATCTGACTAATCTCTCATCATTGATTTCATTTACTTATTTCTGCAATTTGAGGGTTTTCTGTATAGTTGTCTAATGTTGGTGGGGAATATTATTCAGTTTTAATGTTACTCCTGAATCACTATGATGAGTATAACAATTTGTCTTGAGTGTATTTTACAAAGCTGAGAGGAATATGGGTGAAATCAGTCATTGACACGGACATGGTGGCGTAGCAAGTACATTGAAATGCAGTTCAAATCTCAGGACATTGAATAAAAGTACTGAATAAATATACATACACAATGTAATCATGTGTGTCAAATATGTTCTGTAAGTTGAAAACACTGCAACTATTTTGTGATGTTCTGGGGACATCCTAAAGACTAGTTTTTCTTTGCATGGATCAATGTAACATTTTTAATCAAAACCACATGGTTTCACATGATTTCAGATGTGAAATGTGACGTGATCACTTGTGAAAATCCACATGTGAAGTGATAATTAAAAAAATATATATATGCAGTTGAAGTTGGAAGTTTACATACACTTAGATTGGAGTCATTAAAACTAGTTTTTTTCAACTACACCACAAATTTCTTGTTAACAAACTATAGTTTTGGCAAGTCAGTTAGGGCCTCTACTGTGTGCATGACACAAGTAATTGTTTTCAAAATTTGTTTACAGACAGATTATTTCACTTATAATTCACTGTATCACAATTCCAGTGGGTCAGAATTTTACATACACTAAGTTGACTTTGCCTTTAAACAGCTTGGAAAATTCCAGAAAATTATGTCATGGCTTTAGAAGCTTCTGATAGGCTAATTGACATCATTTGAGTGAATTGGAGGGCTGCCTGTGGATGCCTACCTTCAAACTCAGTGCCTCTTTGCTTGAAATCATAGGAAAATCATAAGAAATCAGCCAAGGCCTCAGAAAATAATTGTAGACCTCCACAAGTCTGGTTCATCCTTGGGAGCAATTTCCAAATGCCTGAGGTACCACATTCATCTGTACAAACAAAAGTATGCAAGTATAAACACCATGGGACCACACAGCCATCATACCGCTCAGGAAGGAGACGCGTTCTGTCTCCTAGAGATGAACGTTCTTTGGTGCGAAAAGTGCAAATCAATCCCAGAACAACAGCAAAGGACCTTGTGAAGATGCTGGAGGAAACAGGCACAACAGATGCTATATCCAAAGTAAAATGAGTCCTATATCGACATAACCTGAAAGGCGCTCAGCAAGGAAGAAGTCACTGCTCCAAAACCGCCATAAAAAAGCCAGACTACGGTTTGCAAATGCACATGGGGACAAAGATCATATCTTTTGGAGAAATGTTCTCTGGTCTGATGAAACAAAAATAGAACTGTTTGGCCATAATGACCATCGTTATGTTTGGAGGAAAAAGGGGGAGCCTTGCAAGCCGAAGAACACCATCCCAACCGTGAAGCACAAAGGTGGCAGCATCATATTGTGGGGGTGCCTTGCTCCAGGAGGGACTGGTGCACTTCACAAAATAGATGGCATCATGAGGCAGGAAAATTATGTGGATATATTGAAGCAACATCTCAAGACATCAGACATCAGGAAGTTAAAGCTTGGTCACAAATGGGTCTTCCAAATGACAATGACAACAAACATACTTACAAAGTTGTGGCAAAATGGCTTAAGGACAACAATTCAAGGTATTGAGGTGGCCATCACAAAGCCCTGACCTCAGACCTATAGAAAATTTGTGGGCAGAACTGAAAAAGCGTCTGCGAGCAAGGAGGAATACAGACCTGACTCATTTACACCAGCTCTGTCAGGAGGAACAGATTGTTTGTTCAGATGAACGTGGTACCTCAGGCATTTGGAAATTGCTCCCAAGGATGAACCAGACTTGTGGAGATCTACAATTATTTTCTGAGGTCTTGGCTGATTTCTTTCGATTTTCCCATGATGTCAAGCAAAGAGGCACTGAGTTTGAAGGTAGTGCTTGAAATACACCTCCAATTGACTCAAATGATGCCAATTAGCCTATCAGAAGCTTTTAGAGCAATTACATTTTCTGAAATTTTCCAAGCTGTTTAAAGGCACAGTCAACTTAGTGAATGTAAACTTCTGATCCACTGGAATTGTGATACAGTGAATTATAAGGGAAATAATCTGTCTGTAAACAATTGTTGGAAAAACTTGTGTCATGCACAAAGTAGATGTCCTCACCGACTTGCCAAAATTATAGTTTTTTTAACAAGAAATGTATGGACTGGTTGAAAAACGAGTTTTAATGACTCCAACCTAAGTGTATGTAAACTAACGACTTCAACTGTATATGCAAAACTAATGGAAGTCATGTGATTTTCCACATGTAAAATCATGTGTTTTTTCCATAAGGGTTCTCTCCATCGACACTACCATGCGGCATAGCTCCTCACCTGGAGAACTGCCTACTGATTTTCTGTCAGTACTAAGGTTTGTTGTAATTATACTGCAATTTTAAATTCAAGCCCCCTCCTTTGCTACAGAAAAAGGTCCATGCATCTCATTAAGATGTACGCTGAATACTGGGGGGATATAGAGCAGGACAAAGCTTGTTTTTTTAATTAAAGGGAAGGTTGCCTTGGTGGATTTGCTTTGACACAGGAAATGATCAGGGCACTTATAGGGCCAGAGTGCACATAAATATGCCTTATAGTCCCAGGGGCAACTGAGTGTCGGGGTGGAATGGGAGTATGACTTGGCATCTTCCGTGAACCTCAGAGTTTAGAGGACATTTTGACAGTCTGAGGGTAGTTTATAAATGACAGCTATATTGTCTCTAAATAGATTTGCATCTTTCAATGTCACAAAACACAAACGTATGTATAAAGTTAATGATGCAGATTTATATGTCACTAAATTCAAACCAAATAAACTTCAAATTGATCACTTTCATGAAAAATATATATATATTTTCACGTCTAGAACAAAAATATTCACTACCCACTGGGTTGAAATAATGTGGAAACAACGTCAACCAGTTTTTGCCCAGTGGGTAGGTATTGAAAATGATTGTAATACTAAAAGTATGTTTATCATTGATAAAACATTGTGGCAGCAATACTACTGTACAAAAACATACATATTTCAGAACTTCAAAAACACTACAATTCAGTTCCTGTTAACTGGCCTCCAAACAGCGTAAACAAATCCCAAACAAAACCCCTCTGCACTTTATATATCATTTAGAATTTCAAAGCCGCTCTGACTGTGGAATAATAGATACTTATTCATCGTAGATCTCTCATTAATCTGCAGTAGTTTTTATGATAAAACACAAAGCAGGACCTTGTCACACACACACACACCACACACACCACACACACACACACACACACACACACACACACACACACACACACACACACACACACACACACACACACACACACACACACACACACACACACACACACACACACACACACACACACACACACACACACACACACACACACACACACACACACACACAGACTGAGTGACTGGGGAGAGACGACGACGAGGTGGGGATAACTAATTCTAGGGAAGATAAAGTCATATGACCTTGACATTTTCACTTCTGTTGAATGCCAGGTGATTATTCAGTTAACTAACGAAAGAAAGAGAGAGAGAGAGAGAAAGAGAGAGAGAGATGACAAAACACTCATTTGAAATCTTTATGAAATCCCAAAACTGGGGTATATCATTTCCCTGACAAGACTGATTGAACTCTGAAAGTCAGTCAATGTGAAAATACTACATTTTCTTGTTTAGTTGTCTCTATGGGCTAATTCTTCTTGCTACTCTTAAATGTTCAGGACAAAAACCATAAAGTGACATGACTGTATATAATGCGATCGGACAGCTCTTGAGTTAGGATGGATGTGTTTATGTGTGTGTGAATGTTTCTGAGTATGTGTGTGTATGGGTGTGTTTATGTGTGTGTGTGCATGTGTTCTTTTGCGGGCTAAGATAGAAGGAATAGGGGCTGTGGGCATAAGGCTGACTCACCCATTACCCCATCTCGCTCCTCGCTCCGATGACTCACCTCTCACCTGCCCTGTGGCCCTCACCCTGCAGCCAGACACATTGTCTCGCCCCCCTCCATCTCCCTCACTGTCCCTTCTTGACCCTTGTAAACAGGTCACCTGGGCCAAATACACACACACACACACACACACACACACACACACACACACACACACACACACACACACACACACACACACACACACACACACACACACACACACACACACACACACACACACACACACACACACACACACACACACACACACACACACACACACACACACACACACACACACACACACACACACAGCTGTGTCGTCCCTACTCACCTCAGTGAAATGTGCATCTGCCTCAGCTGTCACTCATCGGGATGCCGTCATGTGTTGTGTGATTGACAGCTGGCTCTGTTGGAGTAGAAGGGGTGTCTCCCGCTGTTCACTGCACCGTATGTGTGAATGGAAAAGGAGGACAGGAAGGATGGATAGAGAAAACAAAGTAGGAAACATTATACAATTATTTGAATGGGGGGGTATTGTTATTGGAAAATTATTGTGTGTGGGTGTGTGTGTGTGCAGGTTGGGTGGGTGGGTGTGGGAGGGGTGTTTATGTGTGTGTTTGGGGTGTGTGTGTGTGTGTGTGTGTGTGTGTGTGTGTGTGTGTGTGTGTGTGTGTGTGCGTGCGTGCGTGCGTGCGTGCGTGCGTGCGTGCGTGCGTGTGTGTGTGTGTGTGTGTGTGCTTGCGTGTATGTGCGGGTTGGGTGGGTAGGGGAGGGTTGTTTATGTGTGTGTTTGGGGGTGGGTGTAAGGTGTGTGTGTTTGTGTCTTTTCTCTGATCTAAAATGGGTTCTACTTGATGACGTGCATGTGTAATCGTGTAATGGAGAGATGCTGGGTGTTATTTGACAGGGAGTCTGGGGTTAGCTTAGGTTCACTTACAACGCACACACACAGACACACACATATCCTCCCCCCGATGATGCAACGCCAACTCAACACCAGATGGGCGATTACAACCAACCTCCAGTTGGGTGTAATCATGTCAGAAAACATGTCAGTCAGGCATGTTAGACAGCTCCGAGAAAAATCGATGCGGTTTCATCCTGGATACGTCCTCCAGACAGACCATCCATGCCTTTACACTACATTATTTTCCATTTGTTTCGTTCACAAGTACATTTATAATTTCCACTGTTCTGACCAACATATACATTTTGTTTTTCAAGTACAGGTTTATATCGTTCCTTTCTGTTCCTTTTTTAACCTTTGAAATCAACATAGTTTTTACATTTGGCTCATTAAATTACTCCACAAATCAGTGTGGATAGAGCAGCTTGCAATGGAGCAGGCAAGCTAGTTGTTTACATGCTTGTAAATGTGAAACGTTATAACTATAGTTAAGGAGAAGTTTCTGAGAGAGACAGTAGTTAAGAAGACATTTCTGAGTGAGACAGTAGTTAAGGAGAAGTTTCTGAGAGAGACAGTAGTTAAGAAGACATTTCTGAGTGAGACAGTAGTTAAGAAGAAATTTCTGAGTGAGACAGTAGTTAAGGAGAAGTTTCTGAGAAAGACAGTAGTTAAGAAGACATTTCTGAGTGAGACAGTAGTTAAGAAGACATTTCTGAGTGAGACAGTAGTTAAGAAGACATTTCTGAGTGAGACAGTAGTTAAGAAGACGTTTCTGAGTGAGACAGTAGTTAAGAAGACATTTCTGAGTGAGACAGTAGTTAAGAAGACATTTCTGAGTGAGACGGTAGTTAAGAAGACGTTTCTGAGTGAGACAGTAGTTAAGAAGACATTTCTGAGTGAGACGGTAGTTAAGAAGACGTTTCTGAGTGAGACGGTAGTTAAGAAGACGTTTCTGAGTGAGACGGTAGTTAAGAAGACATTTCTGAGTGAGACGGTAGTTAAGAAGATGTTTCTGAGTGAGACAGTAGTTAAGAAGACGTTTCTGAGTGAGACAGTAGTTAAGAAGACATTTCTGAGTGAGACAGTAATTAAGAAGACATTTCTGAGGGAGACAGTAATTAAGAAGACATTTCTGAGTGAGACAGTAGTTAAGAAGACATTTCTGAGTGAGACGGTTGTTAAGAAGACGTTTCTGAGTGAGACAGTAGTTAAGAAGACATTTCTGAGTGAGACAGTACATTTCTGTAATTAAGAAGACATTTCTGAGTGAGACAGTAGTTAAGAAGACATTTCTGAGTGAGACAGTAGTTAAAGACATTTCTGAGACAGTAGTTAAGAAGACATTTCTGAGTGAGACAGTAATTAAGAAGATGTTTCTGAGGAGACAGTAGTTAAGAAGACATTTCTGTGTGAGACAGTAGTTAAGAAGATGTTTCTGAGTGAGACAGTAGTTAAGAAGACATTTCTGAGTGAGACAGTAGTTAAGAAGACATTTCTGAGTGAGACAGTAATTAAGAAGACATTTCTGAGGGAGACAGTAGTTAAGAAGATGTTTCTGAGTGAGACGGTAGTTAAGAAGACATTTCTGAGGGAGACAGTAGTTAAGAAGACCAGTTAAGAAGACATTTCTGTGTGAGACAGTAGTTAAGAAGATGTTTCTGAGTGAGACAGTAGTTAAGAAGACATTTCTGAGTGAGACAGTAGTTAAGAAGATGTTTCTGAGTGAGACGGTAGTTAAGAAGATGTTTCTGAGAGAGACAGTAGTTAAGAAGACATTTCTGAGGGAGACAGTAGTTAAGAAGACATTTCTGAGTGAGACAGTAGTTAAGAAGACATTTCTGAGTGAGACAGTAGTTAAGAAGACGTTTCTGAGTGAGACGGTAGTTTTTCTGAGGAGACAGTAGTTAAGGAGAAGTTTCTGAGAGAGACAGTAGTTAAGAAGACGTTTCTGAGTGAGACAGTAGTTAAGAAGATGTTTCTGAGTGAGACAGTAGTTAAGAAGACGTTTCCGAGTGAGACAGTAGTTAAGGAGAAGTTTCTGAGAGAGACAGTAGTTAAGAAGACGTTTCTGAGTGAGACAGTAGTTAAGAAGACATTTCTGAGTGAGACAGTAATTAAGAAGACGTTTCTGAGTGAGACAGTAGTTAAGAAGACATTTCTGAGTGAGACAGTAATTAAGAAGACATTTCTGAGGGAGACAGTAATTAAGAAGACATTTCTGAGTGAGACAGTAATTAAGAAGACATTTCTGAGGGAGACAGTAATTAAGAAGACGTTTCTGAGTGAGACGGTAGTTAAGAAGACGTTTCTGAGTGAGACGGTAGTTAAGAAGACATTTCTGAGTGAGACGGTAGTTAAGAAGATGTTTCTGAGTGAGACAGTAGTTAAGAAGACGTTTCTGAGTGAGACAGTAGTTAAGAAGACATTTCTGAGTGAGACAGTAATTAAGAAGACATTTCTGAGGGAGACAGTAATTAAGAAGACATTTCTGAGTGAGACAGTAGTTAAGAAGACATTTCTGAGTGAGACGGTTGTTAAGAAGACGTTTCTGAGTGAGACAGTAGTTAAGAAGACATTTCTGAGTGAGACAGTAATTAAGAAGACATTTCTGAGGGAGACAGTAATTAAGAAGACATTTCTGAGTGAGACAGTAGTTAAGAAGACATTTCTGAGTGAGACAGTAATTAAGAAGACATTTCTGAGGGAGACAGTAGTTAAGAAGACATTTCTGTGTGAGACAGTAGTTAAGAAGATGTTTCTGAGTGAGATAGTAGTTAAGAAGACATTTCTGAGTGAGACAGTAGTTAAGAAGACATTTCTGAGTGAGACAGTAATTAAGAAGACATTTCTGAGGGAGACAGTAGTTAAGAAGATGTTTCTGAGTGAGACGGTAGTTAAGAAGACATTTCTGAGGGAGACAGTAGTTAAGAAGACATTTCTGTGTGAGACAGTAGTTAAGAAGATGTTTCTGAGTGAGACAGTAGTTAAGAAGACATTTCTGAGTGAGACAGTAGTTAAGAAGATGTTTCTGAGTGAGACGGTAGTTAAGAAGACATTTCTGAGGGAGACAGTAGTTAAGAAGACATTTCTGAGTGAGACAGTAGTTAAGAAGACATTTCTGAGTGAGACAGTAGTTAAGAAGACGTTTCTGAGTGAGACGGTAGTTAAGAAGACATTTCTGAGGGAGACAGTAGTTAAGGAGAAGTTTCTGAGAGAGACAGTAGTTAAGAAGACGTTTCTGAGTGAGACAGTAGTTAAGAAGATGTTTCTGAGTGAGACAGTAGTTAAGAAGACGTTTCCGAGTGAGACAGTAGTTAAGGAGAAGTTTCTGAGAGAGACAGTAGTTAAGAAGACGTTTCTGAGTGAGACAGTAGTTAAGAAGACATTTCTGAGTGAGACAGTAGTTAAGAAGACATTTCTGAGTGAGACAGTAATTAAGAAGACATTTCTGAGGGAGACAGTAATTAAGAAGACATTTCTGAGTGAGACAGTAGTTAAGAAGACATTTCTGAGTGAGACAGTAATTAAGAAGACATTTCTGAGGAGACAGTAGTTAAGAAGACATTTCTGTGTGAGACAGTAGTTAAGAAGACATTTCTGAGTGAGACAGTAGTTAAGAAGACATTTCTGAGTGAGACAGTAGTTAAGAAGACATTTCTGAAGACATTTCTGAGGAGACAGTAGTTAAGAAGACATTTCTGAGTGAGACAGTAGTTAAGAAGACATTTCTGAGTGAGACAGTAGTTAAGAAGACATTTCTGAGTGAGACAGTAGTTAAGAAGATGTTTCTGAGTGAGACAGTAGTTAAGAAGACATTTCTGAGTGAGACAGTAGTTAAGAAGATGTTTCTGAGTGAGACAGTAGTTAAGAAGATGTTTCTGAGTGAGACAGTAGTTAAGAAGACATTTCTGAGGAGACAGTAGTTAAGAAGACATTTCTGAGTGAGACAGTAGTTAAGAAGACATTTCTGAGTGAGACAGTAGTTAAGAAGACGTTTCTGAGTGAGACAGTAGTTAAGAAGACATTTCTGAGGAGACAGTAGTTAAGAAGACATTTCTGAGTGAGACAGTAGTTAAGAAGACATTTCTGAGTGAGACAGTAGTTAAGAAGACATTTCTGAGGAGACAGTAGTTAAGGAGTTAAGAAGACAGTTTCTTTCTGAGTGAGACAGTAGTTAAGAAGACATTTCTGAGTGAGACAGTAGTTAAGAAGACATTTCTGAGTGAGACAGTAGTTAAGAAGACGTTTCTGAGTGAGACAGTAGTTAAGAAGACGTTTCTGAGTGAGACAGTAGTTAAGAAGACATTTCTGAGAGACAGTAGTTAAGGAGTTTCTGAGAGAGACAGACAGTGAGACAGTAGTTAAGAAGACGTTTCTGAGTGAGACAGTAGTTAAGGAGAAGTTTCTGAGAGAGACAGTAGTTAAGAAGATGTTTCTGAGTGAGACAGTAGTTAAGAAGACGTTTCTGAGTGAGACAGTAATTAAGAAGACATTTCTGAGTGAGACAGTAGTTAAGAAGACGTTTCTGAGTGAGACAGTAGTTAAGAAGACGTTTCTGAGTGAGACAGTAATTAAGAAGACATTTCTGAGGGAGACAGTAGTTAAGGAGAAGTTTCTGAGAGAGACAGTAGTTAAGAAGATGTTTCTGAGTGAGACAGTAGTTAAGAAGACGTTTCTGAGTGAGACAGTAGTTAAGGAGAAGTTTCTGAGAGAGACAGTAGTTAAGAAGACGTTTCTGAGTGAGACAGTAGTTAAGAAGACGTTTCTGAGTGAGACAGTAGTTAAGAAGACGTTTCTGAGTGAGACGGTAGTTAAGAAGACGTTTCTGAGTGAGACAGTAGTTAAGAAGACGTTTCTGAGTGAGACAGTAGTTAAGAAGACGTTTCTGAGTGAGACAGTAGTTAAGAAGACATTTCTGAGGGAGACAGTAGTTAAGAAGACGTTTCTGAGTGAGACAGTAGTTAAGAAGACATTTCTGAGTGAGACAGTAATTAAGAAGACATTTCTGAGGGAGACAGTAGTTAAGAAGACATTTCTGAGTGAGACAGTAATTAAGAAGACATTTCTGAGGGAGACAGTAGTTAAGAAGACATTTCTGTGTGAGACAGTAGTTAAGAAGATGTTTCTGAGTGAGACAGTAGTTAAGAAGACATTTCTGTGTGAGACAGTAGTTAAGAAGACGTTTCTGAGTGAGACAGTAGTTAAGAAGACATTTCTGAGTGAGACAGTAGTTAAGGAGAAGTTTCTGAGAGAGACAGTAGTTAAGAAGACATTTCTGAGTGAGACAGTAGTTAAGAAGACATTTCTGAGTGAGACAGTAGTTAAGGAGAAGTTTCTGAGAGAGACAGTAGTTAAGAAGACATTTCTGAGTGAGACAGTAGTTAAGGAGAAGTTTCTGAGAGAGACAGTAGTTAAGAAGACATTTCTGAGTGAGACAGTAGTTAAGAAGACATTTCTGAGTGAGACAGTAGTTAAGGAGAAGTTTCTGAGAGAGACAGTAGTTAATAAGACATTTCTGAGTGAGACAGTAGTTAAGAAGACATTTCTGAGTGAGACAGTAGTTAAGAAGACATTTCTGAGTGAGACAGTAGTTAAGAAGACGTTTCTGAGTGAGACAGTAGTTAAGAAGACATTTCTGAGTGAGACAGTAGTTAAGAAGACATTTCTGAGTGAGACGGTAGTTAAGAAGACGTTTCTGAGTGAGACAGTAGTTAAGAAGACATTTCTGAGTGAGACGGTAGTTAAGAAGACGTTTCTGAGTGAGACGGTAGTTAAGAAGACGTTTCTGAGTGAGACGGTAGTTAAGAAGACATTTCTGAGTGAGACGGTAGTTAAGAAGACATTTCTGAGTGAGACGGTAGTTAAGAAGACGTTTCTGAGTGAGACAGTAGTTAAGAAGACATTTCTGAGTGAGACAGTAATTAAGAAGACATTTCTGAGGGAGACAGTAATTAAGAAGACATTTCTGAGTGAGACAGTAGTTAAGAAGACATTTCTGAGTGAGACGGTAGTTAAGAAGACGTTTCTGAGTGAGACAGTAGTTAAGAAGACATTTCTGAGTGAGACAGTAGTTAAGAAGACATTTCTGAGTGAGACAGTAATTAAGAAGACATTTCTGAGGGAGACAGTAGTTAAGAAGATGTTTCTGAGTGAGACGGTAGTTAAGAAGACATTTCTGAGGGAGACAGTAGTTAAGAAGACATTTCTGTGTGAGACAGTAGTTAAGAAGATGTTTCTGAGTGAGACAGTAGTTAAGAAGACATTTCTGAGTGAGACAGTAGTTAAGAAGATGTTTCTGAGTGAGACGGTAGTTAAGAAGATGTTTCTGAGTGAGACAGTAGTTAAGAAGACATTTCTGAGGGAGACAGTAGTTAAGAAGATGTTTCTGAGTGAGACAGTAGTTAAGAAGACATTTCTGAGTGAGACAGTAGTTAAGAAGACGTTTCTGAGTGAGACGGTAGTTAAGAAGACATTTCTGAGGGAGACAGTAGTTAAGGAGAAGTTTCTGAGAGAGACAGTAGTTAAGAAGACGTTTCTGAGTGAGACAGTAATTAAGAAGACATTTCTGAGTGAGACAGTAGTTAAGAAGACGTTTCTGAGTGAGACAGTAGTTAAGAAGACGTTTCTGAGTGAGACGGTAGTTAAGAAGACGTTTCTGAGTGAGACAGTAGTTAAGAAGACATTTCTGAGTGAGACAGTAATTAAGAAGACGTTTCTGAGTGAGACAGTAGTTAAGAAGACATTTCTGAGTGAGACAGTAATTAAGAAGACATTTCTGAGGGAGACAGTAATTAAGAAGACATTTCTGAGTGAGACAGTAGTTAAGAAGACATTTCTGAGTGAGACAGTAATTAAGAAGACATTTCTGAGGGAGACAGTAGTTAAGAAGACATTTCTGTGTGAGACAGTAGTTAAGAAGATGTTTCTGAGTGAGACAGTAGTTAAGAAGACATTTCTGAGTGAGACAGTAGTTAAGAAGACATTTCTGAGTGAGACAGTAATTAAGAAGACATTTCTGAGGGAGACAGTAGTTAAGAAGACATTTCTGAGGGAGACAGTAGTTAAGAAGACATTTCTGAGTGAGACAGTAATTAAGAAGACATTTCTGAGGGAGACAGTAGTTAAGAAGACATTTCTGTGTGAGACAGTAGTTAAGAAGATGTTTCTGAGTGAGACAGTAGTTAAGAAGACATTTCTGTGTGAGACAGTAGTTAAGAAGACGTTTCTGAGTGAGACAGTAGTTAAGAAGACATTTCTGAGTGAGACAGTAGTTAAGGAGAAGTTTCTGAGAGAGACAGTAGTTAAGAAGACATTTCTGAGTGAGACAGTAGTTAAGAAGACATTTCTGAGTGAGACAGTAGTTAAGGAGAAGTTTCTGAGAGAGACAGTAGTTAAGAAGACATTTCTGAGTGAGACAGTAGTTAAGGAGAAGTTTCTGAGAGAGACAGTAGTTAAGAAGACATTTCTGAGTGAGACAGTAGTTAAGAAGACATTTCTGAGTGAGACAGTAGTTAAGGAGAAGTTTCTGAGAGAGACAGTAGTTAATAAGACATTTCTGAGTGAGACAGTAGTTAAGAAGACATTTCTGAGTGAGACAGTAGTTAAGAAGACATTTCTGAGTGAGACAGTAGTTAAGAAGACGTTTCTGAGTGAGACAGTAGTTAAGAAGACATTTCTGAGTGAGACAGTAGTTAAGAAGACATTTCTGAGTGAGACGGTAGTTAAGAAGACGTTTCTGAGTGAGACAGTAGTTAAGAAGACATTTCTGAGTGAGACGGTAGTTAAGAAGACGTTTCTGAGTGAGACGGTAGTTAAGAAGACGTTTCTGAGTGAGACGGTAGTTAAGAAGACATTTCTGAGTGAGACGGTAGTTAAGAAGACATTTCTGAGTGAGACAGTAGTTAAGAAGACGTTTCTGAGTGAGACAGTAGTTAAGAAGACATTTCTGAGTGAGACAGTAATTAAGAAGACATTTCTGAGGGAGACAGTAATTAAGAAGACATTTCTGAGTGAGACAGTAGTTAAGAAGACATTTCTGAGTGAGACGGTAGTTAAGAAGACGTTTCTGAGTGAGACAGTAGTTAAGAAGACATTTCTGAGTGAGACAGTAGTTAAGAAGACATTTCTGAGTGAGACAGTAATTAAGAAGACATTTCTGAGGGAGACAGTAGTTAAGAAGATGTTTCTGAGTGAGACGGTAGTTAAGAAGACATTTCTGAGGGAGACAGTAGTTAAGAAGACATTTCTGTGTGAGACAGTAGTTAAGAAGATGTTTCTGAGTGAGACAGTAGTTAAGAAGACATTTCTGAGTGAGACAGTAGTTAAGAAGATGTTTCTGAGTGAGACGGTAGTTAAGAAGATGTTTCTGAGTGAGACAGTAGTTAAGAAGACATTTCTGAGGGAGACAGTAGTTAAGAAGATGTTTCTGAGTGAGACAGTAGTTAAGAAGACATTTCTGAGTGAGACAGTAGTTAAGAAGACGTTTCTGAGTGAGACGGTAGTTAAGAAGACATTTCTGAGGGAGACAGTAGTTAAGGAGAAGTTTCTGAGAGAGACAGTAGTTAAGAAGACGTTTCTGAGTGAGACAGTAATTAAGAAGACATTTCTGAGTGAGACAGTAGTTAAGAAGACGTTTCTGAGTGAGACAGTAGTTAAGAAGACGTTTCTGAGTGAGACGGTAGTTAAGAAGACGTTTCTGAGTGAGACAGTAGTTAAGAAGACATTTCTGAGTGAGACGGTAATTAAGAAGACGTTTCTGAGTGAGACAGTAGTTAAGAAGACATTTCTGAGTGAGACAGTAATTAAGAAGACATTTCTGAGGGAGACAGTAATTAAGAAGACATTTCTGAGTGAGACAGTAGTTAAGAAGACATTTCTGAGTGAGACAGTAATTAAGAAGACATTTCTGAGGGAGACAGTAGTTAAGAAGACATTTCTGTGTGAGACAGTAGTTAAGAAGATGTTTCTGAGTGAGACAGTAGTTAAGAAGACATTTCTGAGTGAGACAGTAGTTAAGAAGACATTTCTGAGTGAGACAGTAATTAAGAAGACATTTCTGAGGGAGACAGTAGTTAAGAAGATGTTTCTGAGTGAGACGGTAGTTAAGAAGACATTTCTGAGGGAGACAGTAGTTAAGAAGATGTTTCTGAGTGAGACGGTAGTTAAGAAGATGTTTCTGAGTGAGACAGTAGTTAAGAAGACATTTCTGAGGGAGACAGTAGTTAAGAAGACATTTCTGAGTGAGACAGTAGTTAAGAAGACATTTCTGAGTGAGACAGTAGTTAAGAAGACGTTTCTGAGTGAGACGGTAGTTAAGAAGACATTTCTGAGGGAGACAGTAGTTAAGAAGACATTTCTGAGTGAGACAGTAGTTAAGGAGAAGTTTCTGAGTGAGACAGTAGTTAAGAATACATTTCTGAGGGAGACAGTAGTTAAGGAGAAGTTTCTGAGAGAGACAGTAGTTAAGAAGACGTTTCTGAGTGAGACAGTAATTAAGAAGACATTTCTGAGTGAGACAGTAGTTAAGAAGACGTTTCTGAGTGAGACAGTAGTTAAGAAGACGTTTCTGAGTGAGACAGTAATTAAGAAGACATTTCTGAGGGAGACAGTAGTTAAGGAGAAGTTTCTGAGAGAGACAGTAGTTAAGAAGATGTTTCTGAGTGAGACAGTAGTTAAGAAGACGTTTCTGAGTGAGACAGTAGTTAAGGAGAAGTTTCTGAGAGAGACAGTAGTTAAGAAGATATTTCTGAGTGAGACAGTAGTTAAGAAGACGTTTCTGAGTGAGACAGTAATTAAGAAGACGTTTCTGAGTGAGACAGTAGTTAAGAAGACGTTTCTGAGTGAGACAGTAGTTAAGAAGACGTTTCTGAGTGAGACAGTAGTTAAGAAGACATTTCTGAGGGAGACAGTAGTTAAGAAGACGTTTCTGAGTGAGACAGTAGTTAAGAAGACATTTCTGAGTGAGACAGTAATTAAGAAGACATTTCTGAGGGAGACAGTAGTTAAGAAGACATTTCTGTGTGAGACAGTAGTTAAGAAGATGTTTCTGAGTGAGACAGTAGTTAAGAAGACATTTCTGAGTGAGACAGTAGTTAAGAAGACATTTCTGAGTGAGACAGTAATTAAGAAGACATTTCTGAGGGAGACAGTAGTTAAGAAGACATTTCTGTGTGAGACAGTAGTTAAGAAGATGTTTCTGAGTGAGACAGTAGTTAAGAAGACATTTCTGTGTGAGACAGTAGTTAAGAAGACGTTTCTGAGTGAGACAGTAGTTAAGAAGACATTTCTGAGTGAGACAGTAGTTAAGAAGACATTTCTGAGTGAGACGGTAGTTAAGAAGATGTTTCTGAGTGAGACAGTAGTTAAGAAGACATTTCTGAGGGAGACAGTAGTTAAGAAGACATTTCTGAGTGAGACAGTAGTTAAGAAGACATTTCTGAGGGAGACAGTAGTTAAGAAGACATTTCTGAGTGAGACAGTAGTTAAGGAGAAGTTTCTGAGTGAGACAGTAGTTAAGAAGACATTTCTGAGGGAGACAGTAGTTAAGGAGAAGTTTCTGAGAGAGACAGTAGTTAAGAAGACGTTTCTGAGTGAGACAGTAATTAAGAAGACATTTCTGAGTGAGACAGTAGTTAAGAAGACATTTCTGAGGGAGACAGTAGTTAAGGAGAAGTTTCTGAGAGAGACAGTAGTTAAGAAGACGTTTCTGAGTGAGACGGTAGTTAAGAAGACGTTTCTGAGTGAGACAGTAGTTAAGAAGACGTTTCTGAGTGAGACAGTAGTTAAGAAGACGTTTCTGAGTGAGACAGTAGTTAAGAAGACGTGTCTGAGTGAGACGGTAGTTAAGAAGACGTTTCTGAGTGAGACAGTAGTTAAGAAGACGTTTCTGAGTGAGACAGTAGTTAAGAAGACGTTTCTGAGTGAGACGGTAGTTAAGAAGACATTTCTGAGGGAGACAGTAGTTAAGAAGACATTTCTGAGAGAAAGAGTAAGTTCTTTGCATTGGCACTTTAAAAAAAAATGCTTGGAGAGTAAAATAAGGTAATTAAATATTTTTAAAATGATGGTTCTGTTTTGGAACACTAGAGATCACCTCAGTTCTCGGTTTCCTGATCTCGGTTTTGTTCCCTGAACTGGTTCCAACCCCTGGTGAAGAGGACCCTATCCACTCTCCTCTAATCTAAGCATGTCTTTGATATCCTTCAACCCTCCAGTGTCGGTCACACTTAACACCTCTTTCAAGGGCATCAACACTTACAATGCTTGTCTGATGATGGTCTGACATGAATCAAAGCACAACGTTAACTCTGCTGTTAAGCACAATCTGTCTTCAATGCTACACTGGTGTAGGTGAGACATGAAGGATATATGTTTATTTATGGATAAACAATATAAAAGGAAAAGTAAGAAAAATAAAGAAAATACAGAGAGAAAGAGAAATGTGACCCCAGTTTCTTTCAAATATTTCAACATAAATTTGATGACATTGCTTCAACTCCCTCAAGTACTGATGTTCTACAGAAAATGTATGTGATTGCCATTTTTTCAAGTGTTCATCCAATACTGTCATTCAATTGATGCATTTTAGTTCATTGAACCACTGGGAATGAGAACTGTATGGCAAACCAGCAGAAGAATTACAAACCTGATTGCTTGTGTCATTTTATTTATTCAACAGTCTGCTCTTTGTGCAGTTTTTGAATCTCCAGAGAGAGTCAGTGACTGTGTGTTTTGATGAAAACAGTTCACAAACTGGCTGAATTCGCCGGAAAATTCGCCAGAGGAGATGTCGTGTTGAAAGTGCCTCTTTGACAGTTGGAGAACACACCCCACATGAGATTTTTGAAAAGACTCGAAACCTGACAGTTTTGTGACTGTCTCCTTGGTTACCAGGTCTCATTAGGAACTGGTATCATGTAAACATCTATTCCAGAGGAACAAAATATAAAAAACAGACCAAAAAATAGCCGAGAACAGCATCATTTAGAAAACACTGCACAAACATAAGAAAAACACAAGAACAAAGAACTGATGAAGACGTTTTGAGGGGAAATATATAAACATAGTCTGATAAGGGAAACTGCAATGCAGCTGAACTTATTTCAATGATAGGGGCCATGGACTTAAAATGGACTTTGGAGGACGTGAGTTAAAAGCGAAAGTCCATTTTCGTCTGAACCTGGTGTGCAATAGACAAATACAGTGATCATAATCTTAATCTTAAATGTTAATCTTAACGTGACAAGTATGATCTTGTCACTGCAGCCGATGATGCCCAGGTAAAAGGGTATTTTAATGTCTTATGAAGTAACCTTCTTGCTATTCGTTTCACTGGTATTTCAACTATCCATCATGTCATCACCTCAGTTATTCTTGTTATGGTAATTTTCCCACACCATAAGGTGTCTTTACGCTTTCCCCTACTGTATCACTCACCTGTTATCACAACGTTATAAAAAGGATATGGCACATTTGTTTGTGTATTTTTTTGTGCATATACTGTAGCTGTACAACCTACTCAGAAACACTTTCTAACATGGACTGTTTATGTGCTTTTTCTCCGTGTACACTATACTATATGTTGGAGTTCTAAAATGATCATCTTCATCATAGGCCTACATTATTGCAGCACAATTCCAATTATGGAAAACTATTGTAATGCAGGGACTCAACGTTGCTCAAATATAAACTAATATTCAACTTGCATGGCATATTTCCTTTTTTTTTATCTCGTGGAAAATGCCTCCAGGATACAGCATAATGTAAAATAATGACGGGACTGAGCCTGAGGAACCACAAGGCTACAGCTACACATAACACCACATGCAGGAGGTGCGTTGGCTATGAATGCTTTTTCCGACACATTTTCACCCAAATCTTGTAGATGGGAAGCAGATGGACCTAATTAGTTGACTGAGGTTGTGTATCAGAAGTTGCATATTTTCTGTTATTATTACTTCTTAATAGGCTATTAGTGGTTCCTTGGTCAAAGGTATAATGTCTTGTTATGGAGGTGATGTGGACGAAAACAGAGGAACGTCTTCTCTGTTGAGAGCGTGAGACAACGGGATGTGGAATTGCTTTCTGTCTTCCAGGAAGACATGGTGATAAGTAGCGACTAACATGGCAGCTAAGTACGTCGCTGAGTTTAAAAGCAAGCCTAACGGGCATTCGCATATCGGGCGTGTGACTTCCTGGAAGACAGAAAGCAATTCCACTTGCCGTTGTCTCACGCTCTCAACAGAGAAGAAGTTCCTCTGTTTTCGTCCACATCACCTCCATAACAAGACATTATACGTTTGATCACATCGATGGGACAGTAGTGGAGAGGGTAGTAAGTTTTAAGTTCCTCGGCGTACACATCACGGACAAACTGAATTGGTCCACCCATACAGACAGCGTGGTGAAGAAGGTGCAGCAGCGCCTCTTCAACCTCAGGAGGCTGAAGACATTTGGCTTGTCACCAAAAGCACTCAAACTTTTATAGTCGCACAATCGAGAGCATCCTGCCGGGCTGTATCACCGCCTGGTACGGCAACTGCTCCACCCACAACCGTAAGGCTCTCCAGAGGGTAGTGAGGTCTGCACAACGCATCACCGGAGGCAAACTACCTGCCCTCCAGGACACATACACCACCCGATGTCACAGGAAGGACATAAAGATCATCAAGGACAACAACCACCCGAGCCACTGCCTGTTCTCCCCGCTGTCATCCAGAAGGCAAGGTCAGTACAGGTGCATCAAAGCTGGGACAGAGAGACTGAAAAACAGCCACCACTAACATTGAGTGGCTGCTGCCAACATACTGACTCAACTCCAGCCACTTTAATAATGGAAAATTGATGTAAAAAATGTATCACTACCCACTTTAAACAATGCCACTTAATATAATGTTTACATACCCTACATTACTCATCTCATATGTATATACTGTACTCTATACCATCTACTGCATCTTGCCATCTTTATGTAATACATGCCACTTTAAACAATGCCACTTTTATGTTTACATACCCTACATTACTCATCTCATATGTAGATACTGTACTCGATACCATCTACTGCATCTTGCCTATGCCGTTCCTTACCATCACTCATTCATATATCTTTATGTACATATTCTTTATCCCTTTACACTTGTATGTATTAGGTAGTTGTGGAATTGTTAGGTTAGATTACTCGTTGGTTATTACTGCATTGTCGGAACTAGAAGCACAAGCATTTCGCTACACTCACATTAACTATTAATTATCTGCTAACCATGTGTATGTGACAAATACAATTTGATTTGATTTGATTTGATTTGATTTGTACTTTAACACCATTAATAGTCATGTTATGTGTGTAACTACAATTAGCGATAGGTTGAAATGTTTGTGTTTTCATTTCCAGGCCAGGCACAGGAAGTGGAACGGCAGAGACAGCGAGGAGGCCGTGACATGCCTGCTGGAAAAGTGGGAATTAGGCGGAAAAAATACAGGAAGAGAATAAACTTTATTAATGGTTGGAGCTGAATGAAGCGAGGCAGCCGGAAAAAGCAAGGGAGGAAATATCTCAGGCATACCTGGGGAATGTGGCAGAGCTGTGTTCAGCTGTGTCTGAATATTCCCAAGATGGGGAAGGTACAAGGAAGTCACGGGAAGAGAGGAGATATATAATGTGGATAATGATGGAGAGCACCAAGAACACCGTACATCCGATAGCATAGACCATGACAAGAATCAGAGCAAACAACCGACTAGGAAAATGACAGGGGTGCTGACGTTAAAAGTTACGATTTACGGTGCGATCTGTCAGATGAGGTTGAACACGTTTCAAGGTATATGTAAGTAGATACGGAAGACGGCTGGCAGCATATGAGCCTTCGCACCTCTCACCTCATGTCTGATATTAATTACAGAACACACAAAAGCACCATCGCATACATCTCATTATCTACGCGGCACACGCAGAGTCTCGCCTGCCACGAGAGCGCAGGTAACAGAAGGCCATTAGTGTATGTGTGTGTGTGTGTGGCAGATTCCTGCAATTATTCCAAGGAGACCACGTTACAGTATGTGTTTCTGGCAGGTATTCACTCAACAGAGGGTGGAAAGAAAGAGAGAGGGAGAGAGAACGGGGATGGAGGAAGGTAAAGGCTGATGGAGAGAGAGTGAGTGAGTGAGAGAGGAACAATATTTCTAATTTGGCACCACTCTCCTGTCAATTCTTCTCATCTGGAGTTGGCCTTCAACTCCTTGAGTTGGCCCTGATGGCCCTGTGTTGGAGGGGGGATAGGCTACCCATGCTTCAATTCCCCAGCACCCCAGCCCACACCCAGCACCCCAGCTCCCATCCCCTAGGTTCCTGAGAACACATGACAGAGAGCATCAACCAGCCTGCAAAGTATCCTGCCACCCTCATTCAAATTCCCCTGCCTGCCTGCCTGCCTGCCTGCCTGCCTGCCTGCCTGCCTGCCTGCCTGCCTGCCTGCCTGCCTGCCTGCCTGCCTGCCTGCCTGCCTGCCTGCCTGCCTGCCTGCCTGCCTGCCTGCCTGCCTGCCTGCCTGCCTGCCTGCATTGCTGCATGACTATTAAATCAAATAAAGTTGTATTTGTCTCATGCGCTGAATACCGTGAAATGCTTACTTACAAGCCCTTAACCAACAATGCAGTTCAAGAAATAGAGTTAAGAAAATATTTACTAAATTAACTAAAGTAAAAAAAAAAAAATTGTAAAAAGTAACACAACAAAATAACAATAATGAGGCTCTATACATTGGGTACCGGTACCGAGTCAATGTGCAGGGGTACAGGTTAGTCGAGGTAATTTGTACATGTAGATAGTGGTAAAGTGATAATAAACAGTGATTAGCAGCAGTGTAAAAACAAAGGGGTGGGGGATCAATGTAAATAATCTGGTGGCCATTTGATGAATTGTTCAGCAGTCTTATGGCTTGGGGGTAGAATCTGTTCATTTTACAATTACTACCAGCCAAACCAGTGTAGGTTGGTGAGAGGAGCTATAGGAGGACAGACTCATTGTAATGACTGGAATGGAATAAATGGAACGGTATCAAAACCATCAAACAGATTCAATTTCAGCCATTCGAATGAGCCCGTCTTCCTATAGTTCCTCCCACCAGCCTTCAGTGAGCCAAACCCACCACATTACTATGCCTTCTACTGTCTCCTCTGAGCATCATAAACAATGTACAGTAGGTAGGAGACATCAGGGCAATAATAATGAGCCAAAAAAACAAAGAGAATTAAACAATAATCCTACAGTATTTGAGGTCTGACAGCAAATTAGCGCCCTGGCCTGACACACACGGTAGTAAGCCACAACAAGTCCCCTCTTTTACCCTTTTATTATTATCTACGCTTAAATGATTCTGCTGCAGCCATTAGCATAGCGACATAGCATGGTGACGGTGGCAGATGGGCGGCCATCTTAAATGTAGCCCTCCCTGTGTTTACTGCCTCAACAGCCTCCTGCTCCACAACGTTCCGCTAACGTCTCCGATGAGGGAAAAGGGTGTGTGTGTGTGTGTGTCTGAAAAGGGAAATGAGCCAGCGACTCATCACCAACTAGAATTAGTGGCGAAGAAGAGGAGAAGAAGGGAGAAATGAGAGAGAGTGAGAGAGAGTGAGAGAGAGGTGTATTTTTTTCATTCTTCAATCAAAAACACAGGGACTGCCTTCTCTGTAATGTTTTTTAATGCTTGACAGAAAACCCACTCTTTCATTTTGATGAGCAAGCAAGACTGGTTCATTCTAATGTCGTTTTGCCATGGAAAACAGAAGCACATATACGCTTGTACTAGCTATCAGGCCTGAGCTCATTTATCAATATTAGTTGGGATGTGAGAGAGAAGCTGGAGCTCGTCCTTAAGGGAGGTAATGTGAGACAGGATGAGCAGACAAGAGCCGAGCTGGGATGATATGATGAGAAGAGCAGAGCCTGCCTGATATGATGAAAGCTCTCAGCGTTACTCTCTCCTTATTGAGGCTGAAATTAAAACTCTGTCGCTGGTTAGGGCTGATCTGTATGGGCTACTGTACACTGCCATAGTTAGTTCCATAGTTAGGGCAGTATGGGGTACTGTACACTGCCATAGATAGGGCCATAGTTAGGGCAGTATGGGGTACTGTACACTGCCATAGTTAGGGCAGTATGGGGTACTGTACACTGCCATAGTTAGGGCCATAGTTAGGGCAGTATGGGGTACTGTACACTGCCATAGTTAGGGCCATAGTTAGGGCAGTATGAGGTACTGTACACTGCCATAGTTAGGGCCATAGTTAGGGCAGTATGAGGTACTGTACACTGCCATAGTTAGGTCCATAGTTAGGGCAGTATGGGGTACTGTACACTGCCATAGTTAGGGCTGATCAATTTAGCATGGGAAGCCTGGGTGTGATGTGTACATGTACTGCGCTTGAGTGTGTGTGTCTATCAGTCTTTGTACTGTAAAATGATAGTCAGACTCCCAGCTGCACTGTTTGTGTGTATTTATGTGTGTGTTTTTTGAGTGATGTGTGTGTCCATCTTGGGACAGTGTTTTGTGCTGTCCTCTGCCCCACCAGCTGTGACCCCTGACCTTATCTCATCTTTGATCTGCTGTCAGAACCTCTCTCTCTCTGTCTCTCTCTCTCTCTCTCTCTCTCTCTCTCTCTCTCTCTCTCTCTCTCTCTCTCTCCCTTCTCTCTCTCTCTCTCTCTCTCTCTCTCTCTCTCTCTCTCTCTCTCTCTCTCTCTCTCTCTCTCTCTCTCTCTCTCTCTCTCTCTCTCTCTCTCTCTCTCTCTCTCTCTCTCTCTCTCTCTCTCTCTCTCTCTCTCTCTCTCTCTCTCTCTCTCACTCACGCTCCCTCTCTCCTTCCCACTCTCTCACTCTCGCAATCTCTCCCTCTCCATCTTCATCTACATCTCGCTCTCTCTCTTCCCAAATGTTGGGCACAGAGTGCTCTCTCTCTTTCTGATTGTATGTCTCAAGTACTCAAGCTCTCAAATGAGTCAAAACGAGAGGCTAGGAGTCAAGTGCAATCAAAAACCAAACAGAGGAATGATTTTTCAGCTTCAGTGCTGCAAATTGCATTTTTTCCAGTAAAAATAATTTAGCATTTTCAGGTTGCCAATTGTTTAATCAGCATCATTACATTCACGCACAAACCTAGGCCCCACGCTCTTCTCAATTTACATCAACAACATAGCTCAGGCAGTAGGATGCTCTCTCATCCATTTATATGCAGATGATACAGTCTTATACTCAGCTGGCCCCTACCCAGATTTTGTGTTAAATGCTCTACCACAAAGCCTTCTTAGACGAATGCCCCCCTCCCCACAGGTGTGATTACTACCTCTGAGGGTTTAGAGCTTGATGTAGTCAGCTCATACAAGTACTTGGGAGTATGGCTAGATGGTACACTGTCCTTCTCTCAACACATATTAAAGCTACAGGCTAAATTTAAATCTAGACTTGGTTTCCGCTATTGTAATCACTCCTCTTTCACCCCAGCTGCCAAACTAACCCTGATTCAGATGACCATCCTGCCCATGCTAGATTATGGAGACGTAATTTATAGATCGGCAGGTAAGTGTGCTCTTGAGCGGCCAGTTGTTCTTTACCATTCGGCCATCAGATTTTCCACCAATGCTCCTAATAGGACACATCACTGTACTCTATACTCCTCTGTAAACTGGTCATCTCTGTATACCTGTCGCAAGACCCACTGGTTGATGCTTATTTATAAAACCCTCTTAGGCCTCACTCCCCCCTATCTGAGATATCTACTGCAGCCCTCATCCTCCACATACAACACCTGTTCTGCCAGTCACATTCTGTTAAGGGTCCCCAAAGCACACATATCCCTGGGTCGCTCGTCTTTTCAGTTCGCTGCAGCTAGCGACCGGAACGAGGTACAACAAACACTCAAACTGGATAGTTTTATCTCAATCTCTTCATTCAAAGACTCAATCATGGACACTCTTACTGACAGTTGTGGCTGCTTTGTGTGATGTATTGTTGTCTCTACCTTCTAGCCCTTTGTGCTGTTGTCTGTGCCAATAATGTTTGTACCATGTTTTGTGCTGCTACCATGTTGCTTTGCTACCAGTTGTCATGTTGTTTTGCTACCATGCTGTGTTGGCATGTGTTGCTACCTTGCTATGTTATTATCTTAGGTCTCTATTTATGTAGTGTTGTGTTTTCTCTCTTGTCGTGATGTGTGTTTTGTCCTATATTTATATTGAATTTATTTTTGTTAATTTTAATCCCAGCCCCCGTCCCCACAGGAGGCCTGTTGGTAGGCCGTCATTGTAAATAAGAATTTGTTCTTAACTGACTTGCCTAGTTAAATAAAGGTTAAATAAAAAATTCATAAACATTAAATGTGGTATATTAACAATGTTTCAACCCCTCAGAATGGGTTTCATTGAATATCAGTCATTTAATGGGTTCTACATTATCTGTAATTCTCTATCATCTTATATTTTGGAGAGGTTATTTGGTAAAGAACTGTCTATAAAACTAGTTCTCTAAGTTTTGAAAGACCCATATCAATAGTGCAGCTTTAGCAGGCTGTTGGAGCTTTGAGGATGGCACTCAACCTTAATTGCTCCTGTAAGTCCCTCTGCTAAACGACTCAAATGTCGTGATTCAAAAGTGATTCAAAAGAGGATTTAATTTGAGCCATGTTCTCCACGAAAGCATGATGTTCCGAATATTATTTACATAAGATCCATAATTCATCGGGCTGGTAAAGTAAGATGGCTGGCCTTCTGCCTCTGCACTCGAACACGTTGTTGATATTTGCCATATCAGCCAGGATGAAAGCTACGCAGTCTGACTGACTCAGGGTGGAAGGAATGGACATGTTGTGTACTGCTACTCCCAGTTCTCTACTGAAAACATGCAGAAATCCAAAACGGGACCCTGCCTATAGCTACTGTAGTAACGTGGCGTTTTGATGATGTATTCACCTAGAAGCCCACCCCAAGAACAACCCCAACTCAGACCCTAGCTTAATGTCCACATCTTGGTTCAACCCCTACCCTAACGCTGAACCCTAACCCTAACTTACTTGCTCACTCACGTATAAAGGGCCTCATTGCCAAAATCCCAAAGTATCCCTCTAATTTCCTTTGGTTCCTGGAGGAACACAAGGCCTGTACTAAAGGTTGTCGGTCTTGGGCTGCTTTCTTTACCTCAGCCCAATGCAAGCGGATCTTCTTCATGCGCCCTGCTCCAGCCGAGCTAAAGCTTGTTCAATAGAAACACCATTTTTTATATGAATGTCTGAAGCTGGGCGGCGCTCAGGATGAAATCTCATTATTTGTGCCGGAAGTGCGCTCTCTGTGCTGCGAGCTCCATTAACTTAACTTCACGGTCAATCTTGGCAAGAGCCAATCGTGTCTTTCTAACTCTTAACTCTCTCCACTGGCTTGAAATGGACTAACATACAACACTACACTCCTATCCCCGCTTCGACACAGATGCAGACACACACAAATCAGGCAGATAATAGCAGACCTCTATGGAAAGACATACATTATACATAGACAAAAGGAATATCTAGATGGACTATCCAGACAGAGTCTTCAATCTCCACACTAAGATCCACCGAGCACCAGATTCCTGAACAGTCCCATTTGAGGTCCCAAAGGGAAGATCGATTGCATCGGACTATGGGAGTGAGTCTTCACCAGCAGCCAAATTCTCAATCCCATCTAACAAATACACTTCATAGAAACATTCCATACTATTCCAGTACCTGCATATTTATTCTCCAAAGACATAGACTCTCTCAACACCAACATCTCATCAGGCATGGCAGCTGTTGACTCTACAGTCCGGAGATAATACTGTATATCTTAAAAAGCTAGGATTTCACATTCAATAACCAACACTACCTACTGTTTCATGGGACAGCGATGGGTAAGAAATTAGCTCCGACCTATACCAACATGTAGTGTATATGCCAGACTGGGCGATGACAGCCATGTTTTATAGACGTTACCTGGATGATATCTTCGGGGTGTGAAAACATGATCTGAATCCTGATCTGGGTGAACAGCCCACACCCAATCTTTACCCTTTCCCTAATCCGGGTCCATATCCCTATCCCTGTGACCCCATCCCTTCCCTCCACCCTTGGACCTTACCCTCAGCACTTAATCAACCATTGCTTTCCTCTCATTGTTGTCTTCCTCTCATTGAACAGTCGCAGGTGACCCCTCTGAGCTCTAGGCTTCCTTTGATCTCTCAGGCAAACAACTGCCCCATGTTCCCCCACCTTCTCCAGACCAGACTAACTTGCAATACGCAAACAGAGCAGGAGGTTTCAATAGGTCCGTGCAACCCAAGGTTTGATACCAGCCCAAACAGAAACATTCTTAAACCGAACTCTAACCATAAATCTAACCCTAACTCTAACCATAAATCTAACCCTAACTCTAACCATAACCGTAACTCAAACCCTAACTCTAACCCTAGCTTCATGTCCACATCCTGAACCCCATAACAAATCTATGTCTGATCATCAGGGGCTCATTCTTGTTCTTACAAAATAACTGGAACCTTTGAAAAATATCTCTTACATTTTTTTTTTCGTTTTTCAGTTGCTTTTTTTTACTATGTGTAACCCCAAAATCATTTCTGACTTATGAGTGTAAGAAATCAGTGATGATTGTTACAAAGGGTCCTCTTTTTCTTTTTCTTTCTTTCTTTCTTTCTTTCTTTCTTTCTTTCTTTCTTTTTTCTTTCTTTCTCTCCCTTTCTCTCTCTCTCTCCCTCTTACCCCCCCTTCCTCCCATTTACTCTCACTCTCCCCCCACTGTTTCACCTTCCTCCTCTCTCTCCCTCTCTCTCATCTGTGTAACTTCAGACAGCCACTCTGCCCACTGATCTCAGAGTGATCTCTTATCATACTGCAGAATAATTTAACTTTCCATCTCCATGACAAAGGCTTTCGTTTCCTCTCCACGTCCCGTAGGGTGAGTTCACAGGTTTGACTCACGGTTCTAGGACCTGTTCGGTGTCAAACTGTCAGAGGAATAAAGTATGAAAATGAACATCCCTAACTAACATCCCTTTCCATATGTGTCTCCATATTTCTCACTCGATCTCGTTCTATGTAACTCACATCCAAACATATCAGTCAGTCATTCCTTCAGAATAGTCTAAAGAGCAAAACAGTACCTACTGTATGGAACTGGAGAAAACACCAGTTTTCAACCTGTCACTCAAGTACAGTAGTCTCTGTAAGTTTATCTGACACAATGCACAGTGCTATACTTTATGTATGTATATTATCCCAATGTTGGTGTGGAGCAGGCTATGGGGACTATGTTAAGCTCATAGACATGTCTGTCAGTGACTTGGTGTCACTGAGACGTCACCCTGTTTCTGTGACACATGTCCAGTAGGCCCCTCAACACTCCTCTACACTCCCCTACACGTGGTCCAGAACACAGTTTTTTTTGCAGTCCCACAGCCCTAATGCCGTGACTCCCAGCATACCAATGACTAGTGTTGGGGGTTCTCCTCTACACAGTGGACTGCCCAGGTGTGACCAGCTGTCAGGGAAACAGTCTCATGAGCCACAATTACACAACATTCTGGTACCATGGTGAAAGCTACATGCCCCCCGAACCATCACTGGAACTCATGGTGGGGAGGGAATGGAGGAGCTAGGAGAGAGAGGGGAAGAGAAGAGAGGAAGGTTAAGGGGCCCGGAGGAGAGAAATATACAGAGAGGGAGAATCCTTATCCCTAGATCTATATTTCTGTCAGTGTCACCAAGGGAGATGGTGAGGAGACACATAGGAAATGAAAGAGGGAGAGGAACAGTCGGCGATGTGACGGACAAAGAGGAGAAGAGGAGAGGGGATAGTGACCGAAGAGACTAAAAAATAGGAGAGCGATAAAATTAGGAGATGGAGAAGTGTGGGGGTGACAAGATAGGGAGGAAAGAGGGGGAGGGAGGAGGAGGTCTGACATCGGTCCACAATCAGAACAGCAAGGTCTGCATGTGACAACAGCTGTTGTGTCCTCTGCTTGTCACCCTGAAACCAGAGCCTGCATATTATTCCTGCCAGTCATTCACTTTGTCAGGCCTGTTATGTGATTAAGCCTAACTGTTTGTTAAGAATGACAATAGACATCTTACATGAGAGGGTAAGTAAAGCAGGTGAGATCATAGGTGGAAAATAATAACTTGATCAATACTTACATCTATGAGACAAGGGAAATGATTGTGTGTTGCTCTGATGCACTTATGATCTTATGACTTATGACTGCATGATCTAATTCAATTTACACAGAATATCAGCAGATCCATTTCGCTGCATTATTTTACACGGCATCATAGATAGTTTGTTATTCAAGATGAAAACCTAGTTGACTGGCTGTGATGTGCCTGTGATGTACTTGCAGAAATGCTTGGCAAATTTTTAAGTAAACTCCACACAACTGGCTGAGGCGTTGTTCTGTGACCCTGTTTGTGTCGAATGAGCGCTCAGCTTCTCTCGTGGGACCAGCCTACAGGCATCTTACAGATATCAGATACACACATCCACACACATGCACACACACTGGTATGAAACACGCACACATGCAAACACCAGCATGAAACACACACTAGGAGAGAAGGAAGAAAAAAACAGCCTAGATCCTCTAGATTCCTGGCTGAATACATTACAGAGAAATAACTCAAACTAACTTTCTGAAGCCTTTTAAAAGTTGGGGTCAAAATAACTAAACATGAAAGATGAAGTGTACTCCAGAGTTTGGCATTACAGCTACAAGGAACCTGGGACAGCAAACGCAAGCTACTTAGCTAGATTTTTTTGTTTTGTTATATATATATTTTTTTACCCTTATTTTACCAGGTAAATTGCCTGAGAACACATTTTCATGTACAGCAACGACCTGGGCAATAGTTACAGGGGAGAGGAGGGGGGATGAATTAGCCAATTGTAAATTGGGGAGGATTAGGTGACCATGATGGTATGAGGGACAGATTGGGAATTTAGCCAGGACACCAGGGTTAACACCTCTACTCCTACCATATGTGCCATGGGATCTGTATTGACCACAGAGAATCAGGACACCCGTTTAACATCCCATCCAAAAGATAGCAACCTACACAGGGCAATGTCCCCAATCCCTGCCCTGGGGATTGGGATATTTTTTTAGACCAGAGGAAAGGGTGCCTCCTACTGGCCCTCCAACACCACTTCCAGTAGCATCTGGTCTCTTATCCAGGGTCCAACCCTGCTTAGCTTCAGAAGCAAGCCAGCTGTGGGATGCAGGGTGGTATGCTGCTGGCAACATGGGGACTCCTCACCCAGACCTGGATAGTATAGTGAGTCTTAAATATCCTTACATGTGCCTATTGGAGGAAAGGTTTGGGAGCTTCACTGGGGGGCCTAGTGACGACCTAGTTGGGGTGAGGTTTGTGATGGGGGCTTAGTAGGGGGTGAAGTTGGAGCGCCCATCTCTAGCCGCACAGATAACCTAACACCCAGCTGGACTTCTCAGATGATATAGGGAAGAGAAATGTCAAAAGGAGGAGCGAGGGAGAGGTGTTATCAGAGTGAGGGGGAGAGGTGGACCCTCGGGATCCTGGTGGGGTTGGAGACGTGTGTGTGTGTGTGTGTGTGTGTGTGTGTGTGTGTGTGTGTGTGTGTGTGTGTGTGTGTGTGTGTGTGTGTGTGTGTGTGTGTGTGTGTGTGTGTGTGTGTGTGTGTGTGTGTGGGCCTGTGTGTCTGTTTGCCGGTAGGTACGTGCACATGTGTGTGTGTCATGGGGAGGGGCCGGGAGGTCGGAGTCGATGAGAGTGAGTTAATCTGATGGGAGTTCATCCAGGGAGACAAGCTGGAGAGCCATGCAGAGACAGCAGTGACAGACACAAATCATACGCCAGTGAGAGCAAAGGAAGAGGAGGATATATGGATGTACTGTATGTGTAGAATTTAGCCTGTTAAATGTTATTTCAATATGTAGATTTCCATCTAAATGGACATATTATACATATATTATTTAATTATTTAACAATACCGAGTAATACTTATACTGACAGAAATATTAAAATCTCACCCTTCTGGTAAAATTAGTTATAAATTGCTGAGGTGTTGTCACTTTTGAGGACACAAGCTTAAGTACAAATATGATAAAAATATGAAAAATCCTAAATGACTTTTTTTCTACATTTCTTTTCAACTACTAAATGTTAAGTACCTGCTTCCACAGACTTTATTTTGGTTTACTCACATTTTTGGTCCAACTGTTACAGTAGCTGAACAAAAAATAATTGTTGGCCCAAACTTAGCTACAACTTGAGAAAACATAGGCAAAAATTCAGTCAACTCAAAAGGATGTGTTTGCTGAAACACATGTTCATTGAACTCATATGTTCATTGAATTAGAACTGATTATTTGGTCATCTTACCTAAAAAAGGCTGTGGACCTTTCATTTATTTATTTAATTTTTATTTCTCCTTTATTTAAACAGATGGCCAGTTGAGAAGAAGTTCTCATTTACAACTGCGACCTGGCCAAGGTAAAGCAAAGCAGTGTGACAAAAACAACAACATAGCGTTACACATTGGATAAACAAACGTACAGTCAATAACGCAATAGAAAAAGCTGTATATAGCGTGTGCAAATAAAGTAAGGTGGTAAGGCAATAAAAAGGTCAATAGTGGCGAAGTAATTACAATTCAGCAATTTACACTGGAGTGATATATGTGCAGATGAGGATGTGCAAGTAGAGATACTGGTGTGCAAAAGAGCAGAAAAACAAAAACAAATATGGGGATGAGGTAGGTAGTAGATTGGATGGGCTATTTGCAGATGGGCTGTGTACAGCTGCAGCGATCGGTAAGCTGTTCTGACAGCTGACGCTTAAAGTTAGTGAGGGATATATAAGTCTCCAACTTCAGTCATTTTTGCAATTCTTTCCTGTCATTGGCAGCAGAGAACTGGAAGGAAAGGCAGTCAAAGTGTCAGGATTTGGCCAGGGTTGTTCCAATTTGGTCACTAGATGCCCCCATTGTGCTTTTTGACCCTCTTGTTTTCCCTTGTTCCCAGTTATTATTTGCACCTGTGCCTCGTTTCCCTTGATTGTATTTAAATCCTTAGTTTTCCTCAGTTCTTTGCTCTGTGTTTGAATGTTAGCACCCAGCCCAGTGATGCTGTGAACATTTGTTGCTCCAGTTGGACTCTCTTGTGCTACTCTGTTTTTGTTCTTGTTTATTTTATTTTTTTGATGATCTTTTGAGGCTTTTTTCTGCTGTACCTACCACCTTGTGGATTTACAATAGCCACTCTGTAGCAACTAGCCATCTGTGAATACCCAGTGTAATGGTCCAGAGCTTGCAGTAAGAATCCGGTGATGTAGTGGGAAAAAAGCAGTCCGATATGCTCAGGGCTGATATCGCGCTGTGCAGACTGGCAGGTATTATACGGGCTATCCTGGCTAAAGCGGCTGGAGTCCGAGCTAAAGGTAAATTATTAAATAGCTGGTAGCTAATTAGCTGGCTAGCTTCGGATGGCTAGCTTCGGATGGCTAGCTTCTGATGGAAGTTCCAGTTCTAAGGTCTAAAAAATAGCATATCCGTACCACATTGGGTGAGCTGGGTTGCAGGAAGGTATATTTAATTCAAAAATGGAAAAAAGAGATTAAATATAATGAAATGTATACAAAAAAACAGCAGACTATTTACACGGGATGAAAACGAACACAACTTACTGCTGCGTCGTCTTGGAAGGACACATAGATCTAGTTACACACAGAGAATGCCTTTAACATAAATGTTTTTACCTTACATATTTGACACATGTTGACATACATGATTACATTGTGCATGTTCATTTATACAGCAATTTATATTCAACATGCCCTCACCTAAGAACTCACAACCGCTTGGTTCAGGGCATTCCAATCTTCCTGCTAAGCCACCCTGCCTGTACTGCTACAAGTCAAATCAAATCAAATTGTATTGGTCACATACACATGGTTAGCAGATGTTAATGCGAGTGTAGCGAAATGCTTGTTCTTCTAGTTCTGACAATGCAGTAATATCTAACAAGTAATCTAACAAATTCACAACAACTACCTCATACACACAAATGTAAAGGGATGAGTAAGAATAGAGGGCTGAGAACGCACCCTTTCCGTGCCCCAGTGTTGAGGATCAGCGGGGTGGAGATGTTGTTTCCTACCTTCATTACCTGGGAGCGGCCCGTCAGAAAGTCCAGGACCCAGTTGCACAGGGAGGGGTCGAGACCCAGGGTCTCAAGCTTTATGATGAGTTTGGAGGGTACTATGGTGTTAAATGCTGAGCTGTCTTCGATGAACAGCATTCTCACATAGGTATTCCTCTTGTCCAGATGGGATAGGACAGTGTGCAGTGTGGTCGTGATTGCGTCGTCTGTGGACCTATTGGGGCGGTAAGCAAATTGGAGTGGGTCTAGGGTGTCAGGTAAGGTGGAGGTGATATAATCCTTGACGAGTCTCTCAAAGCACTTCATGATGACAGAAGTGAGTGCAATGGGGTGATAGTCATTAGTAGTCAGTTAGCTTTCTTGGTGGCCATCTTGAAGCATGTGGGGACAACTTCAAAGTAAATCTCAGCTCTGTTAAAAGTTCAATCAAGAAAAATAATTTATTTGTCATATCGATTAACGAGTAACAGTAAAACAGAGTAACTTGACCCACAAACATTAAACAGCAATACAGGAAAAAACATTGGCAAGCCATGAACCAAGACCTTGTGAGTTCAAATCCCATAATTACTGTTTAAATGCACTATGTAAATGTGTGTCAAATGTATAACTTGAAAAAATTGTATGTTAAAAGCACAATCTGTGTAACTAGTTCCCCAACCTTTTTAATAATTAACCTTAATAACCTTTTTAATAATTTAATAATTTGTAGTTGATTGAACATATGAAACAAGTTTTTTTGCCTACATTTCCTCAAGGTGGAGCTAAGTTTGGGCCAACAATTGTATTATTTGTTCAGCGAACGCTTGGACCAAAAGGTTGAGTAAAAAGCAACAGGCTGTGGAACCAGTTACTTCATAATAAATAGTTGAAACAACTGCATACATTTTTTGGGGTGTATTCAAAAAAAGTGGGAGAATAGGGCTTGAAATTATTTAAATGCTTTCTAAATATAGAATCAAGCAAATTATAAACGACTTGCTACAATAATTAATATGTTTATAATTATGTTAACTGTAAAATAGATATGATCATATTTATTGGCAGTAAAAAATTGGCACCATTTCATATAACTGACGACAGAGCACAACGTCCTCTGAGCGACGCAGAGACTCCATTCAAATGCCTGCCGACTTTTTACATCTTCAGCTGCTTCCCTCTGTGACAAAGAGAAAGTGGTCTTGTTACAATTCTACAAAATGATTTTGCATTTTTTCATGTTGAGAACTATAAATCCATCTGAGAACATCACAGCGAGATAATAATACTGCTTTTGCTGCAATCGCTAGGGTCTCCTGTTTCATATGCCGTATTGTAAGCAGAGCTGCGAGGTTCACACCTGGAGGAAATCGATTCTTTGTCTGCATAGGCCAGAAAATGTGACTTGTCGCTTCCTATGCAAATGAGGTGTCAGATTTCACATACTGCATCTCAGATGAGAGCGGCGAGCGGCATGTGAAGTTGGACAACCAGAGTTTTCCCAGAGTGCAGAGCATTTGAGGTGCGCTGTTCACAGAGCGCTCCGTACACAAAAATGGAGGTCGGAGCCGGTCAGAAACCACTCAATTGGGGACTTAACGTTTAAGAGTTAGATCACTTCAGGACATGGAGGGGAGGATAGAGATAATAAGGGAGATATGAAAACAAGACAGCTGGGGAGATACCACATGCATGTCATTGTGCAAAATACATCCCAGCACATCTCAATTGGATGAAAACCTCACCCATGGAGAGAGGGGGATGGAATGAGAGAGAGAGAGAGAGAGAGAGAGGGAGAGAGAGAGAGAGAGATTGAGAGAGAGAGAGCACACAAATTGAAAAACACACAAAACACACAAACCCCTCAATCTACAAACTCCCTCCCTCCCTTCCTCCGAGACAGTGTAGAACAGTGACGGTCACCACTGCTTTTCTCTGCATCACATTCCACTGTGTCCCCCCGTCATATGTTATAATTAAAACCACAGGTGGGACCCACACAACTGCAACACTACCTTGCTGCTCCCAGCATGCAACAGGAACCATCTGGTTGAAAGGAGGGGCTGTTTTCCCTTGAAATAGCCATGGGTTAAAACATCAAAGAGGGGAAACATTGATCGGACCCTGGGGTTAAGGCCAGGGGGAAATAGAACACAACATTGCCTCTCCAATCATTCTGGAATGCAACGCGTGAAATGCGGGGTTGGGTTCAGGTTGTGAGACATGAGTGGGTGATGGGGGTGGCTGTCTACCTGTGTTTCCCCACAGGGATTCCCCTTCACCTATCCCTGCTTGTATCAAGTCCTTCCGATGTCTATTTTGTTCCTCTCTGTGCCCTAAAATGTTTCAGACAATTCTGTTATTATTCTTGCTGTGCAGATTACTCGTGCTTCAGTAGGAACTGTGTGAAGTGCACATGCTCAGGATACTTTGAACCCTGGGATAAGGTCATCATGAGACATCAGAACAGACAGGCTCTTTTAGGTCACAGACCACTATCAGAGCAATGGCATGATCAAATGTCCAGTCTGTGTGCACGTCTGTTTGTGCGTGTGTGTGACTCGCCTACAACCTGTTTCATTCTACCACTTCAAGACAAAAGTAACGTCCCCTACACAGGAACATTTCAGAGCCCGTCATAATATTTAAATGAAAAAGGATCCCATCAATCTCAGTCCTAAAACAATGTAAAACTGTCCTTGGATCAGTATCCAGAGTAGACTTTGGCCCTGGACACTGATTTAAAAGTCAGCTTCATGTTGTTACTCCTGTTTAAAGTTACATCTTGGTGAGCTAAACTAATCCTAGATCTGTGCCTATGGGGCCGTCCCCTCCCCGTCTCCTCAGCAGATTGCAGATTCTCATCTCTCCTCACTCCCGTATGCATGGCGGGCCTGTGGTTGCCAGCGCCGGTCCCCAGTGACAGTCGTCATTTAAGTTTGGTCTCAGTGGAACAATAAAGACCCCAAACAGCGTGCTTAAATTTAAGCTTGCATGAAATCCCCACAGTTCTTGGTCTGCTGGTTTGTCATCCCCCAGTCTCTCTCCACAGTACAGCGCCTTGCTACTGTCTACTTCCAGATCTGGGTTTGACTGTTAGTCTTGTGTACCCAGAGAGATTGGAGACAGCAGAGCTGGGGGCTGGATGCTCGGAGAGCAGAGAGCGGAGAGGAACACAAGTTGTGTCAGTGTGTATGTGTGTTTGTGTGTGTCTCTCTCTGTGTGTGTGTGTGTGTGTGTCTCTCTCTCTCTCTCTCTCTCTGTGTGTGTATGTGTGTCTGTGTGTGTGTCTCTCTCTCTCTGTGTGTGTCTGTGTGTGTGTGTACTTTATGCTTCAGCTGGTAGGTTTACTGAATGTATCTACAACATCTGTTGATGAGAAGGACTAATGAAAGTGTTCTGTGGTGTTACAGTATGGTACAAACTGAACAGTCCAATGTGATGCCTGGAGAACCCAAAAGATAGATGCCTAATCTGGAACAAAAGGAAATCACATTACAGCTGCGGTAGTTCATTCTATGACTTTATATGTCAAATCAAATCAATGTTTATTTGTCACATGCTTCATAAACAACAGGTGTAGACGAACAATGAAATGCTTACTTACAGGCTCTTCCAAACAATGCAGAGAGAAAAAAAATGGAAAAAATGAAAACACAAGGAATAAATACATAATGAGTAATGATAACTTTACTATATACATGGGGTACAAGTACAGAGTCCATGATAACTTTACTATATACATGGGGTACAAGTACAGAGTCCATGATAACTTTACTATATACATGGGGGACCAGTACAGAGTCCATGATAACTTTACTATATACATGGGGTACAAGTACAGAGTCCATGATAACTTTACTATATACATGGGGTACAAGTACAGAGTCCATGATAACTTTACTATATACATGGGGTACAAGTACAGAGTCCATGATAACTTTACTATATACATGGGGTACAAGTACAGAGTCCATGATAACTTTACTATATACATGGGGTACAAGTACAGAGTCCATGATAACTTTACTATATACATGGGGTACAAGTACAGAGTCCATGATAACTTTACTATATACATGGGGTACAAGTACAGAGTCCATGATAACTTTACTATATACATGGGGTACAAGTACAGAGTCCATGATAACTTTACTATATACATGGGGTACAAGTACAGAGTCCATGATAACTTTACTATATACATGGGGTACAAGTACAGAGTCCATGATAACTTTACTATATACATGGGGACAAGTACAGAGTCCATGATAACTTTACTATATACATGGGGTACAAGTACAGAGTCCATGATAACTTTACTATACACATGGGGGACCAGTACAGAGTCCATGATAACTTTACTATATACATGGGGGACCAGTACAGAGTCCATGATAACTTTACTATATACATGGGGTACAAGTACAGAGTCCATGATAACTTTACTATATACATGGGGTACAAGTACAGAGTCCATGATAACTTTACTATACACATGGAGGACCAGTACAGAGTCCATGATAACTTTACTATATACATGGGGGACCAGTACAGAGTCCATTATAGCTTTACTATATATATGGTGGACCAGTACAGAGTCCATGATAACTTTACTATATACATGGGGGACCAGTACAGAGTCCATGATAAATTTACTATATATATGGTGGACCAGTACAGAGTCCATTATAACTTTACTATATATGGTGGACCAGTACAGAGTCCATGATAACTTTACTATATACATGGGGGACCAGTACAGAGTCCATGATAACTTTACTATATACATGGGGTACAAGTACAGAGTCCATGATAACTTTACTATATACATGGGGGACCAGTACAGAGTCCATGATAACTTTACTATATACATGGGGTACAAGTACAGAGTCCATGATAACTTTACTATACACATGGGGGACCAGTACAGAGTCCATGATAACTTTACTATATACATGGGGGACCAGTACAGAGTCCATGATAAATTTACTATATACATGGGGTACAAGTACAGAGTCCATGATAACTTTACTATATACATGGGGGACCAGTACAGAGTCCATGATAACTTTACTATATACATGGGGGACCAGTACAGAGTCCATGATAAATTGACTATATACATGGGGTACAAGTACAGAGTCCATGATAACTTGACTATATACATGGTGGACCAGTACGGAGTCCATGATAACATTACTATATACATGGGGGACCAGTACAGAGTCCATGATAACTTGACTATATACATGGGGTACAAGTACAGAGTCCATGATAACTTGACTAGAAACATGGGGTACAAGTACAGAGTCCATGATAACTTGACTATATACATGGGGTACAAGTACAGAGTCCATGATAACTTGGCTATATACACAGGGTACCTGTACCGAGTCCACGATAACTTGGCTATATACACATTGTACCTGTACCGAGTCCATGATAACTTGGCTATATACACAGGGTACCAGTACCGAGTCCATGATAACTTGGCTATATACACAGGGTACCAGTACCGAGTCCATGATAACTTGGCTATATACACGGGGTACATGTACCAAGTCCATGATAACTTGGCTATATACACAGGGTACAAGTCCCGAGTCCATAATAACTTGGCTATATACACGGGGTACATGTACAAAGTCCATGATAACTTGGCTATATACACAGGGTACCAGTAAGTTGGCTAAATATTGTTCACGGGGTCGATGTACAGAGTCGATGTGCAGGGGTACGAGGTAATTGAGGTAGATATGTACATATAGGTAGGGATAAAGTGACTATGCAACAGGATAGATAATAAGCAGTAGCAGCAGCATATGTGATTAGTTAAAAGAGTTAGTGCAAAAAGGGTCAATGCAGATAGACTGGGTAGCTATTTGGTTAACTACGTAACTAACTATTTTGCAGTTTTATGGCTTGGAGGTAGAAGTTGTTCAGGGTTCTGTTGCTTCCAGACTTGGTGCATAAGTACCACTTGCCGTGTGGTCTTCGACATGTTGTAGGGCCTTCCTCTGACACCTTCTGTTATTGAGGTCCTGGATGGCAGGGAGCTCGGCTACTGTGATGTACTGGGCCTTACACACTACCCTCTGTAGTGCCTTGCATTCAGGTGCCAAGCAGTACCAAGCGTGATGCAGCCATTCAAGATGCTCTCAATGTTTCAGCTGTAGAACCTTTTAAGGATTTGAGGGCCCAAACGGAATCATTTAAGCCTTTTAAGAGGTGTTGTCTTGCCTTCTTCACTACTGTGTTGGTGTGTGTGGACCATGATAATTCCTTAGTGATGTGGACACCGGCAAACTTGAAGCTCTCAACCCGCTCCACTAAAGCCCCGTCGATGTAGATGGGGGTGTACTACGTTTTCTGTAGTCTACGAAAAGCTCCTTTGCCTTACTGACATTGATGGAGAGGTTGTTGTTCTGGCAACACACTGCCAGGTCTCTGAAGTCTTCCTTATAGGCTGCCTCACATTTAAGGAACTTTCTTGGTATTTGTCGGAACCCCTCGACAACATTCCGCTGAAAAGGCAGCTTGCGAATTCTTTTTTTTTTTTAGAAATATGTAACTTTCACACATTAACAATTCCAATACAGCAAATGAAAGATAAACATCTTGTTAATCTACCCATCATGTCCGATTTAAAAAATGCTTTATAGTGAAAGCACAACATATGATTAAGTTAGGTCATAGCCATGTCGGAAAAACACACAGCCATTTTCCAGCCAAAGATAGGAGTCACAAAAAGCAGAAATATAGATTAAATTAATCACTAACCTTGATCTTCATGATCTTCATCAGATGACACTCATAGGACATCATGTTACACAGTACATGTATGTTTTGTTCGATAATGTGCATATTTATATCCAAAAATCTCAGTTTACATTGGCGCGTTACGTGCAGTGTTTTTGCAGAAATACTCATAATGAACATTGATAAAATATTCAAGTGTTATTCACAATTAAATATAGACATGAGATTTCCAAAAAACTTTACGGAAAAAGCATAGTCTGAGAACGGCGCTCAAACCCAGAACAGCCAGAGGAATATCCGCCATTTTGGAGTCAACAAAGATAAAAACAACTCGATAACTATTCACTTACCTTTAATGATCTTCATGAGAAGGCACTCCCAGGAATTCCAGTTCGACAATAAATGACTGATTTGTTCCATAAAGTTCCATAAAGTCCATCATTTATGTCCAAATAGCCACTTGTTGTTAGCGTGTTCAGTCCAGTAATCCATCTTCATGAGGCGGGGAGCATTTCGTCCAGACAAAAACTCGAAAAGTTTTGTTACAGTCCTTTAGAAACATGTCAAACGATGTATGGAATCAATATTTAGGATGTTTTTAACATAAAATATCAATAATGTTCCAACCGGGGAATTCCTTTGTCTGAAGAAAAAGCACTGAAATGAGAGGTAACTCTGTCGGGAGCGCGAGTCATGAGACCAAGGCACTCTGCCAGACCACTGACTCAAAGAGGTCTCATGAGCCCCTCCTTTATAGTAGAATCCTCGTTCAAGTTTCTAAAGACGGTTGACATCTAGTGGAAGCCGTAGGAAGTGCAACTTTATCCATTTCTCAATGTGTTTTCGGTAGGCCAAGCTTTGAAAAACTACAAACCTCAGATGTCCCACTTCCTGGTTGGATTTTTCTCAGGGTTTCGCCTGCCTTATGAGTTCTGTTATACTCACAGACATCATTCAAACAGTTTTAGAAACTTCAAAGTGTTTTTCATCCAATAATAATAATATGCATATATTAGCATCTGGGACAGAGTAGGAGGCAGTTCACTCTGGGCACGCTATTCATCCAAAAAGTGAAAATGCTGCCCCCTATCCCAAAAAGGGAGGAAGGCCCTACAACTTCCTTAATTAAACTTTTCCAAAAAGTTCAAACATGGTTACATTTCATTTCAATTTTGGTAATGTTCTATGAGCACTGTGCAGTTGGTTTGACATTGGGAATTTGTTCTCAAATAGCTCAGAGAACGTTAAGAAAAATGTTCTTCTGTGGGAAGTTCAGTACTTCAGCATAACCTTTTCCTGCAGGTTTCCTCATGGGTCTATTTAAAAAGTCATGCTCTCAAATTGTTTTGAGAACATTAAGAACATTTTCCATAAAAACCACAATAAAATGTTAATAATGTTCTGAGAACGTTCTAAGAATGTTATTTAAACACATATACTGTACGTTCCCATTCTCAGAATCAACTAAATATTCTCTATCCTTAATATCCTTAGTGATCTTAATGATTGCTTTTTTGCTTTGAAATGGGTCCTGTTTGGATAGACTAAATTGAACAGCTTTGCATGTGTAAAAAAGCCTAACATGGTACCTCCATCCTGGTGGTGCAGTGGACTAATTCCATGTCTAAACAACACAAGATTAAACGTTCAAATCTCACCAATGCCTTGTCACTATAGAAAATGGATGTTTTTGCATGATTCATTAATGCACAAGTAAATGAATTACCATGTGTCAGATCTGTGCTTGGAGTTCAAAAAAGTTAACCCAAAATGAGTCAGCAGTGTTAAGCAAGTTATTCAAAAACCTCCAAATAACCCCTAATTTCTGTTCTCAGAGCATTCATTAACCTCTCAGGAAAACTTGCATGGACTAGAGAAAAAAGTTCTTAGAGCATTCATTAACCTCTCAGGAAAACTTGCATGGACTAGAGTAAAACGTTCTCAGAACCTCTCTGCAACATAAAAATGTACGTTGACAGATTTTTCACTTTAAAAAACGTTCAGTTTTACTGGTCAGGAAATGTATGGCTTCATTTCCAGAACCAACAGGAAACCAAAATGGACATTCCCACTACTTCCAAGGAACCAAATGTACCGGCTCGGTAACATCCTGCCATTGAACATGTACAGTCCTTTAGGGTAACTTTTTAGCACATGCGGGGTATAAATCACATTCATAGAACCAACCATTTAATCTACATCTACCGGCCTTCAGCCTAATTGATCATTACTTTGGGTTTTGTGTACGGAGACTATATGGAGACTTGGGGGAAATGTGTGGGAATATTTAATCAAACGAGACGCTTTCTGGTTGAGTGCTATAGTAACCCAGAGAGTGATTTGCTGTAACTGAACCAAGACCATTAGTTTAAATGTGACCTTGATCCATATCTCTTTGTGGAAGCGGGCCACAATTTTCTAGCCAGAGCTTGTAGAAGGGGGAAAGAAGGGGAAGACTTTAAGCATTGCACGCTCAATAGAACACCATCCATTTAGGCAGAGCGGAGCACGGAGCGCAGCTGTCTTTTTATCAGAGAGAGTGCAGCTCTTATTGATAGAGAGAGATTCATGTCTCGTAGCTCTGATATGGTACCCCACCTCTGCCTCTGCCTTAGATATTTCAATTCTCACCGCTCTCTCTGCCTCACTCTTATCTTTTACCCTCTTTCTCCCTGTATCACTCGCTCTTTCGCACACTCTTTTTCTGAACATCTTTCTCTCCCTCTATCACTCTCTCCCTCATCCCCTTTATCTTTACCCCCCCCCTCTCTCTCTCTTCTTATTTCTCTCTCTGTATCATTCTCTCCCTTTCTGTATTTCTTCTTCCTCACCTTCTCTCCTGTTTGTTTCGCTAGACTCCTCTCCCTCTCTCCCATTTGCTCTCTCCCTCTCTCTCTCCCTTTCTTTCTCCCGCTCTCTCTCCTCCCTGCGAGGAGCCATCGGTAACTCTAGCTGTAGAATTCTGATCAGCCACTTTAGAGCTAAGGCCCCAGCCAAACTGCGTTCTGGATTAATCAATCCTCCCATTGGCTGCGGTTAACACCTGTAACCTCAGCATGACATAGATGGAAATGTTCAGTCTTAGAGCAGAATAACAAACATTACACTTATCCTCGGATGACAGAGGATTCTTACCAAGGAATATAGAACCGATAGATCAGCAGAGGGACATGGTGTGTGTGTGTGTGTGTGTGTGTGTGTGTGTGTGTGTGTGTGTGTGTGTGTGTGTGTGTGTGTGTGTGTGTGTGTGTGTGTGTGTGTGTGTGTGTGTGTGTGTGTGTGTGCGTGCGTGCGTGTGCGTGTGCGTGTGCGTGTGCGTGTGCGTGTGTTTGTGTGTGTGTGTGTGTGTGTGTGTGTGTGTGTGTGTGTGTGTGTGTGTGTGTGTGTGTGTGTGTGTGTGTGCGTGTGTGTGCATGTTAGCGTTTTTGTGTGCGTGTGAATACATATGTACAGTTCTCATATGTGTGTGAATTATATAGGTCTAAGCAACCTGTAGGGTGATTTTGTGCAATAGCAGTGTGTTCCAGTTTCATGCTGGTTACCATATGGATCTGTAAGACTGGGTTAGTGAGGTACACTTGGATGTTGTGATATGATATGTGAGGTAAATGAAATGCACACCCTGGTATCTAGGTCATTTGTGAAGCCCAAAGCAACAGCTCTATCTCTTTCTCTCTGTCTCTCTGTCTCTCTGTCTCTGTCCCTCTGTTTCTCTGTCTCTGTCTCTCTGTTTCTTTGTCTCTCTCTCTCTCTCTCTCTCTCTCTCTCTCTCTCTCTCTCTCTCTCTCTCTCTCTCTACTCAGTGCTGGAGTAGTTGTGTGGAACATCAAGGGTTTGAAAAAAACACAACATCCTGTTCATACCTCTGGCTTACGCTGTCTCTCACAAACACACACATGGCCTTGTAGTTTCTCCTGACAATACTTGTATAAACAATACAGTGTAACACACTTCTCAGAAATATGGAAACATGCTTTAGGACAGAATTATCACATCTCTATTCAGGTACCTATGGATTTTATATAGAGTCAAGATTCAAGTTAGTTTACAGTGGTCACCTTTACAATTTCAGCCATGTAATGACCCAATAATGGGCCCAATTCTATTTCAAATAGCAGAATGAATGGACAAAAGCAACTACAGGATATTAGCATTCACCTATAACAATTAGTTATTCTCTAGCTTCCATCCAAACATTACCTCTAATGATATCTTTCAGTTGCACCATTCTTGTGACCACAATGAAGCTAATGACCAAGGAATATGTGTCACTTCTCCACGGTTTACCTGCACAAAGAAAACTGTGCCGTTAACCATTTGCACTCTGCATGTGATGCCACTTGCTTAAATACCTAGGTTCTAACATTTTGTTGAATAATATCTTAGTTCATTATAGAGAGTGTGTGATGTTCATGCACACACATCTTCCAATGAAAGGAGACATTAAATACATTATATCCCTTTGGACTTTAATGAAGATGTTGAGCTTGTTTCATTTCCATGTCTGTCTGTCTGTCTGTCTGTCTGTCTGTCTGTCTGTCTGTCTGTCTGTCTGTCTGTCTGTCTGTCTGTCTGTCTGTCTGTCTGTCTGTCTGTCTGTCTGTCTGTCTGTCTGTCTGTCTGTCTGTCTGTCTGTCTGTCTGTCTGTCTGTCTGTCTGTCTGTCTGTCTGTCTGTCTGTCTGTCTGTCTGTCTGTCTGTCTGTCTGTCTGTCTGTCTGTCTGTCTGTCTGTCTGTCTGTCTGTCTGTCTGTCTGTCTGTCTGTCTGTCTGTCTGTCTGTCTGTCTGTCTGTCTGTCTGTGCCTCTCTCTCTCGCACTCTCTCTCTTTGGCTAATTCTTGTAGGGCAAATGATTTCTGTCTATCACTGCTGTGTCTCTGCATGGCTCTCCAGCTGGTCTGCCTAGAAGAACTCCCATCAGATTAAACTCACTCTCACCGACTCTGACCTCACTCATCAGCCCCAGGTCCCCAGAGCCCCCCACACACACACACAAAACACTGCCTCCCCTCCACCCCACCCAGCCCTGACAAACACACATACATACATGCAAACAGACTCTCTCTCTCTGAATAGACTCTCTCTCTCAAACACTCACGCGCAATAAAGGCTTGAACCTCAGCTTAGCTTCTATAAAACATCTTGTTGCCATTTTCATTTTCATCTCCATCACACCTCAATGATTTATAGTCCTTGGTTAGCTTCACTATCTACTCAATCCCACAAACCTACACAGTCTCTGATGTGAGTATTTTTGATCTCCCCTATTTCACTATTCCTCACAGGGATTCACACGCATTACATTACTGTAAAAAGAAGTAATGCTGTCCATCTCATGTCAGTCCATGTTCCTTGTGGATGGAAACATACAGGTTGTTGAAACAGTGTATTGACTCTAGCCACTCCGTGAACAGAAATCAAATCTGTGAAGAAAATGTCTGTAAATCAATAGATGTAGGAACTTAGTCAACCAGAACTAGTATTCAAGTATCTGGCCTGAGTATGAAATACAGTGAGCGAGCATGCCTACAATAAAATTAATTTGCAATTATTTAAACTATAAAGATAGGGAATATCAGAGGCCGTATTTCTCAAAATAGTTTATATAAACTTCCTCACTGGAAGCAAATGTTTCTGCATCAGTTGTTGCACCATGCTTTCATCACCTCCTTTATAGTTCATTCATACACTATTACTGTACATATTGATTTAACGTTTTCCATCAATTTGCATGTAAATTATTGCTGTGATGTCCATGTCAATAAATTTACCTGGAAAAGTCTTGTGTAATTAATTCATCAAAAAGTCACAAACCGAAACCATTTCAGAAGGGATAATCTGGAACAAGGACGATGACAGGAATACAACAGAATGAATATGAAACATGGATGCTACCCTTGACATCAAACATCCAAAATCAAGATGAAAGTCGTTTCCCGTTTCTTTATTCAAAACATATCAGAAACATGAATAGTTATTTATTTTGTTATACAGTATTCAGCTATGGAATAATCCAGAAAAGGTTTCCAGTGATCGACTGTGTAGTAGGACACAGCTGTGTCGAGTTCTAGTTGTATCGTCCAAGTCACCTTATGTTATGACGTTTTGAAGCATGTGTAGTTTGTGTGCATTTTAACGTAGTTGAATTATTTTGTTATTATTTTAATATGTGAAGTTGTCTTGAATGATGTATCATATGAAACACTAAATAAATATACATAACATTTACTGTACATTTCCGATATACATTTTTCACAGTTAAAGGGGCAATCAGTAGTTCAAACAATTGCAATACGGCAATGGGTCAGTAGAAAGCTGAGGAATGGGGCTGGAGAAATTGCCCCTGGATAAATTGCAGATTGCCCCTTTAAACATTCAGAACTAAATCAACCACTTCTAATACACTACAAATACATTGTGATAATGGTGCCGGAGGAGATGGCTGCCGTTTTACGATGTCCTAACCAAATGTGCTAATGTGTGTGTTTTTTTGTGTTATTTGTCATTTATTTTGTACATAATGTTTCTGCGACCAAAAAGAGCTTCAAGATATCAGGACAGCAATCACTCATCCCGTACTGGATGAATACTTTTTCTTTAATGAGTAGGACGGGAAGGATTTACTTCAGATGCCCGACAAGGCCCTCATCCCCGTCATTCGCAGGAGAAAGAGACGGAGGTATCGGAGACGAAGTTCGGGGTGCCTTGTAAGGATCCGATGACAAGTGGGTAATCTGCCTTTACCATCGGTCCTATTAACCAACAAACAATCATTGGATAATAAAATAGACAAGCATGTATATCCTACCAACAGGACATTAAAACATTTAATATTTTTGTGGCTGAACGACCACATGAAAAACATACAGTTGGCGGCTTTTAAGCTTTTTCGGCAGGATAGGACAGCTGCCTCTGGTAAGACAAAGGGTGTCGGTCTATATATATTTGTAAACAACAGCTGGTGCACGAAATCTAAGGAAATCTCAAGGTTTTGCTCAACAGTGAGGTAGAGTATCTCATGATAATGTTCCGGGATTCTTCCGATGGCATTGAGGAGTACACCACATCAGTCACTGGCTTCATCTATAAGGGCATCGATGACATAATCCCCACATTGACCATACGCCATGGATTACAGGCAACATCCTTATAAGAAATTCCGCTATGCCCTCCGACGAAAAAAGTGTCAATACAGCAAAGTGTTAACACAGTACTAAGATTTAATCGTACTACACTGGGTCCAATGCTCGTCAGAAGTGGCAGGGGTTGCAAACTATTACAGACTACAAAGGGAAGCACAGCCATGAGCTGCCAAGTGACACGAGCCTACCAGACGAGCTAAATTACGTTGATGCTCGCTTCAAGGCAAGTAACACTGAAACATGCATGAGAGCATCAGCTGTTCCGGATGACTGTGTGATCACTTTCTCCATAGCTGATGTGAGTAAGACCATTAAATACTGTAGGTCAACATCCACTAGGCCGCAGGGCCAGATGGATTGTCAGGACGTGTACTCCGAGCATGAACTGACCAATTGGCAAGTGTCTTCACTGAAAAAGGCTGGTCATTGCTCACTTTAACACCTTTATCCCATAAAACCTAGACTGACTCCAATTTGCATATGGTCCCGACAGATCCACAGATGATGCAATCTTTATTGCACTCAACACTGCCCTTTCTCACCTGAACAGAAAGAACGCCTATGTGAGAATGCTATTCATTGACTACAGCTCAGCGTTCAACACCATAGTGTCCTCAAAGCACATCACTAAGCTAAGAACCCTGGGACTAAACACCACCTTCTGCAAATGGATCCTGGACTTCCTGACGGGCTGGCCCCAGTTGGTAAGGGTAGGTAAGAACACATCTGCCACGCTTTTCGTCAACACGGGGGCCCCTCAGGTGTGCATGCTCAGTCCCCTCCTGTACTCCCTGTTAAATCATGCCACTGCCAGAAACGACTCCAACACAATCATCAAGTTGGCCGATGACACAGTACTGGTAGGCCTGATCACCGACAACGATGAGACAGCGTTCTGGGAGGAGGTCAGAGACCTGGCCGTGTGGTGCCAGGACAACAACCTCTCCCTCAACTTGATCAAGAGAAAGGAAATGATTGTGGACTACAGGAAAACGAGGACAGAGCACGCCCCTTTCTCATCAATGGGGCTGTAGTGGATCAGCTTGAGAGCTTCAAATTCCTTGGTGTCCACAAACTATCATGGTCCAAACCCACTAAGATAGCTGTGAAGAGGGCATGACAAAGCCTATTGCCCCTCAGGAGACTGAATGGTTTTGGCATGGGTCCTCAGATCCTCAAAAGCTTCTACAGCTGCACCATTGAGAGCATCATGACTGCTTGCATCCTGCCTGGTATGGCAACTGCTCGGCCTCCAACCGCAAGGCACTATAGAGGGTAGTGCGCACGACCCAGTACATCACTGGAGCCAAGCTTCCAGCGCTACCGGAGTGCCAAGTCTAGGTCCAAAAGGCTTCTTAACAGCTTCTACCCCCAAGCTATAAGACTCATGGACAGCTAATCAAAGGGCTACCTAGACCCCTATTTTACGCTGCTGCTACTCTCTGTTTATTATTTATGCATAGTCACTTTACCTCTGCCTACATGTACATAATACCTCAATTACCTCGACTAACCGGTGCTCCCGCACATTGACCCTGTATCGGTACCCCATGTACAAAGGCTCGCTATTGTTATTTTAGTGCTGCTCTTTAATGATTTGTTACTTTTTATTCCTATTTTTTACTTATCCATTCCTTTTCTTAGATCTTCTTGAAGCGTTGTTGGTTAAGGGCTTGTAAGTATGCGTTTCATTGTTGTATTCGGCGCATGTAACAAATAACATTTCATTTCAGAAAATTATGTTATGACTTTAGAAGCTTCTGATAGGCCAATGAACATAATTTGAGTCAATCGAAGGTGTACCTGTGGATGTATTTCAAGGCCTACCTTCAAACTCAGTGCCTTTTTGCTTGACATCATGGGAATGTATAAAGACATCAGCCAAGACCTCAGAAAAAAAGTAGACCTCCACAAGTCTGGTTCATCCATGGGAGCAATATTGTACAAACAATACTAAGCAAGTATAAACACCATGGGACCACGCGGCCATAATACCACTCAGGAAGGAGACCCGTTCTGTCTCCTAGAGATGAACGTACTTTGGTGCGAAAAGTGCAAATCAATCCCAGAACAACAGCAAAGGACCTTGTGAAGATGTTGGAGGAAACAGGTACAAAAGTATCTATATCCACAGTAAAATGAGTCCTATATCGACAAACATGAAAGGCAGCTCAGCAAGGAAGAAGTCACTGCTCCAAACCCGCCAAAAAAAGCCAGACTACGGTTTGCAAATGCACATGGGGACCAAGATCGTACTTTTTGTAGAAATGTCCTCTGGTCTGATGAAACAAAAATAGAACTCTTTGGCCATAATGACCATAAACGACCAAAAAGAGGGAGACTTGCAAGCCAAAGAACATCATCCCAACCGTGAAGCACAAGGGTGGCAACATCATGTTGTGGGGGTGCTTTGCTGCAAAAGAGACTGGTGCACTTAACAAAATAGATGGCATCATGAGGCAGGACAATTATGTGGATATATTAAAGCAACATCTCAAGACATCAGTCAGTCGCAAATGGGTCTTCCGAATGGACAATGACCCAAAACCTACTTCCAAAGTTGTGGAAAAATGGCTTAAGGACAACAAAGTCAAGGTATTGGAGTGGCCATCACAATGCCCTGACCTCAATACCTATATACACCAGCTCTGTCAGGAGGAATGTGTCAGGACCCGGTTACGAACCCAGGTCTCCGGAGTGAGAAACAGTCACTTAACCAACTGAGCCACGAATAGTCAGCAGAACCCAGAAGATGAGGCAGACACAGCAGTACTCGAGAGTGTATTTAATGAAGTAAAAAAGTGAAGTCCTTCAGGAAAACATGTAACTCCACAACCTCAAAAGGAATTCCACAAGAACAAAAGGTAATCCTCCAAGACAAAAAGGTAAATCCACAAGGTGGTAGGTATAGCATAAAAAGCCTCAAAAGATACTCAAAAATAAATAAACAAGAACAAAAAACAGAATTCCACAAAAGAGTCCACCGGGATCAACAAGAGTACACAGAATACTAGGGCTGGGTGCTAACATACAAACACAGAGCAAATAACTGAGGAAAACTAAGGGTTTAAATACAATCAGGGGAAACGAGGCACAGGTGCAAATAATAATGGGTATCAAGGGAAAACAAAAGGTCAAAAAGCACAATGGGGGCATCTAGTGACCAACAACCGGAACAACCCTGGCCAAATCCTGACAGAATGGGCCAACATTCAGGCAATCATACCAAATACTAATTGAGTGTATGTAAACTTCTGACCCGCTTGGAATGTAATGAAAGAAATCAAAGCTGAAATAAATCATTCTCTCTACTATTATTCTGACATTTCACATTCTTAAAATAAAGTGGGGATCCTAACTGATCTAAGACGGAGGATTTCTACTAAGATTAAATGTCAGGAATTGTGAAAAACTGAGTTTAAATGTATTTGGCTAAGGTGTATTTAAACTTCGAATTCAACTGTTTAAAAAAAACATAAATGTAATATTTACATACACTAGCAGTCAAAAGTTTGGACACACCTACTCATTCAAGTTTTTTTTTTTTTTACTATTTTCACTAAGACAGTAAAGACATCAAAACTACGAAATAATACATATGCAATCACGGAGTAACCATAAAACTGTTAATTGACAGCTTTGAACACTCTTGGCATTCTCTCAACCAGCTTCATGAGGTAGTCACCTGGAATGATTTTCAATCATGAGCTACTCACCTGGAATGCATTTCAATTAACAGGTGTGTCTTGTTAAAAGTTAATTTGATGAATGTCTTTCATTCTTAATGTGTTTCAGCCAATCAGTTGTGTTGTGAGAAGGTAGGGGTGGTGTACAGAAGATAGCCCTATTTGGTAAGAGACCAAGTCCATATTATGGCAAGAACAGCTCAAATAATCAAAGAGAAACAACAGTCCATCATTACTTTAAGACATGAAGGTCAGTCAATCCAGAACATTTCAAGAACTTTGAAAGTTTCTTCAAGTGCAGTCGCAAAAACCATCAATCGCAATGATGAAACTGGCTCGCATGAGGACTGCCTCAGAAAGGAAGAGCCAGAGTTACCTCTGCTGCAGAGGTTAACTGCACCGCAGATTGCAACCCAAATAAATGTTTCACAGATTTCAAGTAGAAGACACATCTCAACATCAACTGTTCCGAGAACACTGCGTGAATCAAGCCTTCATGGTCGAATTGCTGCAAAGAAACCACTACTAAAGGACATCAATAATAAGAAAAGACTTGTTTGGGCCAAGAAACATGGGCAATGGACATTAGACCGGTGGAAATCCGTCCTTTGGTCTGATGAGTACAAATTTGATCCCAACCATTTTCGCTTTGTCATTATGGGGTATTGTGTGTAGATTGATGAGGAACATTTTTTAATTAAACAGTTTTAGAATAAGGCTGTAACGTAACAAAATGTGGAAAAAGTCAATGTGTCCGAACTATTTCCGAATGCACTGTACATCCTACCAGGCACTCTCTATTCTCGGTAATTTAACACACAGCATTAACAATGTAACAATAGAAGTGAATAAAGTTGAGGTTCCACTTTTACTCCAAACACTAATATCAACCCTGTGAGTTTGATTATGTCCTCAAAGGGAGGGTTTGGGCAAGGCTTCACTTTAATTAGCATTTTTCTCACATTCGCTCAATTCTTTACCCAAACCTTGAGAATACATTGTCAAACCTTGCCAACTAAAGCGCATCGATTCCTTCTTCTCTATGAAATCTTACAAATGATATTACTCAAGTATAATGCAGGGGAAATGCTCCTGACATCCATGCTAAATTACCATGTATATTTCAGTCCACTGCAATGCATATAGGGAGATCTGTACAGTAGTGTGGTCCATAATTTTGTGTGTGTTTCTGCAGGGCTGGGGTTTGGGTGGGTAAAAGGCACTGGTCGTTCATTGGTAATTGTTTTAGGATTGACACCTGCTGATTCCCTATAGCTCTGTGTTGTTATTTTATTCGGGATGTGTTGGATTTTTAAACACACTCATAGGATTACCAGGGGGAAGGCACTGAAGACCAACTGACTGGAATTAGTTTGTGGTCGTGAGGGCAACAGTGCGCACACACACAAACACACACTTGCATGCTCGCATACACTTTGAGCACAGTACCCACGCAAGCATTTACGCACACACACACACACACACACACACACACACACACACACACACACACACACACACACACACACACACACACACACACACACACACACACACACACACACACACACACACACACACACACACACACACACACACACACACACACACACACACACACATGAATTAAGTAGAGTGCCAGCATGTCTGATTACCACAGTGATTAATTGATTTATTATGTGCACCAATCAATGGAAAAATCCATTCCTGGATCCTAAAAAAGTAATGTTGCCTTGGTAGGTTTCTTCAGTCATCCAACTCCTCTCTCTCACTTCCTTACTCTCACAGTCACAGGTGATATTCTCCCGGTCTCTGAGGGATTGTCATCAACTGTCATCAACAGCAGCAGACCTTGAACCAGCTCAGAGATAAGGGATTTCTCTGCTTTGCATAAGTGTGTGTGGTGGGCAGACTGAGAATGAGCTGCTTCTTAAAACGAAATATAGACTTTTTCTCTCCTTCACTTTTCTCTCTCTCTCTCTCTCTCTCTCTCTCTCTCTCTCTCTCTCTCTCTCTCTCTCTCTCTCTCTCTCTCTCTCTCTCTCTCTCTCTCTCTCTCTCTCTCTCTCTCTCTCTCTCTCTCTCTCTCTCTCTCTCTCTCTCTCTCTCTCTCTCTCTCTCTCTCTCTCTCTCTCTCTCTCTCTCTCTCTCTCTCTCTCTCTCTCTCTCTCTCTCTCTCTCTCTCTCTCACACATGCACGCACGCACACATGCAAACTCTCACACCCTCCACCCCTACACACTCCTCCTCTCCATGTCTAGTAGCTATCGGGAGACATGGCCCAGGCAGCCAGGCATCACAGTGTGTCTCCCCTTCTGCAGAGTGTCAGCTCCCCTCATGTTCCTGAGTCCAGACCCAGACTCCAACAACACCAGCCTGCCTCTTCAGAGACAAGTGGCCTGGGTCTGGGCCTAGTTAGCATTGCTGTAGAGCTGTACGGTGAGATACATGAGCTTTCTGCTTCACTGACACAGGTATATGTCCAAGAAACTCCATAACAACTTCGGATAACTTTTGTTCACGTTGCCCCTGTAAGTCTACTAATGCAGTGGGGGATCTTGTTAAACACAATTTACAAAGAGCAGAAAATGTGTATGGAGATCTGTATGATAAGATCCAGTTTATTCCAGTCGAACGTTGAATGTTTCAGTGGAAGTGTCAGTCTGACCGCTGATGAAGTAAGGAGACGGCTGTGAGGGTTGTCCATCACTTTGACAGTTCCTGCGGATGAGTTCATTGTTGTCCCTCTGTTTCCCTGCAAGGGTTTCTACACACTTTCCACCCTTCCGCCCTCTCGCGAGACTATGTTATGCGAAGCCCTGGGCCATGAGAAGCCCTGTCTGAATGTGTGTCAATAGAGACGTGTCCAGTAATTTTGGTGGCACTCTGTTTGTGTCAGGCTAATGCACTGGGCTGGTGGGTTCATGACTCTCAATGTTTTCAGAAAGGACCGTGGCTTCTGCCCCACACACACACACACACACACACACACACACACACACACACACACACACACACACACACACACACACACACACACACACACACACACACACACACACACACACACACACACACACACACACACACACACACACACACACAGACTGACAAGCACCCAGGCACACACACACACATGGAATCTGTCTTTTCCCTCTTTCATGATACTTGGTGATAACTGTGTGGATAACCTTCACAGGCGCAGCGTTGTTAGTGATAACTTCATCTTTAACCTTACGCAGTAGTTACCTCATGTTGTCCTTAGGTCAACACCCTGTGTCTAACCTTCCCGGTAGTGTGAGTGTGTGTGAACCCTGCAGGCTCCTAGTCATGCTGAACTGTCACACACCGCAGCCTTCCCATGACACCTCATACAACCTCTGCCCTGAGCAACACACTCACACACACAGCCACAGACACACACACACCCCTGCGACCCCATGCCCCGAGGACAAAGCGCATACCACCCACACGCAACACCCTATGCATGACCTCTGCGATTACATTTTCTCTGGCCAACCTTATTGCTGCACTTTTGTCCAGTAGCAATGACAACAATCTTTCACAATCATTTGGGACTGAGGCCATTAGACTGCAATTTTGAAAACAAATGTTATCTGACATTTGAGTGCTGAACTATCTCTTTAATATTGTCACACACAAACACACACTACAACAGAGACTTTCTGACACCAGAGTAGAAACTATAAGATGAAGGCTCAGTGGTTGTTTTTCTGGGCTGGTGCCACGGTATGTTTTTTTCAGAGATAAATTGCTTATTTTCCTTTGCTCTTCCTCTATGAACTGAACCTTTGGCCCTCTGAGGCTCCTGGCCAGCTCCTGAGCAATCTACTTTTATTGCAGTTAATACTCCAAGGTAAAAAAAAAATTCTGAGACGCCATAGCGAGTCTACAGCCCCTGACACCGGACTTAAGTGCCAATCCATTTTTAATCATGCTTGAATCAATAGAGGGGGGGGGGGGGATCTATTTTTGAGTGAAAAGAAAAACATTGATTACGAAATGAAAAACTCTGAATGTCCTTTTTAAAATGTAGTTCCGGAGTTACGCAACATAAAATCCTGACCTGTCGACTGTCATTATCTCTTTGTACCTCTCGTAAGAACACGACTTGCAGGTCCTTGTAAACGGCACAGAGCACAATTTAATGGCCGATTCATGTGCGAATGATTTAAATATTAACGTGTACATTTTATATCAGATATTCTCGGGCGGCAATAAAGGGCTATTTGTGCATTTTTTTCACTTGTGCGTAATGGATTAGATATGATTGGGGCAGATTTTATGGCCTGCACTTTGTCTGCATTTTAATAGGGAGTTATGAGAGTAGTGTTGCTGGTGTTCCTCTCTCCAGATCATCAAACCGTGCCTGAATACCAATGGAGAGAGAGAGATGGTACTACCACTGCCGGAAAGAGATGGGGTCAAAGGGCTTTTGTGTAAAATAAAAAAAAGAACGAAAGGAAGAAAGACAATAGGCCTACAGTGTCTTGTTATTACTATAACTCCCTCTATCTTTCACCTTTATCCAGTGTCTTGTTATTACTATAACTCCCTCTATCTTTCACCTTTATCCAGTGTCTTGTTATTACTATAACTCCCTCTATCTTTCACCTTTATCCAGTGTCTTGTTATTACTAAAACTCCCTCTATCTTTCACCTTTATCCAGTGTCTTGTTATTACTATAACTCCCTCTATCTTTCACTTTTATCCAGTGTCTTGTTATTACTATAACTCCCTCTATCGTTCACCTTCATCCAGTGTCTTGTTATTACTATAACTCCCTCTATCTTTCACCTTTATATAGTGTCTTGTTATTACTATAACTCCCTCTATCTTTCACCTTTACACAGTGTTTTGTTATTACTATAATTCCCTCTATCTTTCACCTTTATCCAGTGTCTTGTTATTACTATAACTCCCTCTATCTTTCACCTTTATCCAGTGTCTTGTTATTACTATAACTCCCTCTATCTTTCACCTTTATCCAGTGTCTTGTTATTACTATAACTCCCTCTATCTTTCACTTTTATCCAGTGTCTTGTTATTACTATAACTCCCTCTATCGTTCACCTTCATCCAGTGTCTTGTTATTACTATAACTCCCTCTATCTTTCACCTTTATCCAGTGTCTTGTTATTACTAAAACTCCCTCTATCTTTCACCTTTATCCAGTGTCTTGTTATTACTAAAACTCCCTCTATCTTTCACCTTTACACAGTGTTTTGTTATTACTATAACTCCCTCTATCTTTCACCTTTATCCAGTGTCTTGTTATTACTATAACTCCCTCTATCTTTCACCTTTATCCAGTGTCTTGTTATTACTAAAACTCCCTCTATCTTTCACCTTTACACAGTGTTTTGTTATTACTATAATTCCCTCTATCTTTCACCTTTATCCAGTGTCTTGTTATTACTATAACTCCCTCTATCTTTCACCTTTATCCAGTGTCTTGTTATTACTATAACTCCCTCTATCTTTCACCTTTATCCAGTGTCTTGTTATTACTATAACTCCCTCTATCTTTCACCTTTATCCAGAGTCGTGTTTGTTAGTTTAAATTGGAACATTCAAATCTCAACATTCTCTGTGTCGTTATAGAGACAGTTTTTGTAACATATGAAAATCAGATCTATGCTATTTTACTGTAAATCCATACATAATTTAGTACTTTTTGATTCTGTACATTGAGCAACTGATTGTTCTCAGCAAACCCCAACCAGCAAACCCCAACCAGCAAAAATTTGATGTACGAGCTCAAGTCCCAAAACAGATGTAATTAACAATTTGTCTGACATGCCGATATGTAAATGATACAGCTGCATCTAAATGACTGCTTCTGGGATGAAAAAACAGCACTATAACTTGGTGGCATATGGCCACCATAGCCTATTTGCTGGCAATTCGTATACACAATGCCATACATATGGTCAGGAATGCAGAGGCAGCACATTGCCTTTCTGAAACCGTATGTTTACGTCCAACCTATGGTGAGTCAGGTAGAGTTTTACATCAAAAAGTTTGTTTCATGTTGTTTCCTTTTTGTTGCCAGTGATTATATCGAGATAACAGTGATTACAATGGAGGGTAAAATAATCGCAGTATACAGTATACAGTATACAGTATTTCACCCTGCTTTGGTCTGTTATCTGAATAAAATAGTGAAGTCATTTCCAACATGAATAATCCTAATTTTTCAGAAATGCATGATGGCAATCATAGCGTACTCTGTTATTATTTCAATTATAAACTATGACCTCATAGACAATTGTGCTATGCACTATTCCATACTATGTGCAAAGTCTCTCTGTTAATAATTCATGCCAGAGTTTACAAATGGCACTGTTGCACTGAGACAATCCAGCCCGACTTGCGCATCTCTCAGAATGCTGTTCGGAGGAAATACATTTTTAATTTTTGTCCTAGATTACTAATTTCATTTCTGCCGAGTGGTGTGCACGGAGGCCCATTATTCTGCCGACGTGGTAGATGTTTTCCCTGCATACTTGTGAAGGGGTACATACAGTATGGGCGGACGGACGCGGCCAGTTAGGGATTGAGGTTATTCATTGTGATAGGTGGCAGCCGGGCAGCCATTCGCATGTGCCAGCGAATTAAGCATCTTCCTGTTAGGCCAAAAGCTGCTACAGGAAAAAAGTCAGTCTCCTGTTGTTTCACTTCTGGGCTAATAGGATATAGACATGCACAGGTGGACATGACACACCAACACCTCCATCAGCAAAGATAGAACTCTACCCCACCTGACTTGTATTATAAATATCACACCTGTTTGTCTGTCCATCCGTCCGTCTGCCTGTGTGTGACGGAGGAACACCATGTCTGTATGTGTTGGTTTGGGACCAGATCAAGGAACAGACGAGCTACGATCACGAATATCCTACTAAATATCTTATGTTTCACCGAGTCGCGGCTGAACAAAGACATTAATAAAAATACAGCTGATTGGATTTATGCTGCGTCGGGCAAGATAGAATAGCTGCCTCTGGTAAGACCAGGGGTGGTGGTCTGTGTATATTTGTAAACAACAACCTTTGCACGAAATCTAATATTAAGGAAGTCTCGTGGTTTTGCTCACCTGAAGTAGAGTATTTCATGATAAGCTGTAGACCACACTACTTAGCAAGAGAGTTTTCATTTATATTTTTTGTCACTTTACAACAACAAACTGATCCCGGTACTAAGTCCGTACTCAATGAGCTGTATAAGGCCATATACAAACAGGAAAATGCTAATCCGGAGATGGCCTTCCTAGTGGCTGGGGACTTTAATGCAGGGAAACTTAAATACGTTTTACGGAATTTCAATCAGCATGTTAGATGCACAACTAGAGGAAGAAAAAAACAAATCTTTAATCCATACAGAGACGTGTACAAAGCTCTCCCTCGCCCTCCTTTTGGCAAATCTGACCATAATTCAATCCCCCAGATTTCTGCTTACAAGCAACAACTAAAGCAGGAAGCACCAGTGACTTGGTCAGTAAAGAAGTAGTCAGAGGACGCAGAAGCTAAGCTACAGGACTGTTTTGCTAGCAGACTGTAAAATGTTCCGGGAATTTTAGGAAGGCATTGAGGAGTACACCACATCAGTCACTGGCTTCATCAATAAGTGCATCGTTGACATCGTCCCCACAGTGACCATATGTACATACCCCAACCAGAAGCCATGGATTACAGGCAACATCCGCACTGAGCTAAAGGGTAGAGCTGCCGCTTTCAAGGAGCTGGACTAAACCGGACACTTATAAGAAATCCCGCTATGCCCTCAGACGAACCATGAAACAGGCAAAGCGTCAATACAGGACTAAGATTAAATGGTACTATACCGGCTCCGATGCTCATCACATGTGGCAAGGCTTGCAAACTATTACAGACTACAAAGGGAAGCACAACCGTGAGCTGCCCAGTGATATGAGCCTAACAGATGAGCTAAATTATTTCTATGCTCACGTCGAGGCAAGCAACACTGAAACATGCATGAGAGCATCAGCTGTTCCGAACGACTGTGTTATCACGTTCTCCGTAGCCAATGTGAGTAAGACCTTTAAACACGTCAACATTCAAAAGGCCGCTGGGCCAGATGGATTGCCGGGACGTGTACTCTGAGCATGTGCTGACAAACTGGCAAATGTCTTCACTGACATTTTCAACCTGTCCCTGACTGAGTCTCTAATACCAACATGTTTCAGGCAGACCACCATAGTCGCTATGCAGAAGAACACTAAGGTAACCTGCCTAAATGACAACCGACCCGTAGCACTCACCTCTGTAGCCATAAAGTGCTTTGAAAGGCTGGTCATGGCTCACATCAACACCATTATCCCAGAAACCCTAGACCCACTCCAATTTGCATACCGCCCCAACAGATCCACAGATGATGCAATCCCTATTGCACTCCACACTGCCCTTTCCCACCTGGACAAAAGGAACACCTACGTGAGCATTGACTACAGCTCAGCATTCAACACCATAGTGCCCTCAAAGCTCATCACTAAGCTAAGGACGCTGGGAACACCTCCCTCTGCAACTGGATCCTGGACTTCCTGACGGGCCGCCCCCAGGTGGTGAGGGTAGATAACAACACATCCATCACGCTGATCGTCAACACGTGGGCCTCTTTTGAGTGCGTGCTCAGTCCCCTCCTGTACTCTCTGTTTACTCATGACTGCATGGCCAGGCACGACTACAACACCATCATTAAGTTTGCAGACGACACAACAGTGGTAGATCCTCAAAGTGTTCCACAGCTTGCACCAGCGAGAGCATGGTTGCATCACTGCCTGGTATGGCAACTGCTCGGCCTCCGACCGCAAGGCACTACAGAGGGTAGTGTTTACGGCCCAGTACATCACTGGGGCCAAGCTTCCTGCCATCCAGGACCTCTGTACCAGGCGGTGTTAGAGGAAGGCCCTTAAAAATGGTCAAAGACTCCAGCCACCCTAGTCATAGACTTTTCTCTCTGCTACCACATGGCAAGCGGTACCGGAGCGACAAGTCTATAGTCTGGGGTAGCCATTTGATTAGCTGTTCAGGAGTCTTATGGCTTGGGGGTATGGCTTCAAACACCTTATACCCCCAACCCCAGACAATTTACACCCCCACCCCCTGTATATAGCCTCGATATTGTTATTTTACTGCTGTTCTTTAACTATTTGTTATTTAAATGTTTTACTTATCTATTTTTTACTTAATACTTGTTTTTCTTAAAACTGCATTGTTGGTTAAGGGCTTGTAAGTAATCATTTCACTGTAAGGTATTCCAATTTGTAAGTCGCTCTGGATAAGAGCGTCTGCTAAATGACTTAAATGTAATGATGTAAATGTATTGTAAATACCTGTTGTAAATACCTGTTGTATTTGGCGCATGTGACAAATAACAACAGCAAATAAGCGCAAATGTTTAAAAAATGCAATCAATTAACCACAAATGTTATTTAGCATAAAATGCTTTATTATAAAGATGCATTTTATGGTGAAAATTATCTTCCCCAAACATGAAACTCACTCGCCGCCAATGGCAGTTAGGCCCTACACCGGTTGAAAAGCGCATTAATGCGCTTACTCTTAAGAAATTATTTTTCCACTTGAATTGTCATACGAACCTTATCAAAACATATAGGCCTATGGGCTAGGCTACATCAGGTGTGCCACTATGATTAGAAAAAGTCGCAAAAAAAGGCATGAGCTGTTTCTTGCCTTACTGCACAAGTTGGGCCTCATTCACAATGAATAATCTATCGTTCAAGTGATGTGCTAATATTGTCACGCATCAGACTATTCTGGATTTAGTCTTGTCTTACTAAACCATGTGAAATGTGATTTATAATGGACCGCTATCATGCGCCTGTCTCTAAACAGTGGCAGCGGGAACAAATACATGTCGTCTATGCATCTGAATAGCGAATGTAGGATGCTTTCCCCATTATTAATTTTCATGCCAGCCAGGTAGACTATACTCCTGTTGTAATGATAAGCAATGTCCTTAATATTAGGAAAGTTGAGGAATAAATATAGTAGGCCTAACCTATAGAAAGCTGATGGGATCCTCCTCTTTTTAATAGAAGCAATCAAAACTATTTTTTCTCATGCAATTGCTTAGCCTATAGAAATGTTGATGTGGTGGTAATACGTTCACTGTAACAGACCCTAGTTCCAACCCATGGAATGTAATACCACAATAACCAAAAGTATGTGGATACTTGCTCGTCAAACATCTCATTCCAAAATAATGAGCATTAATATGGAGTTGGTCCCCCCTTTGCTGCGATAACAGCCTCCACTCTTCTGGGAAGGTTTTCACTAGCTGTTGGAACATTGCTGCAGGGACTCGCTACCATTCAGCCACAAGAGCAGTAGTGAGGTCAGGCACTTATGTTGGGTGATTAGGTCTGGCTCGCAGTCCTCGTTCAAATTCATCCCAAAGGTGTTCGATGGGGTTGAGGTCAGGACACACTTTGTGCACGGGGACATTGTCCTGCTGGAACAGGAAAGGGCCTTCCTAAAACGGTTGTCACAAAGTTGGAAGCACATAATTGTCTAGAATGTCATTGTATGCTTTAGCATTAAGATTTCCCTTCGCAGGAACTAAGGGGCCCAAACCATGAAAAACAGCCCCAGACCATTATTCCTCCTCCTCCAAACTTTACAGTTGGTACTATGCATTCGGGCAGGTAGTGTTCTCCTGGCATGTGCCAAACCCAGATTCGTCTGTGTTTCCACTGCAGTTGACACTTGGCATTGTGCATGCCGATCTTAGGGTTGTGTGCGACTGCTCGGCCACCCATTTCATGAATCATTTCATGAATCTCCCAACGAACAGTTCTTGTGAAATTTGACGAACTGACTGGTTGGAAAGGTGGCATCTTATAATGGTGCCACTTTGAAAGTCACTGAGCTCTTCAGTAAGACCATTCTACTGACAATGTTTGTCTATGGAAATTGCATAGCTTGGTGCTCGATTTTATACACCTGTCAGCAACAGGTGTGGCTGAAATAGCTGAATCCACTCATTTGAAGGGGTGTCCACATATCTTTGTACATACAGCACCAATAAAAAGTTTGGACACACCTACTCATTCAAGAGTTTCTTTATTTTTAATATTTTCTACATTGTAGAATAATAGTGAAGACATCAACACTCTAAAATAACACAAAAAAAGTGTTAAACAAATCCAAATATAGTTAATATTTTAGATTTTTCAAAGTAGCCAGCCTTTGCCTTGATAACAGCTTTCCACACTCTTGGCATTATCTCAACCAGCTTGATGAAGTAGTCACCTGGAGCACATTTCAATCAACAGGTGTGCCTTGTTAAAGAACCTGTCGAGCCAACCTGTCGAGCCAGCGTGGGAGCCCGGCAACCTAGAGAGCCGAAGAAGGAGCAGACGAAACAGTATCCCTTCTCCGACGCGCGACTCCAGTCACAGCACGCCGACCAAAGGGATGATCCCGGGGATCAGGAGTGGACCAGACACCTCCGTTGAGGCACAGGAACCTGACGAGCAGCTAGAAGTGCCAGAGCCTGGCGAGCCAGCATTGGTATGGGAGCCTGCTGAGCCCACCGAGTCTTGAGAACCTGACGAGCTAGCTAAGGCATGAAAGCCTGTTGAGCTAGCTGAGGCATCCTCGGTAGACTCGACAAAAGACGCTTTACCCACCAACTGAGTCTTGACACCCCAATGTACCGGCTGAGGCGTGAAAGCCTGATGAGCCGGTTGAGGCATCCTCGGTTGCTCCGGCAGCAGAACCCGACGTCACCTCCAAAACAAAAACACTCCATTTGGTGAGGTGTTACTCTGTAACGAATGCACTGAGAGTCAGGAAGCAAGTACAGGGAGTGAGTGTTTAATAAATAAACGGAACAGAAAACAAGGAACACGAACAATGTACTAACACGGAACAGAGTCAATAACCACCTGAGGATAGAACCAAGGGGAGTGACAAATATAGGGAAGGTAATCAAGGAGGTGATGGAGTCCTGGTGAGTGTCATGAAGCACTGGTGCACGTGATGATGGTGACAGGAGTGCATAATAATCAGCAGCCTGGTGACCTAGAGGGAGTATACGTGACAGTCAACATCAACTGTTCAGAGGAGACTGCATGAATCAGACTTTCATGGTCAAATTGTTGCAAAGAACCACTACCAAAGGACACCAATAATAAGATGAGACTTGCTCGGGCCAAGAAACATGAGCAATGAACGTTAGACTGTAGGACATTTTTCATTTGATCTGTTGAGTCCAAATTTGAGATTTTTGGTTCCAACCGGCATGTCTTTGTGAGACACAGAGTAGGTGAACGGATGATCTCCGCATGTGTGGTTCCCACTGTGAAGCATGCAGGAGGAGGTGTGATGGTGTGGGGGTGCTTTGCAGGTGACACGGCCTGTGATTTATTTAGTATTTAAGGCATCCTTAACCAGCATGGCTACCACAGCACTCCGCAGTGATATGCCATCTCATCTGGTTTGCGCTAAGTGGGACTATAATTAGTTTTTCAACAGGACAATGAATCAACACACATCCAGGCTGTGTAAGGGCTATTTGACCAAGGAGATTAATGGACTGCTGCATCAGATGACCTGGCCTCCACGAAATTGAGATGCTTTGGGATGAGTTGGACTGCAGCGTGAAGGAAAAGCAGCCAACAGGTGCTCAGCATATATGGGAACTCCTTCAAGATTGATGGAAAAGCATTCCAGGGTGAAGCTGGTTGAGAGAACACCAAGAGTGTGCAAAGCTGTCTTCAAGGCAAAGGGTGGCTACTTTTTTTCTTACTACATGATTCCATGTGTTATTTCATAGTTTTGATTTCTTCACTATTATTCTACAATGTAGAAAATAGTAACAATAAAGAAAAACCCTTGAATGAGTAGATGTGTCCAAACCTTTGTGAGGTGGGTTACTTGATGAACTCTCTCACTGTCTCCCTCTTAATCACTCTTCCTCTTTCGCTCTCCACCCTTCTCCCCCACCTCTCTCTCTCTCTCTCTCTCTCTCTCTCTCTCTCTCTCTCTCTCTCTCTCTCTCTCTCTCTCTCTCTCTCTCTCTCTCTCTCTCTCTCTCTCTCTCTCTCTCTCTCTCTCTCTCTCTCTCTCTCTCTCTCTCTCTCTCTCTCTCTCTCTCTCTCTTTCTCTTTGTTCTCTCTCTCTCTTTCTCAATTCATTTTCAATTGAAGGAGCTTTATTGGCATGGGAAACATATGTTTACATTGCCAATGCAGGTGAAACAGATAAACAAAAGTGAACAAAAATTATAAAAAAATGAACAGTAAACATAACATTCACAAAAGTTCCAAACGAATAAAGACATTTCAAATGTCATATTATGTCTATATACAGTTTTGTAATAATGTGCAAATAATTAATTTACTAGAGGGAAAATAAATTAACATAAATATAGGTTGCATTTACAATGGTGTTTGTTCTTCACTGGTTCCCCTTTTCTTGTGGCAACAGGTCACAGGTATTGCTGCTGTGGTAGCACACTGTGTTATGTCACCCAATAGATATGGGAGTTTATCAAAATTGGATTTGTTTTCTAATTCTTTGTGGGTCTGTGTAATCTGAAATTTGCTATTTGGAATTTTACTGAAAATCTGGAATTTGTTTTCTGTACATTTTACAATTTAATTTAGGATCGCATCGACCCCACAGGCCTTTTTGTTGTGTACGGTAGTTCATTCAATGTAATTGGAGAATCCAGGGGTTTCTGCTCGTCTTTAATAGTTGATTCTGAGATTTGTATTTGATCATGATCACATTTTTTCTGTTTGTTCTTTGTTATAGAGCCAAAAAGCTCCCTGTCTGCTCTCTGTGAAACAAGAGGTTAGACAAGTGATCAAAGAGGTTGTGGAACCGTCTGTCTGACTGAGGACCTGTAGTTTAAACATCTCCAGCCGCCTCACAGACAGATAAGAACACACTAAGTGTAGTGCTCGCTCTACTTGGCACTACTTGGCTCTACTTGGCTCCATATTTACATTTACATTTACATTTAAGTCATTTAGCAGACGCTCTTATCCAGAGCGACTTACAAATTGGTGCATTCACCTTATGACATCCAGTGGAACAGCCAGAAGGATTACTTTATCCTATCCTAAGTATTCCTTAAAGAGGTGGGGTTTTTACCTATACAATCTACTCTATATGTTTTTACCTTTCATGTGGTGGACATCTTGATGATTCGACCCCTTCATGTTTAGAGTGTACAATGCACTTTTCATGGCTCTACTCTGTATCTATACGCAGAAAATAGTTATTTTACCATGTCTTCCAGTTAGATAGGTAGTAAAAACATTGAATACACAATCCTACATATGTCTCAGTTTCATCATTATTCAGGAGCCTTCAGAAGCCCTGGCGGCCTAGCATGGCATCACCATAGAGACAGGGTTTTTTGGTAGCGAGCTAGTGTTTTCCCCCAGCGTATGTGTCATTACACAGTGAAGTCCCCTGCACCAAGCTCTTCTGATGAAATGGCTGCCGAAATGATGCAGCCCTATCTCTCAACCCTGTGAAGTACCCTGGTGGGGTGAGTCACTGGTCGGCTGAGCAAATATACGAGATAGATCACACACAATGGCCAAACAAACAAACACCATTTCCCCACACACACTACAAACACGTACAAACGTAAGACAACACACTCAGGTTGAATGGGAAACACCTTTATGTTGTACAGCAGTCATTTCATGTCAGGTATCTCATTTGAATCAGAAGGACTGCCAGAGCAAATAATAGGTATCTATCAGAAATGCATCATCTACCTCTCCCCCTCTCTCCATCTCTGCCTTACCGTGTCTCATAATAAATTAGCCAGGGGCTTGGGCAGACTACGATGGCCATTCTCTGTATGAACAGCACATTAACTGTACTAAATGATCAATAACATCACATGAACCCTACTACATGATCAATTAACAACACATTAACCGTACTGCATCATCAAGTAGGAACACAGTATCCCTACTACATGATACGTTAACAACACAAGAACCCTACTATATGGTCAATTAACAACACATTAACCTTACTGCATCATCAATTAACAACACATTAACCGTACTGCATCATCAAGTAGGAACACAGTATCCCTACTACATGATGCGTTAACAACACAAGAACCCTACTATATGGTCAATTAACAACACATTAACCTTACTGCATCATCAATTAACAACACATTAACCGTACTGCATCATCAAGTAGGAACACAGTATCCCTACTACATGATGCGTTAACAACACAAGAACCCTACTATATGGTCAATTAACAACACATTAACCGTACTGCATCATCAAGTAGGAACACAGTATCCCTACTACATGATGCGTTAACAACACAAGAACCCTACTATATGGTAAATTAACAACACATTAACCTTACTGCATCATCAATTAACAACACATTAACCGTACTGCATCATCAAGTAGGAACACAGTATCCCTACTACATGATGCGTTGACAACACAAGAACCCTACTATATGGTCAATTAACAACACATTAACCGCATCACTGCATCATCAAGTAGGAACACAGTATCCCTACTACATGATGATGCGTTAACAACACAAGAACCCTACTATATGGTCAATTAACAACACATTAACCTTACTGCATCATCAATTAACAACACATTAACCGTACTGCATCATCAAGTAGGAACACAGTATCCCTACTACATGATGCGTTAACAACACAAGAACCCTACTATATGGTCAATTAACAACACATTAACCTTACTGCATCATCAATTAACAACACATTAACCGTACTGCATCATCAAGTAGGAACACAGTATCCCTACTACATGATGCGTTAACAACACAAGAACCCTACTATATGGTCAATTAACAACACATTAACCTTACTGCATCATCAATTAACAACACATTAACCGTACTGCATCATCAAGTAGGAACACAGTATCCCTACTACATGATGCGTTAACAACACAAGAACCCTACTATATGGTCAATTAACAACACATTAACCTTACTGCATCATCAATTAACAACACATTAACCGTACTGCATCATCAATTAACAACACATTAACCTTACTGCATCATCAATTAACAACACATTAACCGTACTGCATCATCAATTAACAACACATTAACCTTACTGCATCATCAATTAACAACACATTAACATTACTGCATCATCAATTAACAACACATTAACCGTAGTAAATAATCAATAACAATTCATTGCTCCACATTCTGCATCTATTACCACCTGCTAATTCTGGTACAACACAATAATTGGCTTTGCTAATTGATCATTACTTTTGCAGTTTACATATGAAGCTCTATATGGGATTCACTCAAATGTCTATGATATATTCACATTCCTTATGATAGCAGTAGGTGTCTGGCTGTCTGTCGCTGAATGATTACATCTCCTTTAGCTGTGGAGATGTTCATGACTGCTGACGAATGGCAAAATGCCTATAATATACTTGACACAATGATCAAAAATAAACTAGCTGGCTTTACTTGGGTCTTCTACCCGTAATTGGACTATTGTTGTAGGGCACTCTCTTACATCACACCGGGATCAATAATCCCGTGGAGGGAACCCAACAAATTATCCCGGAGATCAGGCTATGGGCAGTCTCGCGCTGATGATGTGAGCACCGAGCGCTGGAGAAACACAAGAGTGGCTAGGGTTTAATGAAAAGTTGTGCTCGGGCCGCACACATTACCATGTCTTGACTTAGCATCTAAACACCCCTTGAAAGACAAAGCCCCCGTGGTCTGCCGGGGGAATATACCGCTTGTCTAGACAAGATTACTTTTTTAATTCAGCAGTCAATTTCTCCGATCTCATTCTTCTCCCAGAGTTCAATTAAAATAATGTGGTGTGGGGAGGATAAACCAGGCACTTACTTTAACAGTTGTTTAACATACAAAGCAATACAAGCAAATACAATACAATATCCTTCATTAATCTCTCTCTAGGGTAAATATGTAACACAGGCTATCCCACACAGATGACCTGTACATTGTACACACGATCAGGAATCAGCTATCAGCATCTAGTGAATTATGACTCAAATGTCAATGATCTCAACTCTCAGTGTGTGACTTGGTGTCTTCCTTGTGTCTCCATTATCTCATGTGTTAATCACCCTATTTTAGCACTTTGATATGATTTGACATGCTGTGTGTTCATGCTTCCACTGTGTGATCAAATACCACTTTGACACTTTCTCGCCTCCACCTGTGTGTTATCCACAAACAGACCTGCGTGTGTTAAGGTCGGATGACAACACCCTTTGACGTTTTGGGCATCATAGAGCGTTTTCAGCTACCACATGGCTTGATTTCTTCATTACAACATTACAACATATCTTTGACTAAACTATATTAACAACTTCATTCTAAATAATGGATAGGTTTTCATGTTGATTGTGGAAATTAGACTTTGTTGCCCTATTCAAATGGCTTATCCATTCTTAAAACTAGTCTATTTCTAAAAACATAGGGGAGAGCCTATATCATTGGCTCTCCTCACCATCTAATTGTACTTGGAAGTCCAATACAATAATTATTTCCATACTGACACGCCTTGGTCATTGTATTTTGTGTTTTTGTTATATGTTTGGGTAGGCCAGGGTGTGATATGTTGTGTTTCGTATTGGGGTTTTATTAGCATTGGGATTGTGTATGATTAGGGGTGTGTCTAGTTAGGCTTGGCTGCCTGAGGCGATTCTCAATTGGAGTCAGGTGATTCTCGTTGTCTCGGATTGGGAACCGTATTTAGGTAGCCTGAGTTCGCTTTGTATTTTGTGGGTGTTTGTACCTGTCTCTGTGTTGTAGTCACCAGATAGGCTGTAATTAGTTTCACGTTTCGTTTGTTGTTTTCGTATTTCAGTTATTTCATGTACCGTCATATCTTTCATTAAAGTCATGAGTAACCTACACGCTGCATTTCGGTCCGACTCTCTTCTTACAACAGACGAATGTCGTTACACATACCAAGTTCCAATGGGGCCCTGAAGAGTGTTCCAAAGGGTCAGAGAATACTAAAAAAGAGCACTTGTAAAAATAATCATATTTCTCTTCATAAGAATATAATGTGTTTTCACTACCTCCTGTTTGTCAGAAGCTGCCATGGCATGTTGTGCTAGGTGTTACGCCAATATACAGTAACACTTTCACTGACAACCGTATGTCAAGTCTAGGGAGTAGAATTTCCTACAGTCATCGCACTGGGCAAAAACGGTTTCAATCAACATTGTTTCCATGTCATTTCAGCCCCCAAAATATATGTGATGATGTTGAATCAACATGAAAAACTGATTGGATTTTAAAAAGTCATTTCTTTATTTTTTTTGACCCAAATCCAATAACAGGGTGACATTCTTTTTTCATTTCGCTTTAGTTGACAACTCAAACGTAAATTAAAACTAGACGTTGATCTGACACCTGTGCACAGTGGGATTGCATTATTCCAACTCTAGAGTGCCATTCAACAATATGCATTCCAGCTTTAGTGTATGTGTATCTCATGTTAGGATCCTGTGATCGGTGCCCACTCTCAATTCCGCTGTACTTTCTAGAGAAATGGATGTGGTCTCCTAGCAGAACTGAAACTTCCCACAATTACCTGCAACACACTTCCTGTTACAGGAGGTACTTACGTTTCCATCTGCTTGTTTCCTGTTGGGAACAGTGAGTCATTTGTGCTGATGTATTACTTCATAATGTAACTCCTACCTTTGATTAATTCCCATCGGCCGATCAGCGTCGATGGTTGGTGTGGCTTGATTTCAGAATAAGAAAATTACAAGTTATCAAAATAGGCTAGAGGCAGTTTTACACAGCAACCTAAAGTTTGGTGATTGATAACTGTTGAAATGACTTTACTGTTGCCAGCTTTTTACCGGCACAAATGTATGGGGTGTTCGGTATAGCTAGGTTTTTCTCACAATGAAATCCAGCGAAGATTGAAATTGTTGAAAGAAGTAATTGCTTTATTGTTCAGAGTGAGGGAATTGCTACACTCAGGGTAACTGTCTGGTTTAGTAGAACAAAGTGGATATGACACATTTGTGAGAAGAATGGTGAGGGCGGTGATTGGGATAATCATTTCAAAAGGTCCAGGGGCATTACGTGTGTCAGGTTTGTAAAGCACAAAAACTTCTCAGCACAAAGTTCTGTCTAAGCGAAAGTTTTCTGTGATTGAAATACCAATGAGTGTTTTCCCCAAAATGTACAGTCATCTTCTCATGTATCCTCAAAACAACAGCATTATCCAGGATTCAACTGTCATACACGTAAGCTTGCAAAAATCAAAAGCTATCGAAAATATACCCTATACAAAAATATATACGCAACATGTAAAGTGGTTGTCACATGTTTCATTAGCTGAAACAAAAGATCCCCACACCCATTTTCAATTTTTTTTGCACATATTTGTTTACATCCCTGTTAGTGAGAATTACTCATTTGCCAAGATAATCCATCCACCGGACAAGAAGCTGATTAAACAGCATGATCTTTACACAGGTGCACCTTGTGTTGGGGACAATAAAAGACCACTCTAAAATGTGCACTTTTGTCACACAACACAATGCAACAGATGTCTCAAGTTTTAAGGGAGAGTGCAATTGGCATGCTGACTGCAGGAATGTCCACCAGAGCTGTTGCCAGAAAATTCTATGTTGATTTTTCTACCATAAGTTGTTTTACAGAATGTGGCAGTATGTCCAACTGGCCTCACAACAGTAGACCACGGGTATGGCGTCGTGTGGGTGAGAGGTTTGCTGATGTCAACGTAGTGATCAGAGTTCCTCATGGTGGTGGTGAGGTTATGGTATGGGCCGTCATAAGCTACAGACAACAAACACAATTGCGTTTTATCGATGGCAATTTGAATGCACAGAAATACCGTGATGAAATCCAGAGGCCTATTGTGAGGCCCATTTCTTAAAGGTATCTGTGACCAACAGATGCATATCTCTATTCCCAGTCATGTGAAATTAATAGATTAGGGCCTAATGAATAAATCAGTCAAATCTTTTAAATTGTTGGATGTTGCATACATTTTTTGTTTAGTAAATAGTTTTCACTCGAAAAACTGAATACTTTTGATGTGTCCCTTTTTCTAAATAAATTAAATGTTTAGAGTTGGTCACAAACTCACCCAGTTCATACAACAAGTAAGTGGAGTAAGTGGAGTAATGTTTAGAGTGCCCAAAAGTGAAGAAATATTTGCTTTGATGCATGGCTCCTTATCGCATACCTCATCTTTTCAAATCTATTGTTTGAAATCTACTCTGCAAAAATATGATTTCATTATACAGTCAATATTGCACAGCTAACTTTTGACTCCAACACATTTGATGATATGAGAACCTCTTGTGACCCATTTATTTTGATTTGGGAAAACAATTGTATCTCATTCCTAATGTCTTGCTGTGGGTTGGCTTGAAAAATCACTCTTCTTCATCTCTCCAAGCTGCATGCTGGTCAGAGTCTATCCATGTCACAAGGCAAATGTCAAAATGCATTGAGCCAGATATGCATCAGAGCCACGTTAGAAAACTACAGATTGATTATACTGGTTCCTCCAGATCATTCTTTCTCTATATTCATACCTTACTGTGTATTCTTCCTTGGTATAAAAAAAGAGAAGAAGCTGTCTATCAAATCTGAATCCTATACTCCAGACATAGGCTTTTATCTTGAATATGATACTTTGAAGTTTGTTATTCTTTAAAGCCTTATAAAACCGGCAGTCGCCATAAATGTTTTATATGAACACACCAAAAATCAAGAGACAGGAACCTTAAGATCAGACCACAGGTGGATCAAACCTCAAACCTCTCAAAACAGAACAAACACTGTTCTTCCATCATATTATTCCCAAGATTGTCCTTTTCTTTTTTTTCAGATGGAACTATATTAGAAAGGGACCAACCAGGCAGGGAAGCGATACGGTGAAGGGAAGTCTTTATTGCTTGTAGGAGGTGAGTGATGGCGTGGTATAAAACGGGATACAAACAGAACAGATGGAGGCGCAGAGACAGTAAAAATCTAAAATGTCTGCCGAAGGTTTTTATCGGTGACTTATGAAAGCTATGTGTCAAAACACAGCCGAGAGTTAGCAGAATTATATGCTAATGAGCTAGCCCTCGCTCCCCGATGACAAATCATGTTCAAAAAGTACACTGTTTCTCAAAGGGAATCCAAAGGGAAAGGAGGGACAGCATATGGTTGACGGAAGTGTTGGACCACAGTGAGAGTTGTGATGTGACACGTCAACATGTACAAGTGTAGTTCGGTAGGAAGTCTGAAACAACATCATTTGTCTCTCCGTTTTGTCCACACTGTATCAATCAACTTACAGCCACTAAATACGAATGAATGCATGCATTTGTTCTTCATATAGACACGGGGATGCTTTTACCAGAAATACAGACACTTTCTCTGGATTTGACTAAACTGTTGTTGAATTTACCCCAACCTTGATAGACACCACTATCATCCAGGATAAGGAGAGTATATGCTTTGTACTAGTATTTGACAATAATGCTAAGATAGACACTTCAAACAATATCTTGGCAAACTCCGAGACAACTCAGAGAGCGGGGGCAAAGGAAGGGGAAGATGGCAGTAACCAATGGGGGCAGAGTATCATCTGCCAGAGCCCTGTGAAGGTAAGAAAGGGCAGCCCTGCGGGAGGCTTGAAGATGGAGTTTTAGTCGATGTTTACAGGCCAGGTGTCAGTGGTGTCACAGATTGCCAGCCCAGTGTTCCTAGCATGCTCCACTGCAGTAAACAGACTTCAAAGAGGACGCCCCTATGTTCATACGCACACAGAAACACACACAAATGCACAAGCACACAACACATGCGCACTCACATACACGCTGACATATACACACACACACCCACACACACCTATGCAAGCACACTCACCTCTGCTGTGTAAAGTATGTGTATCAGAAGCCAGTGTTGAAATCACACCAGCTAGGTCACTCAAGATCCAAGGTGATATTCAACATTCGACCAGGTCCCCAGTATCCCAGGAGAAGCCATCAAAACCGGCTACTATCCGGGTGTATGCGAGCTGACCCCGGTCGCCAGTTGAAAAGTGTTTCCTCCAACACATTGGTGCGGCTGGCTTCCGGGTTAAGCTGGAGGGTGTTAAGGAGCACGGTTAGGCGGGTCATGTTTTGGAAGAAACATGACTCCAGCTTCACCACTCCTGAGCCAGTTGTGGAGTTGCAGCGATGAGAAAGATGAACAATTTGGGAGAAAAAGGGGAGTAAAGAACAAACAAATTATAAATAAAAAAATGCCACTAGGGGTAACGGTGAGTGCTGTTACCATGCAGTAGAATTGTTAGGACATTGTGGATGGGAATGGCAGAAGAGCGTAAGCCACTAGCTCTGGCTCCGAGGGGTTCCGTCTTCAAACCCAGTGCTAGGCACTTATTACATGTTTGTTTGGTTTCAACCCTATTCCAAACCTTAACCCTTACCTTAACCTTTACCTTAACCCTTACCTTAACCCTTACCTGAACCTTTACCTTTACCTTTACCTTAACCTTTACCTTAACCCTTACCTTAACCCTTACCTGAACCTTTACCTTTATCTTAACCTTTACCTTAACCCTTACCTTAAACCTTACCTTAACCTTTACCTTAACCTTTACCTTAACCCTTACCTTAACCTTTACCTTAACCCTTACCTTAACCCTTACCTTAACCCTTACCTTAACCCTTACCTTAACCTTTACCTTAACCCTTACCTTAACCCTTACCTTAACCTTTACCTTAACCTTTACCTTAACCTTTACCTTAACCCTTACCTTAACCCTTTACCTTAACCCTTTACCTTAACCCTTTACCTTAACCTTTACCTTAACCCTTACCTTAACCTTTACCTTAACCCTTACCTTAATCTTTACCTTAACCTTTACCTTAACCCTTACCTTAACCTTTACCTTTACCTTAACCTTTACCTTACCTTAACCTTACCTTAACCTTACCTTAACCCTTACCTTAACCCTTACCTTAACCTTTACTTTACCTTAACCTTTACCTTAACCTTTACCTTAACCTTTACCTTAACCTTTACCTTAACCTTTACCTTAACCTTTACCTTAACCCTTACCTTAACCCTTACCTTAACCTTTACCTTAACCTTTACCTTAACCTTTACCTTAACCCTTACCTTAACCTTTACCTTAACCCTTGCCTTAACCTTTCAGAATGAATGCCTAAACTTAACCGTTGAGTTGTTTCTGTTGAAACCCTATCCAAACCTTAACCATTAAAGAACGACGGCCTGTAAAAAAAAATCCCTTTGAAAATGGCCTGTGGTTTTGATTCAGTGCCCTCAACTAATATTGGCATCCTTGAGAAAAACGGACTGTGAATTTCTTTTATACATGTATATTATAGTGATGCACTAATTTGACATTTTTAGCAGATACCGATATCCAATATTGTCCTTGCCAAAAATAAAAATTATACCAATAACCAATATTTAAAATGTTTTAAGCATTCTAGTACAGTTCAATAGTTAACACACACATGGACGCAGTGGCCTAAGGCACTGCATCTCAGTGCAAGAGGCGTCACTACAGTCCCTGGTCCGAACCTAGGCTGTATCACATCCGGCCGTGAATAGGGCGGTGCACAATTGGCCCATTGTTGTCTGGGTTTGACCTGTGTAGGCCATCATTGTAAATAAGAATTTGTTCTTAACTGACTTGCCGAGTTAAATAAAGGTTACACACACCACACTGACCAAAAAGTTATTTTGTTGGCATTTAAGTATGTCCCCATCACCAGTAAAACATAATCAAAACCTATTTATTTCACTTAGTACGTGCTGTGCTGTTTCATTGTTCATTTGTTCAGTGGTTTCATTCTCAACCAGGATTTCTCATACTATGGAATGCCATTTGGGTCTTTGCGTGTCAAATAACACTATCTGACGTGTCAAATAAGCTTGTTGACCAATTAGGACCTGAATATGACTGCACGTCACATAATAATGTAACGTGTTCATACATTTCTTAAGTAGTTATTTCACATTGATTACACTATCACTCGTATTTCATATGTCACAACGATTCATCGATACGTATGCTATGATGCTGGTAAAGTTGATTCGCGCACCTACAGTGCTGGTCATAAAAAAAAGCTAGCTATCTCATGGATGCAAACACGGTTCTTCCCTAAAAACATAGTAAAACAACATCATCTGTTTCAGTAACCACAGTTAGCTAGCTAACTATATAGCTAGGTGTCATCATATTAACTAACCCTAATTTATAAGACATTATTTGATTAATGGTGGTCGGACCCATTTATGTGAAGCGAGCCACAATAAGGATTAGCCACAATAGTGGACTTTGCGGTTAGCCTTCAAAATAAAAACATGTTATTGACAGTGATGCAAATGAATATAAATAGCAGAATTATGCCATAATTGAATAGATCATACTAAACGAGGTTGGAATGTTGTTATATAAAATCAACAAAAGACAATCATTTGTTAATTTGCCAAAAATCAGTTGAAATCACACTGGATGTATTATACTTTAGAATTGCATTGGAGGCATACTTATTTCACTGTACAGCCTTACCTATGGATTGTGGATCAATGACATGGGATATCAGTCTACTCAGTGACACCCAGAGAACATTAGCGTCGTAGCTCTTATTGTGGGACTCTGAAACAACTGAATTGAGCCACATTTATTGTCAACCTATGTGTATTAAACACTATTCCTGAGGAAAAACAATACTGCATGGAAGATGTTGGGAAAAAATAGCTTAGATATTGAATAGACTGATACCCCTTTTCATTGATCCCCAATCCTTGGGTAAGGCTGTACAGTGCAATATGAATGTCAATACACACAATAGGCTGACTGGGGAGGTGATGTCACACAGTCACAGTCCTGCAATAAGAGCTACCACGCTAATATTTGCATAAAGTCTTCACAGTTGTGTTCTGTGGGTGTCACTGAGTAGACTGAAACCCCATTTCATTGCTTCACATTCCCACCTTGATTAACATTATCTAGTCAAAATATGGCATGATTCCACCTAAGGTAACCTTCAGCATCACCTTCAAAGAGGTACTTTTATTTTGAAGGCAACCTGCAAATTCCACTATTGTGCCTAATCGTTATTGTGGCTAGCTTCACCACACATAAATCGGTCTTGTCAAGCATCACTAGCCAGATGAAGCTTGCTGGCTGGTTATAACGTTAGCTTTGGTCAAAATGGTTAAGTAGCTGGTTAGATATTTATTTTCATGAACTGAAGTTAAATTTCAATAGGTGAACAACAAGTGGCAACCTAGCTAATACTTACTCACAAGGATTCCTAAATCATTGCTAAGAATAATTCAAATGACTGCAGTTCGATTTTGAATGAAAGACCAAGAGGATAAACAAGGTATTCGGGATGCACAATATATCGGTGTGTTGCACGTGTAGCGAGAAATTTTATGTTGCGTCATTACGTCATATACATGCATATATAGGTATGCAAGTCAGCTTTGACATTGGTTTTGCACATCAGTGTGAAACTAAACATTGGGCCGATACCGATATGTTCACCGATATATTGTGCATCCCGAATACCTTGTTTATCCTCTTGGTCTTTCATTCAAAATCAAACCTTTAATTAAAGAAAAATAATTGAAAGAAATAATACATTCTTATCATAAAACAAATATATTTTCTCAAATATGTGTGCCATAATTATTGGCACCCCTTCATTCAATACTTTGTAAAACCTCCCTTTGCCAGGATAACAGCTCTGAGACTTCTCCTATAATGCGTAATGAGGTTGGAGAACACATGGCAAGGGATCTGAGACCATTCCTCCATACAGAATCTCTCCAGATCCTTCAGATTCCGAGGTCCACGCCTGTGGACTCTCCTCTTCAGCTCTTCCCACAGTTTAGGTCAGGGGACTGGAATGGTCTTGGCAGAACCTTGATTCTGTGGTCAGTGAACCATTTTTGTGTTGATTTGGAGGTGTGCTTTGGATCATTGTCCTGCTGGAAGATCCAACCACAGCCCAGTTTAAGCTTCCCACTACAGGCAGTCAGGTTTTGATTTAATATCTGCTGGTATTGCTATAGACCACCAAGTGCTAACAGTCAGTATCTGGATAATGTGTGAAATGCTTGATAATGTATTTGATATCGACAGAGAAGTATATTTTCTGGGTGATTAAAATATTGACTGTGGTATGTAATGAGGAGCAACCAGACGTTGCACTTGACACATTTATGAAATTGCTTATTCCAGTAACTAATAAGCATGCACCATTATTAAAATGACTATAAAAACGGTTGAATCCCCTGGGATTGATGAGGAAGTGTATGGTAGAGAGGGATGAGGCAAATGGTAAGGAAAGTAAGTCTGGCAGCCCAAACGATTGGCAAACATACTGCAAATTACAAAATCATTTGACTAAACTAAATAAAAATAAACAATACTATGAAAAAAAAATCTGATATAAAGGATATTAATAAAAAAGCTTTGGATCACCTTAAATGACATTTTGGGAAAAAAGGCAAACTCGGCTCCATCATTCATTGACTCAGATGGCTCATTCATCACAAAACCCACTGATATTGCCAACTACTTGAATTACTTTTTCATTGGCAAGATAAGCAAACTTAGGCATGACATGCCAGCAACAATCCCCGCCTGGGATTCCCTACAGCAATGCGAAGAGGGCAATAGACATATGGAGTCGAAAAGGAAAGCACGGAGGCGCAGAGCGAAAACTGAAAGTAACGGGGGAAAGCGCAGAGAGAGAGTGGCTGAGTCAGGAGTCAGACCTGAGCCTACTCTCCCTGTTCATTGTGAGGAGCAGCAATATGAGGACTTCTGGTCTTGGGAGATGATATTAGACGGTAAAGGACCCTGGGCGCAGCCGGGAGAATATCGCCATCCCAAGGAGGAAATAGAAGCAGCTAAAGCGGAGAGGCGCAGGTATGAGGAGGCAGCACGGCAACGCGGTTGGAAACCGGAAAGTCATCCCAAAAAATGTATTGGGGGGGGGCTAGAAGGGCGAATAGTTATGCCAGGTAGGAGACCTGCGCATACTCCCTGTGCTCACCGTTGGGCTAGAGAGACCGGGCAGGCACCGTGTTATGCTATGGAGCGCACGGTGTTTCCAGTGCGGGTGCAGAGCCAGCTGCGGCACATACCAGCCCTTCCTATTGGCCGGGCTAGAGTGGGCATCGAGCCAGGTAAGCTTGGGCAGGCTCGGTGCTCAAGAGCTCCAGTGCGCCTGCACGGTCCGGTCTATCCAGAGCCACTTCTACACACCAGTCCTCCGGTAGCAGCTCCCCGCACCAGGCTTCCTATGCGTGTCCTAGCGCCAGTACCACCAGTTCCAGCACCACACACCAGGCCTCCAGTGCGCCTCGCCTGTTTAGCGCAGCCAGCGCTTTTCTCCTCTCCTGCGCTGCCGGAGTCTCCTGTCTGTCCAGTGCCGCCAGTGCTCCCAGTCGGCCCAGCACGTCCAGTGCGCCTCGCCTGTTCAGCGCAGCCAGCGCTTTTCTCCTCTCCTGCGCTGCCGGAGTCTCCCGCCTGTTTAGCGCAGCCAGAGCCTTTCTCCTCTCCTGCGCTGCTGGAGTCTCCAGTCTGCCCAGCGCTGCCAGTGCTCCCAGTCTGCCCAGTGCTCCCAGTCTGCCCAGTGCTCCCAGTCTGCCCAGCTCCGCCAGTGCTCCCAGTCTGCCCAGCACCGCCAGTCTGCCCAGCGCCGCCAGTCGGCCCAGCGTCGCCAGTCTGCCAGGATCCGCCAGAAGTGCCAGTCTGCCAAGATCCGCCAGAAGTGCCAGTCTGCCAAGATCTTCTAGATCGGCCAGACAACCTGAATCATCCAGTTCCACCAGCCAGCCAGGATTTACCGGAGCCTACTACCTGCCTGAGCTTCCTCTCAGTACTGAGCTTCCTCTCAGTACTGGGCTGCCTCTCAGTACCGGGCTTCCCCTCAGTACCGGTCTGCTTCGGTCCCGGGCTGCCCCTCTGTCCCGGGCTGCCCCTCTGTCCCGAGCTGCCCCTCTGTCCCGAGCTGCCCCTCTGTCCCGAGCTGCCCCTCTGTCCCGAGCTGCCCCTCTGTCCCGAGCTGCCCCTCTGTCCCGAGATGCCCCTCTGTCCCGAGATGCCCCGTTGTCCCGGGCTGCCCCGCTGTCCCGGGCTGCCCCTCTGTCCCGAGATGCCCCTCTGTCCCGAGCTGCCCCTCGGTCCCGAGCTGCCCCTCGGTCCCGAGCTGCCCCTCAGTTATGTGGGGATCAGGGTGAGGACTATTAGGCCATGGTCGGCGGAGAAGGTGGATTATCCCAGGACGCGAAGGGGAGGAACTAGGACATTTATGGAGTGGGGTCCACGTCCCGAGCCAGAACCGCCACCATGGATAGACGCCCACCCGGACCCTCCCTATGCTCTTGAGGTGCGTCCCGGAGTCCGCACCTTAGGAGGGGGTTCTGTCACGCCTTGGTCATTGTATTTTGTGTTTTTGTTATATGTTTGGGTAGGCCAGGGTGTGACATGGGTTTATATGTTGTATTCGTATTGGGGTTTTTATTATTTGGGATTGCGGCTGATTAGGGGTGTGTCTAGTTAGGCTTGGTTGCCTGGGGCGATTCTCAATCAGAGTCAGGTGCTTGTCGTTGTCTCTGATTGAGAACCGTATTTAGACAGCCTGACTTTTGCGTTGTATTTTGTGGGTGTTTGTTCCTGTCTTAGTGTTGTAGTCACCAGATAGGCTGTAATAGGTTTTTCGTTCCGTTTGTTGTTTTTGTATTTATTCAGTTATTTCATGTACCGTGATTATCTTCATTAAAGTCATGAGTAACCTACACGCTGCATTTCGGTCTGATTCTCTTCATTCAACAGACGAACGACGTTACACGCTGACACTACATATCCAAGTATATCTCACCAAATTATGAAAGACACGCACTGTACTTTTGAATTCTGTAAAATTATGTTAGACGAAGTGCACAGTCCGGTGCCAGACTGATCTCCTGGTCATGACCGGATGCCGGGGCCTACCAGGTGTCACACCCTGATCGGTTTCACCTGTCTTTGTGCTTGTCTTCACCCCCTCCAGGTGTCTCCCATCTTTCCCATTAAACCCTGTTGATTTATACCTGCATTCTCTGTTTGTCTGTTGCCAGTTCATCTTGTCTTGTCAGGTCTTACCATCTTGTTTTCCCGTCTTCCTGCTTTCTCAAGATCCTGTTTCCCAGGTTCTGACTATTCTGCCTGCCCTGACCCCGAGCCTGCCTGCCGTTCTGTACCTTATTGACTTTGCCTTGGATTAAATCAAATCAAATGTATATGTATTTATATAGCCCTTCGTACATCTGCTGATATCTCAAAGTGCTGTCCAGAAACCCAGCCTAAAACCACAAACAGCAAGCAATGCAGGTGTAGAAGCAAGGTGGCTAGGAAAAACTCCCTAGAAAGGCCAAAACCTAGGAAGAAACCTAGAGAGGAACCAGGCTATGTGGGGTGGCCAGTCTTCTTCTGGCTGTGCCGGGTGGAGATTATAACAGAACATGGCCAAGATGTTCAAATGTTCATAAATGACCAGCATGGTCATAGAATAATAATCACAGGCAGTTGACACTGGAGCAGCAGCACAGCCAGGTGAACTGGGGACAGCAAGGAGTCATCATGCCAGGTAGTCCTGAGGCATGGTCCTAGGGCTCAAGTCCTCAGAGAGAGAGAGAAATAAAGAGAGAAAGAGAGAATCAGAGAGAGCATACTTAAATTCACACAGGACACCGGATAGGACAGGAGAAGTACTCCAGAAATAAAAAACTGACCCTAGCCCCCCGTCACATAAACTACAGCAGAATAAATACTGGAGGCTGAGACAGGAGGGGTCAGGAGACACTGTGGCCCCATCCGATGATACCCCCAGACAGGGCCAAACAGGAAGGATATAACCCCACCCACTTTGCCAAAGCACAGCCCCCACACCACTAGAGGAATATCTTCAACCACCAACTTACCATCCTGAGACAAGGCCGAGTATAGCCCACAAAGATCTCCGCCACGGCACAACCCAAGGGAGTGCGCCAACCCAGACAGGAAGATCACATCAGTGACTCAACCCACTCAAGTTGCGCACCCCCTCCCTGAGTTTGCGTCTCTCACATGGGTAGGCAGACCATTCCATAAAAATTGAGCTCTATAGGAGAAAGCCTTGCCTCCAGCTGTTTGCTTAGAAATTCTAGGGACAATTAGGAGGCCTGCGACCGTAGCGTATGTGTAGGTATGTACGGCAGGACCAAATCAGAGAGATAGGTAGGAGCAAGCCCATGTAATGCTTTGTAGGTTAGCAGTAAAACCTTGAAATCAGCCCTTGCCTTGATAGGAAGCCAGTGTAGGGGAGGCTAGCACTGGAGTAATATGATCACATTTTTTGGTTCTAGTCAGGATTCTAGCCGTATTTAGCACTAACTGTTTATTTAGTGCCTTAGCCGGGTAGCCGAAAAGTAGAGCATTGCAGTAGTCTAACCGAGAAGTAACAAAAGCATGGATTAATTTTTTCTGCATCATTTTTGGACAGAAAATTTCTGATTTTAGCAATGTTACGTAGATGGAAAAAAGCTGTCCTTGAAACAGTCTTGATATGTTCATCAAAAGAGAGATCAGGGTCCAGAGTAACGCCGAGGTCCTTCACAGTTTTATTTGAGACGACTGTACACCCATTAAGATTAATTGTCAGATTCAACAGAAGATCTCTTTGTTTCTTGGGACCTAGAACCTAGACCTAGTCCGGGGCAAGGTAGCACGTCCGGTGAACAGGTCAGGGTTCTATAGCTGTAGACAGGACAGCAGAAACTGGATCAGCAGCACAACCAGTTGGACTGGGGATGGGGACAGCTAGAAGTCATCAGGCCAGGTAGTCCTGAGGCATGACCCTAGGGCTCAGGTCCTCTGGGAGGGGAGAAAGAAAGAGAGATGGGAGACTTAGAGGGAAATGACCTAAGATCACACAGGACAACAGATAAGACAGGAGAATTACACCAGATATGACAGATTGACCCTAGGCGCCCAACACATAGACTATTGCAGCCTAGATACTGGAGACGAGAGAGGTGTCAGGAGACATTGTGGCCCCGTCCAAATTTACCCCCGACAGGGCCGACCAGGTAGAATATAACACCACCCACTTTGCCAAAGCACAGCCCCACACCACCAAAGGTATATCAACAGACCACTAAATTACTACGCCAAGACAAGGAAGAATATAGTCAACAAAGATCTCCCCCTCCGCAGAAGCCCGAGTACAGGAAGAATGGGAGAGCACAAGCAAGCCCTGTGGCACCTTCTCTGTAGCCCCAGCACCACCAGACAAAATGTTGACAGGTACGGTATCTGTATCGGTGACATGATAATGAAAGATGAAAGACAAGTGTAATATTTTCACATCATTATAAACTCAGCAAAAAATGAAACATCCTCTTACTGTCAACTGTCTTTATTTTCAGCAAACTTAACACGTGTAAATATTTGTATAAACAAGACAAGATTCAACAACTGAGACATAAACTGAACAAGTTTCACAGACATGTGACTAACAGAAATGGAATAATGTGTCCCTGAACAAAGGGGGGTCAAAATCAAAGTAACAGTCAGTATCTGGTGTGGCCACCAGCTGCATTAAGTACTGCAGTGCATCTCCTCCTCATGGACTGCATCAGATTTGCCGGTACTTGCTGTGAGATGTTACCCCACTCCTCCACCAAGGCACCTGCAATTTCCTGGACATTTCTTGGGGGAAAGGCCCTAGCCATTTGCTAGCAGAATGGAAGGAAGTGGAGGTTTATTCGATCGCTTACAAATTTTCAGAAGGCAGCCTGTCCTCTGGCCCCTTTTTCTCTGCCTCCTCTTCACTCAAATCATGGGGATCTGGGCATGTTTCTGAGAAAGCAGTACTGTATATAACTTGCGTTGGGCTCGTCAGACTTGTTAAAGGAAAAAAAGGATTATGCCAGTCCGTTGTGAGTAATCGCAGTCCTGATGTCCAGAAGTTATTTTCGGTCATAAGAGATGGTAGTGGCAACATTATGTACAAAATAAGTAAAAAAATAAGTTACAAACAACGCCTTCTTCTCTAGTGCCATTGTTATCCTGCAATGCCCTAGAAGATAGGAACATCTTTGAGACGAGTACAATGGCTCCATTGAACAAGGACAACCTTAAATCTAATTGTGCTAGCAAGATCCTGCAATGGGCGAAACACAAAGGCCACAATAATTGCTACTAAACATAGCTTCATTCATTTTTTAATTAGACAGCAGGCTCAATCAACCAATGACGTAGAGTCATTGGTTGAACTCTCCCGGGACAAAAATGCCGGGAGAGTTCAAAGTTTCCGTTAAGGGCATGGCCTTTTGAATAAAAGCCTTCCTGTTTCTATCATTCAGGGATCCCCTTACAATGTACTGGCCGGCGTACCTTGGGTGGATGGGAGCGTGATGGTGTTTTCTTGTTTTACAAAGTAAGCATGAGAAATAGGAATGATTGTAAATGTAGTGTTTTTATTCCACCTAGACCTGCTCTCCTTCTCCCTGGGCACGCCCTCCCGGAGTGTTGCAACACATTATTATTGCCTGTTTGAGTCTGTGAATGAAGCTTATAAACCTAGTGATATGTGTTTCAGAATTCTGATATTGCTATTATTTTTTAAGTCTGTCTTGTAGGACAGTTGTACGGCACTCCTGAAGCTGAAAATAATGTATAGAAATAATGCAGGCCTATGGAGATTGTGCCTTAAATTATTGTTGCGTTCTGATATTGTTGTCTGAAGGAACTCTTATGTTTAGCTTAGTCCCGAGGTCCTTACCACGTGTATAACAAGGTGGTATAGTACGGAGACCAACAGGACTAGATATTTATATGTTAAGTCCCCCATGTTACATACTCTAATCAAAACTGATTTTGATTTGTTTGCATACTGTCTTTATAAGCATATCAATATGATATTTACAGCAGAAATGTTTTTCTCGATCCATCAAACATTTTTGTTGACGTATCTACTGTACACAAGTTGGGCAATGTTTGTTCATTGTCTGCACGTTTTCACAGTAACATGTGTATTTACATGACTTTGAAACTAAGTTACGAGCATTATGAAACACTTTCCAGACACTGGCTCTTGCCATAACTTATTTGTCAGATAAATATCAGCTAGATTGGATAGCCAACTTCAGCTATCACCAAGCTATGCTAGCTGGCTTCTGTAAGTGCAGGCTTTAGCCTACACATAGAACGGAATTAGCTGACCATCTTGTGATGGTGAGTCTGTCAGGAGGGGAGAAGTCCTCAACTTCAAAATGTTGTTCTCTCCGTAGCAAAGCCAGCTTAGCTTACCTTGCTGTACTCACTTCTGCCCATGTCTGTTGTGATTGAATGGCAAAGACACACCCAAGAAACATCCACATCAAACCACACCGCCAAGACAACTCTCATTTGCCTTCTGTCAGGGCAGCTAGAATTTTTTAAAGAGAAATGATGAAAAGTTAGACCTAATCAGACAGTGCAGTTGAGCTTTAAATGCCTGAACTTAACGTCAAAAGTTGAAAAAAATCTCTCATCTCTTATTCAGGCTGGGTGGATGTGCCTTAAGATACACATGCACACACATGCAAAACACACAAACACCCACACAGCGCTGTGCCTAGAGATATGCGTTTTGCTGAGCCACGGCAGTGTGCTTAATTTCCAACCAGATTTTAGCTGATCATTAGGTTTTATTAAAGCACCTCAGTTCATTATATAAAATCCTATCCGTTGGCTGGAATAAAAGCCTCCACAAATCAAAAGCCAAGGGTCTCTAATATCCTTTGACAGTGCACAGCGGTTGCTGAACAAACAAGATTGGAATACTGTCCCTACAACTCTATTTTGTCAACACAAATTGATAAATACCAGATATATACTGAACAAAACTATAAACACAACATGCAACAATTGAAAATGTTTACTGAGTTACAAATCATATAAAGAAATCAGTCAATTGAAATAAATGAATTAGGTCCTAAACTATGGATTCCACATGACTGGGAATACAGATATGCATTTGTTGGTCACAAATACCTTTAAAAAAAAGGTAGGGGCGTGGATCAGAAAACAAATCATTATCTTTTGTCTCCTGCAGCGCGGCACATCTCTTTCGCACATCTCTTCAATGGCTGTGGGAAGTTGCTGAGGGACCTGGAACATGCACGTTGATCCAGAGCATCCCAAACATGATCAATGGGTGACATGTCTGGTGAGTATGCAGGCCATGGAAGAACTTGGACATTTTTAGCTTCCAGGAATTGTATACAGATCCTTGTGACATGGGGCTGGGCATTATCATTCTGAAACATGAGGTGATGTACTGCCAAATTCTCGAAAACAATGTTGGAGGAGGCTTATGGTAGAGATATTGAATTATCTGGCAACAGCTCTGGTGGATATTCCTGCAGTCGGCATGCCAATTGCACGCTCCCTCAAAACTTGAAACATCTTTGGCATTGTGCTTTGTGACAAAACTACACATTTTTAGAGTGGCCTGTTGTTCTCCCCAGCACAAGGTCTACCTTTCTAATGATCATGCTGTTTAATTAGCTTCTTGATATGCCACACCTGTCAGTTGAATGGATAATCTTGGCAAAGGAGAAATGCTCACTAACAGGGATGTAAACAAATATGTGCACAACATTTGAACGAAATAAGCTTTTTGTGCATCTGGAACATTTTATTTCAGCTCATGAATCATGGGACCAAGACTTTACATGTTGCGTTTAAATGTTTGTTCAGTCTATATACCGATCCCAATCAGTGTGTATCACAACAAGAAATAGCCCTTTATTTATAGCCCAAGAAATACATTTATATTCTACTACTCAATAGATCGTCCATCTGCTCCTGGCCTACTTGGCACCAGTCCATTGTTTCGCCTCAACCTGGGGAAAAGTTCGTACTGAGTCTGCTTCCCTGCCCCACTGCCGATCGGAATTCAGCCCGAGTCCCTAACCAAGCCCCCTACAGCACTGTCCTGTGTATCCACAAACAAACGCAACCACACACACCAATGGGACCACCCTGTCACACACACACTTCTTTAATATTTAATCAAGAACAACAGAGAAGCAAATCACATCAGTTGCAAACGCATGCTAGATCATATTGTCTGATCCAATACCATGCTCCTGCATTGCTATCAATTACAACTTTGACACCCGACTAATTCGTTTTTGAGGCTGGATTGGTAATTTGATTTCGGCCTCACTCACTTGATTTCCCTTACCCATTAATTTAATTTGCACGGGCCCATCAGCGGATGGAGCACATGTTGAGTCACCAGTGTCCCTCTGCTCGTCTTGGCCTGGCCTTATTAATGCCGGGAGGAGCCAAGAGCAACCCAGCCTCAAACTATCACACTCAGAGTGTTGCTAACCCAGCCCAGCTCTGCTCTCTCTAACTCTCTCTCTCTCTATCATCTCAGTGTGACTCTCCCTGGGGTTGGCTTCTCAATTCACCTCATCTGACCTTATCTACATCTAATTTGTGTACGTGCTTATGCATATCAAGTCAGCCTCAGTGCCACTGTCATTGTTCGTGTAGCTAGTTTGTGGTGACCAGCTATAGCCATGCTTACTTACTATATTGTCAACTTATATAGGATGTATAGTGTGGCTGTGCCCAGGGTCCTTTACCATTTAGAATTTCCTCCCAAGTCCATTTCTCCAAATAATTCTGCCTCTCTTGCTGTTGCTGCTGCTGCCTCTCCTGCTGTTGCTGCTTTTCACCACGCTGCTTGGTCCTGTTATGGTGGGTGGTTCTGTAACGGCTTTCTTACTGGGAAGGAGAGGAGGACCAAAAGGCAGCGTGGTTGAAGTTCATGGTTCTTTAATAAGAGACACTTAACATGAGCAAACTACAAAACAATAAACGTGGCAAAACCGAAACAGCCCTAACTGGTGCAGAAAACACAAAGACAGGGAACAACCACCCACAAAACCCAACACAAAACAGGCTACCTAAATATGGTTCCCAATCAGAGACAATGACTAACACCTGCCTCTGATTGAGAACCATATCAGGCCAAACATAGAAATAGACAAACCAGACACACAACATAGAATGCCTACCCAGCTCACGTCCTGACCAACACTAAAACAAGGAAAACACAAAAGAACTATGGTCAGAACGTGACAGTATAGGATGATGTTCTGTTCTTCAACTAAATGTTAAAGTTAGGTTTGGGGGAGAGTAAACTCATCCTGAATATGTGCCTCTTAGTTATTTATGGGTGACTTCAGGAGCTGTCAATTTTTCAGCAAAGGAATTTTGGTGCGGGTGTGTTATGACACATCAAAGCGTGTGTGAAAGTATGAGTGCGTATGTACGTGTGTGTGTGCACGTGTGCCTGTGCGCGTGTGTGTAATATGGCCCGGGGAGGCATGTTTAGTGAAAACAGCAGGCAGTAAGATAATTAGAGTTAGTTAATAGGTCTGGTCTATTTATAAAAACAATGATCAAGCACAGATATACTGTCATTAGTGTAGGATGAGTCTATCTGAGACTTAACTGCAAGTGTTGAAGGACTTTAAACCCTGCCCATATTAGTAGAAATCTGCATGACAATCAAGCTACAAAGCCCTTATAACATATGAACAACAATTTAATTTATTAAAAATGATTTGAAAAAAAGTATTATTTACAACTCAATTACTCCCCATTTAAAGTAATACACATCTCTTTAATATTAACTACACATAACATGATGACTGTCATGTAAGAAGAAAGGAGTGCTATTGCAATTTTTATGAGGATACATGTCTGGAACAACGTTAAATCCCAAGCGGAATCTTCCCACTGCTACTAACACTGGTGTTGGAAGCATGTCCCATGTCCTAATTCTAAAACGAGCAGAGAGGTCATTTGAGAGTCTCCTCTGTATTTCATAATGATCCGTGTAGTGAATCTCATTTCCTTTCCATATGGCTTGTTAGCGGCAAAGAGTGACTGATAAAGGAAATCCAAACAATGATGAGGTTTTAGTCTCGCTTGGATGGCTAGCGTAATGTCACTTGTCTTGTGTGTGTGTGTGTGTGTGTGTGTGTGTGTGTGTGTGTGTGTGTGTGTGTGTGTGTGTGTGTGTGTGCGTGCGTGTGTGTGTGTGTGTGTGTGTGTGTGTGTGTGTGTGTGTGTGTGTGTGTGTGTGTGTGTGTGTGTGTGTGTGTGTGTGTGTGTGTGTGTGTGTGTGTAGGGGTGGGGGGTATTCTGTCTTTGTTAGAACTACTGTCATCCCTGTGTCCACACTGTCAGTAGCATTAACTGTCACGGCCTTTAAAGTCTACAAAGCATTTGGTGTTAAGTGGTGCATGTCAGCAAAATTATTGAGGAGGTATTTAACTTTTCAAACACATATTGAGCCTCATCTTGACACAGAAGAGTTATAAACGGTCCCCTGAGGGCAGAGATTACGTTTAGATTAAACAGGTAAACATTGACATTTTCACCATGCGGGAGATCATTATGCAAATGTTACATATGAAATCCCATTCATTACCTAAAATACCCATCACTATATTTGCATTCTGTACAACAGAAATAACTAAAAGTACCATTTCAAAAGTGCTTCTTGGGGTTTTCCTCTCCTGTAAAATGTTACATAGTAGGCTAATATACCAAATACAAATCAAATGGTATTGGTCACAAACACATATTTAGCAGATGTTATTGCGGGTGTAGCTAAATGCTTGTGTTCCTTGCTCCAACAGTGCAGTAATATCCAACAATTCACAACAATACAAATCTAAAAGTAAAAGAATGGAATTAAGAAATATATAAATATTAGGACGAGCAATGTTGGAGTGGCATTGACTAAAATACAGTAGAACGGAATACAGTATATACATATAAAATGAGTAAAGCAGTATGTAAACATGATTAAAGTGACTAGTGTTCCATTATTCAAGTGACCAGTGATTCCATGTCTGTGTACTGTATATAGGGCAGCAGCCTCTAAGGTGCAGTAACCAGGTGGTAGCTGGCTAGTGATAGCAAAGGAGTAATACAGAGGGTTACAGGATGGGTGGAGACAGTGATGGTAATAACTCAGTCATGGCTTGTGCATCAATACACCCTGGAAGACTATAATGCCTCTTCATAAATGAAATTGGAGGAAAGTGCATTTGTTTGTCATAATAAGAAGAGATAATTAATGTAATCGATTCACATCCATAAGAACCCCAACTTTGAAAAATCACATTACTTTTATCACATTTAAAAACTTGAAGTTAGTTTCTGGGAGCCGTAACATAGTTAGGGTTTGACTGCGGAGAGACCGGGAGACGGAGAGAGAGGGCTGGCTCTGTTGTGTGATTGATGAGTGCTCACTGGGCAGACTATTAAAAACACTGCAGCTCTCATATTCTTCCTACAATGGCAATAAACACATCCACAGCACTGAAACCAAAATGACTAATTTAGGGAACGAAAATGTTTGGATGTGTGCGTTTGTGTGTAGGTATGTTTAATACAACTCTAGAGAAATCGAACGTATCCGCATGTACACAGTTAGATGTGCTGCACACACAAAACACGCACACATTTCCATTAAAAACATTCAAGATTATTTTTGTTTATGTACAGGGATGCTGTTATTTGACCTCTGGTAATCAACAAGGCCTTGAAACAAGGACAACAATTAATAATGCAAATAATGCCCCTTACACATACACAGAGAGGAAATAGCTTTTCATATTAAACATTTCACATCAAATTCACGTCTAAGCAATTTTAAATACACACTCTCTGGGACTTTGTTAATTATGTGTCATTATGCAGGCGTGTATCAATCTGAAGGTATTACATGGGATTTGAATGAAGGAACATTGAAAGAGGTGGTGGCAATAATAGACTGGGTTTCAATAGGAACCTCTTCAGAGACGACGGTGGTGGAGGAGACAATAGACTGGATTTCAATAGGAATCTCTTCAGAGACAACGGAGCAAATTTGTGAAAAATACCTCTTCATTCTCCAATGAGAGAGAAGGGGAGAGAGAGAGAGAGAGAGAGAGAGAGAGAGAGAGAGAGAGAGAGAGAGAGAGAGAGAGAGAGAGAGAGAGAGAGAGAGAGAGAGAGAGAGAGAGAGAGAGAGAGAGAGATGATGACGATACAGATGTATGATGCTATTAGCAGAGCAGACAGGATTTACCTGCAGATTGTGTGGGATAAGCTTAATCGCCCAGTAATGAGGACTAAGTGCTGCTCTGTGTTGAGGAACAATATTCAGCTGTGGACAGTAATAAAGTCAGCATAATTGGCTAAAAGGCTCATTTTCACATAATGCTTTCTGCACGTGTTGTTTTGTCCTCTAGTCAGATTTGTTTGTACCTAAATATCATTCATAAGCTGCTAAGGGACTGTAAGTTATTAACACTGGTGTAAGCGTAAAAATACTTTGAAGTACTACTTAAGTAGTTTTCTGGTGTATCTGTAAAGGGCCCTGCCTTTTTTACGCGACACTCCCTGATGGCTTGCAAAAAAATATCGGGGAAACGATCATTTTCAAACTTATTCGATTTTATTCCATTATATTGTTTTTAAATCATTATTATATAGGCTAAATCTATGGATAGTAGCCTATAATTTTGTCTGCCAAACAGGTAGCCCTACCTCTTATTTCTTAAATAAGAAGAAATAGGCTTTAACGTAAAGCCTTCTTGCTGTAAAGTCAATTTAAAATGAAAATAAGTTTAAATTAATTAGGCTTTCTCAAATTAGCCTACATTCCACACCCATGCGCTGTCCATCTCCAATGGATTGTCTCCCTCTCAAACTGAACATGACATCAATAGCCAGTGCGCACAGATACTGTATATAGAATTTTTTGGACAAATCAAAAATACACAGCTAAGCCATTGGTTAGGAAGCACACAAATGTTTCCATCAGCAAGAGCAGGCCAGGCAGGGTACATGACTTGGATATTTTTTACTTGTATTATACTTAACCTTTATTTAACTAGGCAAGTCATTTAAGAACAAATTCCTATTTACAATGAAGGCCTACCCTGTCCAAATCCTAACACGGACAAAGCTGGGCCAATTGTGCGCCACCTTATGGGACTCCCAATCACGACCGGTGATACGGCCCAGGATTGAACCAAATCAAATCAAATCAAACTTTATTTGCCACATGCGCCGAATACAACAAGTGTAGACTTTACAGTGAAATGCTGAATACAACAAGTGTAGACTTTATAGTGAAATGCTGAATACAACAAGTGTAGACTTTACTTACAAGCCCTTAACCAACAGTGTAGACTTTACTGTGAAATGCTGAATACAACAAGTGTAGACTTTACTGTGAAATGCTGAATACAACAAGTGTAGACTTTACTGTGAAATGCTGAATACAACAAGTGTAGACTTTACTGTGAAATGCTGAATACAACAAGTGTAGACTTTACTGTGAAATGTTGAATACAACAAGTGTAGACTTTACTGTGAAATGCTGAATACAACAAGTGTAGACTTTACTGTGAAATGCTGAATACAACAAGTGTAGACTTTACTTACAAGCCTTTAATCAACAGTGCAGTTCAAGAAGAAGAAAATATTTTCCAAGTAGGCTAAAATAGAAAGTAATAATAAAGAGTAACAATAAGAATAACAATAACAAGGCTATATACAGGGGGCACTGAGTCAGTGTGCGGAGGTACAGGCTAGTTGAGGTAATCTGTACATGTATGTGGGGACGAAGTGACAATGCATAGGTAACAAACAAACAGGGAGTAGCAGCAGTGTACAAGAGGGGGTGGTGTCACTGTAAATACTCCGGTGGCGATTTTCATGAAATGTTCAGCAGTCTAATGGCTTGGGGGTAGAAGCTGTTGAGAAGCCTTTTGGTCCAAGACTTAGCGCTCTGGTACCGCTCTGACGATTTTATGGGCTTTCCTCTGACACCGCCTATTATATAGGTCCTGGATGGCAGGAAGCTTGGCCCCAGTGATGTACTGGGCCGTGCGCACTACCCTCTGTAGCGCCTTACTGTAAGATGCCGAGCAGTTGCCATACCAGGCGGTGATGCAACCATGCTCTCGATTATGCAGCTGTAGAACCTTTTGAGGATCTGGGGGCCCATGACAAATCTTTTCAGTCTCCTGAGGGGGAAAATATTTTGTCGTTCCCACTTCATGACTGTCTTGGTATGTTTGGACCATGATAGTTCGTTGGTGATGTGGACACACCAAGGAACTTGAAACTATCGACCCGCTCCACTACTGCCTCGTCGATGTTAATGGGGGCCTTTCGGCCCTCCTTTTCCTGTAGTCCACGATCAGCTCCTTTGTCTTGCTCACATTGAGGGTGAGGTTGTTGTCTTGGCACCACACTGCCAGTTCTCTGACCTCCTCCCTATAGGCTCATCGTTGTCGGGGATCCTTGTTTTTTGAAGTAGGAGTTGAGCAGGGTCTGTTTTGTTTACCTCTGTATCAGAAGACTGACTATACTGGCACACTTTACAGTGACAAAACAAGGGTTATGACACATTTTTTCATTGTTGTGTCGTCAGAAAACTTAATGATGGTGTTGGAGTCGTGTTTGGCCATGCAGTTGTGGGTGAACAGGGAGTACAGAAGAGGACTAAGAACACACCCCTGAGGGGCCCCAGTTTTAAGGATCAGGGTGGCAGACGTATTGTTGCCTACTCTTACCACCTGGGGCCGGCCCGTCAGGAAGTCCAGGATCCAGTTGCAGAGGGAGGTGTTTAGTCCCAGAGTCCTTAGCTTAGTGATGAGCTTTGTGGGAACTATGATGTTGAACACTGAGCTGTAGTTGATGAACAGCATTCTCATGTAGGTGTTCCTTTTGTCCAAGTGAGAAAGGGCGGTGTGGAGTGCGATTGAGATTGCGTAATCTGTGGATCTGTTGGGGCGGTATGCGAATTGGAATGGGTCTAGGGTGTCCGGGAGGATGCTGTTGATGTGAGCCATGACCAGTATTTCAAAGCACTTCATGGCTACCAACGTGAGTGCCACGGGGCGGTAATCTTTTAGGCAGGTTACCCTCACTTCCTTGGGCACAGGGACTATGGTGGTCTGCCTGAAACATGTAGTTACTACAGACTCTTGAAAATGTCAGTGAAGACACTTGCCAGTTGATCCGCCCATGCTTTAAGTACATGTCCTGGTAATCCATCTGGCCCAGCGGATTTGTGAATGTTGACCTGTTTAAAGGTTTTGTTCGCATTAGCTACCGAGAGCGTTATCACACAGTCATCCAGAACAGCTGGTGATCTCGTGCATGCTTCAGTGTTGCTTGCCTCGAAGCGAGCATAAAAGGCATTTAGCTCGTCTGGTAGGCTCGCGTCACTGGGCTGCTTGCGTCTGGGTTTCCCTCTGTAGTCCGTAGTAGTTTTCAAGCCCTGCCACATCCGACGAGCGTCAGAGCCGGTGTACGATTCAATCTTAATCCTGTAATGATGCTTTGCTTGTTTGATGGTTCGTTTGAGGGCATGGCGGGATTCATTTAAGTGTCCGGATAACTCTCCCACTCCTTGAAAGTGGCAGCTGATGTTGCCTGTAATCCATGGCTTCTGTTTGAGATATGTACTTACAGTCACTGTGGGGACAAAGTTATTGATGCACTTATTTATGAAGCCAATGACTGAGGTGGTGTATTCCTCAATGCCATTGGATGAATCCCAGAACGTTTTCCAGTCTGTGCTAGCAAAACAGTCCTGTAGTGTAGCATCCGCATCATCTGACCAGTTCCGTATTGAGCGAGTCACTGGGACTTCCTGCTTTAGTTTTTGCTTGTAAGCAGGAATCAGGAGGATAGAATTGTGGTCAGATTTGCCAAATGGAGGGCGGGGGAGAGCTTTGTATGTGTTTCTGTGTGTGGAGTAAAGGCTGTCTAGGATAATTTTTTCCGTGGTTGCACATCTGTCATGCTGGTAAAAATTTGGTAAAACTGATTTAATTTGCCTGCATTAAAGTCCCCGGCCACTAGGAGCGCCACTTCCGGGTTAGGATTTTCTTATTTGCTCATGGCCTTATATAGTTAGTTGAGAATTGTCTTAGAGCCAGCTTCACTATGTGGTGGTAAATAGACGGCTATGAATAATACAGATGAAAACTCTCTTGGTAGATAGTTTGGTCAACAACTTATCATAAGGTGCTCTACCTCAGGCGAGCAATACCTCGAGACTTCTTTAATATCAATATTAGACATTGCACACCAGCTGTTATTGACAAAAATACACACAGCCCCACCTCTCATCTTACCAGAGGTAGCGTCTCTGTTCTGCCAGTGCATGGAAAATCCCGCCAGCTCTATATTGTCCGTTTCTTCATTCAGTCACATCTCGGTGAAACAGGATGTTACAGTTTTTAATGTCCCGTTGGTTGGATAATATTAATAATAGGTCAGCAACTTTATTTTCTAGCGATTGCACGTTAGCAAGGAGAATGGAAGGCACTGAGAGTTTACTCGCTCGCCTCCTGCTTCTCAGAAGGATCCCTGATCTGCGTCCCCTTTTCCAACATCTTTTCTTCAAGCAAAAGGCGTGGATCTGGCTTCCAGGTTCCAGTGAAAGCAGGATATCCTTCTCGTCGGACTCGTTAAAGGAAAAAGTTTATTCCAGTCCGTGGTGAGGAATCGCTTTCCTGAAGTTATTTTCGGTCATAAGAGACGGTAACAGCAACATCACGTATACAATAAGTTAAAATATATGCTACACAAAACACCCCAAATTTGCACAATTGGTTGGAGAATGTAAAACGTCAGCCATGTTCTTCAGCGCCATCTTTTTCAGGGTCTGTAATAATGTCTCTAGCACTGAGATGCAGTGCATTAGACCACTGCGTGAACTGCAGAGAATCGGGGATGAGGGGCAGTATCGGGGACACATCAAGATATGATAACCAAGTTATTCTACAACAATGAGCAATATTGAAATGCAATCGATTACAAATTGCATCACCCTCCACTAGACTAAATAAAATAAATACCAAACCCTCTCCCTGACTGAAATTGAAAAACATGGTCCTCCCCCATTTTTCTTCGGGTCCCAGTTCAGAAAATGTTAAATGGTCACTAAGTGAATAGAAAACACAGAGAATACAGTGCATTTGGTAAGTATTCAGACCCCTTGACCTTTTCCACGTTTTGTTAAGTTGCAGCCTTATTAAAAAATGTATCAACAAAAAAAATCCTCATCAATCTACACAGAATACCCCATAATGACAAAGCAAAAACAGGTTTTTAGAAATCTTTGCATATTTATTAAAAATAAAAAATTCAATATCACATTTACATAAGTATTCAGACCCTTTACTCAGTACTTTGTTGTTGCACATTTGGCAGCAATTACAGCCTTCAGCTACAAGATTGGCACACTTGTATTTGGGTAATTTCTCCCATTCTTCTCTGCAGATCCTCTCAAGCTCTGTTAGGTTGGATGGAGACCGTCGCTGCACAGCTATTTTCAGGTCTCTCCATAGATGAACGATCGGGTTCGAGTCCGGACTCTGGCTGGGCCACTCAACGACTTTCAGAGACTTGTCCCGAAGCCACTACTGCGTTGTCTTAGCTGTGTGCTTAGGGTCATTGTCCTGTTGCAATGTAAATATTTTCCCCAGTCTGAGGTCCTGAGGGCTCTGGAGCAGGTTTTCATCAATAATCTCTCTGTACATTTCTCTGTTTGTCTTTCCCTCGATCCTGACTAGTCCCCAGTCCCTACGGCTGAAAAAGATCCACACATCATGATGCTTCCACCACCATGATTCACCGTAGGGATGGTGCCAGGTTTCCTCCAGACGTGACGCTTGCCATTCAGGCCAAAGAGTTCAATCTGGTTTCATCAGACCAGAAAATCTTGTTTCTCATGGTTTGAAAGTCGTTTAGGTGCTGTCATGTGCCTTTTACTGAGGAGTGGCTTCCATCTGGCCACGCTACCATAAAGTCCTGATTGGTGGAGTGCTGCAGAGATGGTTGTCCTTCTGGAAGGTTCTCCCATCTCCACAGAGGAACTCTGGAGCTCTGTCAGAGTGACCATCAGATACTTGATTATCTCCCTGACAAAGGCCCTTCTCCCCAGATTGCTCAGTTTGGCCAGGCGGTCAGCTCTAGGAAGAGTCTTTTGTGGTTCCAAACATCTTCCATTTAAGAGTTATAGAGACCACTGTGTTCTTGGGGACCTTCAATGCTGCAGACATTTTTTGGTACCCTTCCCCAGATCTGTGCTTCGACACAATCCTGTCCAAGAGCTCTACTGACAATTCCATGCTTGTTTTTTTCTTTGACATGCACTGTCAACTGTGGGACCTTATATAGACGTGTGTGCCTTTCCAAATCATGTCCAATCGATTAAATTTACCACAGGTGGACTCCAATCAAGTTGTAGAAACATCTCAAGGATGAGATGAGGACACAGGATGCACCTGATCTCAATTTTAAATCTCTTAGCACAGGGTCTGAATACTAATGTATATACATTGTATTTATTTCTAATACGTTTGCAGAATTTTCTGAAAACCTGTTTTCACTTTAAGGCTGTAACATAACAAAATGTGGAAAAAGTAAAGGGGTCTGAATACTTTCCGAATGCACTATAGGTCACCTTTCTTCTCTTCATCTTCTTCCTCCCTCTTTCTCTCTTTCTCTCTCATTCGCCTCCTGCTCAGTCCCGTCAGCCTGGTCTCATAGACTAGACATAACATAGTAAATGTAAATCCGAGACACTCAAATTAGTATGATATGTTATATTTGGTATTGTTACTTAAGGCAAAAACTAAAAGAGGGTAGTTGGTTGGTTGCATGTTTGACCACCCTGTGTTCGAATCTCATCGTGGACAACTTTGGCATTTTAGCTAATTAGCAACTTTGCAACCACTTACTACTTTTTTAGCTACTTTGCAACTACTTAGCATGTTAGCTAACCATTCCCGTAACCCTAACCTTAATCCTTTAACCTGGCTTCTAACCCTAAACTTAATCCTAACTTTAACCCCTAACCCCTAGCCTAGTCAACGGTCGCCACCAGCTGACATTAGCATTAGCAACCTAGCTAATGTTAGCCACAACAAATTGAAATTGTACGAATTGCAATTGGTAACAGATCATACGAATAGTAATTTGTAACATACCATACATCCACAAGTTAATGCATACCATACAAAACTCTAAAATGATATTTGGAGAACAGCTAAGACAAGCAAAAATTACCCCAGCCATTAATTATCACATTGGTTAATGCATTTGAATTCTCCTCAGTTGATCTACAAACACATAGCCTCTTAGCTATACAGTAAGCAGCTACACATGAATTTAGCACGGGATTGAAAACAATCATTTAACACATACGGAAGGGTCTGTTAGCAGAAATTTGTTTTATAACTTTTGCTTTACAGAACCATTTTGTTGTGGTTTTACAGCAAATTTACAGCATTTATATGTGTTTTGTCATGTTGTGGGGATTTTTTGTGTGCATTTTTAAAGCTAATTTCCTGAAATTCTACACATTGTGCCATGACTTAGGCCAGGTTAATATGATATCTGTGAGAGTGACTAACAAGATCAATGGGGGCCCCCTGGAGGTCAGGGCCTCTGGACGCAAGAGGACAGTGGTTAAACATGCAAATAGCCTACCAATAAGCAAGTTATTTTTTAAATGTATTAAGGTAAGCAGGGTTAATTAAAATATAACAAGCCAAAGTCATATGATTAACTTTAGTCTAGGCTAGATAGAGCTTTCTAGCTAGCTAAATAGGAAAAAGCTAGGCTACATTAATTAGCCACTTTACAAGCTAGCTACATAACTCTTCCATATAAACATTATGTTTCATTATGGAATATGGCAAATAGAGCCTGGCATTGGCAATGAGCTCATTTTTTATTTCAGTATTTCAGTGTGGAATCATGAAGCCATTGGAAGACTGTTGCTTACCTCTGTTGAATGCAGACGATGGGCGGTGGGCTGACTTAGATGAGGTATGTATGTAAATAATTTCTAGCAAATTATATATAATAAATCCTGGTGATTCAATAGCCTAGTTATTCTTTATATGACTTTTAACACATCATCTCGGTTTTGCTAAGTTTGTCAGGAACCCAACTATCGGAGGCAGCGATCTCTCTTTCGGCTGCTGCTGACAACAAGTGCTGTAAGTTGTTCTTCTACATCATAATAATTATGTATACTGTATTTCTGATAAAGGTTAAACGGTATTACTGATAAATGGTACCGGAGCATCGGCTCTCGGACCAACAGGCTCCGAGACAGCTTCTACCCCTAACCATAAGACTGCTAAATATCCTGGTGGGGGGGTGTACTTTACTTTACTTTACTACTTTACTATTTTTGACAACTTATATTTTTTATTTTATTACATTCCTAAAATAAATATTTTACTTTTTACTCCATACATTTTCCCTGACAAGCCAAAGTACTCGTTGAGTGCTTAACAGGACAGGAAAATTGTGAAATCCATACACTTATCAAGAGAACACGTGGTCATCCCTACTGGCTATGGTCTGGCCGACTCATTAACACAAGTGCGTCTTTTGTAAATAATGTCTGAGTGTTGGAATGTGTCCCTGGCTATCCGTCATTTTTTTTAAACAATTCCTTAATATAAGGAATTTGAAATTATGTATACTTGTACCTCTACATTTGATACTTAAGTATATTTTAGCAAATAAATGTACTTTTGATTATTAAGTAAATTTAATACAAAATACTTTTAGACTTTTACTCAAGTCTTATTTTACTGGGTGACTTTCATTTTTACTTGAGTAACTTTCTATTAATGTCACGCCCTGATCTGTTTCACCTGTCCTTGTACTTGTCTCCACTCCCTCCAGGTGTCACCCATCTTCTCCACTTATCCTCTGGGTATTTATCCCTGTGTTCTCTGTCTGTCTGTGAAGGTTTGTCTTGTTTGTTCAAGCCTACCAGTGTTTTATGTCTCAGCTCCTGCTTTTTCCAGTCTCTCATTTCTCATCCTCCTGGTTTTGACCCCTGCCTGTCCTGACCCTGTACCCACCCACCTGACCACTCTGTCTGTTCCTGACCCTGAGCCTGCCTGCCGTCCTGTACCTTTGCCTCTACTCTGGATTATCAACCCCTGCCTGCCTTGACTTGTCATTTGCCTGCCCCTGTTGTTACAATAAACATTGTTACTTCACACTTTTACTCAAGTATCACAATTGGGTACTTTTTCCCCCACTGCGCACTACCCTCTGTAGCACCATATGGTCATATGCCGAGCAGTTGCCATATCAGGTGGTGATGCAGCCGATCAGGATACTCTCGATGGTGCAGCATGGGGACTAATGCCAAATCTTTTCGGTCTCCTGAGGGGAAAAGGGTGTTGTCGTGCCCTCTTCATAACTGTCTTGGTGTGTTTGGACCATGATAGTTCGTTGGTAATGGGGACACCATGTAAGGGTCGACGCTGGTAGAGACAAGAAGCAGGTCAGGGACATGGAACAGGACAGGAGAGCGTCTGGACGTGAACACGTAACATTAATGCAGACACAGGGAACAAAAGGGGGAGCAGACAGTTATAGACAGAAAAGGAGGGGCAATCAACAAAGGGAAGGAGTCCAGGTGAATCCAATTAACGCTGCTGCGTGTAATGACGGTGACAGGTGTGCGTACTGAAGGGCAGCCTGGTGCCAGCGAGCGTCAGGGAGGGAGTGCGGGAGCAGGCGTGACATGCCAAGAAACGTGAAACTCTCGACCCGCTCCACTACAGCCACGTCAATGTTAATGGGGCCTGTTTGGCCCTCCTTTTCCTATAGTCCACGATCAGCTCCTTTGTCTTGATCACATTGTGGGAGAGGTTGTTGTCCTGGCACCCCACTGCCAGGTCTCTGACCTCCTCTCTATAACCTGTCTCGTCAACGTCGGTGATCAAGCCTGCCACTGTTGTCTCGTCAGCAAACTTAATGATGGTGTTGGAATTGTGAATTTCTAAATAAATCACAGACAGTGTCACCAGCAAAGCACCCCCACACCATCACACCTCCTCCTCCATGCTTCACGGTGGGAACCACAAATGCAGAGATCATCTGATCACCTATTCTGCATCTCACAAAGACACGGCGGTTGGAAACAAAAATCACAAATTTGGACTCACAAATGAGACCAAAGGACAGATTTCATCGGTTAAATGTCCATTGCTCGTGTTTCTCGGCCCAAGTAAGTCTCTTATTCTTATTGGTGTCCTTTAGTAGTGGTTTCTTTGCGGAAATTTGACCATGAAGGCCTGATTCACGTAGACTCCTCTGAACAGTTGATGTTCAGATATTTCTGTTGATGTTCAGATTTCCCTGTTACTTGAACTCTGTGAAGCATTTATTGACTCTGTGGCTGCAGTTTCTTGGGCTGGTAACTCTAAATAACTTATCCTATGCAGCAGAGGTAACTCTCGTTCCTCACGAGAGCCAGTTTCATCATAGCCCTTTATGTTTTCTGTGACTGCACTTGAAGAAATGTTCTAAATTCTTGACATTTTCTGGATTGACTGACCATCATGTCTTAAAGTAATGATGGACTGCCATTTCTCTTTCCTTATTTGAGCTGTTCTTGCCATAATATGGACTTGGTATTTTACCAAATAGGGCTATCTTCTGTACACCACCCCTTCCTTGTCAAAACACAACTGATTGGCTCGCACGCATTAAGAAGGAAATAAATTCCACAAATTAACTTTTAACAATGCATTCCAAGTGACTACCTCGTGAAGCTGGTTGAGAGAATGCCGAGAGTGTGCAAAGCTGTTTTTTGTTTTTACATGATTCCATATGTGTAATTTGATGATTCCATATGTGTAATTTCATAGTGTTGATGTCTTCACAATGTAGAAAAGAGTCAAATAAAGAAAAACCCTTGAATGAGTAGGTGTGTCCAAAGTTTTAACTAGTAATGTATTTTTACACATCATTTGCTGCTGCTACTCTGTTCTTATTTTCACTCGTATTATTCTATCCTGATGGTAACTTTCATGCACATATCTAACTCAAACTGTCATGTTTTGTCATTGGTTATCATGTCTTGTCTCTGTGCTTCCCTTCTATTCGTTTCCCTCTGCTGGTCTTATTAGGTTCTTTCCCTCTTTCTATCCCTCTCTTCCCCTCCCTCTCTCCCTCTCTCGCTCTCTCTCCTTATCGTTCCGTTCCTGCTCCCAGCTGTTCCTCATTTACTCTTTTCACACCTGTCCCCTATTTTGCCCTCTGATTAGAGCCACTATTTCTCCCTCTGTTTTCCGCTTCTGTCCTTGTCGGATCCTTGTATGATGTTCGCTGTTCTGTGTCCTTGTCTCGCCCTGTCGTGTTTTATCTTCTTCAGATGCTGCGTATGAGCAGGTGTCTTAGTCTGCTACGATCGGTGCCTTCCCGAAGCAACCTGCAGTCTATGGTCGAGTCTCCAGTCAGTCCTCGCAACTACGAGTGGATTTCAGTTTTTCCTGTTTTGTTTTCTCCTTGATATATCCAGGATTATTACTTTTGTCATATACTGGAATAAAGACTCTGTTTTCGTTAAGTCGCTTTTGGGTCCTCATTCACCAGCATAACAGAAGGATCCGACCAAGAATGGACCCAGCGACTACGGATTCTCGTAACACTGCCGTCGAGATCCAGGGAGCAATGCTCGGCAGACACGAGCAGGAATTGTCTGCTGCTCGTCATGCCGTTGAGACCCTGGCCGCTCAGGTTTCCGACCTCTCAGGACAATTTCAGAGTCTTCGTCTCGTGCCACCAGCTACTTCCTGGTCTTCCGAGTCTCAGGAACCTAGGGTTAATAACCCACCATGTTACTCTGGGCAGCCCACTGAGTGCCGCTCCTTTCTCACCCAGTGTGATATTGTGTTCTCTCTCCAACCCAACACATACTCAAGAGAGAGAGCTCGGATTGCTTACGTCATTTCACTCCTTACTGGTCGGGCTCGAGAGTGGGGCACAGCTATCTGGGAGGCAAGGGCTGAGTGTTCTAACAATTATCTGAACTTTAAAGAGGAGATGATACGGGTTTTTGATCGTTCAGTTTTTGGTAGGGAGGCTTCTAGGGCCCTGGCTTCCCTATGTCAAGGTGATCGATCCATAACGGATTACTCTATAGAGTTTCGCACTCTTGCTGCCTCTAGTGACTGGAACGAGCCGGCGTTGCTCGCTCGTTTTCTGGAGGGACTCCACGCTGAGGTTAAGGATGAGATTCTCTCCCGGGAGGTTCCTTCCAGTGTGCACTCTTTGATTGCACTCGCCATCCGCATAGAACGACGGGTAGATCTTTGTCACCGAGCTCGTGGAAGAGAGCTCGCGTTAACGGTGTTCCCCCTCTCCGCATCGCAACCATCTCCTCCCTCCGGCTCAGAGACTGAGCCCATGCAGCTGGGAGGTATTCGCATCTCGACTAAGGAGAGGGAACGGAGGATCACCAACCGCCTTTGCCTCTAATGCGGTTCTGCTGGACATTTTGTCAATTCATGTCCAGTAAAAGCCAGAGCTCATCAGTAAGCGGAGGGCTACTGGTGAGCGCTACTACTCAGGTCTCTCCATCAAGATCCTGTACTACCATGTCGGTCCATCTACGCTGGACCGGTTCGGCTGCTTCATGCAGTGCCTTGATAGACTCTGGGGCTGAGGGTTGTTTTATGGACGAAGCATGGGCTCGGAAACATGACATTCCTCTCAGACAGTTAGGGAAGCCCACGCCCATGTTCGCCTTAGATGGTAGTCTTCTCCCCAGTATCAGATATGAGACACTACCTTTAACCCTCACAGTATCTGGTAATCACAGTGAGACCATTTCCTTTTTGATTTTTCGTTCACCTTTTACACCTGTTGTTTTGGGTCATCCCTGGCTAGTATGTCATAATCCTTCTATTAATTGGTCTAGTAATTCTATCCTATCCTGGAACGTTTCTTGTCATGTGAAGTGTTTAATGTCTGCTATCCCTCCTGTTTCTTCTGTCCCCTCTTCTCAGGAGGAACCTAGTGATTTGACAGGAGTGCCGGAGGAATATCATGATCTGCGCACGGTCTTCAGTCGGTCCAGAGCCAACTCCCTTCCTCCTCACCGGTCGTATGATTGTAGTATTGATCTCCTTCCGGGGACCACTCCCCCTCGGGGTAGACTATACTCTCTGTCGGCTCCCGAACGTAAGGCTCTCAAGGATTATTTGTCTGTTTCTCTCGACGCCGGCACCGTAGTGCCTTCTTCCTCTCCCGCCGGAGCGGGGTTTTTTTTGTTAAGAAGAAGGACGGTACTCTGCGCCCCTGCGTGGATTATCGAGGGCTGAATGACATAACGGTTAAGAATCGTTATCCGCTTCCCCTTATGTCGTCAGCCTTCGAGATTCTGCAGGGAGCCAGGTTCTTTACTAAGTTGGACCTTCGTAACGCTTACCATCTCGTGCGCATCAGAGAGGGGGACGAGTGGAAAACGGCGTTTAACACTCCGTTAGGGCATTTTGAGTACCGGGTTCTGCCGTTCGGTCTCGCTAATGCTCCAGCTGTTTTTCAGGCATTAGTTAATGATGTACTGAGAGACATGCTGAACATCTTTGTTTTTGTCTACCTTGACGATATCCTGATTTTTTCACCGTCACTCGAGATTCATGTTCAGCACGTTCGACGTGTACTCTAACGCCTTTTAGAGAATTGTCTCTACGTGAAGGCTGAGAAGTGCGCCTTTCATGTCTCCTCTGTAACATTTCTCGGTTCTGTTATTTCCGCTGAAGGCATTCAGATGGATCCCGCTAAAGTCCAGGCTGTCAGTGATTGGCCCATTCCTAGGTCACGTGTCGAGTTGCAGCACTTTCTAGGTTTCGCTAATTTCTATCGGCGTTTCATTCGTAATTTCGGTCAAGTTGCTGCCCCTCTCACAGCTCTTACTTCTGTCAAGACGTGCTTTAAGTGGTCCGGTTCCGCCCAGGGAGCTTTTGATCTCCTCAAGAAGCGTTTTACGTCCGCTCCTATCCTTGTTACTCCTGACGTCACTAAACAATTCATTGTCGAGGTTGACGCTTCAGAGGTGGGCGTGGGAGCCATTCTATCCCAGCGCTTCCAGTCTGACGATAAGGTCCATCCTTGCGCTTATTTTTCTCATCGCCTGTCGCCATCGGAACGCAACTATGATGTGGGTAACCGCGAACTGCTCACCATCCGCTTAGCCCTAGGCGAATGGCGACAGTGGTTGGAGGGGGCGACCGTTCCTTTTGTCGTTTGGACTGACCATAAGAACCTTGAGTACATCCGTTCTGCCAAACGACTTAATGCACGTCAAGCTCGTTGGGCGTTGTTTTTCGCTCGTTTCGAGTTCGTGATTTCTTATCGCCCGGGTAATAAGAACACCAAGCCTGATGCCTTATCCCGTCTCTTTAGTTCTTCTGTGGCTTCTACCGATCCCGAGGGGATTCTTCCTGATGGGCGTGTTGTCGGGTTGACTGTCTGGGGAATTGAGAGACAGGTTAAGCAAGCACTCACTCACACTGCGTCGCCGCGCGCTTGTCCTAGTAACCTTCTTTTCGTTCCTGTTTCTACTCGTCTGGCTGTTCTTCAGTGGGCTCACTCTGCCAAGTTACCTGGCCACCCCGGCGTTCGGGGTACACTTGCTTCTATTCGCCAGCGGTTTTGGTGGCCTACTCAGGAGCGTGACACGCGCCGTTTCGTGGCTGCTTGTTCGGACTGCGCGCAGACTAAGTCAGGTAACTCTCCTCCTGCCGGTCGTCTCAGACCGCTTCCCATTCCTTCTCGACCATGGTCTCACATCGACTTAGACTTCATTACCGGTCTGCCTTCGTCTGCGGGGAAGACTGTGATTCTTACGGTTGTCGATAGGTTCTCTAAGGCGGCACATTTCATTCCCCTCGCTAAGCTTCCTTCCGCTAAGGAGACGGCACAAATCATCATTGAGACTGTGTTCAGAATTCATGGCCTCCCGTTAGACGCCGTTTCAGACAGAGGTCCGCAATTCACGTCACAGTTTTGGAGGGAATTCTGTCGTTTGATTGGTGCTTCCGTCAGTCTCTCTTCCGGTTTTCATCCCCAGTATAACGGTCAAGCAGAAAGGGCCAATCAGACGATTGGTCGCATATTACGCAGCCTTTCTTTTAGAGACCCTGCGTCTTGGGCAGAACAGCTCCCCTGGGCAGAATACGCTCACAACTCGCTTCCTTCGTCTGCTACCGGGCTATCTCCGTTTCAGAGTAGTCTGGGGTACCAGCCTCCTCTGTTCTCGTCCCAGCTCGCCGAGTCCAGCATTCCCTCCGCTCAGGCGTTTGTCCAACGTTGTGAGCGCACCTGGAGGAGGGTGAGGTCTGCACTTTGCCATTACAGGGCGCAGACTGTGAGAGCCGCCAATAAACGTAGGATTAAGAGTCCTAGGTATTGTCGCGGCCAGAGAGTGTGGCTTTCCACTCGTAACCTTCCCCTTAAGACAGCTTCTCGCAAGTTGACTCCGCGGTTCATTGGTCCGTTCCATGTCTCCCAGGTCGTCAATCCTGTCGCTGTGCGACTGCTTCTTCCGCGACATCTTCGTCGCGTCCACCCTGTCTTCCATGTCTCCTGTGTCAAGCCCTTTCTTCGCGCCCCCGTTCGTCTTCCCTCCCCCCCCCCCGTCCTTGTCGAGGGCGCACCTATTTACAAGGTACGAAAGATCATGGACATGCGTTCTCGGGGACGTGGTCACCAGTACTTAGTGGATTGGGAGGGTTACGGTCCTGAGGAGAGGAGTTGGGTTCCATCTCGGGACGTGCTGGACCGTTCGCTGATTGATGATTTCCTCCGTTGCCGCCAGGGTTCCTCCTCGAGTGCGCCAGGAGGCGCTCGGTGAGTGGGGGTACTGTCATGTTTTGTCATTGGTTATCATGTCTTGTCTCTGTGCTTCCCTTCTATTCGTTTCCCTCTGCTGGTCTTATTAGGTTCTTTCCCTCTTTCTATCCCTCTCTTCCCCTCCCTCTCTCCCTCTCTCGCTCTCTCTCCTTATCGTTCCGTTCCTGCTCCCAGCTGTTCCTCATTTACTCTTTTCACACCTGTCCCCTATTTTGCCCTCTGATTAGAGCCACTATTTCTCCCTCTGTTTTCCGCTTCTGTCCTTGTCGGATCCTTGTATGATGTTCGCTGTTCTGTGTCCTTGTCTCGCCCTGTCGTGTTTTATCTTCTTCAGATGCTGCGTATGAGCAGGTGTCTTAGTCTGCTACGATCGGTGCCTTCCCGAAGCAACCTGCAGTCTATGGTCGAGTCTCCAGTCAGTCCTCGCAACTACGAGTGGATTTCAGTTTTTCCTGTTTTGTTTTCTCCTTGATATATCCAGGATTATTACTTTTGTCATATACTGGAATAAAGACTCTGTTTTCGTTAAGTCGCTTTTGGGTCCTCATTCACCAGCATAACACAAACACCTCTTACTTATTTACATGGATCTGTTACTGGTACACCCTGTATGTACAGTTGAAGTCGGAAGTTTACATGCATTTAGGTTGGAGTCATTAAAACTCGCTTTTCAACCACTCCACAAATTTCTTGTTAACAAACTTTGGTTTTGGCAAGGCAGTTAGGCCATCTACTTTGTGCATGACACAAGTATGTAAACAATTGTTTACAGACAGATTATTTCAATTATAATTCATTGTAATTCCAGTGGGTCAGAAGTTTACATACACTAAGTTGACTCTGCCTTTACCAGCTTGGAAAATTCCAGAACATGGCTTTGGAAGCTTCTGATTGACATCATTTGAGTCAATTGGAGGTGTACCTGTGGATGTATTTCAAGGCCTACTTTCAAACTCAGTGCCTCGTTGCTTGACATCATGGGAAAATAAAAAGAAATCAGCCAAGACCTCAGAAAAAAATTGTAGAACTCCACAAGTCTGGATCATTCATGGGAGCAATTTCCAAACGCCCGAAGGTACCATGTTCATCTGTATAAACAGTAGTATGCAAGTATAAACACCATAGGGCCACACAGCCGTCATACCGCGCAGGAAGGAGTTCTTTCTCGTAGAGATGAACGTACTTTGGTGAGAAAAGTGCAAATCAAATCAAATCAAATGTATTTATATAGTCCTTCGTACATCAGCTGATATCTCAAAGTGCTGTACAGAAACCCAGCCTAAAACCCCAAACAGCAAGCAATGCAAGTGTAGAAGCACCTAGGAAGAAACCTAGAGAGGAACCAGGCTATGAGGGGTGGCCAGTCCTCTTCTGGCTGTGCAGTGTGGAGATTATAACAGAACATGGCCAAGATGTTCAAATGTTCATAATTGACCAGCATGGTCAAATAATAATAATCACAGTAGTTGTCGAGGGTGCAGCATGTCAGCATCTCAGGAGGAAATGTCAGTTGGCTTTTCATAGCCGATCATTAAGAGTATCTCTACCACTCCTGCTGTCTCTAGAGAGTTGAAAACAGCAGGTCTGGGACAGGTAGCACGTCCGGTGAACAGGTCAGGATTCCATAGCCGCAGGCAGAAGAGTTGAAACTGGAGCAGCAGCACGGCCAGGTGGACTGGGGACAGCAAGGAGTCATCATGCCAGGTAGTCCTGAGGCATGGTCCTAGGGCTCAGGTCCTCCGAGAGAGAGAAAGAGAGGAAGAGAGAATTAGAGAGAGCATACTTAAATTCACACAGGACACCAGATAAGACAGGAGAAGTACTCCAGATATAACAAACTGACCCTAGCCCCCCCGACACATAAACTACTGCAGCATAAATTCTGGAGGCAGGAGACAGGAGGGGTCAGGAGACACTGTGTCCCCATCCGATGATACCCCCGGACAGGGCCAAACAGGAAGGATATAACCCCACCCACTTTACCAAAGCACAGCCCCCACACCACTAGAGGGATATTTTCAACCTCCAACTTACCATCCTGAGACAAGGCCGAGTATAGCCCACAAAGATTTACGTCACTGCACAACCCAAGGGGGGGGTGCCAACCCACCATACAAATCAATCCCAGAACAACAGCAAAGGACCTTGTGAAGATGCTGGAGGAAACAGGTACAAAAGTATCTATATCCACAGTAAAACGAGTCCTATATCGACATAACCTGAAAGGCCGCTCAGCAAGGAAAATGCCAGTGCTCCAAAACCGCCATAAAAAAGCCAGACTACGGTTTGCAACTGCACATGAGGACAAAAATCGTACTTTCTGGAGAAAAAAGTACAATCTGCTCTGGTCTGTTGAAACAAAAATAGAACTGTTTGGCCATAATGACCATCGTTATGTTTTGAGTAAAAAGGGGGAGGCTTGAAAGCCAAAGAACACCATTCCAACCGTGAAGCACGGGGTTGGCAGCATCATGTTGCACATGTTGCACCAGTCCCCCCTGCTTTGCTGCAGGAGGGACTCGTGCACTTCACATAATAGATGCCATCATGTAGCAGGAATATAATGTGGATACATTGAAGCAACATCTCAAGACATCAGTCAGGAAGTCAAAGCTTTGTTGCAAATGGGTCTTTCAAATGGACAGTGACCCCAAGTATACTTCCAAAGTTGTGGCAAAATGGCTTAAGGACAACAAAGTCAAGGTATTGGTGTGGCCAGTACAAAGCCCTGACCTCAAGCCTATAGAACATTTGTGGGCAGACCTGAAAAAGCATGTGCAAGCAGGGAGGCCTACAAACCTGACTCAGTTACACAAGCTCTGTCAGGAGCAATGGGCCAAAATTCACCCAATTTATTGTGGGAAGCTTGTGGAAGACTACACAAAATGTTTGACCTAAGTTAAACAATTTAAAGGCAATGCTACCAAATACTAATTGAGTGTATGTAAACTTTTGACCCACTGGGAATGTGATGAAAGAATTGAAAGCTGAAATAAGTTATTCTCTACTATTATTCTGACATTTCACATTCTTAAAATAAAGTGGTGATCCTAACTGACCGAAAACAGGGACTTTTTACTAGGATTAAATGTGAGGAATTTGTGAAAAACTGAGTTTAAATTTATTTTGCTAAGGTCTATTGTCATTTGTTAAATCCACTTCAATCAGTGTATATTTGTATTTGCATGTATAATGGAACCCCATTAGTTCCCGCCAAGGCAGCAGCTACTCTTCCTGGGGTCCGGCAAAATTAAGGCGGTTATACAATTTAAAAAACTTTACAATACATTTATAACAGATTTCACAACATACTAAGTGTGTGCCCTCAGGCCCCTACTCCACTATCATATATCTACAAACAAAATCCATGTGTACGTGTATGTATAGTGTGTATGTTATCATGTCTGTGTATGCATGTCTGTGTCTATGTTTGTGTTGCTTCATAGTCCCAGCTGTTCCATAAGGTCTATTTTTTATCTGTTTTTTAAATCTGCTTCTTCTGCTTCTATCAGTTACCTGATGTGGAATAGTCATGGCTCTATGTAGTACTGTGCGCCTCCCATAGTCTGTTCTGGACTTGGGCACTGTGGTGGCATGTCTTGTGGGTATGCATGGGTGTCTGAGCTGTGTGCTAGATGAATGGGGAGGAGACAGGTTAAATAAATATGTTGAAACCTTGAGATAATTGGGACATTGATTGTGTATGTGAGCCATTCAGAGGGTGAATGGACAAAACTCAGGTTTTACACTGAACAAAAATATAAACCCAACATGCAATGTGTTGGTCCCATGTTTCATGAGCTGAAATAAAAGATCACAGAAATGTTCCATACGTACAAAAAGCTTGTTTCTCTCATCACAGTGCTTGACGCATCACTACAGACCCCAACTACAGACAGGGAGACCCATGAGGCGGTGCACAATTTGCCCAACGTCATCCGGGTTGGGGGAGGGTTTGGCTGGCCGGGATGTCCTTGTACCATCGGGCTCTAGCGACTCCTTGTGGCGGGCCTTTCGCTTGCACAGTATCGCCAGTTGTACTGTGTTTCCTCTGACACATTGGTGCGGCTAGCCTCAGGGATAAGCAAGCAGTCTGTCAAGAAGTAGTGTGGCTTGGCTTCACCTCTCCCGTGTCTGTACGGGTGTGTTGCAGCGATGGGTCAAGACTGTAACTACCAATTGGATCATGATAAAATTGAACGCACAGAGAACCGTGACGAGTGCACAGAATGCACCGTGACGAGATCCTCATGGCCCATTATCGTGCCATTCATCCGCAACCATCACCTCATGTTTCAGCATGATAATGCAAGTCTCCATGTCCCAGTTCTTCCATGGCCTGCATACTCACCAGACATGTCATCCATTGAGCATGTTTGGGATGCTCTGGATCGACGTGTTCGACAGCGTGTTCCAGTTCCCACAAATATCCAGCACCTTCGAGTAGCCATTGAAGAGGAGTGGGACAACATTCCACAGACCATAATCAACAGCCTGATCAACTCTATGTGAAGGAGATGTGTGGCGCTGCATGAAGCAAATGGTGATCACACCAGATACTGACTGGTTTTCTGATCCCCGCCCCTACCTTTTTCTAAATGTATCTGTGACCAACAGACGCATACACTGTATGTCATGAAATTCACAGGTTAGGGCCTAATGAATTCATTTAAATTGACCGATTTCCTCATATGAACTGCAACTCAGTAAAATCTTTGAAGCATGTTGAGTTTATATTTTTATTCAGTATGCCTTTGAATGGGAAAGGGGGATACCTAGTCAGTTGTACAACTGAATGCATTCAACTGAAATGTGTCTTCCGCATTTAACCCAACCACTCTGAATCAGAGAGGTGCGGGGGGGCTGCCATAATTGACATCCACGTCTTCAGCGCTCGGGGAACAGTTTCCGGTTTCCCGTGCGTATCGGGAATGCTCCACCACCCAGCCAATTTGATACAACTTTGGGTAGCATTGGAGTCAACATGGGACAGCATCCCTGTGGAACGCTTTCAACACCTTGTACAGTAGAGTCCATGCCCCAACTCATTGAGGCTGTTCTGAGGGCAAAGGGGGGGGGGGTGCAACTCATTATTAGGAAGGTGTTCCTTATATTTTGTATACTCAGTGCATGAAGCAATGTGGAACCTTTTTCTAAGAGTGTACCTCTCACATCCACCACCTCCCCCTATACTCCTCCCCCTCCCCTCCTGCTCTCTGCTATCACCTTCCCTCTTTCCCTACCTCGCTTCCTCCTATTCTCTCCCCTTACATCCTCCCTTACCCCTTTCCTCTCCAACTCCCCCAGCTAAATATTACCCTATCCTCTCAGGGGAAGAGCAGGGGCAACGTGATATGGAAGAGTCGGCAGAATCCAGCACAACAACAGCTGTTTCTATAGCACAACAACTTGGGGATAGGTTGTGGGTAATATTTTATGAGTGGAGAGGGACCCAGCGATGGTAATTTATTTATCTAGCTATAGTCATGACTGAGGTGTGTGGCTAGATGAGTCTGCCAGTGATACTCATTGTTCATTCTCCTCATAGTTGCTTACTTTAACATACTGTGCTACTGTTATAGTACAGCCCCTTGATATCACAACAATCAAATCCAATTTGATTCATTCAGTCTCAACACAGAAAAAACATCTACACAGACAAACATGTAAAATAATTAATTAGGTTTGTCAAAAGATTATAATAAATGTATAAAACATGAACACTTAGTGAGTTGGTCTGATTTACTAAGATATTGTTATTTTCCATCCTCTCTTAACTAATCTACCTCCCACTACTTCTCTACAGCTACAATTAAGCTGAGAGCAATTTCATAACTCACATATGCAAATAACCGATACAGTATGGCCACAAACTGTCCAGTATATGGGATATATGAGATGCATGGATGGTGCAGTAGTGTTGATATGTCTTTGAAGTGCTGAGGCAGGGTTCTATATTAGATCTAAATTAGCCTAATGGATCTCAGTAGGCCTTAACCACACACACATCACTCATGGGCTAGACAGGCCAGGCAGATCGCTAAAGAGGGGCTTCAAAATTAGACGTCTATCCATGCCTTGAGGATATCAGGAAATGCCTTCAAAACCGGCCACTAAGGGAAAAGGTGAGCGCTATTACCATAAAGTTGGCTTGGGTTTATCAAGGGCGTTGTGTACGGGGATGGCGAATGACTCTCGGTCATCATAATCCCATGACTCTGGATCAGAAGAATGTGTGTTCGATGCCAATGGTGGACATTAGTTTATTTAATTTGTTTAGGTTTTAACCCTATCCCAAACATTAACCCTTACCGTAACCATTTGGAATGAGTGCCTAAACTTAATTTATCCAAAACCTTAAGCCTTAACGTTCTAAAATTTACTCTTGGAGCAACTTTTAAATGTCTGATTTTGGAGAAACGTGGATAAACGTCTAATTCTGGAGTGAGACTGTGAGAGCTTGTTGAGACAGGGAGCTGAAACGGGGAGATGCAAACACAACCATTGGCGGTTGGAGTTGACCAATAGTTAGAGTGCTTATATGCCGTATTCTTTTTTTGGAATGCTTTGGTGATTCATACAAATGTGGGAGTCCCCTCAACAATTTGAGCTATTTTTTTATACAATCCACTTAGAGACATCTACAAGTTTAGAGTTGCTACTGAAAATGCATTTATCAGAGATAAATTGCAATGTGACAATTTATTCATTTTTGTTTAGCTGATTGTCTTGGGTGCAGATCAGATTGGACACTGACTGACCATTATAACAAAGCCTCTGAAAACGCAATAAGAATTATGCTGAAAACAAACCAAAGGCTTTCTCTAATTCTGTGACTTGACGGCTTTTGTTCCCCTGGAAATGAGATGAGAAGTCTGATCTATTCTATGAACAAGGCCTCACCAGGAGAATCGCAGACACAGCCATTTATGTAACTATCATCTGATGTGATGCTTTCTCTCTCTCATTACCTGAAATGGAGGAAAACTCGCCTCCCTGCGGACCTGGCATCCTTTCACTCCCTCCTCTCTACATTTTCCTCCTCTGTCTCTGCTGCTAAAGCCACTTTCTACCACTCTAAATTCCAAGCATCTGCCTCTAACCCTAGGAAGCTCTTTGCCACCTTCTCCTCCCTCCTGAATCCTCCTCCCCCTCCCCCCCTCCTCCCTCTCTGCAGATGACTTCGTCAACAATTTTGAAAAGAAGGTCGACGACATCCGATCCTCGTTTGCTAAGTCAAACGACACCGCTGGTTCTGCTCACACTGCCCTACCCTGTGCTCTGACCTCTTTCTCCCCTCTCTCTCCAGATGAAATCTTGCGTCTTGTGACGGCCGGCCGCCCAAAAACCTGCCCGCTTGACCCTATCCCCTCCTCTCTTCTCCAGACCATTTCCGGAGACCTTCTCCCTTACCTCACCTCGCTCATCAACTCATCCCTGACCGCTGGCTACGTCCCTTCCGTCTTCAAGAGAGCGAAAGTTGCACCCTTTCTGAAAAAACCTACACTCGATCCCTCCGATGTCAACAATTACAGACCAGTATCCCTTCTTTCTTTTCTCTCCAAAACTCTTGAACGTGCCGTCCTTGGCCAGCTCTCCCGCTATCTCTCTCTGAATGGCCTTCTTGATCCAAATCAGTCAGGTTTCAAGACTAGTCATTTAACTGAGACTGCTCTCCTCTGTATAACGGAGGCGCTCCGCACTGCTAAAGCTAACTCCCTCTCCTCTGCTCTCATCCTTCTAGATCTATCGGCTGCCTTCGATACTGTGAACCATCAGATCCTCCTCTCCACCCTCTCCGAGTTGGGCATCTCCGGCGCGGCCCACGCTTGGATTGAGTCCTACCTGACAGGTCGCTCCTACCAGGTGGCGTGGCGAGAATCTGTCTCCTCACCACGCGCTCTCACCACTGGTGTCCCCCAGGGCTCTGTTCTAGGCCCTCTCCTATTCTCGCTATACACCAAGTCACTTGGCTCTGTCATAACCTCACATGGTCTCTCCTATCATTGCTATGCAGACGACACACAATTAATCTTCTCCTTTCCCCCTTCTGATGACCAGGTGGCGAATCGCATCTCTGCATGTCTGGCAGACATATCAGTGTGGATGACGGATCACCACCTCAAGCTGAACCTCGGCAAGATGGAGCTGCTCTTCCTCCCGGGGAAGGACTGCCCGTTCCATGATCTCGCCATCACGGTTGACAACTCCATTGTGTCCTCCTCCCAAAGCGCTAAGAACCTTGGCGTGATCCTGGACAACACCTTATCGTTCTCAACCAACATCAAGGCGGTGGCCCGTTCCTGTAGGTTCATGCTCTACAACATCCGCAGAGTACGACCCTGCCTCACACAGAAAGCGGCGCAGGTCCTAATCCAGGCACTTGTCATCTCCCGTCTGGATTACTGCAACTCGCTGTTGGCTGGGCTCCCTGCCTGTGCCATTAAACCCCTTCAACTCATCCAGAACGCCGCAGCCCGTCTGGTGTTCAACCTTCCCAAGTTCTCTCACGTCACCCCGCTCCTCCGTTCTCTCCACTGGCTTCCAGTTGAAGCTCGCATCCGCTACAAGACCATGGTGCTTGCCTACGGAGCTGTGAGGGGAACGGCACCTCAGTACCTCCAGGCTCTGATCAGGCCCTACACCCAAACAAGGGCACTGCGTTCATCCACCTCTGGCCTGCTCGCCTCCCTACCACTGAGGAAGTACAGCTCCCGCTCAGCCCAGTCAAAACTGTTCGCTGCTCTGGCCCCCCAATGGTGGAACAAACTCCCTCACGACGCCAGGACAGCGGAGTCAATCACCACCTTCCGGAGACACCTGAAACCCCACCTCTTTAAGGAATACCTAGGATAGGATAAGTAATCCCTCTCACCCCCCCCCTTTAAGATTTAGATGCACTATTGTAAAGTGACTGTTCCACTGGATGTCATAAGGTGAATGCACCAATTTGTAAGTCGCTCTGGATAAGAGCGTCTGCTAAATGACTTAAATGTAAATGTAAATGTAAATTACCTGTGTTTGTGTCTCTCTCTCTCTCTCATTACCTGTGTCTCTCTCTCTCTCATTACCTGTGTTTGTGTCTCTCTCTCTCTCATTACCTGTGTCTCTGTCTCTCTCTCTCTCATTACCTGTGTCTCTGTCTCTCTCTCTCTCATTACCTGTGTCTCTGTCTCTCTCTCTCTCATTACCTGTGTCTCTGTCTCTCTCATTACCTGTGTCTCTGTCTCTCTCTCTCTCATTACCTGTGTCTCTGTCTCTCTCTCTCTCATTACCTATGTCTCTCTCTCTCTCTCATTACCTATCTCTCTCTCTCTCTCTCTCTCTCTCATTACCTATCTATCTCTCTCTCTCTCTCTCTCTCTCTCTCATTACCTGTGTCTGTGTCTCTCTCTCTCTCATTACCTATGTCTCTCTCTCTCTCTCTCTCTCTCATTACCTATCTCTCTCTCTCTCTCATTACCTATCTCTCTCTCTCTCTCTCTCTCTCTCTCTCTCTCTCTCTCTCTCTCTCTCTCTCTCTCTCTCTCTCTCTCTCTCTCTCTCTCTCTCTCTCTCATTACCTATGTCTCTCTCTCTCTCATTATCTATGTCTCTCTCTCATTACCTATCTCTCTCTCTCTCTCATTACCTATCTCTCTCTCTCTCTCATTACCTATCTCTCTCTCTCATTACCTATGTCTCTCTCTCATTACCTATCTCTCTCTCTCATTACCTATGTCTCTCTCTCATTACCTATGTCTCTCTCTCATTACCTCTCTCTCTCTCTCATTACCTCTCTCTCTCTCTCTCTCTCTCTCTCTCTCTCTCTCTCTCTCTCTCTCTCTCTCTCCTTACCCTCTTACCTCTCTCTCTCTCTCTCTCTCTCTCTCTCTCTCTCTCTCTCTCTCTCTCTCTCTCATTACCTGTGTCTCTGTCTCTCTCTCTCTCATTACCTGTGTCTCTGTCTCTCTCTCTCTCATTACCTGTGTCTCTCTCTCTCATTACCTGTGTCTCTCTCTCTCTCATTACCTGTGTCTCTCTCTCTCTCATTACCTGTGTCTCTCTCTCTCTCATTACCTGTGTCTCTCTCTCTCTCATTACCTCTGTCTCTCTCTCTCTCATTACCTCTGTCTCTCTCTCTCTCATTACCTCTGTCTCTCTCTCTCTCATTACCTCTGTCTCTCTCTCTCTCATTACCTGTGTCTCTCTCTCTCTCATTACCTGTGTCTCTCTCTCTCTCTCTCTCATTACCTGTGTCTCTCTCTCTCTCATTACCTGTGTCTCTCTCTCTCTCTCTCTCTCTCTCATTACCTATATATCTCTCTCTCTCTCTCTCTCTCTCTCTCTCTCTCTCTCTCTCTACTCTCTCTCTCTCTCTCTCTCTCTCTCTCTACTCTCTCTCTCTCTCTCTCTCTCTCTCTCTCTCTCTCTCTCTCATTACCTATGTCTCTCTCTCTCTCTCTCTCTCTCTCTCTCTCTCTCTCTCTCTCTTACTCTCTCTCTCTCTCTCTCATTACTCTCTCTCTCTCTCTCATTACCTCTCTCTCATTACCTCTCTCTCTCATTACCTCTCTCTCATTACCTCTCTCTCTCTCTCTCTCTCTCTCTCTCTCTCTCTCTCTCTCTCTCTCTCTCTCTCTCTCTCTCTCTCTCTCTCTCTCTCTCTCTCTCTCTCTCTCTCTCTCTCTCTCTCTCTCTCTCATTACCTCTCTCTCATTACCTCTCTCTCTCTCTCTCTCTCTCTCTTACCTCTCTCTCATTACCTCTCTCTCTCTCATTACCTCTCTCTCATTACCTCTCTCTCTCTCATTACCTCTCTCTCATTACCTCTCTCTCTCTCTCTCATTACCTCTCTCTCATTACCTCTCTCTCTCTCTCTCTCTCATTACCTCTCTCTCTCATTACCTCTCATTACCTCTCTCTCTCTCATTACCTCTCATTACCTCTCTCTCTCTCTCTCTCATTACCTCTCTCTCTCTCTCATTACCTCTCTCTCTCATTACCTCTCTCTCATTACCTCTCTCTCATTACCTCTCTCTCATTACCTCTCTCTCATTACCTCTCTCTCTCATTACCTCTCTCTCTCATTACCTCTCATTACCTCTCTCTCTCATTACCTCTCTCTCTCATTACCTCTCTCTCATTACCTCTCTCTCATTACCTCTCTCTCATTGCCTCTCTCTCATTACCTCTCTCTCATTACCTCTCTCTCTCATTACCTCTCATTACCTCTCTCTCTCTCTCTCTCTCTCTCTCTCTCTCTCTCTCTCTCTCTCTCTCTACAAAGTTTCCTTATGCTCGTCAATAAAGGATTTGCCCGCTAGTGATGCTCCCTGCCTTAATTAGTTGCATCCTTGGCACCTCCGGATGAGTCCAACAACATGACCTAATATCCTGATAGAATGGATGAGAAAGCAGCAGGGGTTGAGACAATAATGAAATAGGACCAGCACACTCAGATGTTCCAACACATAGCTTTATATTGACTGAAATGCAGGCATAGCGTGGGATATTGTTTTGGGATTGTTTTGGAGGTGGGGGAGTCAGACAAGCTAAGAGAGGATATTGTTTACAGAACAAATGAAAAATAACTGCCAATGTTTTTTTTCTTTCTCTCTCTCGCTCACGCTCTTTGTCTTTTTCGCTCTTTCTTTTCACTATGCATTTTGCCTGGTTCTTGTCCTGCTCTCAGGTCTCAGTGGTTGTACAGTACATTAGACTGTTTATGTTTCAGAAGAACCCATTTATCCCATTTATGGATCGGACCCTTTTTTTCAATTTTCACCTAAAATTACATACCCAAATCTAACTGCCTATAGCACAGGCCTCGAAGCAAGGATATGCAAATTATTGGTACCATTTGAAGGAAACACTTTGAAGTTTGTGGAAATGTGAATGGAATGTAGGAGAATATACACATTAGATCTGGTAAAAGATAATACAATGATTTTTAATACATGTTTGAAATGCAAGAGAAAGAACATAATATATTATGTGCCCATGTTCAATTTAGATTTTGGCCACTAGCTGGCAGCAGTGTATGTGCAAAGTTTTAGACTGATCCAATGAACCATTGTATTTCTGTTCAAAATGTTGTATGAAGACTGCCCAAATGTGCCTAATTTGTTTATTAATTACTTTTCATGTTCAAAACTGTTTACCCCTCACAAACAGTGGTATGCATTCGTTCACTGTAATAGCTACTGTAAATTGGACAGTGCAGTTAGATTAACAAGCTTTCTGCCAATATAAGATATGTCTATGTCCTGGGAAATGTTCTTGTTACTTACAACCTCATGCTAATCGCATTAGCTTATGTTAGCTCAACCGTCCCACAGGGGACCCACCAATCCTGAAGAAGCTTTAACGGGCCGAGTTGGCCAACACTAAAAAAATAGTACAGCAACTCAGGTGTGGAGTGTGGGTCGAAGTTTTGGCATGAGAATACCCACACTGTGTTGTAGGTAGAGTTTTTAAGTTCTGACCAAGGCACTAGGATTATCCTTTCTTTTAAGAATGGTAAACTGACACAATGAAAACACTTCATATGACCCTCTGCCCCAACAGATCCACAGATGATGCAATCTCTATTGCATTCCACACTGCCCTTTCCCACCTGGACAAATAGAGCACTTACATTTGAATGCTGTTCATTGACTACAGCTCAGGGTTCCACATAGTGTCCTCAAAGCTCATCACTAAGCTAAGGACCCTGGGACTAAACACCACCCTCTGCAACTGGATCCTGGATTACCTGACGGGCCTCCCCCAAGTGGTAAAGATATCAAATCAAATCAAATCAAATTAATTTATATAGCCCTTCGTACATCAGCTGATATCTCAAAGTGCTGTACAGAAACCCAGCCTAAAACCCCAAACAGCAAACAATGCAGGTGTAAAAGCACGGTGGCTAGGAAAAACTCCCTAGAAAGGCCAAAACCTAGGAAGAAACCTAGAGAGGAACCGGGCTATGTGGGGTGGCCAGTCCTCTTCTGGCTGTGCCGGGTAGAGATTATAACAGAACATGACCAAGATGTTCAAATGTTCATAAATGACCAGCATGGTCAAATAACAATAAGGCAGAACAGTTGAAACTGGAGCAGCAGCACAGTCAGGTGGACTGGGGACAGCAAGGAGCCATCATGTCAGGTAGTCCTGGGGCACGGTCCTAGTGCTCAGGTCCTCCGAGAGAGAGAAAGAAAGAGAGAATTAGAGAGAGCATATGTGGGGTGGCCAGTCCTCTTCTGGCTGTGCCGGGTGGAGATTATAACAGAACGTGGCCAAGATGTTCAAATGTTCATAAATGACCAGCATGGTTGAATAATAGTAAGGCAGAACAGTTGAAACTGGAGCAGGAGCATGGCCAGGTGGACTGGGGACAGCAAGGAGTCCTCATGTCAGGTAGTCCTGACATGAGGCAACAACACATCTGCCACGCTGACCCTCAACACGGGGGCCCCTCAGGGGTGGGTGCTTAGTCCCCTCCTGTACTCCCTGTTGACCCAAGACTGTGTGGCCAAGCACGACTCCATCACCATCGTTACGTTTGCCGATGACACAATGGTGGTCGGCCTGATCACCGACAACAATGAGACAGCCTATAGGGAGGAGGTCAGAGACCTGGCAGTGTGGTGCTAGAACAATAACCTCTCCCTCAACATGATAAAGACAAAGGACATGATCGTGAACTACAGGAAGGGCTGAGCACACCCCCATTCTCATCAACAGTGCTGTAGTGGAGCAGGTTGAGAGCTTCAAGTTCCTTGGTGTCCACATCACCAGCAAACTATCATGGTCCAAACACACCAAGACAGTCATAAAGAGGGCATGAAAAGGCCTATTCCCGCTCAGGAGACTGAAAAGATTTGGCATGGGTCCTCAGATCCTCAAAAAGTTAAATCTGCATTGTTAGTTAAGGGCTTGTAAGTAAGCAATTCACTGTAACATCTACCCCTGTTGTATTGGCACATGCGACCAATAAAATGTGATTTGATTTGATACAATCCTGCCACCATTTTGTGTACAGTTCTCTGAACCTGTGAAATCTGCTGGATGTACGTAGTACAGACGATGACTACATGGTAGTCTTGGCAGTGCCAGATCTGGTCATCTGGGACCATTGATCAGAAGGTGCCAAGTGGCAGGCCCATGGTGGTACCCAGCCAGACAGGTGCTCTGAGGCCTGTTCCAATGGGATCTAAAGTGTATGGAGGTGTATGGGCACCACAGGGAAGCTATTTTGATAATACCTGTATGAAATATTAATGACTGAAATATTAACAATGTTGAAGGATTTTTAAAATCTTCTGGAATATCAACTCTAACGTGTGAAGTGCATAGGCACATCATTAAGGCTGTAGTGTGTGTGTGTGTGTGTGTGTGTGTGTGTGTGTGTGTGTGTGTGTGTGTGTGTGTGTGTGTGTGTGTGTGTGTGTGTGTGTGTGTGTGTGTGTGTGTGTGTGTGTGTGTGTGTGTGTGTGTGTGTGTGTGTGTGTGTGTGTGTGTGTGTGTGTGTGTGTGTGTGTGTGTGTGTGTGTGTGTGTGTGTGTGTGTGTGTGTGGTAACGTTTTACATGTTTTCACTACAGCTGTAATTTTGGGCTATGCTGTTTGATATCTCACTCTCTTTTGTGCACTTGTTCCGTAACCTGTGTTTATTTAGTTTTTTGTTAGGTAGAGAGGGAGAGAGAGAGAGAGAGAGAGAGAGAGAGAGAGAGAGAGAGAGAGAGAGAGAGAGAGAGAGAGAGAGAGAGAGAGAGAGAGAGAGAGAGAGAGAGAGAGAGCAGGGTGTCAGTCTGCACTGTGACTGAGTGTGACAGGCTACGGCTGGGTGGTTCTTGTGATTGTTGCAGTTCAAGCAGTAATTTGTGTGGTGAAAGATGCTTGTTTGTTGTGTCTGCATTAATGCAGGGATAATATAATTGAGCTTTACACATTGCCTGTGAGAGGAGATCATTACGGAAGCGTTCTCAAAAAATTGTTGTGACAATCTCTGTAAATACTGCATGCCCAGCGTTCAACAGGAAATGAAAACAGAGGTATTCCAAACTTGCAAGTAAGCAATTATTGTGTCAAAATGTGACACAATCCAAAGATTGGATATGTTTCTTTATTTAACAAACTCTGCAATACATAAACTGTTCAGGGTTCTGTATAGTAACTTGCCTTTCTCACACTGTGTCGTGTTTGTTTTGTTTCAAACAAAATGGTTTGGAGTAGAGCAAAAAATAAAACTTACACAGTGGCCTATGGTATAATGAATCCAATCATCAGATGTGTCTCAGAGAAAAATAACTAATAAAACACAAGCAAGTTATTTAGGGGTGTTTTGCCTGTTTTTTTTATTTTTTATCTTTATCTTATTTTTGTTTCCTTTTTTTCAAGCAAAACCATGTTTAGTGACCTGGCAACATGTCATGTTGTGTCAGGGTCTTCAGTCTCAGGAAGCTTGGTTAAAAGAAAGGTCAGAAAAGCAGCTTGTAAAGGGAAGTGGACAGCTTTTAGCCAGTGGCATTGCTTTAATCAGAGCCTCACGCAGTCGCAGTCACTCACAAAACACTTCGGATTTACTCAAGCAACACTGAACACCGACCGGGTTGCCTCTAAGTAAGACCTGTGCGTCTGAAGGAGTTGAGGGCATTGACTAACACATCCCAGCACAGCATGTTTCATCCTGAGGTGTGAGGAGAGAGTAAGGTTGGGAGGCTGTGAGGCAGCTGTCCTTCTGGACACTCCATGCCCTGGGGTGTTTTCTCTCATGGCTTGGACAAAAACATGCAAGACATGGCATTGAAGCCACTTGGTCATTGGTGCTTTTGTGCACTTTGCAGCCGTTGGATTTAGTTTGTTGAAAGGTTGAATTACATGTCTTTCTTGTTTTGGAAACATTCAGGTTTTATTCAAAAGTCATATTATTGTAGATCTTTTTTTTTGTTGTATTTAATGGGAGGTTCCACTACATGTTGAGTGTGTTCTTAGAATAAATAACAATTATGAAGATCTTAGGGTTACTTCTGACATTCTGTTTACTTTATATCATTCATCTCATTGTTGTTGTTGTTTGCTGTACACAAAGCAGTGCATTCTGGGATTGTCAACTACCCACATTTTGAATAATCCACTCTCACTGCCTCCGCTACTAGGGCAAGCAATGAATCCAAATTGAATTGTTTAACTTAAACTTTACTCTCACACGTGACATGAACACAAATTTGGGGAAAAGTAATAAATATGAGATGATTGCAGCCTATGCACCAAATTGCTGATGAGCTTATTTTTAGACGAGGGATCCCCCATCCCGCCCATCCCCAATGCACAGGAGGCAACAAGGTAAAGTTGTCTTTCTAAGCAGATAGTCCCATTAATACTTGTTTAGCAAGACTCCCTCAGTAATTAACAAGTAACAACCCCCTACATCGCAATACCTGATTCAATTTGCAATCAGATGATGCACGTCTGCAAAGTTTTTAATTGTGCCCATGGCGATAACTTACTGTTTGTAATCACATTCCAAGCGCCGAGGCGATATCCCCCTGCGGTGTGATTTTTGCAAAATATTTACCAGCGCAAGCTAATTCGGAAACACACACTTCGGTGGTGAGGTGAGCAACAATGCACATTACCCGGCATTCCTTACGGTCCTGGGGAAGAACAGAAGGGGAGTTCATATGCTCGCCAATTATTTCCACTTTGTGCCTTTATTGCCTCCGGTGGGAAGGAGAGATGGAGGGAGGAAATGGAGAGGTAGGAGATAGAGAGGTAGGACGGAGGCAGAGTCCTGTTCCCGCTCCCTCTGTTGTTACACAGTAGGGTTGTGTGGAGGCTGGCTACAGAATAACGACACATGCAGAAAAAGAAGGATATTTGGTAAGTTGAGGATATTACTACGTCCATTAGGGGAAATGTATCACTGGTTGGTTACTATTGGTTTTCATGTTTCTCCTGTGTTTAGATCTAAAAGGGTGGGGTATAGAATAAACAGGACATGTCATGTATCTCTAAGGGACTGGGATAGGAAGGCAAGCTACTTCGATGTCCAAGAGGCTTCTGAACAGCTTCTACCCCCAAGCCATAAGACTCCTGAACAGCTAATCAAATGGCTACCCAGACTATTTACACACACACACACACACACACACGCACGCACGCACGCACGCACGCACGCACGCACGCACGCACGCACGCACGCACGCACGCACACACACACACACACACACACACACACACACACACACACACACACACACACACACACACACCATTGCTACTACTCTCTGTTATTATCTAGGCATAGCCACTTTAACAACCCTACCTGCATGTATATAATTATCTTGACACCGGTGCCCCCGGACATTGACACATTGACTCTGTACCGGTACCCCCTGTATATAGCCCAGCTATTGTTATTTACTGCTGCTCTTTAATTATTTGTTTTTCTTATCTCTTACTTTCTTTTCCTTTTAAAAAAACAAACATTTTGTCGGTATTTTCTTAAAACTGCATTGTTGGTTAAGGGCTTGTAAATAAGCATTTCACTGTAAGGTCTACACCTGTTATATTTGGCACGTGACAAATAAAATGATTTGAACATCTCTGATATTTGTTAGAGAGACAAACATGGTGGATGGAGTCAGTGGCATATCCAGAGTGTGGCCCAGGGTGGCCACGGTCCCCCCTGAAATCTGATTGGCTACCCCAGTGAGCCCCCCCCCCCAGAAACTCTGAAATATGAATATCTTCATAATTTTGACCAAGAAGCACACAGACAGAAAGACATATCAATCTCTCAGGAGAAAGTATCAGAGCGAGCAAAATAGCACCCCTCAGTCTTAGTATATGTGGCTCATGTATTTGATGCTTTCTGGCCAAAAAGAGTATGACATGTCATATTATTTTTGGCCAGACAGCATTAGATACATGGGCTACAGATACTAAGACAGAGGGGCGCTGTTTGTCTCCCTCTGATGGTGAATAGATTCAGCCTCTTGCAAATTGAAGGACAATTATGAAACACGGAGACAGACAAGAATGGGAAATCATTTAATACGTTAGTTTCTTTTTTTATTGTAAAAATGGTGGGGGAAGCCAAGATTCGTCCGTTGGACTAACAGCTGGTGAAACATGATTCATCACTCTAGAGAACATGTTTTCACTGCTCCAGAGTCCTATTGCAGTGAGCTTTACACCACTCCAGCCGATGCTTTGCATTGCCCATTGTGATTGTAGGCTTGTGTGCGGCTACTCAGCCATGGAAACCCAGTTCACGAAGCTCCCGATGAACAGTTATTGTGCTGACGATGCTTCCAGAGGCAGTTTGGAAATCGGTAGTGAGTGTTGCAACCGATGACAGATACTCGCTTCAGCACTTGGCAGTCCCGTTTTGTGAGCTTGTGTGGCCTACCTCTTCGCGGCTGAGCCGTTGTTGCTCCTAGACATTTCCATTTCCCAACAACAGCACTTACAGTTGGTCGGGGCAGCTCTAGCAGGGCAGAAATCTGACGAACTGACTTGTTGGAAAGGTTGCATCCTGTGATGATGCCACGTTGAAAGGCACTGAGCTCTTCTCTATGGGCCATTCTACTACCTATACTTTTCTATGGCGATTGCATGGCTGTGTGCTTTTGGTGGATAAAGTTGTTGAGTTATTTAACCTAAGAAACAATACTCTTAACATTTACAAGAGGTGTCTCAAGTCCTGGAATATAACCAATCTAGGCCAGCTATTTAAAATCCAATTGTTGTGAAAATGGAGCCAGCGTGATGTGGGCATTGGAGGGACTTTGGCCCACACAAACCAATTAGGCCAGTTTCCAAAGCAATACTACACAATGCAGCCCAGAGGACTGCAGCCCAACAATACCTTGATTTCCCTGATTGTAATTTTATATTCCCTGAAAAAGCAAGATGGCTACATGGGTTGATTGGTGCTAGGAGTGGATCATTCTGGTGTAAAGCAAGGCTAGAGCAACACACACACACACGCACGCACACACACACACACACACACACACACACACACACACACACACACACACACACACACACACACACACACACACACACACACACACACACACACACACACACACACACACACACACACACACACACACACACACACACACACACACACACACACACACACACACACACACACACACACTCGCTATTCCAGTACACTTGTGGATCCCCTGATAGACTTGTGATAACTGCCTGTATTTGATCAGTTATCCTCTCTCAGACATTCTCTCACACACACAAACAGACTTGGGTTAACGGCCTGTTTTTGATCAGTGACCCCCCACCCACCCACCCACCCAGACATACATTAGCCTGTAATCCCGGCATCTGGGATCAAGGATCAGTGCTGTGGCTGAGAGAGCAGCCCGTGGCCTCACAGAGTAAACGCTACTGAGCCCTCAGTCAGTCCCTCCACAACACAATACAAGAGAATGGGAGAGGACCACATAACGAGAGTCAGGAGATTTTGACTGGTCTGTTTATGTGGGGAGGAGATTGTTGTTGTTTGCTGTGTGGTTAACTCGTGGAGATGATCTCTGAATCTTTGATGAGATGTGATTTTGTGTGTGAGATGTTTTTCGATGTATTATTGCAACTCTGACTAAGTGTTATTCACATCCTGAGATAATGCATCACACTTTATATTTTGTCGTTACTGTAAAGCCCTTGCCATGCAGACCACAATTTCAGAGCACACATTGAGAAAGCCAAGACAATGCTTCGGTTTGCTATCAGTATCACAGCTAGATCTACCATGTGAGCCCCCTATTGTAGCAATCCATCTCCGCCCTCTGATTTAAATCACTACAAACCTCGGGACCATTCGTCATAGGGGAGGCAAAAACACCAACGCACCCCAAAGAGAATGCAATCCAAAGCAGTGGAAGTGAGAGGGATTGCATAGAAAGAGGTGGGCCATATTACTACTGATATCCTTCAGGATTAGCTGCCCCTTCCACCCAGCCCTAGTATTTGTCAGCAGGCAGACAGGAGGGGTGCAGATACAGATATGGCTCTATCAATAACCCGTGGCTTTCTGTATATCCCCTATTGTCTTCCTGATGCTATTATCCAGCTGGGGATGACAGCGCTCGGCGGCTCCATCATCTTATCCACAGAGAGCAGCTAGCTCATAAAGCAGCCCTCGACATAGACTGCTCATATGAGGGGTAATAACTCCACAGCCAGTTAATACTGGGGGATTATCAGAGTAGAGAAGAGCGATTGTCCTCAGCTACAAGGGGGAGGGGTGTGTGTTGTGGTTCGCGGAGAGGTGGAAGGAGAGAAAGGCAGAGAGGGACAGAGAGAAGGAGGAGTGGGAAGATGCAGTGAAAGGGGAGAAATACAGACAGAGATAGAGAGATTGGAGTGAGGGAGAAAGAGATGGAATGTGGGAAAGGAAAGAATGACTGAGATAGATAGAGGAGGAGCGAGAAAGGGGGGGGTGAGGGAGAGAGAGAGAGAAATGTGTAAATGGTGTGACACAAATATGTGGATGGCTCAGTGATACTGGGATGTGATTATCCCTAAACACAAGACATTTTTATTGTTCTTATAAACCGAAGCAAATGCAGGACCATCTCCATCTCTGATAGATTAGTTATAATTGATCTGCTCTGTGATTTGGGCAGTAGGCCTAGCTCTAAATATGACTCAATAAGGGGGAGATTGAAACCATAATCTTGAATCTGTCTAAATGAAACTAGGGTGTAATTGACAAAGTGTTTATGAGATGTTGTGGTTGGTTATCAACATAAATGACAGAGAAAGGGGAAGTAGCATGACTAGCTCCATGGGAATAATATTGATGAGAATATTAAGCCATACGAGGCACGCTGCTTGATATACACGGAGGCACATGCACACACACACACACGCACACACACGCACACACACACGCACACACACATACACAGACAAGTACACAAGCTAACACACAAGCAAACACACACATGAACTGCCTGTGGATATTTTATGTCCAGAAATGTTGGGACAACTCAACACTCCTCCATCTCTATGCTAGCCTGTCTCCTGTCTTCCTAAGAACTCTCCCGTGCCAGACCTTGTCAGAAACAGTCCACTCCACTGTATCACGACACATTAATCATGACATAACTGAATGAATCAACGTCCACTTGATTATTTACCATAGGATATGTTTGTCAGGGTCCCTGCCCTTTTTTTCACCCAGTTATTATCCTCCTCTGGTGTCTTGCCCGACGTTTCGCCACGGTCCAAGAGGAGAGGTGGTTAATGACTACTGTACGACCAGGTGGTGAGGTGTTAGCGGCCCATAACCAGGCAGAGGAGAGGAGAGAGGATAAAAAAACTGCCACCCAGTAAAGCTATTCAGTGTTTTCATTTCAGGGCACCATAAAGAGGACCATCTGTTCCTGTCATTTGTGCTTTATTGTTTTCCTCGGCGGGCCACTCCATTTTGGAACACATTCGTAGACACACACACACACACACACACACACACACACACACACACACACACACACACACACACACACACACACACACACACACGCACGCACGCACGCACGCACGCACGCACGTGAGCGCACACACACACACACACACACACACACACACACACACACACACACACACACACACACACACACACACACACACACACACACACACACACACACACACACACACACACACACACACACACACACACACACACACACACACACACACACACACACACACACACACACACACACACACACACACACACACACACACACACACGCACACAAATACTCATACACACCTTTCCGCAACTCACACACACCCTGTCTTCACTCTTGACTGCACTCGTAAAGTCAAATTAAATCAAATTATACCTGTCACATGTACCGAATACAACGGTTGTAGAACGTACCAAGAAATGCTCTTTCCCAACGATGCAACGTTAAATCAGACAAAAACAACAAACAAAAAAAGACATGAGAAATAAAACACACAAGAATGAAGCTATGTAGGAGTACCTTTACCTTATCGATATGGTGTAAAGTGGTGTAAGATAAAGAAGGAGAAGCAGGCTAGCAGATATTTGGGGTTTTGGGCTTCAAACACTGAAGACACACACTCAACACAAGGTGGACATGGAGTGGAAATCACTGAGGAGGGCGCAGCTTCAAAACAGATCTCCACCATCTACTCGGGGCTCCCAAGTGGCACAGCAGTCTAAGGCACTGCATCTCAGTGCTAGAGGCATCACTACAGACCCTCGTTCGATTCCAGGCTGTATCACAACCGGTCGTGTTTGGGAGTCCCATAGGACGGAGCACAATTGGCCCAGCATTGCCCAGGTTAGGGTTTGGCCAGGGTAGGCCATCATTGTAATTAACAATAGTTTCTTAACTGACTTGCCTAGTTAAATAACATGTAAAAATCCTTGTCCCGCACTCACACACATTTTGTTGTGCCAAGAATGTCTCAAATGGCATGCGGAGAGGAGAGGGGAGAGGAATAGAACAGGAGGATAAACAAGAGAAGAAGAGAGAGAGTCAGATAAAGAGGAGAGTGGAAGGACCGACTCCACCCTGTCTGTTCCTGCAATGGAAAGGCTGCGATGTTGGCCAAGGAAGAGCTCCCTGGGGGAGGGATCTGCCAAGTTCCTCCCCTCAGCTGTGGATTGAGCTGGCAACTGAAGAGTGTCTCGCTGCACTTTAAAGTGAGGGAGGGAGTGCAGTCACTGTCAGGGACATGGGTTGGTAGTAGTGGTACACAGGGGTTGGTCAGAGCACAGAAGGCCAAGATCAAAGTGATGGAATGTGTGCAAACAACATGTCTCATTGGTTTTGAAATGGTAACTCTGGCCCACGTGACCAACTATGGTACCAACTAAGGTACACAGCATATGGCACACAGCATAAACCAACATTGATTTAATAGCAATGATACTAAATATGAATTAATGATTCATAATCAGTAAAGAAAAGAACATGAAGTGACCTACTGATGATGCAAACTCAATGGTTTAACAAGAAACATCAGACATGGACCCTTCAGTGTGTAAGAACCATTGTTTCTCAAGAAATGTAAGAAATGCATGAAAGACCAAGATATAAACACATTCACTGACAACAACTGTAATAATCACAACTGATACCTTCCCAGTTCCAAAAAAACAGAAGGACACAACAAAATGAAATGAGTTTACATGCAACCAGGTGCCTTCCTTCCATCACAGTCAGTGAGGTTAAACTCTTGAGAAATTAAACAAATTGTGCCTCTAATGCGGAATAAAACAAACTAAGAAGTTTGGTGTGTGGTGGAAACCCTCTTGGGTTCTAATTATGTAAAGCTTTAGACATCAGAAGGCACTGTAGTCTTTAATGAGCACTTGAGAGAACAAAGGGAATTTAAGTGCATGTTAATAAGAAGAGCGAGACAACGGGAGAGACAGAAAGAGGAGGCAAAATGCCACTGAATACAATCTCTCTAACACGCTGTTAATGGGAGCATTCACACACCCCATGCAGCACTCTTAGATCTAACCGCAAAGACGCTAGCTATTCACCCTCGCTGTTTAGTGATGAGTTACCCCACCCTGAAAGAGGGTGTTTACACACATCCAATGAAGCACAGGACCTAGACAAAACAATAACAACTGTAGAAATGAGGTAGGTAGCGCTCTCTCCCACTTTACTTAGGAAAATATGAAAAGGTATGTTTAATTGTGGATTGTCAGTGTACACCAGACAAGTACAGATGGTATAGCCGTAAATAGGGTCAACATTTCTTCATGAAAAACAACATGCAATTTAGCTGAAATTGAGATTAATGGAATGTCAAGGAAAGTGAGAATTGAGATTTCTGTATTACCTCTGGAGGGAAATAGCCCTGGTGTGAGGTGTGTGGGTGTGTGTGTGTGTGTGTGTGTGCATGGCAGGCCTCAGATACTTTCCTCCCTAATCCACTGCTTGGGCTGACTCCTCCCTTCTGCCTCTCCTGTGTGGTCCCCTGGTAGGATATCACAGGTTCATCTAGCTATCCCTCTCTATCTATCTATGCATCTCCCTCTATCACTCTCCATATCTCTCTCTGTGTCCCTCTCCCTCTCCTCACTCTTTCTTTCTCTCTCTATCGCTCTCTCTCCCCCACTGTCCACTGCTCAATACAACAGTACCTTCACTTCCACAGCTTCAGTTGTTAGCGTCAGGATTTACTTGCTAACAAACAAGGTGTGATGTGTGCAGGATGTAATGTTCCACTTCACTGTTGAGTAGTCTGGCCAATTAGCATTGACAAAGGCTCAATCCCAATATCTCCTCTTAGCCCTCCCCCTCGCTTTCAAGTGTCCCTCGGTGGGGGAGTTGCACTCGAAAACGGAGCAACTAGTGGTAGGGAGAGATAAATAACCCTGAGGTAAGGGACATCACTACATCATTCGTGCACATCAGAAACCGCCAATGAATAGATAGAATACCACGCAATTCGGTGACAACATGCCTTGTGTTTTTCACAGGGATGTACTTGCGTCCATAATAGCTTTCCTTTTATACAGTATTTCTCATGCAACAAATACGTACTTCCATATGAGCCACAAATGAGAACAGCAAAACAATAATGTGCCTGTAATGTACCCGGCCTCTGGCTGAGGTTCAATGTGGAGCAGTACTAGAGCAGGGCTTTCATTCCATAATAGCAGTTTGACAGTTTGTCGCATTTCCTTCACTCAGTCACTTTCTGCAATGTCTTGGGGGTTCATGATTAACTAGTGGAAGCCTTTTGGAACAATTAAGACCACTATAGTGAGCAAACATATAAATGCAACATGCAACAATTTCAAAGATTTTACTGAATTACAGTTCATACAATTCAAGGCACTAATCTATGGATTTCACGACTGGGAATTTAAGATATGCATCTGTTGGTCGCAGATACCTTTAGAAAAAACGTAGGGGCTTGGATCAGAAAATCAGTCGGTATCTGGTGTGACCGCCATTTGCCTCATGCAGCGCCACACATCTCTTTCGCATAGAGTTGATCAGGCTGTTGATTATGGTCTGTGGAATGTTGTCCCACTCCTCTTCAATGGCTGTGCGAAGGTGCTGGATATTGGTGGGAACTAAAACATGCTGCCTTACAAGTCAAGCCAGAGCATCCCAAACCTACTCATTGGGTGACATGTCTGGTGAGTATGCAGGCCATGGAAGAACTGGGATATTTTCAGCTTCCAGGAACTGTGTACAGATCCTTGCAACATGGTGCCGTGCATTATCATGCTGAAACATGAGGTGATGGTGGAAGATGAATGGCACGACAATGGGCCTCAGAATCTCATCAAGGTATCTCTGTGCATTGGCCATCGAAGGTGAGCATTTGCCCACTTCAGTTGGTTACGACACTGAACTTCAGTCAGCTTAAGACCCTGGTGAGTTTGACAAGTGCACAGATGAGCTTCCCTGACAGGGTTTCTGACAGTTTCTGCAGAAATCTTTCGGCTGTACAAACTCACAGTTCCATCAGCTATTTGGCTGGTCTTAGACAATCCCACAGGTGAAGAAGCCGGATGTAGAGGTCTTGGTCTGGCATGGTTACATGTGGTCTGCAGTTGTGAGACCGGTTGGACATACTGCCAAATTCTCTAAAAAGACATGGTGGAGAAATTAACATTCAGTTCTTTGGAAACAGCTCTTGTGGACATTCCTGCAGTCAGCATGCCAATTGCACGCTCCCTCAAAACTTGAGACATCTGTGGCATTGTGTTGTGTGACAAAACTGCACTTTCTCTGTCATTTTATTGTCCCCAGCACCAGGTACACCTGTGTAATGATCATGCTGTTTAATCAGCTTCTTGATATGCCACACCTATCACTATCAGGTGGATTGATTATCTTGGCAAAGAAGAAAAACTTACTAACATGAATGTAAACAAATGTGTGCATAAAATGTAAGATAAATAAGCTTTTTGTGTGTGTGAAACATTTCTGGGATCTTTTATTTCAGCTCATGAAACAATTTACATGTTGCATTTATATTTTTGTTCAGTGTAATATTTGCATCAAACGTTTTAGGGTCTATACACAGATTGACTACATAGCTACACATTCATAGGCAGGAGTTAGCTATGTCACTTCAGTTGCATTGCATGGCAAATATCTTCAATCATTAATGTTAACGATTCTACAATAAAGAACAATGATAAGTGATTGACTTGAACAACAAGGCAAGCTTACAAAATTGTATATTCAATTTGCAGTAAATGCTTTAACTAGATTCTTTACATTCACTGAGTTTCACAAGATGACAGCCTGGTTTGCTGGTTACAATTCATACAAATGTCAAATGGCCATGTAGCAAGTTAAATGTATAGCCAGACGGCTAATGTTAGCTAGTCAGCTAATTCGTTAAATATAGATTATCGTGAAATAACTTTACGACAATTAAATATGCATAATTGTTATTCTCTACCTTAACTAACATAGTCTTCTTAACTGTACATTTTGTGCATGATTCATTAGGAAGTTACAATTACTTACATTTGCTTACATCCTAGTATTTTTATCAGCCATCATTCCGGAAGCAACTATTGAGCTTTGGGTCGCAGAACTTCATGGGAGTTTTGAGTACCACTCCGTAGGAGGTCAGCAACTCGATTCACTTCGTTTGGAGGGCCAACTAGAGGGCTGAAAAGATACTATGCCTCACTCAAAGTTGAATTGAAACACAACGTCCACTTCATATGGCTCGCAGGATCGCGCAAAGTGGAGAGGGAGGGCTAGGGGAAGGGATAATGGGGAGGGCTGGGGGGAGGGGTATTGGCAATAAGTCAAATACTCCCAAGTGTATAGGCAGGCAGTGCATGGCTGGGTAAAACATTTCGGTTCAGGAGCCAAAATGGATCGCAATAGTTCTTTATTCCCACAGATTCACTGCATAATGTGTCAAATGAGGAAACTGTGTTGCAAGATGTGCTGATGCTGTGGCCATATGCCCACAGCCATTGTAGTGGTGCTGTGTTGCATGTGGATGGTGCTTAATGAGAGTGTGCGTGTCTGCGTGCGTACATGCGTGTGTGCGTGCATGTGTCTGACTGTCTGCTTGCGTGCATTTGTGTTTGTGTATGAAAGGGAGAGAGAGAGAGAGAGAGAGAGAGAGAGAGAGAGAGAGAGAGAGAGAGAGAGAGAGAGAGAGAGAGAGAGAGAGAGAGAGAGAGAGAGAGAGAGAGAGAGAGAGAGAGAGAGAGAGAGAGAGAGAGAGAGAAAGTGAATGAACATATGCTGCATTTATTTTGTAATTTTTTATTTAACCTTTATTTAACTAGGCAAGTCAGTTACTGTAAGAACATATTCTTATTTACAATGATGACCTGACCCGGCCAAACCCGGACGACGCTGGGCTAATTGTGCGCCGCCCTATGGGACTCCCAATCACGGCCGGATGTGAGGCAGCCTGCATATGTTCATGCACCTTTTTTAGGACTGTTGATGTGACCGTATTGCCGTCACGTCGGAAGTCATGATTCATGACCTCAGTAAAATTCGACGTGACTGTTGAGTCATGGTAATCTCCACTTATGCACTCTGGACATGCATTAGTAGTACCCAGCTCGCTAACGACGATAAGGTCACTGATAGCCTGGTTTTCAGGGCTCTATGATCCCTCGAACCACTCTGACTTCAATGAAAATGCAATCGAAAATCACATCAAACACTTATCATCAAAACAGTATGAGCTTTTAAAACTCACTTCACTCCAATTGATCAAGTTGAAGAAAGAAGTTCAACAACAGGTTGAAACTGAGTGGAAAACATGGTCGTTGTGGATGTTGTTTCAAAGCTTAACACAATGAAATGGACAGTGCATTCTATGACGAAGATTCATTCAAAACACCTATATACATATGAAAGTTTATGCATATGCATAGGCTTATATATGAGCCCAAGCCCAAAATAAACCTGAATTAAAATAATAATCGTGCCATTACACAATACAAAACCTATGCATATTACGCACAGCAGAAAAACATTTAAAAAATAGGTGATTTAATATACTTAATATAAATTAAACAAATTCAGAGTTTGCCTACAGTTATATTGAATTTGTATTTGATTTTGAATAGCCTAGTAATAGGGCTTTTCCCCCCATAATTAATAGGCTGACACATTACCTGGAGCGACAGAATATCTGACCACCCTTCGTTTCCATCCCCGCCCCTCTCTCCTTCATTCCTTTCTTAAACGAGCAGAGAGAGGGGCTCTCAACAATTAAAGGAAATATGTTTAGTTCTGAAAACACGTTACTACTTGGTTTCCCAAATGAAGCATTGGGCATATGCAGGAACAGAGTTGGCGAGCCCATGGCACACAGAGTTTGGGCGGAATATCACCTGTCGTGCAACATAACTAGCTAGTTAGTTGGCTAGCTAGCACACAATTACAAGTTAGTATTTCTTGATCCACTAAAAAAATGTAACAAATCAATTATATACACATAATGACTTGTTGCTACCAGATGCACTAAACAAAATCATCAGACAATGTTTGTTTCCTGTTTATCATCCGTTTGCTCTGGTAGTGTTACATTGGGCTAGCACAGTAAATAACCACAGAAGTGGCTTAATGTGAAGGTAGAGAAAGAACAGCTTATCTTGTTCGACAGTAATATAACTAAACTAAATGTATCTAGCATACGCGTTCAATGTTTGACGGCCACATTTGACGGCCACATTGTTTTCATCCAAGTTAGCTAGCAGCAGTAATTACCCCACTATTAACCTCTCTCTCCCCCCTCACTAATCTGTCGCAACTATATTTTATCCAGGTTTATTGCCCACTTAGTTTCAATCAAGAAACATAGTGTAGTTTAAATGAATTGCTAGCTTATGTTTGGCATGCATTATTGACCTCACGTTTCGAGACCAAGCTTGTGGTTTGTTTACATGTATTAAAGCAGATGCCAGTGCTGACACCTTGTGGTGGTAATGTTGAACTGCATATTAATTACACCAGGATGATACATTACATGAACCAAACAAATTGCAACTTCATTTCAAGCAACACGTATTTTGAAATTAAATCAAATTAAACTTAAATTATTCCTTTCTACACCTTCTTGACAGTGATATTTGTCCAGTAGCTGTGGAAGTTAAATCTGGTATGCTTCAACTCATTTTTTTTAACCTTTATTTTACTAGGCAAGTCAGTTAAGAACAAATTCTTATTTTCAATGACAGCCTAGGAACAGTGGGTTAACTGCCTGTTCAGGGGCAGAACGACAGATTTGTACCTTGTCAGCTCGGGGATTTGAACTTGCAACCTTCCGGTTACTAGTCCAACGCTATAACCACTAGGCTACCCTGCCACCCCATTAATTGTCTAATGAAAGAGAAAAACCCACACACTGATCTTGCCAGTATCAATCAGCATTTTCTTTCAAGTTATTTGTGAATTATTAACAGACACAAGTTCTCAGGTGTGAGTGCTTTTCCTATTTCTAATAGTAGAATTTCAAATGGAGAAAACATAAGCAATGTGTGAGGATTTGCGAATCCTGTTTCAGTATAGAATTGACAAGTCACATGTACAAATGCATTGGACATGCCCACGAGGCCAATACTATTCCCATCATGTCTGCATTGGGCATGCATGCCATAAATAATCTCACATCCACCGTAAACAAAAGGGTAGAGCATAGATAGTAGAGGCAAGACAAAAATCGCGGCGAAGGGGAACTTTTACATGGGTTGCAAAGAAGCTATGTAAATGTACGAGTTCCATCACTGTACTGTATGGCTGACCGGGACAGGACGCAAACCCTTATAAAAGTACACTTGTAGCTAGAGTAGCATGCCAACGACTAGAGAATGAGGACAGTGAGTGTAGCAGAATAAAGCAAATGGGCACAAAATTGCAGGAGGAGATTATCCCGCAGCCGAGATGCTTACAGTATTAAAAATAGAGATACATTCATGATGGACAGGAGGCGAAAACTACCTCAAGTCTCAGGGGGGATGACATCACATCACAGGGCTACTAGAACTCACCTGCAGCACACATCTGTTACAGTAACCCCTCTTTCCCCTCCTCCTATGCCACAGACACTATAACTCAATTTAGCAGAACCAAATACCCACAAAATTAATTCTGTGGGTGCCAGGTTGACTCAGTCCACACAGTCTACTCTGCTGACTGCTTAGGTTGATGAGGAGAAGGAGGTCAGTGAGTGTAACAGAGGGGTGAGTCTGCAGCACATGTGAGCTATTTCACAGGTGAGTGCCAGACTCTTTCTCAATTCACCCTTCCTCGATTCCTCTCCTTGTCTCCTTCTAAAAACCCTTTGGAGAAAAAGAGGGGTCAGAGGGGAGGGACCTTGTACCTTCTCATACAGTACAGTTGCAATACAATACTTGTGAAGAGATAGGATGTGATTAATCAAGGAAAGACTCAGTGAAAAAGCCATATTTGCCATCATGGGGGAATGTCACCCGCCCTGAGACCTAAACTACTGTTATCCTAGCCCAACCAAGATCACAGTTTTGGTAAAATAATTGACTCTGCTTTGTGGGTATGAAGGGCTGTTGTGGACAGGGGTTGAATCCAAGGTCAGCAATACAGGGATTGTTACACCCCCACCAATGATCAAAGACATCAGCTGCACCTGCAAATCTGTGCAATATCATCAGACTAAATGAGAGAACAAACAGATAATGTTCAATGACAAAAAAACACATTATACTTAATTCAAAGAATCAACACATTATTTAATATCATACAAAGAACGCCTATGTAAATGGTTAGTGGGTTTAGACATTCATCTTACTCCAAAACAAGAGATGATTGAATAGTTAAATGAATAGTGTCTAATACAATGTAATGCTGTTGGAATGAGTGGAGGACCAAGGTGCAGCGTGGTACGTGTTCATCTTTATTATTTGAACTGAACACGGATGAACAAAAAAACAACGAAGAGAACGAACGAAACCGAAACAGTTCTGTCTGGTGCAGAAAGACACAAAACAGAAAACAACTACCCACAAAAACCCTGTGGGGAAAAGCTACCTAAGTATGGTTCTCAATCAGAGACAACGATCGACAGCTGTCCCTGATTGAGAACCATACCCGGCCAAAACAAAGAAATACAAACACATTGAACATAGAATGCCCACCCAAATCACACCCTGAACCCAAAAATAGAGACATAAAAAGCTTTACGGTCAGGGTGTAACATAAAAATAATAAGCAGAATGTTAGTGCTGGGCATGTTGTAGGTCTATGCATTGTTACTTTTAACATTATTTATGTAGTCCTACAACCTATTCTAACAGTAAACCAGTAGCATATATAACCCATTTGCAATATACCCTTCAGTCTCTAAAAGACTTGGGAATTTCTTTGGGACCTTCATCCACAGACAGGGTTTAGCAGCTTTCACAGGTCTCAGTATCTGAGATTAGGAAACATAGAAATTAGACTAGGACTTGTTTCATTATTCTCAAGTCGTATAACATTTGATATTTTTTGTATTGTTTATGTATTGTCATAGTTCTCTCTTTGGGACTGGAAATCTGTTCATTAGCTAGTTAACTTAGCTACTAACTAGATAACTAACTTGTCATTTTTAGAAGATCAAGCTGAGGATTGTGTCATTAAGAAAACATAAGCAATGTGTGAGGATTTGCGAATCTAGTCGGGCGTGCGGGTGCAGGCAGCGAACGGTTGAAAAGCATGCATTTGATTTTACTAGCGTTTAAGAGCAGTTGGAGGCCAAGGAAGGAGTGTTGTATGGCATTGAAGCTTGTTTGGAGGTTAGATAGCACAGTGTCCAAGGGCCAGAAGTATACAGAATGGTGTCGTCTGCGTAGAGGTGGATCAGGGAATCACCCGCAGCAAGAGCAACATCATTGATATATACAGAGAAAAGAGTCGGCCCGAGAATTGAACCCTGTGGCACCCCCATAGAGACTGGCAGAGGACCGATTTGACACACTGAACTCTGTCTGCAAAGTAGTTGGTGAACCAGGCAAGGCAGTCATTAGAAAAACCGAGGCTACTGAGTCTGCCTTTAAGAATAGGATGATTGACAGAGTCGAAAGCTTTGGCCAGGTCAATGAAGACGGCTGCACAGTACTGTCTTTTATCGATGGCGGTTATGATAGCGTTTAGTACCTTGATCGTGGCTGAGGTGCACTCGTGACCGGCTCGGAAATCAGATTGCACAGCGGAGAAGGTACGGTGGGATTCGAGATGGTCAGTGATCTGTTTGTTGACTTGGCTTTCGAAGACCTTAGATAGGCAGGGCAGGATGGATATAGGTCTGTAACAGTTTGGGTCCAGGGTGTCTCCCCCTTTGACCGTGGCAGCTTTCCAATCTTTGGGGATATCAGACGATACGAAAGAGAGGTTGAACAGGCTGGTAATAGAGGGTCCATATTGTCAAGCCCAGCTGATTTGTATGGTTCAGGTTTTGCAGCTCTTTCAGAACATCTGCTATCTGGATTTGGGTAAAGGAGAAGCTGGGGAGGCTTGGGCGAGTAGCTGCGGGGTGGGTGGAGCTGTTGGCCGAGGTTGGAGTAGCCAGGAGGAAGGCATGGCCAGCCATTGAGAAATGCTTGTTGAAGTTTTCGATTATCATGGATTTATCGGTGGTGACCGTGTTACCTAGCCTCAGTGCAGTGGGCAGCTGGGAGGAGGTGCTCCTGTTCTCCATGGACTTTACAGTGTCCCAGAACTTTTTGAGTTAGAGCTACAGGATGCCAATTTCTGCTTGAAAAAGCTAGCCTTTGCTTTCCTGACTGACTGCGTGTATTGGTACCTGACTTCCCTGAACAGTTGCATATCGTGGGGACTACTCGATGCTATTGCAGTCCGCCACAGGATGTTTTTGTGCTGGTCGAGGGCAGTCAGGTCTGGAGTGATCCAAGGGCTATATCTGTTCTTAGTTCTGCATTTTTTGAACGGAGCATGCTTATTATCTAAGATGGTGAGGAAGTTACTTTTAATGAATGACCAGGCATCCTCAACGAACGGGATGAGGTCAATATCCTTCCAGGATACCCGGGCCAGGTCGATTAGAAAGGCCTGCTCACAGAAGTGTTTTAGGGAGCGTTTGACAGTGATGAGGGGTGGTTGTTTGACTGCGGACCCGTAGCGGATACAGGCCATGAGGCAGTGATCGCTGAGATCCTGGTTGAAGACAGCGGAGGTGTATTTGGAGGGCCAGTTGGTCAGGATAATGTCTATGAGGGTGCCCATGTTTACAGATTTAGGGTTGTACCTGGTGGGTTCCTTGATGATTTGTGTGAGATTGAGGGCATCTAGCTTAGATTGTAGGACTGCTGAGGTGTTAAGCATATCCCAGTTTAGGTCACCTAACAGAACAAACTCTGAAGCTATGTGGGGGGCGATCAATTCAAAAATGGTGTCCAGGTCACAGCTGGCAGCTGAGGGGCATCGGTAGCAGGCAGCAACAGTGAGAGACTTATTTCTGGAGAGATACATTTTTTAAATTAGGAGTTTGAACTATTTGGGTATGGACCTGGAAAGTATGACATTACTTTGCAGGCTATCGCTGCAGTAGACTGCAACTCCTCCCCCTTTGGCAATTCTATCATGACGGAAAATGTTATAGTTGGGTATGGAAATCTCAGAAATTTTGGGTGCATTCCTAAGCCAGGATTTAGACACGGAAATGACATCAGAGTTGGCAGAGTGTGCTAAAGCAGTGAGTAAAACAAACTTAGGGAGGAGGCTTCTGATGTTGACATGCATGAAACCAAGGCTTTTTCGATCACAGAAGTCAACAAATGAGGGTGCCTGGGGACATGCAGGGCCTGGGTTTACCTCCACATCACCTGTGGAACAGAGGAGGAGTAGGATGAGGGTGCGGCTAAAGGCTATCAAAACTGGTTGCCTGGAGAATTGGGGACAAAGAATAAAAGGAGCAGATTTCTGGCAGTGGTAGAATATATTCAGGGCATAATGCACAGACAGGAGTATGGTGGGGTGCAGGTACATCGGAGGTAAGCCCAGGCACTGGGTGATGATAAGAGAGGTTGTATCTCTGGACATGCTGGTTGTAATGGGTGAGGTCAATGCATGTGTGGGAGGTGGGACAAAGAAGGTATCAGAGGTATGAAGAGTGGAACTAGGGGCTCCATTGTAAACTAAAACAATGATAACTATCCTGAACAACAGTATACAAGGCATATTGACATTTGAGTGAGACATACAGCGAGACATAAAGTAATCGCAGGTGTTGATTGGGAGAGCTATCTAAAACAACAGGTGAAACAACAACAGCTAATCAGCTAACACAACAACAGCAGGTAAAATGGCGATGACTAGGCAGAGAGGGTCGGATTAACTACACACAGAGCCTGAGTTTGCGGCTGGGGCCGACAGATTAAAAAAATAAGTAAACAGAATGGAGTATCGGGATTAATGGACAGTCCAGCAGGCATCAGCTATGTAGCCAAGTGATCATAGTGTCCAGGGGGCAGCAGTAGATGGAACAGGGAAGCCGCCACTACGCTAGCACGCGGGCGACACAGCGTTTAAAGTTAGTAGCCCGGGGCTAGTAAGAGCGTCTGCTCCGACAGAGGCCGGTTGAAGGCACAGCGGATGGATTATTTGTCGGCAGGCCAGTCGTGGTGATGCGGCGGGGCGGCGTGTCGACAGAGAATCCAAGCCAGATGGCGAAAGAGGTATTGTAGAATTTAGTTTGCTAGCCGGGAGATGCGCCTGGCACACGGCTAACTGGTGCTAGCTTCATGGCAGTGGCGTTAGCCACTATAGCCAATTGGTAGCAGTGGTGTTCCGGTGCCAAGTTCACAGCAAGGATCTGGTGGAGTATTGGGCTCTAGCCGTGTATGAGTGGGGTTTGGGTGAACAGCTGAGTAGTAGTGGAGGTGGGCCTCATGGATAGCTTCGGTACTGGGTGCCACGGTGAGTGCAAGCTAGCTGTGAGCTAGCTAGCTGCAAGCAAGCTGTAAAGATCAGATGTAGTGGTCCAGGGAGAGACAGTCCGATACTGGTAGACTGGCGAGTATTATCCAGGCTAAACACAGGGCTGGTATCTGTGCAGAAGGTAAAAGCTGCTAGCAGTGGCTAACAATGACTAAATAGCTTGTAGCTAATAAGCTGGTTTGCTTCTGGAGGTTCTTGAATGTGTTCTAAAATAAAAAATAATAGCGATTCCGTATCACATTGGGTGAGGCAGGTTAACGGAAGGTATAATTGAATGAAAAATTGAAAAGAGATTGAAAATAAAATTGAAATATATATACAAAAAATATGAAAAATACAAAAGTACACGAGAGGACAAACAAAACACGTCTTCATTGCTACGCCATCTTGGATTCGGTTTACAGTCTAGCCAGATAAAGCAAAGCAGTGAGACTAAAATTTGTTCCAGTCATTGGCAGCAGAGAACTAGAAGGAAAGGTGGCCAAAGAAGGTGTTGGCTTTTGGGATGACCAGTGAAATATACCTGCTGGAGTGCATGCTGCGGGTGGGTGTTGCTATGGTGACCAGTGAACTGAGATAAGGCAGAGCTTTACCTAGCAAAGACTTATAGATGACCTGGAGCCAGTGGGTTTGGCGGCGAATATGTAGCAAGGACCAGCCAATGAGAGCATACAGGTCGCAGTGGTAGGTAGTATATAGGGCTTTAGTGAAAAAACGTATGGCACTGTGATAGACTGCATCCAATTTGCTGAGCAGAGTGTTGGAGGCTATTTTGTAAATAACATTGCCGAAGTCAAGGATCGGTGGGATAGTATGTTTTGTTTGGCAGCATGAGTGAAGGAGGCTTTGTTGCGAAAGAGGTAGCAGATTCTAGATTCAACTTTGGATTGGAGATGATTAATGTGAGTCTGGAAGGAGAATTGACAGTCTAGCCAGACACCTAGATATTTATAGCTGTCCACATTTTCTAAGTCAGAACTGTCCAGAGTAGTGATTCTAGTCGGGCCGGTGGGTGCGAGCAGCAATCGGCTGAAGAGCATGCATTTAGTTTTATTAGTATTTAAGAGCAGTTGGAGGCCACGGAAGGAGTGTTGTATGGCGTTGAAACTCGATTGAAGGTTTGTTTAAACAATGCCCAAAGAAGGGCCAGATGTATACAGAATGGTGTTGTCTGCTTAGAGGTGGATCAAAGAATCACCCGCAGCAAGAGCGACATCATTGATGTATACAGAGAAAAGAGTTGGCCCGAGTATTGAACCCTGTAGCACCCCCATAGAGACTGCCAGATGTCCGGACAACAGGCCCTCCGATTTGACACACTGAACTCTATCTGAGAAGTAGTTGGTGAACCAGGCGAGGCAGTCATTAGAGAAACCAAGGCTGTTGAGTCTGCCGATAAGAATACGGTGATTGACAGAGTCGAAAGCCTTGGCCAGATTGAGGAAGACGGCTGCACAGTACTTTTATTGATGCCGGTTATGATATCATTTAGGACCTTGAGCGTGGCTGAGGTACAACCGTGACCAGCTCAGAAACCAAATTGCATAGCGGAGAAGGTATGGTGGGATTCGATATGGTCGGTGATCTTCACTTAGCTTTTGACGACTTTAGAAAGGCAGGGCAGGATGGATATAGGTCTGTAACAGTTTGGGTCTAGAGTGTCTTCCCCTTTGATTCCAATCTTTAGGAATCTCAGACAATACGAAAGAGAGGTTGAACAGACTAGTAATAGGGGTTGCAACAATGGCAGCGGATAATTTTATGAAGAGAGGGTCCAGATTGTCTAGCCCATCTGATTCGTAGGGATCCAGATTTTGCAGCTCTTTCAGAACATCAGTTGCCTGGATTTGGATGAAGGAGAAGTGTGAGGGGCTTATGCCAGTTGCTGTGGGGGGTGCAGAGCTGTTGGCGGGGGGTTGGGGTAGCCAGGTGGAAAGCATGGCCAGCCGTAGAGAAATGCTTATTGAAATTCTCGATTATCGTGAATTTATCAGTGGTGACAGTGTTAACTAGTGCAGTATCTCAGTGCAGTGGGCAGCTGCGAGGGGGTACTCTTATTCTCCATGGACTTTACAGCGTCCCAAAACTTTTGCGAATTTGTGCTGCAGGATGCAAATTTCTGTTTGAAAAGGCTAGCCTTTGCTTCCTACCTGACTGTGTGTATTGGTTCCTGACTTTCCTGAAATGTTGCATATCGCGGGGACTCTTCGATGCTAGTGCAGTACGCCACAGAGTGTTTTTGTGCTGGTCAAGGGCAGTCAAGTCTGGAGTGAACCAAGGGCTATATTATAAGCATATCTTGTCTGCTAAATGAACAATTCTACAGCCTGTGGCATGGCGCATAGCCAGATAATATACAGTAGGCCAACTCACATTCTGAACTTCTGAAATATATTTGCTTGACATCATAATGTTTCTTTAGACCTGCTTAAAATAAATAATGTATTTATCGTTATGGTGTATGTTCAATTGACTTATTCAACTCTTTTTAAATGTCGACATTCCAAAGGCACGCATCAGGGCTTGCATGCTGCTTGTCTGCGTGGGTGCCTGGTGATGCTAAACATGTTTATGTTAATTAACGATAAATTACCGTGAGCCAGCCTTTTGCATGACAATAACCGTCTGACAAAATGTCATGACCACCACAGCCCTATCATATGCAAATGCACATACATCTCTTGTCAGTCCTTTGAGTAATTACAGTGGGGTGTTCTACAAGAGCAAAGTGATTCCCAGACTGTGTGATCTAAAGTTATCAGAAGACCGTCATTCATATCTCTCACTGGTACTGTATGTCAATGGCAGAGCCTTTGTCTAGCATGCATAGCAGCAGATCAGTGCAGTAGCTATACCTTTGCTGTATTCTTCACAGGAATTATGCTTTAAAACCAATGTGCTAGCTGACAGAACAAAGTTACTCACAGAGTTTGAGAAAGGAGCTGAATTACTCTGACTTGAGACAAACCTCAAAGACCACAAATCAAAAGGTGTGTTCAGTGATATTCAAATAGGCTGTGAAGTTTCTCACCCGTCTCATGTTGCATGAATACAGGATCAATGAGTAACTGTGCAACGCTCTACACAGGACTCTAGAATCTAGAACAGGGAAACAAATTTTGCAGTAACGAAACATTCGGTCTTTACTGAGATCTGGAGGGCCGCACTTAAAATCTGTTATATTTCCTCATCAAAATTTGCCAACATTAGTTCTCTATCCATCGCTTTTGGAGTTTTCAATGCTCCCTGACTGTCTAACATTTGTTTCGATGACTATTAGCAAGCTGGACAGAGTGAAAAGACTATAAATGTAGGCCCATTATCATTTCTGCACAGTTTCAATTTGATTTTAGTCATTTCAATGCCATCCCCCCCTGCTGTAATGTTGTTTTCTGAGACGTTTAGATTCTCCTAGATTTTGGAGTCCTGGATTGGAATAATCAATATGTTTTTGCCTTCCGTGGTTGTGCTTGGTCAACCTTGAGTTTGTCTGTTTCTGTTTCAGGACCCATACAAGTTTGTTAAAGGGGAGGGATCGGCTTCTCTATTATTCTGTTTCACCTCATTTAGTCCAGGGTCATTCTTGAATTGTGGTAGTAACCGCTGTCCCTTGACTTTCGCTCCATGTAAAAACACTATAAATGACAAATGACAAAAACATGACAAATAATAAGTCCTCCAGTTTATTTAACCTATTATTTTACAATAAAACATACTGTGCCTTCGGTGCATCCTGATTCCATTGATCATCCTTGAGCTGTCTCTTGCTTGGAGTCCACCTGTGGTAAATCCAATTGACTGGACATGATTTGGAAAGGCACAAACCTGTCTAAATAAGGTTCCACAGTTGACAGTGCATGTCAGATCAAAAACCAAGCCATGAGGTTGAAGGAATTGTCCATAGAGCTCCGAGACAGTTGTGTCGAGGCACAGATCTGGGGAAGGGTACTAACAAATGTCTGCAGCATTGAAGGTTTCCAAGAACACAGTGGCCTGCATCATTCTTAAATGGAGGAATTTTGGAACCACCAAAACTCTTCCTCGTGGCCGCCCGGCCAAACTGAGCAAATGGGAGAGAAGGGCCTTGGTCAGGGAGGTGACAAAGAACCCGATGCTCGCTCTAGAGTTCTTCTGTGGAGATGGGAGAACCTTCCAGAAGGACAACCATCTCTGGAGCACTCTACCAAGCAGGCCTTTATGGTAGTGGCCAGATGGAAGCCACTCCTCTGTTAAAGGCACACGACAGCCCACTTGGAGTTTGCCAAAAAGCAGCTAAAGACTCTCAGACCATGAGAAACAAGATCCTCCCGTCTGATGAAGCAAGATTGAACTCTTTGGCCTGAATGCCAGCGTCATGTCTGGAGGAAACCTGGCACCATCCCTACTGTGAAGCATGGTGGTGGTAGCATCATGCTGTGGGGATGTTTTTCCGCAGCAGGGACTGGGAGACTAGTCAGGATCGAGGCAAAGATGAACGTAGCAATAGAGAGATCCTTGCAGCGACGCTCCCCATTCAAACTGACGATCTTGAGAGGATCTGAAGAGAAGAATTGGAGAAACTCCTCAAATATAGGTGTGCCAAGCTTGTAGCGTCATACCCAAGAAGACTCAAGATTGTAATCGCTGCCAAAGGTGCTTTAACAAAGTACTGAGTAAGGGGTCTGAATACTTATGTAAATGTGATATTTCATTTAATATATATATAAATTTTAAAACTATTTTAGAATAAGGCTGTACTGTCCTGTGCTGTATGTATTTTATACTGCAAACGTCTATTTGTAGGTATTGTAAAAACTACTTGGGGATATAAAATTGGCTTGTCTCACTGGTGAATGCAGAGGTGTAGTGACATGTTTTGCTGATTTAGAAATATCTATCTATTTTTTTTAATGTTAACTAGACAATGAACAAAAGTATTTAATATATTGTATAGAAGGCTTTTAAAATATCTTTTCTACTGGTATGTCCCGCAGTTGTCAGTGATGTTACTGGCTGGAAAATCACTGATTGAAAATATGTAATACATGTTATAATATGTTGTAATATACCTTGAGCATTCTCTCCAGTGGCAAACTGTTATCGGGGGAGGGTTCCATATTAAAGACAATTATTAGCTAATCACGCTCTTTCACTATGTCATAAATTGTAGGTTGTCATTGATCATTTGGGTGTGTCTAAATCCAAAGTGTAACTTTGTGTCAATTTGAATGAAAGGAAATAACATTGTGAGCAAAATGATTAATCATATTACTTTAGTCAATTATTTTTAAAGGATGTATGACCTTCAATATGAGCATTTGTGGCTTCCATTTAAGAAAATCCTAATTTACCTAAATATTCTCGCGGGTGTTACCATCATTGGTGTGCTACTGGTGGCACAAAGTCATCATGGTCAACATGATTAAAAGTTATCATGGTCAACATGAGTCAAAGTCATTAAGCTCCCATATTAGTTGATTTATAGAATGGGAAGATGTACCCAAATACATTTAAACTATTTTCCAAAATGCCATGCTCAAATGCTATCGTATTTCAAGAACGACACTCCATTTCTACATTGTTTTCAAGCCAATCCTCAAACACCCACAGCTTCCACTTTGAAACACCTAGACCCTCCACTCCATGATGAATCATTATCAGTTCAAAATGGTGTGAATACTTTTGTTCACCATCTCTTTCTTTTTCCGCCCGTCCCTTTTTTCAGGTAATAATTATCGGTACCAAAAAAAAGAAAGAGTTTGAAATCATTTAATTTGATTCTTTTCAGTTTATGGTCGCCTTCTTCGATTTCCATATTCTGTGTGGAAGGTAACCCCCGAGGGCTGTGACGAACTGTCATCCTTCCCCTGGGGGCAGGTAGAGCTCTGAGAGCTGCTCTCTGGAGATCCCTAATGATGAGGCTCCCTTTTGAACGGATCGGCCTTGCCACGGCCTATCACTTAGCTTAACTAAGCAGGAGAGAGAGAGGGGGAAGTTGACAGGAAGAAAGACAGAACGAAGGAGAGTGGCGGCGAGAGAGGAGGAGACAGAGAGAGAGAGTGAGAGTGACGGAGAGACAGAGAGAGATGTGGGGGGGTAGAGGGAGATGATGAGAGAGAGAGAGAGAGAGAGAGAGAGAGAGAGAGAGAGAGAGAGAGAGAGAGAGAGAGAGAGAGAGAGAGAGAGAGAGAGAGAGAGAGAGAGAGAGAGAGATAATCAACTTCTTGGCATGTATGAACCTCTCCTTTTCTCTTCTCCGCACAGTTTGAAGCAGGTGTCTCAGAGGGCTAGAGTCATGCTGGTTTTCCTTCCTCCAAGGCAAATTATTTATCCATATCATTGACTGGCCAGAGATAACACATTGGCTACCTGGTCAGTCAAGTATAACTAAGAATCTGATTAAATTGTAAGGATTAAAACCGGCAGACAGTGCAGCCCTACAGCACCAAGTGTGCAGTGAGCAAACTTAAACATTCAAGACTAACTTTGCCATGATTTAATTTGACAATAAATCAATAATAAATGCCTAGCGATTTAAGCACGGGAAATCACAATGTTTACCCATCTATCTTGCAAATCTCAAGGTGCGTCAGACAACTTCACAACAACTCATATAATCATAAAGTATATAAAGCGCTCAAAGCCATAACACAGATGTTGTTGTACCAAAATACAGTACGGGCATACAGTGTAATGTAAATATGAACACGATAAATCTAGACGACTAGAGCTTAATCAGTGTGTATCCATTAGATGCTCTTCACCAGCTACACTTAGATTGTCTTCAATCATTCAGTAAGTGATGCTGTGGCATTTCACACTCACATTACCCAAAACAGCCTTGGTTTAGCTCATTCCCCCCTCTCCATCCCTTCATCTCTTCATCTCTCTTCCTCCAAAACATCCCAAGGCTTCTCTCCCTGCAATTTTCAGTTTAGATTGATTTTAGCTCTCCTGGAAGCCAATTTGGCCTGTTTGCATGTTCTTATATTCTCGAGATAGGATTTGCAGGGGGATTGTTGTTAGCTGAAGAGAGACAACAGTGGTGAGAAGTGGGGGATCAGATCTCATATTAAAAATAATGTTAATGGCTATAAATATCAGCAGTCTAGGGGAGGGAGGCACCGACTAGGCCTGTCTGTCTTTCTATCTTTTTCTTTGTACATTATTAAATCACGCGAGTGATGGAAACACCTGGGACAGAGAGAGAGAGAGAGAGAGAGAGAGAGAGAGAGAGAGAGAGAGAGAGAGAGAGAGAGAGAGAGAGAGAGAGAGAGAGAGAGAGAGAGAGAGAGAGAGAGAGAGAGAGAGAGAGAGTGTGTGTGTGTGTGTGTGTGTGTGTGTGTGTGTGTGTGTGGTGCGTGCGTGCGTGCGTGCGTGCGTGCGTGCGTGCGTGCGTGTGTGTGTGTGTGTGTGTGTGAGAGAGAGAGAGAAATATACTGTATAGATTGCGGGTATGTGTATGATGTGTGTGTGTCTACATCTAAGTACATGTGTGTGCATCTTCGCTGACAGGTGGAGAATTGTGAGATTGTGTGCTGTTGGAGCGTGGCAGTGGGGAGACTCTGCTATGTCTCCTTAATACAGCTGACTACCCAGCTAGCACATAACGTTCTGAGAATGATATGTTTCTTAGAGCTTGGTGGGAGCGTGGCTGTCCTATGGGTATTTTTTGCATCTTTCTGGGAGTGGTGCAGGATAGTTGCTTGGCTTTGGTACACTCTCAGCATATTTAATCAACTTGGGAAAAAAACGACTTATTGGTATTTCATTTACATTAAACAAAAGTTTCCTAAAAGTTCAAACATGGTTACATTTAATTGAAACAAGTGTAATGTTCTAGTAACGTTCTCCAATTGCTTTAGCATTGGGAATGGTCTCAAATCGTTCAGATAATGTTAAGAAACATTGTTCTTCTGTGGGAAATTGTTCTTCTATGTAAAGTCATGTTCTCTAATTGTTCCAAGAACATTAAAAGACAATGTTCCTCTGTCAGAATTTCAATACTTCAGCATAATATTTCCTACAGGTTTCCTCATGGTCCATAGAAATAACAAGAAAACTTGAGTTATGTTCAGAGACTGTTACAAGAATGTTATTTTAAAACATATACATTCCGTTCTCAGCATAAACAAAACTCTCTCTATACTCTAACCTGTTAAGTGTGTCCAGGTGTGTTGGCACCAGCCACTAATTGACCAATCCTGATACTAACGAGTGCTTTTTTTCTTTGAATTGGGGACCAAAACGAACAGCTTTATAAGCGTAATAAAAACAAGGCATGCTAGCTCCATCCTTGTGGCACAGTGCACTAATTCCATGGATAGAGAACAGAAGATCATAGATTCAAATCTCTCTGACGCCTTGCCACAATAAAAAATTTATGTTTGATATTTTGCCTAAGGAAATTCCTAATGCGTAAGGAAATGTATTTCCGTTTGTGCTTGGAGCTGAATTTTTTAAACCCCAAATAATCTAGCAGTGTTATTAAAATAAGCTAGCAGTGTTATTAAAATAATCTAGCAGTGTTATTAAAATAAGCTAGCAGTGTTATTAAAATAAGCTAGCAGTGTTATTAAAATAAGATAGCAGTGTTATTAAAATAAGCTAGCAGTGTTATTAAAATAAGCTAGCAGTGTTATTAAAATAAGCTAGCAGTGTTATTAAAATAAGCTAGCAGTGTTATTAAAATAAGCTAGCAGTGTTATTAAAATAAGCTAGCAGTGTTATTAAAATAAGCTAGCAGTGTTATTAAAATAAGCTAGCAGTGTTATTAAAATAAGCTAGCAGTGTTATTAAAATAAGCTAGCAGTGTTATTAAAATAAGCTAGCAGTGTTATTAAAATAAGCTAGCAGTGTTATTAAAATAAGCTAGCAGTGTTATTAAAATAAGATAGCAGTGTTATTAAAATAAGCTAGCAGTGTTATTAAAATAAGCTAGCAGTGTTATTAAAATAAGCTAGCAGTGTTATTAAAATAAGATAGCAGTGTTATTAAAATAAGCTAGCAGTGTTATTAAGATAAGCTAGCAGTGTTATTAAAAGTCTTATTGAAACATTCAGTAAAAGTTTGAAGGAAGTTATTCAAAAACCTCCAAATAACCTATAATTTCCATTCTTAGAGTGTTAATGAAACGTCCCGCGACAAAATGTAAGGAATCAGAGTAAAACGTTCTCAGATCCTTCCTGCAACCTAAAAATAAACGTTCCCAGAACAGGCAAAATGTTCACTTCTGCTGTCAGAATGGAATCTTTTAAATGACCGGTCAGGAAACATATGGCTTCATTCCCACAACCAACGTGAAACCAAAAACATATGTTCCCACAACTTCCAAGGAACCAAATGTGCTAGCTGGGTACATCCTAGGACACACACAGCACACACGCACATGTCACACTGCACACTAAGATAAAAGACAAAAAAGTCAAGCTAGTTCTCTTAAACTCCTGTGAAGTAAAGTCAGAAGGAAAAGTGATGTGTGCAGAGAGGGGGAAGAGGGAATAAAGAGAGAGTTAAGACACAGACGTCATCTGGAGGACTAGCAGGAGAGAGAGCGAGAGAAAGAGGAGGAAGAAAGAAATCGGGGCGGTGGGGAGAGGGAGGGAAGGAGGAAGGGATGAGGCTACACTCTGTGAGAAGAAATCCACAGCATCTTTGCATTTAAAAACCTAAACTTTAGGATATAAAAGGCAGGAGCAGAAAAGCAGGACACAAAGGAATATTTACAATTCCAGAGGAAGAAAAAAAAGGAATGTGTCTTGAGGGTGAGTGTCAAGACGCTCATCATATCTTAGATGTCAGAAGATATAGTGGCAATTGTTGACAGACTTTGCAGAGGTAGTCACTGTTATTCCATAGAGATAGAGGGAGAGAGAGAGAGACAAAGAGAGAAATAAAGAGAGGCAAGTGAACTTCCCCAACTCCCTCTCCTCCATCTCTCTAAACAATGTTTACTCTCACACCTCTGACATCAAACAACGAGAGCTATTCGCTCGTAAAACTTTACCTCCATCTCATATTCAAATCGTTCTCTTCAATGACGGAGAGAACAGGTATATAATACTCAGTTAACCCGTGCTGTTCAACTTTCTGCTCCCTCATGGTTTGTCAGTGCACTGAAAATGTATCCGCAGTATTTTTATATATCCAGTAGACATTCAGCAAAAACAACTCCAGCAATTATACGGTATGATGTGTACACACACATTCCTAGCAAGTTATCTTATCAGTTTAAATATCAAGCTGGTGAATCTAAATTTACTGAGAGCATAACCCAACTTGACTGACAGTCCCAACAGCGAGACGGACATATCATGTAATATGATTAAGGGAGAGGGGCGTGCGAGTAGAAACATCTGTGTTAATCATGGCAGGATACTCTAGACATCATATCGACAATGATGTCAACTTGACTGGCAGAAGACCAAGGAGGGGAACCATTTTCAAAACTAGCTTTTGAAAATGAGCAGACATAAAAATCATGTTCACAGACAGAAGAGACTAATCTGCCTCTTAATCGTCTATGAAAACTGCCTTGGACTATTGGATCTTATAGGATACTTTCCCCCAGGGATCACAAGCGTGCGTAGACACCACAGTAAGACACACACACACTAAAACACACACACTGTTGATGTTGACGTTGGAGAAGACTGTGATCGTTGCTGAGCTTCATCCCGCTTCAGAGAAGAGAACTCAGGGAAACTTCAAGCGGGGAGACGCAAGCAGAGAGAGGAGACGAGAGCGCTGTAAAAACAACTGATGATTTTCATCAAAACAGATTGTCAAACCAGATGGGGGAGCTCACCAAAACTGGGGCAGGACGGATGGAAGAGAAGGGGATAGAGACTTTGATTGGCTAAATGTGCTATCTTCAACACACATCAGACTCTACTCCCCTAGTTATAAAATATGGCTTTCCTAAGCACCCTGCTACTCTGCTAACTTGTCGTCGTAAAAGGTCGTTTAGGATTTTAAATATGATACAGTATACTAAATGATTAGTGGAAAACGTTGAATTATAGGCACAAATTCTATGTATCCCAGATAGGTAGGGCTCAATTCAACGGAACTTACATTCAGTATGATTCAGTATGTAATATAGTCAACATGCTTCCAGTGTTCAGAAGTAGTGTGTGTGTGTGTGTGTGTGTGTGTGTGTGTGTGTGTGTGTGTGTGTGTGTGTGTGTGTGTGTGTGTGTGTGTGTGTGTGTGTGTGTGTGTGTGTGTGTGTGTGTGTGTGTGTGTGTGTGTGTGTGTGTGTGTGTGTGTGTGTGTGTGTGTGTGTGTGTGTGTTTGCAGGCAGGGGTTTGTATGAACATAGCTATGGCAGGATAGCTTTGTTTCCAGGCATAGAATCCTCCATTCATCATGAAGTCAGGTCATATATCCAGGGAACACAGCATATCAGTCATTTATCAGACTGAGGGCTCCCCTTTGACCCCTTTAACTGCAACAGATTCATGATTTTAGCTCTCCTGGAAGCCAATTTGGCCTGTTTGCATGTTTTTATATTCTCCAGATGGGATTTACAGGGGGATTGTAGTTAGCTGAAGAGAGACAATTGTGGTGAGAAGTTGGGAGATCAGATCTCATATTAAAAATAATGTTAAGGGCTATAAATATCAGCAGTCTAGGGGTGAGGGGAGGGAGGCACCGACGAGGCCTGTCTGTCTTTCTATCTTGTTCTTTGTACATTATTAAATCACGCGAGTGATGGAAACACCTGGGACAGAGTGTGTGTGTGTGTGTGTGTGTGTGTGTGTGTGTGTGTGTGTGTGTGTGTGTGTGTGTGTGTGTGTGTGTGTGTGTGTGTGTGTGTGTGTGTGTGTGTGTGTGTGTGTGTGTGTGTGTGTGTGTGTGTGTGTGTGTGTGTGTGTGTGTGTGTGTGTGTGTGATCCTTCGTGCAACTCAATGTAATGTGCTGTGTGCATGGTGTGTGTGTCACGTTCTGACCTTTATTTCCTTTGTTTTGTCATTATTTAGTATGGTCAGGGCGTGAGTTGGGTGGGCAGTCTATGTTTGTTTTTCTAGGTTTTGGGTATTTCTATGTTTCGGCCGAGTATGGTTCTCAATCAGAGGCAGGTGTCATTAGTTGTGTCTGATTGAGAATCATACTTAGGTAGCCTGGATTTCACTGTGTGTTTGTTCCTGTCTCTGTGTTTTGCACCAGATAGGGCTGTTTTTGGTTTTTCACGTTTATTGTTTTGTAGTGTTCATGTTTATCTGTTTTTATTAAACATGAGTCAATATAACCATGCTGCGTTTTGGTCCTCCTCTACTTCACCACAGGAAAACCCTGACAGAATCATCCACCGCAACAGGACCAAGCGGCGTGGTAACGGGCAACGGCAAAAGCAGCAGCAGGAGAAGGAACAGAGGCAGCAGCAACAGGAGCAGCAGCAGCAGTGGGAGAGGCTGCACTACTTGGAGAAATGGACTTGGGAGGAGATTCTAGACGGGAAAGGACCCTGGGCAGAGCCAGGAGAATATTGCCGCCCCAAGGCCGAGCTGGAGGCAGTAAAAGCAGAGAGGCGGCATTATGAGGAACTAGCACGGCAGAGCGGATGGAAGCCTGAGAGTCAGCCCCAAAAGGGAGTATGGCTACGCCAGGTAGGAGACCTGAGCCAACTTCCTGTGGTTACCGGGGGCTAGAGAGACCGGGCAGGCACCGTGTTATGCTGTGGAGCGCACGGTGTCCCCAGTGCGGGTGCACAGCCCGGTGCGGTACATTCCAGCTCAGCGTATTTGCCGGGCTAGAGTGGGCATCGAGCCAAGTGCCATGAAGCCGGCTCTACGCATCTGGTCTCCAGTGCGTCTCCTTGGGCCGGCTTACATGGCACCAGCCTTGCGGACGGTGTCCCCGGTTCGCCTGCATAGCCCAGTGCGGGCTATTCCACCTCGCCGCACTGGCAGGGCGACCGGGACCATTCAACCGGGTAAGGTTGGGCAGGCTCGGTGCTCAAATGCTCCAGTGCGCCTGCACGGCCCGGTCTATCCGTTATCACCTCCACACACCAGCCCTCCGGTGGCAGCCCCCCGCACCAGGCTGTCTCTCCGGCTCATCCTTACAGGGGCTCCCGCCTGTCCGGCGCTGCCGGAGCCTTCCTCCTCTCCAGCGCTACCAGAGCTATCCGCCTGTCCGGCGCTGCTGCCGGAGTCTCCCGCCTGTCCGCCTGCTGCCGGAGTCTCCCGCCTGTCCGGCGCTGCTGCCGAGTCTCCCGCCTGTCCGGCGCTGCTGCCGGAGTCTCCCGCCTGTCCGGCGCTGCTGCCGGAGTCTCCCGCCTGTCCGGCGCTGCTGCCGGAGTCTGTCCGGCGCTGCTGCCGGAGTCTCCCGCCTGTCCGGCGCTGCTGCCGGAGTCTCCCGCCTGTCCGGCGCTGCTGCCGGAGTCTCCCGCCTGTCCGGCGCTGCTGCCGGAGTCTCCCGCCTGTCCGGCGCTGCTGCCGGAGTCTCCCGCCTGTCCGGCGCTGCTGCCGGAGTCTCCCGCCTGTCCGGCGCTGCTGCCGGAGTCTGAGGCGCCAGAGCCCCTCAGCCCAGAGGCGCCAGAGCCCCTGCCCCTCTGTCCAGAGCTTCCGACCCTCTGTCCAGTGGGTCATTGAGAGGGGTGGCCATGGTTAGAAAGCCACGGAGGCGGACAATAAAGTGGACTAAGATGATGTTGAAGTGGGGTCCGTGTCCCGTGCCAGAGCCGCCACCGCGGACAGACGCCCACCCAGACCCTCCCCTATAGGTTAAGGTTTTGCGGCCGGAGTCCGCACCTTTGGGGTGGGTGGGGTGGGGGTACTGTCACGTTCTGACCTTTATTTCCTTTGTTTTGTCATTATTTAGTATGGTCAGGGCGTGAGTTGGGTGGGCAGTCTGTTTGTTTTTCTAGGTTTTTGGGTATTTCTATGTTTCGGCCTAGTATGGTTCTCAATCAGAGGCAGGTGTCATTAGTTGTCTCTGATTGAGTATCATACTTAGGTAGCCTGGGTTTCACTGTGTGTTTGTGGGTGATTGTTCCTGTTTCTGTGTTTTGCACCAGATAGGGCTGTTTTCCACGTTTATTGTTTTGTAGTGTTCATGTTTATCTGTTTTTATTAAACATGAGTCAATATAACCACGCTGCGTTTTGGTCCTCCTCTACTTCACCACAGGAAAACCCTGACAGTGTGTGTGGCTTTTGGCTTTCCTATAGGCGTGTGTGTGCGTGTCTGTGTGCTTCTGTGAGTTCTCTCTTCATGCATGCCTGCAGTCTATCTATACTGGATGTGCAGACGTGCATAAGGTTCCCCATAGACTCTCATGGCTGGTGGTGTGATTCTGCATGTGTTGGCCATCATCACATTGCCTCTGGCTACACCTTTCCACTGCTCATCAGCATGCCTGGCATTGATCCACCCTGCAACACAAATCCAATGCATCCTTAAACTGGCATGCTTAGCCATAACACACTGTCTGGGACAGAGCAAAAAATGTGTGTGCTTGCTGTAACGACAGGGAGCTAACACAAATGCTTTATTACTTACCTGAAATATGCCATAATTCACATTATAAACTGGGTAGTTCAAGACCTGAATGTTGATTGGCTGACAGCTGTGGTATATCAGACCGTATACTACGGGTATGACGAAACATTTATTTTTAGTGCTCTAATTATGTTGGTGACCAGTTTATAATAGCAATAAGGCACCTCAGGGGTTTGTGGTATATGGCCAATATACCACGGCTAAGGACTGTATCCAGCCACTCCACGTTGCGTCGTGCTTAAGAACAACCCTTAGTCATGGTATATTAGCCATATACCCCCCCTGTGCCTTATTGCTTAAGTATAGCATCAGATGGGGTGTGAAAGAAACTGGCGAAACGGGCAGTTGATATTTGAATCTGAGAAATGTATTTCCCATTCTCTCTCTGCAGTGGATTGATCGTAGATGAAACGGAAGCCTCCATAGAAGTATCTGTTCTTTATTTTGCCCTTTCCCATGCCTGTAGCGCTCCTCCAAGTCGGCTGTGGAGCCCCAGGCTATTCTGACTCCAGTGAATGTAAGGCAATCCTTCCGGCAAGCTTTATGCTACTCACCTCATATGTTGGTCATATGATGAACTGAGGTTGGACTTGACATGTTGAAACTTGTATTTTTACTGGTTGGCAGAGAGACTGCTCTGATCAATGATGGATCGTCTAGACATCTTCAATAGCTTGATGTTTGTTTTCGGACAACTCAGGGCTGGATTGTAAATTGACTCCCTGAAAAACGTGTTTCTGTGTGGACTATCCTGGCTAAATAGAATAAATGATACAACCATGTAACCCCAATATCTCTCATTGGCATAAGTAGTTGAATGTTTGGCCCAATTTTGGCTCTGACACAAATGCAGATTTACTGTGCCTTCAGAAGGTATTCACACCCATTCACTTTTTCCACATAGTTGGTTGTGTTACAGGCTAAGAAATTCAGTCACCGATACATTACATCATGATGCCAAAAATGTATTTTGTTTGTAGAAAATTTGAGAAATACATTTTTTTAAATTACCCCTTTGTTATGGAAACCAAAATATGTTCAGGAGTAAAAATGCGCTTAATTAAACAGGTTAAATGGACTCATTCTATATTCAATAAGTGGTTAAAATAATTTTAGAATGACTACCCCATCTCTGCACCCCACACATACAGATAATTGTAAGGTGCCTCAATCGAGTAGTGAATTTCAAGCACAGATTCAACCACAAAGACCAGGGAGGTTTTGATTGGGAACCGATTGGTAGATGTGTAAAAAATAAAATTTAAAAAAGCAGACGCTGAAAATCCCTTTGAGCATGGTGAAGTTATTAATTAGGTGTTGGATGGTGCAACAATACAGAGTCAGTACAAAGATACAGGTGTCCTTCATAATTAACTTAGTTTCCGGAGAGGGAGGAAACCGTTCAAGGATTTCACCATGAAGCCAATGGTGATTTTAAAACAGTTACAGAGTTCAATGGTTGTGATATGAGGAAAATTAGGATGGATCAACAACATTATAGTTACTCTACAATACTAACCTACAAGAGAGAGTGAAAAGAAGGAAGTATCTACAGAATAAAAATATTCCAAAAATACGCATCCTGTTTTCAACAAGGTACTTAAGCAAAACTGAAAAAATGTGGCGAAGAACTGTACATTTTGACCTGAATACAACACATTATGTTTGGGGCAAATCCAAAACAACACGTGACTGAGTACCACTCTTCATATGTTCAAGCTTACCAAGAAGACATTGAATGTTTCTGAATGGCCTAGTTACCGTTTTGACTTAAATCGGCTTGAGGATCTATGGCAAGACATGAAAATGGCTTTCTAGCAATGATCAACAACCAACTCGACAGAACATGAAGAATTTTTTAAAGAATAATGGGCAAATATTGTACAATCCAGGTGTGCAAATCTCTTAGAAAGTTTACCCAGTAAATATGCTGCCAAATGTGTTTCTAACTTGTATTGTCTCAGGGGGTTAATACTTATCTAATCAAGATTAATTTGTCTTTTATTTTTCATTCATTCTTAATAAATGTTATAATTTTTCTTCCACTTTGACATTACAGACTATTTTATGTAGATCGTTGACCAAATCTGACTATTAAATCCATATTAATCCCATTTTGTAACACAACAAAATGTGGAAAAAGATGTGCTTTCTGAAGGCACTGTATGTGGTTGAAGTAACATATGTATTGTAAGGTAGACTTCTGCTTTAAATGACCAGTTATGTGTATGTGAGTAGTTGTTATTAATTTAGTGGTGTTGCTTTAACTATGATGATTGTACATGCAGTGTGAGTATATAGTCATGCATGTTACAATGACTCTGTCAAACCTGCAAATCTCAAATAAATATTCATTGTGTTTCTGCTAGTTTAGTTTTGCTGCTTGTTAAAGGAGATAATGCATGGATAGTGGCAGTTTCTCACAGTCCCAAACTCTTCAGTCTATGTCTTAGAAATGCACACCACTTTTCAAATTCTGCCCGTGTAGCCTACTAGCTACATTTAAAATGAAATAATTACTTCTTCATAAATAAACATACCCAGCATAAAGAACAACATTATTATATTATTGAACTTAAACTGGCACAAACCTCTGTAATATTGAATATTAGCTTTAAATCAACTGTTGGTTTGGTGCCTCTGTGGCCTTCGTGTACTATCTTCCTATTCAAATGATGATGCAGTCAGGGAGAAATGTTAGTCAGGCCACAGGAGCTCTTCACCAGACACGTTGATGTCTACGATATTCAGCTCAACATTGTGCATAGGCTGGATTTTTGGAACTCCCAAAAATGTAGCACCAACCTGGATGAGGCTTCAGCGGCTGCAAAAGTGCCAGAAAAGACCACCACACCTTGGTAGTACACGGATTAGTCCCCTTCGAAGGCAAGCTTGTAGTTTCTCATCCCGCACACCGCTTTCAACCTCCTTCCAGAAACTGGGGCAGGTGGAAAGATGGCTATGTGTTGCTGTATCGTTCAAATAGTTAGCTAGCTAGCCAAGCCACATAGATGGACTTGCCATCACTAGTCCTGCAACTACGTGGGTTATCACCAGATATTTTAGGTCAACCCTCAATAAGTTATCAAAAACAAACAAAAATTATTGAAAAAAAAAGCTTTTTAAAAATGGATAAAATACTTACAAATGTACAGGAGTTCTCTTCCTAGGCAGCCTCACCGCACCTCAGCGCCATGGCAACCACGGAACAATCAAAGGATAGTACATGCTGTAAGTATGACACCCACCTCTGTGTCAGAGCATCTCCCAGCTCACATTGCAGTGTATTTATGTCATCCTTCTATTGCTACAGTAGTGCTGGAGTAGTGCTGATGCACAGTGTTTCCCATTCTAATGAATCTGGTTAAATTGGTTAGGCTGTGGGGCTGGGACACTGACTGAATCTAATGTGTAGACATATGATATATTGGAGACTCTCATCGTCATGGAAGTTCCTCATATGAGATTGGCTTGCATTGCCTAGCTTTGCATAGTCTACTGTACTGTCTCTATAAGTAGGAGGGATGCGGGGTAGGGGAGAGGGGGGTGCATCTTTGGGGAATTGCACATTTCAGCAGTATGGATATTGCAGAGTTGGGAGGAAAGACAGAAGGAATAAACAGACTTCCCATCTCTCTCTATTTCCTCTCCATCTTTCTCTCTTCGGTCTCCTTCTCTCCATCTCTTCAGGGAGCTGATTGACACAGGGGTCCATCCACAGAGGCGGGTGTCTGTCTGATGTTTGGGTCTGTAATATGAGTCTCTTTACTTATTAGGCAAACAGATGCATTATTAACCAGCCACTGTGCAGTGCTTGCTGTGCGTGCGTGCATTCTATCTATCCTCTCTGTGTATTCTCCCGGTTTGCTACCGTGTCTTCTCATTCAAGTGTAAATTGGCCAGGTCATCAGGCGGCCATGGCAGTTATCGCAGGGGTCTTGAACCCCCTTCAAGAGAAGTGATAGAAGCTACAGATGCAGCACATCTAATAGTTATGAACAGGTGCTATCAATAAATGAATCAATGTCCCACAGCACAGTAGGGAGGACTTGGAAAAAACCCAAGTGTGTTTCATTAGAGTAAGACAAAATTTCCACTTGGTGTTTCATCAGCTCTGACCTTTTTGTTGCTTAAACTATAATCTTGATAAGATGTATGAGGGGTCTTAGCACTAATATGTGATTAAAGAATAGAAATGTTTGAATAGAAAGGCATGATTCACCTTGATGAGGCCCTCTTTTCCTCCCTGCCACTTTCCCTCCCTCCCTTGTCAAAGCATTGGTTAGTTTTATTCCTAACGAGGGGAAGGGAAGGGCACAGGTGGTTATGTTCCTATTGCTATGCCATTACTGCAGGACTATGAAATTAACAGAGCTTGTCTGGAGAGAAACTTATGGAAGGAGGTTTTAATATGATATAAAGAGGGCGGGCCATTACGGCTAGCGATAAAGCTTGACATTCGGTATGCATTTCCTTTTTAACTTGCCTCCACATTAGATATTAGATTGAGTGTGGGACTAAGCATTGTTTCAACCCAGACGGAAGTGCCGCTAGGTTTGCCTGAAAGCACACTAAATATAAAAATACTGCTGTGAAAGGATTATTCTCACCCAGAATCACACTAAGGGCAAATTTAGCCACAAATGGATAGCTGAGGAACACTTGAGAAAATGAGTGGAAGAGGAGACATTTTGTGTGAGGGATTTTAGTTGCTGTGACTACATGTATTTACTTGGCTGTTCATTGTTAAATAAAAAGATACTGTACATTGTTAGTTGGTCTCTTGTGATTGTGATGTTTGAGTTTTTCTCTACTGTTCCCCTTGAGGGACATTAGAACAAACAAAGCCTGCCCACTGGGCCACAAACTGGTTGAATCAACATTGTTTCCATGTCATTTCAATTAAATTATGTTGAACGAACGTGGAATGGACGTTGAAATGACGTCTGTGCCCAGTGGGGGGATGCAAACTCCTTCTGCCAAATTCAGAGAGACAGAGGGATAATTTGCCAATCTGTGGCTTTTGTGTGTGTCTAATAGCTTCAAACTATAGAAAACTACTAAAATAGGATTTCTGATGGCTTGTCATTGTTCTAGAAGCAGTTTGGTCCTTCAATATTCAGAGGACTCTGCAGAGAACCAGATTACATTCTGTAAAGTGGCAGCAAAGAGCCCCTCACAATCTAATTGTGTATGTTGATTCATGAGGTCCACAAGGTTTTTCAGCAAAGCGACACATGCACAGAGCAGTATACAGTATGTTCCAACTGTGTTTATTGTGCCTTACCCTTAGGCAGGACTCAAAAGCTGAAGTCACTAAGTTTATTTTTATTTTAAGGAAATCCGAAGACTAATGGTGATTGCCAACGAAATCAAACTTCGTTCCATGGTATTTACTTGTTATGGTTTTCATTAAGTTGTCAGTAGTTAATCACCTGTATACTCCACTGTTGGAGCACTGTTGGTAAGGGAGGAGAATGATAATCAATCAATGGTTTTATTTCAGCCGTAAAGATCAAAACTTTGGGCAGGACGTAGCAAAGATACTCCACTGTTTTCTCCCAGAATATTTACTTGGTTTTGCTACATTTACCATTAACTGCAAGCTGAAGCAATTCAATTAGATGTGTAAACTCCAATGCTGTCTAATATGAGTTACAGTTACGATGCTCTCTGGGTGACAGCCTTCAAGTCAACACCAGAGGACTTCAATATCTGATTGCTGTAATCGATTTAATTTGTTTTTTTTTCTCTGAGAGTTTTCAAATGTTTAGATATGTGCCATTTTGTTCAAGCCTGACTGAGTAGAAATTACAGCTGTGTCTCTCTGAGGGGAGCGAGTGTGTGTGTGTCTCTATATATGTGTGTGTTTAAGACTCCTCACCAAACCTACAGTTTAATGAATAACTGCAACTGACATCCATTACGACAGGCTGAACCCACAGATAATATGCCTCTGATGACTCTAATATGTCATTTAGACTGTAATGCATAAAGTATTGCAGTGCTGCGTGCCGTGAGGGCCCACATTGAAGTCTACGATCCTGCTGGGTGAGCTGTTTAAATGAAACACGAGCCCAAAGATGAGGCCACAAAGGATATTTAACAAGAAGCATGCCTGCCTCCAAGAGACTAACTCTGAAACAAAGACGTCTTTAAACACTAAAAGGCCATATTAGCTCAGTGTTTTTTAATGGGTGGTACCAGTTTTATCCTTATTTATAGCAGGCCCACAAAGAACAATATACTGCCATCTGTACATCCATAAAAGTGTCCCCCATACACAGGGATTGATGGTACTATAGGGGTGGACACATGGTGGTGTTATCATTTCACATCTTTGATAAATGTTGTTGATATCTGTGGAAAACACACAATAGGCTACTTTAACCATGGTTCACACCCATAAGGGCATAAACATGTACATGTCAGCTAGATGGCTAACGTTCATCAAAGCTATATATTGGTAACATCAAATACACTCATCTGGCACCTGTCGTGCCAAACAGTGTTTAGGATTCATCATGTGCTAGCATCAGATTGTGGAATTTATGTGAACTTATTTTGGATGCAGTATTTGTCACATACTGCCGTTATACTGCACTCTGACTGCAGTTATAATGCAGTGTACTACAGTTATACTGCACTCTGACTGCAATCTTTTTTCGTAAGGGTACACAAACCCTACTTCTAGTTTTATATATTTGTGTCTGCCTCTATGGATTGGGATCATTTGACCACCAACAACGTAGAATCATTTCTGAGTAATCAAGCCATGACAAGATAAGAGAATGAGATACAGACATAATTAGGAAAATAAATGGTCCAAAAATAGACCGTTTGAGTCAGTATGGGCTTAATCAAAAGTTTATAGGGCTTTTTAAAATGCTGTCCAAATAAGCTGTTGAGAGAGAGTGAAGTGGTGAGTGGTATGTTGGTTGCCAGAGCCATTTTACTCTATGCTACATTATCCCTGGCCTGGCATCTGCAGAAGTAACAGCAGGCCTCTCTGCTCTGCTCTCAGCTGTTGGAGTCTAATTAGAAGATTTTGGTCTCGTTTCCGCAAAAAGTATGCGGTCGTAACTACTTACCACAGCCACAAAGTCATAAATGTATCTTCTTAAAATGAGATTTTAAACCTAACCTTAACCCTAGACTTAACCACCCTGATAACCTTATGCTTAACCTTAAATTAAGGCCAAAATGCTTATTTTTGTTTTTATTATTATTTTACAATATAGCCAATTTTGACGTTGTGGCTATGGTAACTAGTAGTAACTAGTGTTAGCTTACTCAAAGTGCCTGTTGCCTTCACACACTAGCTACGTTTCCATTAACTTGTCCAGTGCTTTTCCGTTGAACTGTCTTGTCTCGATAATAACAGCTGGACGTAATGACATCGAACATAAAAATAAATCATGTTTTGCTAAAAACCTAGTGTGGAATGACATTTTGGAAAACTGCGCCTCAATAAATTGGTGACAGGCTGTATGCCCTCTCACCTGTTTCATGTCTCAGGTAGCCCACAAAAGCCAGCATGGACAGAATGCAAGAATTTACTTCTATTTGCCATACTCTAATAATTATAATAACTGCCACAGTCAGCGCCATTGTGAAACTTGCATTCCGTTAGATCTGAAATAATTGGATGGCGAATCTCGCATCCAGCCAACCAGAAAAACCAGGCAAAGCAATCCAGGCATTCTTGAAAGACCAGATAATCCTTGTCCCGCAAAGGAACATTACGTTTTATAGTTGAAAAATAGATTTAGAAATCAGTAAGCATTCAGAATGAAATGTGGAGTATTGTAGTTACTTAATGTCATCACATGCACTGCGTACCTTCAAAATGAGCGGCAATCATCATTATTCGAAAAACACTTGTTTCCATCATCATTTGACTGCTATAAAGAAAGTTTGACAAAATAAAAATGCACCGCTTTGTAACAGATAAAAATGTTGTTGATCTTTAGAACCTTTCTCCTACAGCTGCTGCTTGCATTACACATGTCACAATTATTTATTTGTTTGCGACTTTGCTTTTGTCTAATAAATCTGGGTCAATTGAAACCTTCCTAGTGTGTGGCATGTTGAATATAAAAACTGGATTGAACTAGTTAAGACACTAATCCGCTAGGCAGTTGCCAGCTCGGTTCCACTGCCATGGCCAATCCTGCTGCCATCTTGGATTTTTTGGACATTCAATTTTAGAAGATTTTCTAAATAATAGGCTATACAATCTCAGTATTTTGTGCCATTGTTGATAGCTGAATATAAAGTATCCATAGTTAGGAGATCTTGGTGAGCTAATGAACTTCAATCAATATTGTATTGACAAGTCTAGAAATGATGTCTGCATAAGAACATTTCAGCATTCTCTTGAGCAGAGTAGATCTCAACCAATCACATTTTCCACCTCCTAAAGTCAGCCATCTTGCTGTTGTCATGACTGCTTGGCTTACAGTGCAGTGCCCACCTACATCATTATCAAAATGGTGTTTCACTGTTCTCAATGTAAATTTATGAGATCAGATAAAGCATCACAATCTACAGTTTATAATACAATAGATGCCTGATAGCATCAACACAACTTTTAGCTGTTTAAAACAATGTACTAATTTTATAACAATTCAAAACAACCCTTGACTTGTTTAATATCTTGTAGCAACAGTCAAAAAAGTGGGTTTGGTCTCGTAATCAGTAGTCTCGTAATCAGACAGAGACCTAGTCTCCAATGCAAAAAACGTAAGTATTCCATTGATCCACATCCCAGCCTTGCTGAAAACTACACTGCACCTGGCCATGCAGCCCAGAGGAAACCAACAGTGACAGGTATAGGTGTACTTACCATCTCCCTTATTTTCTTATTAGGCTACACTTTAACTACACCACACCAATTCCCTTTGTTCTACTATCTGTTTCATTCATGGCCAATATCTTCAATCTATATCAATGTTTGTTTTATTTTGTTCCCTTTTAACCTAGATCAAAGAACGAATGGCAATCAGACCTGCATGGTATAGACCTATATACAGCATGTAGGCACCATTAGTTATAGCATCTATTAATATACTTGCTATCACACACACACACACACACACACACACACACACACACACACACACACACACACACACACACACACACACACACACACACACACACACACACACACACACACACACACACACACACACACACACACACACACACAGGAAATAGACCAGACATTTACATATCCTTCAGTTCCTGTTTCCTTGGTTTCTATGTACCACAATGCATGTTTAATTATGTGGACTTGTTTGGGGTACATCTTTGATAGCATCGTTTAGCACATGACATATCTGAACATTTGTGATGCTCCCATATCCATGCAGTATCTTGATTAAATCAAAGCTCTAGAAATAGAGTAGGCTTCATTGATCCACTATTGATTGTTCAACTGTGAAGATGTAATAGGAATGTATCCCTGTACATCGTGGCTGAAAAACAACCTTGATCTCTGTGTGTGTGTGTGTGTGTGTGTGTGTGTGTGTGTGTGTGTGTGTGTGTGTGTGTGTGTGTGTGTGTGTGTGTGTGTGTGTGTGTGTGTGTGTGTGTGTGTGTGTGTGTGTGTGTGTGTGTGTGTGTGTGTGTGTGTGTGTGTGTGTGTGTGTGTGTGTGTGTGTGTGTGTGTTCGTGTGTGTGCGTGCTAGAGGGTTGTTTTTCTACAGCAGGCCCAAAACAATATCTCATTGTTTCTACATTGCATAATTATTTGGCTAAGATAATTACAGTATGTGAATAACTATCACTACTCACATCAAAATAGAGCGTTTTTGAACATGTCAATATGCTATTGTATTGTCATGTTATTTGTCTGCTTTGATCTTAGAATAAAGAAACATGAAAAGTTGATAGCGATCTATTTACTATTTTCAACAACGAGAGTTGAATGGGGTTTGGTGTGGGCTTCAGTGTGTCGTGACGAGCATAGCATTGCATTCAGTTCAAGCGGCTGCTAGATGAGAACCATGGACAGCGCCAATCTATAGTGAGCTACAGGTCTGAGAAGGACGTTCGCTGTCCAGTACTTTATTCTGTCACGATTACTTTGACTTTGAACGTAAATATATTAACTTACTTCAGACCTGATGTCTTTTCGAACTTGTTTTATTTGCAAGCTCAAAATGGTATAGAATAAAAGTGAATAGATACGCGTATACAATACAATATTTTTTATTAGGCGGGACATCATATATAGGGATTTTTTCTGTTGTTATTTTCACAATGTACATTTGTGAGCAACGTCACTGGACACTAAATCAGTCAAAGCTACGCAGATTCGAAATGTAGAGTAGAACACACCATAATGTGAATATGTACTTTATAAATTCGATAAATGTTTTTTGTAAAAGAGTTTCTATAGATGTCTCCATTGGCTGAAATATGTTGCCTTTTTTCTCTTTTCATGTCATCTCTGGATAGTTAGGCAGCCTACAGTTGGCTTGTTTTCAATATGTTCAGCATCCAAAATGGAACACCATAGACAGCACAAAACAAAAACATTCTTCCGTTCGTGCAAAAAAATGCTTTGGGCGTGAAAGCACTCTTCTTCTCTTGGACGTCCGTTATAATTCCACACACCTCACTTGACGGAAACCCTAGTTCTATGCCAAAGGCTATACAAACACAAAATAGAGCATTGGAAGATACATGTAGACTAGCTCGGGACTTTTAGTTCTTCGATTCATATAACCTTCTTCTCATCTGTTCAGTAGTCCGGGTACACAGAGGTACACTGACTCGTCTGTCTGTTGACAAAAGTTAATTGATTCCCAAGTGATAAAATCCAAATAATCGACAAGTGGTAGCCTATACATCACGGAGCGATCGATTCGGTTATCCAGATTGGGTTTGGTCGATGGATTTGGATGTATGAACTCCAAGGAAACGTTCATGTTTGAATTAAATATATACTGTATAGTGTGTGCATGTACACATATGTCTGTCTTCTTCCTCCTCCTCTGACAGTTTAGTTCAAATAAAAGAGCACATTTTTGTCTTTATCGTTCCTCAACCGTAGAGGAGTCACGTTTGCGATTTCCGTGATCGCATATTAAATTATAGTGGAAACACTAGGAAGCCTGAGAAAGTGGAATATTTCCATCCGCCCATGAGTGTGCCCCGTTCCAGCTTCAGATATACCCGGTCCTCGCGCTCCAGTTGCAGAAGAACGCCGTTGCTCGCGGCCTCCCGCGTAACGTCCTGGTCACCGGCGAAAGCTGATATGACTGGGTAGTCGTTCTGCATCAGGTTGACCTGGGGTAACGGAAACAGCACGCGCAGAATTCAGACCTGTTACATCGTACGGTTGGCCTACTCTAATTATGACAAATAATGTACCCATTTGGGATGGCTTCCCCGTGGCATAGCCTACAATAATACACTATAGCCCAACTAGGCCAACCATCAGAAAACCTTGAATAGCGATCATAGTAAAGCAAATGTTGACCATTGGTCTTACCTGTATGGTTTGTCTGTTGTAAACCTTGACCACATGAAAGCCGAAGCTGTATATGCCCCTCCTTGGCGCCTGGAAGACACTTGCTTTGAGATCGAAATGGTTGCCGATGTTCACTAAAGCCTGCAACACAAAGCGACAAGATAACGCACGTGCAGAACCCAGAGTCACCATATAACAGACTGAGACACCGCAAGGGTTAAACTAGCCAAATTACCAAGCACTTACACACTGCGTAATAGAGCGGTCCTGTAAAGGCGCGACGCACATTACCCAATGTTGCTCGCCTGTCACTTTCAGTTTTCCAATTGGACAATAAATGTTTTTTGTTGAAGTCGACAAACGTAGTGGTCGAATCATTGATTTCAATCTATACACGTTAGTTTGTCGGAGAGGGGGGGGGGGCATCAATTAACATAATACTGTCCATAATGCTCCAGCGCACCAGCTGGGCGTAAAAATACTCCACTTGATGGTTGGAGCATTTACAGCAGCAGTCACATCTATTGTTGCGCCGCAGTGCTTGTGCGTCCCTTAAACCTACACAAGACAGACTATAAGTACAATAGCCTACGTATTTTCAAATCACAACATTTGCATCAAGCTGCAGCTTTTATGCATATTTGGGGTAATTACGCGCAACGATCACAATGTTCCCGTTATCATACTGCAACATTTTCTTGCAGAGGCTCCCCAAAACTGCTCTCAAGTTTTTGAGAGAAAGACATCTCCCAACGCATAAACGCAACCCAGGTCAAGTTATCATAACACATTTGCATTAAAACATTATTCTGTACGCCGCATCAGAAAAAATATATATTAAACATATTATCAATCTCCAAAATAAGTATCTGTCCAGTTAGGGACAATATTTGCATATGCAAATTCCCGGGACGGCTGACCTGGTCAAAGTAGATGGTCATAGACGTGTTGCTCATGTCGGAGGGCTCGTGATTCGTTCCGCGCACAGCAGAGAAAGCCACCTTGGCGCCCGCGGACCGGACGGATATCCCGAGCGAAGAGGTCACCCCGCTGTCCGAGGAAGGGTTGGAGTCGCAGACCACCAGGCATTTCCCCTCTAGTACGATGGGTTCCGTGTCATTCTGTCCGGCGACGCAGAGCACCACGCCGTATCCCATAAAGAGGCTGAGTGCCAGCATGGCACGGGGGCCCGGGCAGCGGGCTGACACCACCATGGTCTGGTCGGAACTCTGATCCTTCCTGTGCACAATGATCCTACACCGCAGCTCCTTGGAGGTTTGATAGGACGCGATCACCTGGACCAACCTTACTCCTTTCCTCTCTCTCTTTCCCCTTCTCTCTCTCTCTCTCTCGCTCTCTCTCTCTAACACACACACTTTGACACACGCGCACACTTTTAGCACACGCACAGACACGCTCTATCTTTCTCACACCCCCTTCGTCCTGTGCGTCTCAGTTGATATTAGGCTGGTCTTCAAACAGACGGTGTGGTGGTGTTTCCTGGTGATTTAAGAAACAAATATCAATTGATGTATGATAGACTATTAGGTGTTTAAGATATACTAAAATGAGTGCTAGAAATGATTAATTGGGATCCATGGAACTATACAAAAACTCGTGCGTAATACGCACGGAATTCTAAGATAGCCTATCTAGTAAGTGCGTCAAATATAGGCTATTTAATTTAGGCTATAGTTTTCAAATTAGTAAATATTAGTCAGATGTATCACCTCCCATTATTAAATTAACGTTAAATACTCATGCAATTTGGAAATCCTAAAAAAAATCATTGTGAGCAATTATTTATTACATTTTTCTTCCCCTCGAGTTTAATTTGGTCACTCTTATACTAGCTTACTCCTTTACACTATCAAAAACCCAAATATATGTTTTCCCGAAAAGACGTCTGGACGTTACCTGTAATAGGCCTATCCATAGCGTGGAGTCAGTCTCTCAATTCCGCATAGGAAGCAGCGTGCAGAGTGAACTGAGCGGTTGGCTCGCATCCTGCGCTGAAAGGGGATCGCCCCTCGTTTCCCTTTCAAAGGCGACTTACGCCCATCCTTTTTTATTGAAGTACAAGTCCAGTAGTAATGTCGTAGGCACTGCGTATAAGGGCACCTCACTCACTAGTAGGCTAGAACAGTAGAATAAGCACACGTATTGATTGATTCGCTTGTTTACATAACCAGTTGAATGTTGTGAGACTGCACATCAGTGGTCCTCCCGGGACAGCGAAGTTCATGGCCGCCTCCCAATCTGCACCCGCAATTTATACCCCGCCATCCCCCCTTCTCTTCTCGCGCGCTTAATCAGAGATGAAAGTGGCAGAACAGCGGATATCATTGCTTTTTGCGCTGTTCCTATAATTGGATATGTATGTCACTAATTTGAGCTCAAAACTGGCAGTTTTACAGGAGCCACATAGATACTTGTGCGACACCCAGCGGTATAAAGGTGGTACCGTCAGCTCTTTTTTTCTTCTCACCACAGGTGCATGGTGAATTTGTGTTAGACTAATGAGGACAATTTTCAAACTACCATAATATCCTGTTGTTTTTATTACAAATGCTTGTGTTTCTAAGGCAAAATCATTACGTGGAAGTGAGCAGCACCTTTGCAGTCTTTCCTTGTCACTAGGTTGTTTCATTAATTAAAGCAGTGGGAGTATAGCAGTGGTGGAATTTCAGCAAGCTATTCCTTTGCAACTTTACATTTATTTAATAGTTATGCTATATATTAATATTGATATTGTGCATATCTGATACTATTGCTTATATTAGCTGGAGGGCTGAGGTCGGGATTCAGTTCCATTTATGCGTCTCCCATAAAAAATGTGAAGTACAGCAACATGTGTGATTAATTGTATTTATTAATTTGGCTTAAAACAGTTAATACATAGAATCCCCCTCTCCAATGGCCAAGGGTTTTCCCACCCCGGACCAGGAAAACTCTGGACCCTATATACAATGTATTAGTATACATCCTGTACACTTCACCTTAGCCCACTCCTACCATCTCTGTCCAGCCCTGCCCAAACACATCATAATACCTCTGAAGAACTCTGTGGAAGGGTCCCTATCATGGCTCCTTGTCTCTGACGGATCTGAGAACTTCCTCAGAACTGCTGAACTTTCACTTACACTTCGTAATGAGCTGTCACTCCACTCGCTCTAAACTTTGCTAATTGGCCAGATTATGCAAGGAGTTCAGATTCATATACCATGATACATTTGACTCCACTGATTATCCCAGAGAAGTGAGAGGGGGTGGTAGGTGTATCATTAAGGTTCTGTTAGGTTTGTCATCCATATTTTAAATGCAATTAAAACTAGATTTTCTGACCGGAGGTTGTGTTGGAATTTCATCTATCTATCCATTTGGCATTGGCATCTGTCCATCTATTAATCTGTTCATCCATTTATTTATTCATTCATTTAAATTGATCTGTGCATCCATCCACCCTGATCCACCCATCCGTAATGACATCATAGAACATTTTGAAACGCCAGACGAAATCTGACATCTCTTGACATCAGAACCATCAACACACTGGAAGCCTTATTTTATATTCCACATGCATGCTCCTTTACATTGAAACATCTGTGCTTTTACAACCGCTCATCCAACCACTATTCAAACTCTCATGAAGGGAATAAACATGTTCAACAGTGTAGCCTGGGTGTAGTACAAATCTCCTGACTGATAATATGTGTGGAAGCAATTGTCTACATACAGTACACAGTATATATAGCAGTGATAGGCCAAACATCCACGGTATACAATTCAACAAATAGCCTATCACACTGTATTTTGTTAATCTGTGTTGGAATGAAACCATATATCCTTAGATAACACAGAATGACATTAAACAGTTAACATCCACCAGTTATCCATGTCACATTATCTAGTGATGCACTTGCCTTGCAGTAGTAAAACACCAAACATTATTATGCGCTTGTAGCTATATAGACATCTTAATTACAGCTACCCAACATGCACGCTCCACCCTTCCCTTTCTTACTCCCCTCTTCCCTCCTTCCCACTTCATTTGACAAACATCACAGTGTCAGTGAGTGACAACCCATGCAGGAGCAAGCCATCAGACACTCCAGGGCTAAGACCGACCCGCAGGCCTGCAGAAGGACACCAAGCTAGAGCAACAGACATCAAATGTCAAGCAGAGGCATGGGGAAATGGGGGGGGGGCTGGTACTCCCATTACCAGAGGCTGCCTCTGCTCTGAGAGGGGCCCGCCATGGACCAAGGCTCTGTAATGAGGCGAAGGGACTGGCAGTAGGGGGATGTTACAGCTATCTGCAGTGACAGCTAGCAGAGCAGACCAGCTCCCAGTGCTAGGGGGATCCCGACCCTTCGCCGTGTGCTGGCATGTCTGTCTGAGAGCACAGACATCTGCTCTAATGAAAAGAGACTTAGCATCAGTCAGTCAGTTTTGCTGCTGGTGGCTGGCTGCCATTGTTTATCTATAGGCATAATTTAGAACGCATTCGGCTTAGTAAATCCAGAAAGATTAGAAACCATGGTGGTGGTGGGATTTCCCCTGGTGGAGGGATTTGATGAGATAGGCGTTGATTAAGCAATCAGGGTTGTGATAGTTATGATGAGTGCTGCTGTGGCAAAGATGAATGGATGTTCATTTGTTCATTCCTCTAGTTACCTTAGCTCTATTTGGATATATATGTGTCTGTAGATCAGAGCATATAAGGAAATATACCTACCACTCTACAGAGTACCTCACTACTCTATCCTCCAGAGATGCCAAATACCATGTGCAGTGCATTAGAGAGAACAAGGCGTATGTGTGTGTGTGTGCGCCTGTCCAACGAGGCCAAAGAGGTTCCATTTAAACCTGTGAGTCCAAAAGCATCCTCAAAGGAAAAACAAAGGAAAAAGAGATAAGGTTTCCATTGTGTTGCTTCGCCCTTCTGAACCCCACATCAATGAGACACCGTAGAAAAATAAGATTCATTTCCCAGGTTCCTCTGCAGTAGTTTGACCTTTGACACCTAGCTTACCCGCTGAGTGCTATATTGTTAACCTTGAGAGATACACATCCCTGGCCTGCACTGGAGGTTGCTTGCTTTGCTTTCATTTAAAAAGTGAACTGTTTCCAATAGGGCCTAGCCACAACCCCCCCCCCATCCCCTCTCTTTCACACTCTCTATTGTTATCTATCTCTCCCTAATATCTGTAGGAATCCCTCATCAAAACTAAACTATAAGGCATGGGGTATGGATGGATATGAATCTCGGCACTTGTACACATTTGTTCACCAGCTGTTTTATCTCCCTCTCTTCGTCTCTCTCCCCCACTCCCTCCTCCCTGACCACTCTTTCAGATCTTTCCTTTGTGTGTGTACTCTCACAGTGAATTGGCTGAGTTGGAGACAGCTGCAGGTTGTTTAAAACACACAAATTCTCAATCTCATGTTGACCCAGAAGTGTGTGTGCGTGTGCGTGTGCGTGTGCGTGTGTGTGTGCCTCCCACTTTACCACTTGAGAGAATGCAACCAAGTAGCTATTCTCTGTAATTGTTTCAAAATTATACAGTTGATGGCGGAAGTTTACATACGCCTTAGCCAAATACATTTAAACTCAGTTTTTCACAATTCCTGACATTTCATCCTAGTAAAAATGTAAGATCGCCTCTTTATTTTAAGAATGTGAAATGTCAGAATAATAGGAGTGAGAATGTATCATTTCAGCTTTTATTTCTTTCCTCACATACCCAGTGGGTCAGAGGTTTATACACTCAATTAGTATTTGGTAGCATTGCCTTTAAATTGTTTAACTAAGGTCAAACATTTCGGGGAGCCTTCCACAAGCTTCCCACAACAAGTTGGGTGAATTTTGGCCCATTCCTCCTGACAGAGCTTGTGTAACTGAGTCAGGTTTGTAGGCCTTCTTGCTCGCACATGCTTTTTCAGTTCTACCCACAAATGTTCTATAGGATTGAGGTCAGGGCTTTGTGATGGCCACTCCGATACCTTGACTTTGTGGTCCTCAAGCCATTTTGCCACAACTTTGGAAGTATGCTTGGGGTCATTGTCCATTTGAAAGACCCATTTGCAACCAAGCTTTAACTGATGTCTTGAGATGTTGCTTTAATATATCCACATAATTTTCCGTCCTCATGATGCCATCTATTTTGTGAAGTGCACCAGTCCCTCCTGCATCAAAACACCCTGATCTTACCTATTTTAATATGCAGAGACAATATCCCTGATCTTACCTGTTTCAATAATCAGAGACAATATCCCTGATCTTACCTGTTTCAATAATCAGAGACAATATCCCTGATCTTACCTGTTTCAATACGCAGAGACAATATCCCTGATCTTACCTATTTTAATATGAAGGGGGAATATCTCTGCTCTTACCTGTTTCAATAAGCAGAAACAATATCTCTGATCTTACCTGTTTCAATAAGCAGAGACAATATCCCTGATCTTACCTGTTTCAATACGCAGAGACAATATCCCTGATCTTACCTATTTTAATATGAAGGGGGAATATCTCTGATCTTACCTGTTTCAATACGCAGAGACAATATCCCTGATCTTACCTGTTTCAATAAGCAGAGACATTATCCCTGATCTTACCTGTTTCAATAAGCAGAGACAATATCCCTGATCTTACCTGTTTCAATAAGCAGAGACAGTATCCCTGATCTTACCTGTTTCAATAAGCAGAGACAATATCCCTGATCTTACCTATTTTAATATGCAGGGGCAATATCTCTGATCTTACCTGTTTCAATAAGCAGAGACAATATCCCTGATCTTACCTGTTTCAATACGCAGAGACAATATCCCTGATCTTACCTATTTTAATATGAAGGGGGAATATCTCTGATCTTACCTGTTTCAATACGCAGAGACAATATCCCTGATCTTACCTGTTTCAATAAGCAGAGACATTATCCCTGATCTTACCTGTTTCAATAAGCAGAGACAATATCCCTGATCTTACCTGTTTCAATAAGCAGAGACAGTATCCCTGATCTTACCTGTTTCAATAAGCAGAGACAATATCCCTGATCTTACCTATCAGGGGCAATATCTCTGATCTTACCTTACCTATTTTAATATGCAGGGGCAATATCTCTGATCTTACCTGTTTCAATAAGCAGAGACAATATCCCTGATCTTACCTGTTTCAATAAGCAGAAACAATATCCCTGATCTTACCTATTTTAATATGCAGGGGCAATATCTCTGATCTTACCTGTTTCAATACGCATAGACAATATCCCTGATCTTACCTATTTTAATATGCAGAGACAATATCTCTGATCTTACCTGTTTCAATACGCAGAGACAACATCCCTGATCTTACCTGTTTCAATAAGCAGAGACAATATCCCTGATCTTACCTGTTTCAATACGCAGAGACAATATCCCTGATCTTACCTGTTTTAATATGAAGGGGCAATATCTCTGCTCTTACCTGTTTCAATAAGCAGAAACAATATCTCTGATCTTACCTGTTTCAATACGCAGAGCCAATATCCCTGATCTTATCTGTTTCAATACGCAGAGGCAATATCCCTCATCTTACCTGTGCACATAGCGATATCTTGTTTTTAGGTAGGTTATACGTAATATATCTCTCACACACAAATTCACCCTTCATCAAACAAAAAGTTATCTATTTGGGTTTATGATTCATCTCCTCCACCCATTCTTTTTTTATATTGCATCAACAGTTTAAAAAAAATCATATCTATGTCTCCCTTAATTTGGTTTCCATACAGATGTTCACAGTCAGACTGTTGACAAAGGTCAGACATTTCCGTTTCTCAGGCTTGCCCTATGGATAGATCCCATTGAAAAACTTTACTAGCTATTCTGGCAGTTGGCATATTCAACAGTCTATTCCAAAGTCTCACCATTCACACCTTCCATCTCACCTCACAGGGTTCCCAGCCCATGTCCCCTGTTATTGCAAGTATAGGTGCAAACTTGTGGACACCTAAAAAGTAACGTACTGCTCTGTTATGGACATGTTTGTTTTTAAAACACCTCTTAGCACCCCACACTCCTGCTGAATAGTCCAGAACAGGACACACTCATGTCTGACACAGTTTGGAATACGAGGCATAACCTATATCTTTGAGTGGTTTAGTTTTTCCCATAACTCCCCCAAGAGCTCTACTTGCTGCGTCGGCCAGGGCAGATGTTGGCGTATAGAAAGGTCATATGTTAATCAATAAAAAGACGCAAATATTTATAAATGCTAGTAAACTCCAAAATGTCTCCACCAAAACAATACTGAAAAACACTTATCTTAGTAGCTGGTTTTCTAAATGCATTATCCGTGTTTTTGTCTGGTTAATCGTGAGTCTCCATCTTTTACACCAATTGACTGCACATAATAACATGTTCTACAGTTCTTGTTCTGTTTCTGCCATCAAAATATTATCATCAGCATATAAAAGGATACTTAGCATTTCATCATCATATCTTACTCCAATATTTATCTGTACGGTATTCATTAACACGCACACAAGCCATTTGTACTTTGTAAAGAGACTGGATTGCTTGATAAAATTTCTCATCAACCCCTGTCTTTAACAAACTATAGGCTATAAGATCCCTATTTACAAAATCAAAATGCTTTCTGGAAATCAATGAAACATGCAAAAGTAGGCTTCTCTTCATGTAATCTGTTACTGATTATTGTAGAGACCGAGAAGATATGATCTATACAGGCTCTGGATTTACCAAAACCATTTTGTTCTTCTGCCATAATGTTTTGGTCCTCCAAAAATGTAATTAGCCTATTGTTGAGGATGGATGAATATAATTTATAAACCGTACTTAATAAACGTATGCCTCTATAGTTCAGTGGCACTCTGGGTAATTTTTTGAAGATTTTGGAATGGGATTCGCTATAGACTTATACCAAATGAATGGCAGTATACTGTACTCAAAACATATTTGTCTGCAGGTCAAGAAATGCCAAACCCCTAGGAGGCAGTGTGTTCAAAACTTTAGACATGCCACAATAGAGATCCTATTAAATTACTAGAGGGGTTTGTCATAAACCCTGTAAGCTCCTTAATGGTGTTGAAAATGGCAGCCATCTTGGTCAGGGAGAAATCCAAAAACAGTCTAATTGGAAGGAATGGTAGAGGCATAGGTGATGCATTTCCTGCTTTTACTTATGCACAAAAATAAAAGTAAGGCATGTGATGTATCAGAAATTGTCATGGAATTATAGTCAACCTAAAATATTGTCATATAATTATAAATACAGTTTATTTGGGTTTTATACAAATATGCTGCATAAATAGCCTCTAAAATATATGGAAACAGACCATCAATGTCTCAGATTTTGTTTTCTTGGAAAGCTGTGAGTGCTATTATATGATACAATATTCAGTACTTGATGCATTAACAACTTGTCCTATCATCAACTGATTTCAGCCAGTGTATGGTTGTGGATTGACTGCATTGTTTGAATGTAATGTTGGAATATTAGCAGTTCATTTGAAACATTAATGGAATCATTCCTCTATAACTGTCTGGCTAGCTAGCTAACACACATACAGTGAAGATACATTCTTCACATTTATTGTTTTACACAATATCTCAGCGCCAGCAAACCATGTGTGACCATCTACCTGACCAACATGGCTGACATTTGTAGAACCATAAAAAGGCTAAAGCCATTCTAGTATTCTAATTCCTGTGTCTATGCGTGCAGCCTATCTGTAACCATGACTACTGGACGAAGCTAGACAACTTTTCCGCAGTTTCAGAGAGGGCTTGGATGAAGGCACCGCCAACCGAGGGTAGAGGACCTACAGGCGAAAAGAAGTGCAGACGTCCTAAAATAAGAAAATCATGACCACAAAATCCCCGGGCACGAGCCCTCAAAGGTGGGTATAGCGTGGACCGAGTGTCAACAAGCGCTGCTCAGACTACCTTAGCTAGCTAACTTACTAACGTAGCACTGTAGTTAATTGCAGTTCGTTTAGGTAGCTAGCTAACGTTAGCTAGTTACAGAGAAACACCCTTGTTGACTTTTTTTGTCAGTTTGCTTTCTAGCTAACTTACTTGTGGTGCATTATGCATATAACTAATGTAAAGCTAGCTAGTTACTAGTTGTCTAGTTTGCTAGTTAGTTAGCTGGTTAACTAGCTAAATGTCTTACATCTATGTCTTTCTAGATGCTTGGCTACCAACAATGCAAAACGTGTGCCACTGACACAGAAAAAGGCCACTGTACCCAGCTGTCCAGTACCAAGCAGGGTACCAACAAAGAGACTCACCTCTCTGCTACCAAGGTCTACTAGACATGCTGCCAGGCCAGCTGGCTGCACCCAGAACCACATAGAGCAGTAAGTGGGTTGCTGACACAGGAGTTTGGTGGCACCTTAACTGGGGAGGACGGGCTCGGGGTAATGGCGGGAGCGGAATAGGTGGAATGGAATCAAATACACCAAACACATGGTTTCCATTCCATTTGCTCTGTTCCAGCCATTATGAGCCAACATCCCCTCAGCAGCATTCACTGTACACAGGTACTGGTAGTCTATGCTTACTTACAGGCCCTAACCAACAGTGCAATTTTTAAGTAAAAAATGGGTAATAAGTGAACAATAGATAAGTAAGTAATAAAAACAACAGTAAAAAGACAGTGAATAATAACAGAAGCGAGGCTATAACAGTAGTGAGGCTGTATACAGTCACCGGTTAGTCGGGCTAATTGAGGTAGTATGTACAATTGAAGTCAGAAGTTTACATACACTTAGGTTGGATTCATTAAAACTCGTTTTTCAACCACTCCACAAATGTCTTGTTAACAAACTGTAGTTTTGGCAAGTCGGTTAGGACATGCACTTTATGCATGACACAAGTATTTTCCCAACAATTGTTGACAGACAGATTATTTAACTTATAATTCACTGTATCACAATTCCAGTGGGTCAGAAGTTTACATACACTAAGTTGACTGTCCCTTTAAAAAGCTTGGAACATTTCAGAAAATGATGTCATGGCTTTTGAAGCTTCTGATTAGGCTAATTGACATCATTTGAGTCAATCGGAGGTGTACCTGTGGATGTATTTCAAGGCCTACCTTCAGAATCAATGCATCTTTGCTTGACATCATGGGAAAATCAAAAGAACTCAGCCAAGACCTCAGAAGAAAATTGATCTCCAGAAGTCTGGTTCATGCATGGGAGCAATTTCCAAATGCCTGAAGGTACCACGTTCATCTGCACAAACAATAGTACGCAAGTATGAACCCCATGGGACCACGCAGCCATCATACCGCTCAGGAAGGAGAAGCGTTCTGTGTCCTAGAGATGAACGTGCAAATGGTGCGAAGTGCAAAAATCAATCCCAGAACAACAGCAAAGGACCTTGTGAAGATGCTGGAGGAAACAGGTACAAATGATCTATATCCACAGTAAAACGAGACCTATATCGACATAACCTGAAAGGAAATGTACTCTGGTCTGATGAAACAAAAATAGTTTGGCCATAATGACCATCGTTATGTTTGGAGGAAAAAGGCAGAGGCTTGCAAGCAGAAGAACAATATCCCAACCGGCTGCATCAGCAACATCTCAAGACATCAGTCAGGAAGTTAAAGCTTGGTAACAAATGGGTCTTCCAAATGGACAATGACCCCAAGCATACTTCCAAAGTTGTGGCAAAATGGCTTAAGGACAACAAGTCAAGGTATTGGAGTGGCCATCACAAAGCCCTGACCTCAGTCCTATAGAACATTTGTGGGCAGAACTGAAAAAGCATGTGCGTGCAAGGAGGCCTACAAACCTAACTCCGTTACACCAGCTCTGTCAGGAGGAATGGGCCAAAATTCACTCAACTTATTGTGGGAAGCTTGTGGAAGGCTACCTGAAACATTTGACCAAATTTAAACAATTTAAAGGCAATGCTACCAAATACTAATTGAGTGTAGGTAAACTTCTGACCCACTGGGAATGTGATGAAAGAAATCAAAGCTGAAAGAAATCATTCTCTACTATTATTCTGACATTTCACACTCTTCAAATAAAGTGGTGATCCTAGCTGACCTAAGACAGGGCATTTTTACTCTGATTAAATGTCAGGAATTGTGGAAAAACTGAGTTTAAATGTATTTAACTAAGGTGTATGTAAACTTCCGACTTCAACGGTAGGTATGGTTAAAGTGACTATGCATATATGATAAGCAGAGAGAAGCAGTAGCGTAAAAGAGGGGTTGGTGGGTGGCGGGACACAATTGTTAGAGGAATTCCAAAACCAAATTCGCACTCTCTCTATTTCATTAATGAGTTGTAAATTCATTAATTATGCATGAAATAGATCGAGACCAGTCTTAAAAGTCAGGTAACAGCGTTTATTACAAGAGAGTACTGGTTACATACACATTTTACCACAAGTTATAAACTGAAAATGACGTCAGCGTTTCCTAAATGTTCTATCTCTTCATGACAACGGTAGAGGCCCTATAGTTCTCGAGCCTTCCCTCCTCTCCTAAAGCCAAGGTCAGTCACTGTAAATCAGCATTCTAGACAGTCTGGAGATAGTCCGTCCCTGCCATCTGGCGATAGTTCATTCATTTGTACAAAGGAACAGACCTTCATTGTTACTAAACTCCTGACTATATTATATACAATTGGGAATGGGAGCAAGAGAGAAAAATCATATGTGTACAGTACATATTAGCATTTGGACTAGTCCGTTCTGATTGGAATGTATACATAATTAGTCATTTCAACTATATTTTCCTCCAACAACAATGCAGATAGTTTGGGTAGCCAATGTGTGGGGGCACCAGTTAGACGGGCTAATTGAGATAGTATGTACATGAATGTTTAATTAAAGTGACTGTGCATATATGGTAAACCGAGAGTAGCAGCAGTGTAAAGAGGGGTTGGGGGGGGGGGGATACAATGCAAATTGTCCAGGTAGACATTTAATTACCTGTTCAGGAGTCTTATGGCTTAACCCGTTGAAGCCTTTTAGTCCTAGACTTGGTGCTCCGGTAATAGAGAGAACAGTCTATGACTAGGGTGCGTGGGGGTCTTTGACAATTTTTATGTCCTTCCTCTGACATCGCCTGGTATAGAGGTCCTGGATGGCAGGCAGCTTAGCCCCGATGATGTCCTGGCCCTACGCACTTCCCTCTGTAGTCCCTTGCGATCGGAGGCTGAGCAGTATCCGTACCAGGCAGTGATGCAACCAGTCAGAATGCTCTTGATGTTGCAGCTGTAGAACCTTTTGAGGATCTCAGGACCCATGACAAATCTTTTTAGTTTCCTGAGGGGGAATAGGCTTTGTTGTGCCCTCTCTGCGATTGTCTTGGTGTGTTTGGACCACTCTAGTTTGTTGGTGATGTGGACACAATGGAACTTGAAGCTCTCAACCTGCTCCATTACAGCCCCGTCGATGAGAATGGGGGCATGCTCGGTCCTCCTTTTCCTGTAGTCCACAATCACCTCCTTAGTCTTGGTTACGTTGAGGGATAGGTTGTTATTCTGGCATCACCCAGCCAGGTCTCTGACCTCCTTCTTATAGGCTGTCTCGTTGTCGGTGTTCAGGCCTACCACTGCAAACTTAATGATGGTGTTGGAGTCTTACCTGGCCACGCAGTCGTGGGTGAACAGGGAGTACAGAAGGGGCATGAACACGCACCCCTGAGAGGCTCCAGTGTTGAGGATCAGAGTGGCAGATTTGTTGCTGTCTACCCTCACCACCTGGGGGCGCCCCATCAGGAAATCCAGGATCCAGTTGCAGAGGGAGGTGTTTAGTCCCAGGATCCTTAGCTTAGTAATGAGCTTTGAGGGTACTATGTTTTTGAACAAGGAGCTGTAGTCAATGAATAGCATTGTCACGTAGGTGATCCTTTTGTCCAGGTGGGAAAGGGCAGTGTGGAGTGCAATAAAGATGGCATCATCTGTGGATCTGTTTTGGCGGTAAGCAAATTGGAGTGGGTCTAGGGTTTCTGGGATAATGGTGTTGATGTGAGCAATGACCATCCTTTCCTCAGATGTGAAACCTTTTAATGCAGAAATATTTCAGCTGCAATTGATTCATCACGATAAAAGAGACACAGTCCACTTTCTTCACATGAATAATTTTTGGGTCTTGCTCGTTATTCACTACCACCAGAACTTCAGATACTCATTCTTTCTACCCTTTTGACCGCCTCTGCATATTAGACTCAACTGCCCTGAGTTTGGCAACCTCAGTCTCTTTCACCCTATTCAGGTATTCCAAGAATGTCGCCACATGTTCTCCACTACAGTTACAACACCTTACTCCTTGACTGTTATCTTCTGCTACACATTCGGAAACCCCTTCAAAGTGATCTTTCTCACTTCTCGGGCTTCTTCTTACTGGGGACACTTTCTACATGTCCAAACATTTTAAAACGACGACATTGCAAAGACCTGGATATAAAAGCTCTGATTGGATAGGACATAGTTCACTGGGGTCAGGTGGGACTCCACATCAAAAACACAAGAGCAGATGAACTCTTCTCTTTCCTGCCATTAACCAAACAATTCATCCTATGTTCATTGACCACTTCCAAGAATATTCTTCAGTACATCAATGTCAATTTTCTTTCAAGACTCCAGAAATTACTCCCTTGACAGGTGCCCTTTTCTGTAGCTCAAAACATGACACATCATAATCACAAACTTGCCTGAGACCCAACAAAAAAAAACCATTTTTGTGATCTTCACCAACTTTACTTTACTGAGAGCTTTCATATTTTCAAAGGAGCCACCACGTTTTGGCACCAATACTCCCAGAGAATGTAGACGTACCAGATCTATAATGGGTTATTATCAACACTAGTTTCCTTTCCCCCTTCAATTTAGCTTCTTTTACCATTATTTTGTACAAAAGTCCTTTCTTCCTCACTTCCACCGCTATCCGATTCAAGATCCACATTCTGTTCACGCCATCTTCTCCATCATTTGTTACAGTAGCTATCAAACTACTTTGACACTTAATTAATGTGTAACAGAGTGTAGGTGCTTCGTGCATTACAGTAATCATCATGTGATTTGGAAGTGTGAGCTTTAGTCCATTTGAATGAATTGTTTGCATGCTCTGATTGGTTGCAGGTATGACAAGAATGCACCTCCACCTGTTTCCTATGATCCATGTCCTGTTCTGTAATCTGCAGAGAGAAAGGGCAGAGTTGCTACTGTCTCCAAGTCCCAGAATTGAAATTAGAATACATTTATTTTATACAGTATTTTATTTAATTCTTCAAAATGGTGTTCATAAACAGTTGACAAATATATCCAGTCTGTGTTTGTATTCATGTGTTAGCTGTAAGTATCCTGAGTACAATGTGTTTGGCTGTGTGGACTTGGAGACCGCTAGGTACGAAACGTGGTGATGCATTCAAATGATTACTGACTCATTTCCCTAAAATTCAAAACAGTCCCTTTACAAGTCAGAATGTTGAATAAACTTCATTTGAACCTACTTTGCCGATTGTCTGTGGTTTTGGTGGAATTTTTTTACAAAATATCCACAGGAAAGTGTTATTAACCCGACATGAAAACGCATCTCTCTGTGATAATCAAGATTTGTTTGCTCCTGACCAAAGGCACATGCACACGACAGAAGTACAGGCGGCGCATGCATTTCACCGAAGTCTGCATGTGTTTACATGGTTTTGAGCATGTGCCAGGTTATATACATTTAAACGGCAGTACCGGCGCTCTAAATGTTGGGTGAGCAATACTTTCCTGTGGATATTTTGTCTCAAATTTCAAGCGGCTGAAGGACAAACCGGTAGAGTAAGTTCCAATGTAATGTTATTAAATATTAAATATTCTGGGTTGTATGGAAAACTTTGACAATTTTGCATTGCTGTTTTAGACTATATCAAGTATTGGTATAAAAGTATATTTATTAGGCAAGGAGACAACTAGCAAGTGTCCAGTTCATGCCTTTTTTTGACCCAGCCTTATTGTAATTTGTGTTCTATTAGACTGCCACCTGAGATCCTAATGAAGATCCTGTGGAACCTGGATGCCTCTTCTCTCTACTGCATTGGCTATGTCAACAAGCTATTATATAAGCTGGCCAAAAACAAGTAAGGATACTTTATATCCGGAGGCAGTAAGACTCTTCTTCACTATCTATCGACCCTATTCAATCACATAATAGTTGAATATGTTGTCTAATTTTCTTGCAGTGCAATGTGGCGTAAAATCTATTCTGCAAAATATGGGGAGAGTAAGAAATTGAAGGCCAAGCACATGGACGAGGTTCAGTATAATTTCAATTGAATAACACTTTTAATTATCCCACTAGGGACAAAGTAGAGGGCAAGCTTGCAAAGCAGTGTGAATTCAAATACAAGAAGCAGATACAAACATGCACAGCATACATATTACACACTACTTATTTACTTTACAACATGAAATATTTACATACCCAATCTACACTGAGTGTACAATACATTAGGAACACCTTCCTAACATTGAGTTGCACACCCTTTTGCCCTCAGAACAGCCCAATTCTTAGGGGCATGGTCTCTACAAGGTGTCAAAACCATTCTACAGGGGTGCTGGCCCATGTTGACTCCAATGCTTCCCACAGTAGTGTCAAGTTGGCTGGATGTCCTTTTGGTGGTGGACCATTCTTGAAACACACAGGAAACTGTTGAGGGTGAAAAACCCAGCAGCATGGCACTTCTTGACACACTCAATCCGGTGCGCCAGTTCTTGACACACTCAATCCGATGCGCCTATCACCTACCACCATACCTTGTTCAAATATTTCGTCTTGCCCATTCACCCTCTGAATGGCACACATACACAATCCATGTCTCAATTGTCTCAAGGCTTAAAAATATTTTTTTTAACCTGTCTCCTCCCCTTCATCTACACTGATTTGAAGTGGATTTAACAAGTGATATCAATAAGGGATCATAGCTTTCACCTGGATTCTACCTGCTTTCACCTGGGAAACTACCTGCCCTCCACAGGACACCTACAACACCCGATCACAGGAAGCCAAAAAAGATCATCAAGGACAATAACCACCCGAGCCACTGCCTATTCACCCCACTTCCATCCAGAAGCCGAGGTCAGTACAGGTGCATCAAAGCTGGGACCGAGAGATTGAAAACCGCTTATATCTCAAGGCCATTAGACTGTTAAACAGCCATCACTAGCACAGGGAGGCGGCTGCCTACCTACACACTTGATATCATTAGCCACTTTAATAAATGGAACACTAGCCACTTTAAGAATGTTTACATATCTCGCATTACTCATCTCATATGTACACTGCTCAAAAAAATAAAGGGAAGACTTAAACAACACAATGTAACTCCAAGTCATTCACACTTCTGTGAAATCAAACTGTCCACTTAGGAAGCAACACTGATTGACAATAAATTTCACATGCTGTTGTGCAAATGGAATAGACAACAGGTGAAAATTATAGGCAATTAGCAAGACACCCCCAATAAAGGAGTGGTTCTGCAGGTGGTGACCACAGACCACTTCTCAGTTCCTATGATTCCTGGCTGATGTTTTGGTCACTTTTGAATGCTGGAGGTGCTTTCACTCTAGTGGTAGCATGAGACGGAGTCTACAACCCACACAAGTGGCTCAGGTAGTGCAGCTCATCCAGGATGGCACATCAATGCGAGCTGTGGCAAGAAGGTTTGCTGTGTCTGTCAGCGTAGTGTCCAGAGCATGGAGGCGCTACCAGGAGACAGGCCAGTACATCAGGAGACGTGGAGGAGGCCGTAGGAGGGCAACAACCCAGCAGCAGGACCGCTACCTCCGCCTTTGTGCAAGGAGGAGCAGGAGGAACACTGCCAGAGCCCTGCAAAATGACCTCCAGCAGGCCAAAAATGTGCATGTGTCTGCTCAAACGGTCAGAAACAGACTCCATAAGGGTGGTATGAGGGCCCAACGTTCACAGCTGGGGGTTGTGCTTACAGCACAACACCGTGCAGGACATTTGGCATTTGCCAGAGAACACCAAGATTGGCAAATTCGCCGCTAGTGCCCTGTGCTCTTCACAGATGAAAGCAGGTTCACACTGAGCACATGTGACAGACGTGACAGAGTCTGGAGACGCCGTGGAGAACGTTCTGCTGCCTGTAACATCCTCCAGCATGACCGCTTTGGCGGTGGGTCAGTCATGGTGTGGGGTGGCATTTCGGATGCTTTAGTCCAGGTCTGGGAGGAGATCCCTCAGGAGACCATCTGCCACCTCATCAGGAGCATGCCCAGGCATTGTAGGGAGGTCATACAGGCACGTGGAGGCCACACACACTACTGATCCTCATTTTGACTTGTTTTAAGGACATTACATCAAAGTTGGATCAGCCTGTAGTGTGGGTTTCCACTTTTATTTTGAGTGTGCAAATGTAAGATGTCCTGCCCTGACCACTTCACTGTTGCTCCAAGCAGAGGAAACTGCAGTTCTGAAATGCATCAAAAAGTGTGAAGACTTCTGCCTGAAGCCCATATACGCCGCAGCGTACATGTTGGACCCCACGTATGCTGGCAAGAGCATCCTGTAAGGTGCGGAGATCAAGGCCTATGGTGTCATCACTATCGTGTCTCGCCATCTTGGCCTGGATGAGGGCAAGGTTCTTGGCAGTCTGGCGAAGAACACTTCCAAGCAAGGGCTTTGGGATTGAGATGTAATATGGCAGTCGTGCCAACATATCATATCACCTGGTGGAAGGGACTTTGTGGATCTAAGACTTATTCCTCTGTTGCATCGATCATCATCCTCCAAATCCCACCAACATCAGCTGCCTCAGAGTGCAACTGGTCCTTGTTTGGGAACACACACCAACGCACGCAACACGCTGACCAATACAAGGGTTGAAAAATTGGTGGCCGTCAGGGCAAATTTGAGGTTTTTTTTTTGCCGGACAACGAGCCATCCTCAACAAGATTGGGAAGTGACAGTGAAGACGAGGCCTCAGAGTCTGATGTTCAAGAGGTGGACATTGAGGAAGTTCAGGGAGAAGACATGGAAGACAACCAAAGCTTAGTTTCTAGATTATCATTTTATGTTGAAAATATTTTTGGGAGATGCAATGGATCCCTTTATTTTGTTGTTCAGTGAAATCCTTCCATGTGAAGAGTCAACTCATTTAGTTAAAGTTCAATTAGTAACTACATCTATTTTCCATTTGGAAGGATTTAATCATTTGCTATGACGTCTACTTATTAAGATAAGGTCAAATGTTTATGTTTCTGTCTCCATATGATATGGTAAATATATCCAATGCAAAAAACATCTACATTTAAATGGTATTAATATTAATTTGCGTATATTCCTGTTAATTCCCACGGAAAGTTTCCAGTATTCCCCAAAATGTGCAACCCTAGTATGTGACCAATAAAATTGGATTTGATTCACCTGATCAGTCTATGTCATGGAAAGAGCAGGTGTTCCTAATGTTTTGTACACACAGTGTATATACATAATACAGCAGTATTTTCCCCCTCAATGTATTGAGTATGTGAATGGTTCATGATTTAGTATGTAAGTGAATACTGTATGCTTGTATGTACTAATATAGCATTATGAACCAAATGTATTATCATGTGTCTGCTCCTCCATTCAGGTTGTGGAGAAGCTGAGTGTGATGAAAGTTCAGGAGAGACCAGGGGGCTACTGGAGAAGGCTGTACTTTAGGACCGTAGCTGGCTACAACCACACCAAATGGTTGAAGGAGCTGAGAACCATCAATCCCTTCACAGGTCTTCCCAGCCACACAGAGAGAGTCCTCAGGTTAGTAACTGTACTGGCTCTGTAGCTGAGGCTACACTGTAGGTACAGAAACAAACAGACTCCAATACCAGTATTGTCAGAACATACTATTTGAAACTCACAAGACAGAATGCCTTACATAGCCTAAACAATATGTAATGTTTGGGCTATGCAATACCTTTGTTAAAGGTCCAATGCAGCCGTTTTTATCTCAATATCAAATCATTTCTGGTTAACAATTGAAGTACTGTGAAACTTGTTTTTATCGCAGTCTCAAATAGCCACCTGTCCCTTTTAATAGCTGGCCAACAGCACGCTGTAGCAAATACACGCCTGGGTCTATATTAATTGTTTTCGACGTTACCATTGAATTACCATGAATTGTTTACAAGGTTTAATGATTTTATTTGTTACATTAAATAATTCAGTAATGACTCAAAAAAATGAAGGCAGTCATCCATTTTTATCGCGACTATGAAGCTGCTAACCATCGGCTGCTTGAAAAAGAAAAGGAGAGCCGCACACTAACCTAATATCCAGCATCTTCGACAGGGTTTAATGACAAACACTGCGGGTCACTAGTTTTATATAGTGTCAAAGGACACGTGTCAGTAATCATGGCCAGGTGTGGCCTGATATCATTTGGTTAATTCTCAGATATAAGAATAACATACAAAAAACATGAATGGATAGCATACGATCATAGATACAATTTGGCTACATAGTCCTACAAACTATTAGTTTGTAAAACAAAAGAGGGAGAACAAGTTAAGAATTTGTTCTTAACTGACTTGCCTGGTTAAATAAAGGTCAAATATATATATATTTTTTAATGAATGGTTTCAGATCAAAGTCTACGTTGAGACCGAGTTCCTGAGTTGTAATGGGAAGACCACACACCATATCGTCGCAAGGGTCTTAAAATTAAAGATCCAGACAGCCTCTCGTTTAGCAAATAATTGTCGTGGTCACCCCCGCTCCTAGAGAGGGTGACATGTTCAATGCCAATATAACGTAGGGACGAAATCGAGTGGTCGCTTCCAAAAAGTGGGCCGCAACTGGGTAAATCGAGTTTTGCACCTAATGGTGCTCCGAGATTCGTACTTTTAATTTGCGCTCGCCCACATCATTTCTATAAGATAAATAACTGCCTTAGTGGAGCACATGATAACACCTTTGATTGGGATCTGTTTCCCTGTTTTGGGGGTGTTTTGAAGGATCTACATTTGTAAATTCCATTACACTTGTAGTTTCCAGCCATTGGCTGCTAACAGCTGAGAACACCTAGCACAAAAAGAGTCTACTTCGGGAGTACAGACCATAGATTGTGGTACAAATCCCCAGACATCAGCTGATTGACCTCTAGTGGCGAAAGTAAAAAATATATGTTTTTGTCACATACACATGTTTAGCAGATGTTATTGCGGGTGTAGCGAAAGAGGAAAATAATTATCCTATCAAGGAAAAGGAATATTAAGACAAAATAAATGTGACACAAGCTAGGATAGGATAAGTAATCCTTCTCACCCCCCCCCCTTTAAGATTTAGATGCACTATTGTAAAGTGACTGTTCTACTGGATGTCATAAGGTGAATGCACCAATTTGTAAGTCGCTCTGGATAAGAGCGTCTGCTAAATGACTTAAATGTAATGTAAATGTAATGTAAACAAGCTAGGTTTCCATCCAATTGGTGACAGATTTTCATGCGAATATCCTAAAATCCACATAAAGAAAATATGTGCATTTTCCCACCAGTGATGTGTTTCAGGTTGTGGATAAAAAAATCAGTGTGTGATGTCCTAGTGCACACACAATGTACTTTTTCATTTTCATGGACTGAATAAAATTCTAAAGTTCAATGTGTTTCCATCTCATTTTCATCTCTACCGATAGGTTTGTCGCAAATGTGACTACTTGAGTCAACAGCTCGCAGATACAGTCTAGTCTACATGTTGAGATTATTATTATTCTGGATAAGAGGGGGAATATTTGTATTTGTCAAACGGTAGTCAAGCATCGATCATCATGTCACCAGAATAAGACCCTCAATATTTATTGGAAATGAGCATCAAGCTCATCACCTTGCACTTTCACCACCCTGTGAAGTTCATCACTTATTTAATCTGTAGCCTAATATACTGCATGGTTTCCTGAGTTGTAATGGGAAGACCACACACCATATCGTCGCTTGACTCCAAGTTGACTTCAATATGATGGCTGTTATATCAATATTTGCGCAATAAAGGTTTTTCCACCTTCATTTGGTGACATTATTAATTGTAGAAACACAAATCGATCCCACCATGTCAAATGAACAAATTATCTGTCTGCATTTCAATCACATCTTTCTGGATTTGTTTTTCTACGATATGTAACTGTGGTTGTAAATGTGGTTACAGAGTGTACACATTAGTGCAGGAAATGAAGAAATGTATTCAAATTCTGGAAGTGAATGCTGGAATTAAACAATTAAAGATGCACTATGCAGAAATCCGTTATTTCCTGGTTGCAAAAAAATCTAATAGTTTGCCTAATTTCTGTTTGTGACAAAAAAAGGAAGTATAGTGTAGAATCATTGTACCATCTAAACCCACTGAAATATATTTTCCATAACCAAAAATGGTGTATTTTCAGCTGTTTCAGCTGTTTGAAGCTGGTGTACAAAATCGAATGTAAAACTAAACATAGAAGCATAAAAATACATAGAACAGATCTACCACTTCTTAGACTTGCTTTCAATGAGAATGCTAGAAATGTGTTATAGATGTATGTGAATTTGGTCAGGTCACCCAAAAAGTTACATATTGCAGCTTTAACTATGCAAATGAGCAAAAGCTGTGTGATTTAAGAAAATAGAAGCCTGTCTCTAATAATCGCCTCTTGTGTAGAGTGATTGTAACAAATAAACGCCAAGGCTATTAAGGGAAGTTTAACGGTACCTTACTGCTTTAAAACAAAATGCTAAATTTTTGCTAGGACTGTCTGGGAGTGTTTTGAGTGAGGAGGGGAAATTGAAAACTAGCTGTTATTGGCAGAGGGGTCTGGAATTGTCTTATTGGTATTAACTAATTTACTACATCGCCAGGCATACCAAAACTCCATCCCTCCAAAACAGGCTGCAATTTCAGGCAGTCTTTTTAAACAGCAATAATTTTCACAACTTCACAGGATTATTCAACCTCATAGTGTGGAAATATATATATAAAACACAAAGAAAAATAACATGTTTGACTGCACTGAGCCTTTAAGAACTTATTACACATCAACCAGTTATTTGGCTACTATTTTCTATGCCTGCACCGATATGACATTTTTGGCCAATACCAATATCCAATATTTTCCTTGCCAATAACAACAACATTTATCGTCCTTTTAAGCATTCTAGTTCAGTTAAATAGTTAAAACACACACATGGACGCAGCGGTCAAAGGCACTGCATCTCAGTGCAAGAGGCATCACTACAGTCCCTGGTTCGAATCCAGACTGTATCACATCCGGCCGTGAATAGGGCGGTGCACAATTGGTCCAGAGTCGTCCGGGTTTGGCCGGTGTAGGCCGTCATTGTAAATAAGAATTTGTTCTTAACTGACTTGCCGAGTTAAATAAAGGTTACACACACCACACTGACCAAAAAGTTATTTTGTTGGTATTTACGTATGCCCACATTACCAGTAAAACATAATCAAAACCTATTTCTTTCACTTACTTGCTGTGCTGTTTCGTTGTTCATTTGTTCAGTCGTTTCTCATACTATGGAACGCCGTTTGGTTCTGCTATTTAAATAAGCTTGTTGACCAATCAGGACCTGACTATGACTGCACGTGACATAATATTTCAATGCTTTCATAAATGTTTTACGTAGTTATTACACGTTGATTACACTATCACTTGTATTTCATATGTCACAACGATTCATCAAAACGTATGCTATGATATGCTGATAAAGTAATCTCATGCACCTATAGTGCTGGTCATAAAAAAGCTAGCTAGCTCATGGATGCAAAGAATGTTCTTCCCCCAAAACATAGCAAAACGTCAATCTGTTTCAGTAGCTATAGTTAGCTAGCTAATTATATAGCTAGGTGTCTTCATCTAAAATAACCCAAATTTATAAGACAGTTCTTATTTGATTAATGGTGGTCAGACCCATCTATGTGAAGCTAGCCACAATAAGGATTAGCCACAATAATGGTCTTTGCGGTTAGCCTTCAAAATAAAAGTGTGTTATTGACAGTGACACAAATGAATACAAATGGTCGAATTATGCCATAATTGAATAGATCACTAACAAGGTTTTTAATGTTATATAAAATCAACAAAAAAATGTTTTTAATTTGACAAAAGTCAGTTGAAATCACACTGGATGTATTATACTTTAGAATTGCATTGGGGGCATACTTATTTCACTGTACAGCCTTACCTATGGATTGTGGATCAATGACATGGGGTATCAGTCTACTCAGTGACACCCAGAGAACATTAGCATCATAGCTCTTATTGCGGGACTCTGAAACAACTGTGAATTTAGCCACATTCATTGTTTTTCAATCTATATGTATTGAACACTATTCCCGAGGAAAAGCAATACTGCGTGGATGTTATCTCTGAGTCTGTTAACTCTGAGGAAGACGTTGGAAAAAAATATTGTGGGTATTGAGTAAACTGTTACCCCATTTCATTGCTTCACATTCCCACCTTGATTAACATTATCTAGTCAAAATATGGCATGATTCCACCAAATGTAACCTTCTGCATCACTTTCACAGAGGTACTTTTATTTTAAAGGCAAACTGCAAATTCCAGTATTGTGCCTAATCCTTATTGTGGCTAGCTTCACAATACATAACCCGGTCTTGTCGAGCATCACTAGCCAGATGAAGCTAGCTGGCTGCTTATAACATTAGCTTTGGGCAACAGGGTTAAGTAGCTGGCTAGCTCTTTATTTTCATGAACTAAAGTTCAATTTCAATAGGTGAACAACAACCTAGCTAATGGCTACCTGGCTACCTAGCTAATACTTACAACGATTCCTAAATCATGGCTAAGAATAATGAAAATGACTGCAGTTTCTACTGGTCATTGTTTTCAAGCTGGTTGTATTGGTGTTAGCTAGGTACCAAGCTAAAGCTAGCTACCCCAGATGTTGTAGTCGAACAAATAGCTTGGCTTGCACATGAAAATTCATGACGCACAACATTCTATAATAGAACTGTGTTATTTGACGTGTCAAATTAAAAGCTTATTTAACTCTTCAAATAGTGTTATTTGACGTGTTTCTTTTTTGACACCCCTAAGACCCAAACGGCGTTCCATTGTATGTCGTGAAGCTAATAGCAGTGACGCTATTACTGTGTAACTCTGGAAGGGCAACATGTGTATCGGGGCTCGATCAGTCGGCGAAAGCCAACATCTCCCACGACAGTACGGCTGATTGTCAAGGGCAATGAGTTGTCTCGCTGAATTTTTTTTAACTCTTTCAAATAACTGCTCGACTTGATGACTGCTCGATCCACACAGCAGACATTGTGGGCTAGGTTAGGAATGCTGTGTTGCATGTGTAGCGCAACATTTTACATGCCGTTATTACGTAATGTACCTATGTTTATGTAGGTATGCACGTCAGCTTTGACATTGGTTTTGCGCATCGGCTTTAAAATAGACATCGGGCCGATACTGATGTTGACATTTTTAGCTAATATCGGCCGATTCCGATATGTTCACAGATTTTTTATATCGTGCATCTCAAGTATTTACATAGTGTTGGTGTATTTCTCAGTTCACTCACTTCTCTTCATAACTTCACCTGAATCCGATCACTTCTCACTTGTTTCTCACTTGTTTCGGTCTGATCATTTAGATTGCTGCTACCTCGTGTTAGCCTGCTGCTATGATAAATCAAATGGCGAAGGACGTTTGCTAGCCTACCAAGTTATCAATGTGCATAATATCTAACAAGCGAGTAGGGTAAACATGTGAACTGCACAGGCTGACTAAGTGACAGCAAGCTTGTCTGCCCACTGCAAGTTTAGGACACAGACATCCCTCCGCGTGCTGCTCCTAATCTGCAGTTGAATACGACTATGGCCATGTCAGCACACCCCTAATGGAGATGATACGAGCCTCCAAAATATAAAACGCCTTGGTCGTTCCACCTCGAAAAGCACAAGAAAGAGGATTTCGATTCCCACCATCTCAGATTGTTCTGAAATTGTTCCTGCAACATTATTTAGTTGAAATATAATTTGATCTGAGAAATTACGATAAATGATTGCATCCAGATTGGCCATAATCAATTAAATAACATCAGATTTGGACCAAACATTTTTTCTAACAATGAGTAAGACATGAAGAATCCAAAGACATGGTCAAAAGCCACCCAAGGACCCACGCCCCGCCCCACACCAATCCCACCCCAACAATGACTATATAGTATCAGTTCTCTATGTCTGACGTGTAGTATGGAGTTGCGGTTCTGAGTATTGTTTCTTCATCCTATGTAAAGTATTCTCCGTTTATTTATTCCTTATTCAGAGACATTTGTCATTGAAGTTATCACATCCTTCATCCTGATATTACCAGATTTTGACCACTAGACGGTGCTGTTTCAATTTGGGTGCAATCAATGAGCTTAATTTCTCAGATCAAATTATATTTAAACAAAATGTTGTAGGAATGCTTATCTTATCTGTTTCTAACTACAGAAACGTTTTTATAACAATCTGAGATCAATCCGCTTCCATTTGTTTTTTTCCTCTCTGTTAATGACCTCTTATTAAAGCACAGGGAGGGAGTTTCTGTCTGAAATGAGATCCGTGCTATGGGGAATACTGATAAGAACACACATGGGTGAAAGCTCATTTAGCATTTCCTCTGCTGTTTTAAGCTCTGTTTTTTTTTTTACCTCTGATTAGAAGCAACGCTGGCACTCAACTTCCGAGTTCCATGGCAGTGGCTGCGGCATATGGAGAAATAATTGTGTTTCTGTTTAAATAAATGACTTGACCCCCACCCCTCCCTACACCCCCACCTGCCCAGATTACTACCTCTGGAGACCTGTGGGTTCTTGCAATGCAGGAGGTTGCGATTTACCCAGGTAATGATAATTTCATATGACAACAGTCAGATGAACAAAACACAGAGTCAATGGAATTCTCCCAGGGCTTCCTGGCTGTTGGGGTTCTTCGTTTTATTCTGTTATTTAATTTATGTTGGATGATGGGGCTGCTGCCAGCAGACATAGTATACATCATCATGTGGGGGTATCCCTGGGCTGTGTTTGTAGAAAGAACTGGGTCAGAAATGTATCCTAATACATGCGATTTAATTTCAGCTATCTAAGTCATTTCAGTTTTAGTGGGTCATTGTCAATGCTGTGATTTCAATAGCCAAAAACACATTGGTTGGTTTCTTCCTTCAAATGCTTTATTGAACAATGAAGGTAGAATGGGAATTTATTTGGCTTACATTGTATGGGCTCAGTCATAAACAGTTTACAGAAAGATAGATATGTTTTCCATTAAGTAATACTGACATAGTCGGAACAACATATACAGAAACAAGTCATCATAATTTGACACATTTTAGAAATCATATCATTGTTGTTGTACTCGAGTCCAAGATTCGGACTTGACTCGGATTCGTGACTCGTGATTCGACCCAGACTCAACCAGTAGTGACTTTGTTGTCAGAAAGTCTCTCTCCCTTGCATTATTCAACATTATAGCTACAACAGCAAATGTCAGATGGCTACTGTATTAGCTGTTCAGAACAGTAATTTATCCAACTTTCTACGTTACAAAATGTATCTTTGACTACTAACGAAGGTCTGATGATTCGAGCATAAAGGACTCGGACTTGGACTGGAATGCTAGGGACTCGGACTCGAGATCTAGTGACTTGACACTGAATTATGCTTTGTATATTCTATTATGTACATACTGTACTTCTCATAAATTTTATTTATTTTTTCCTTCTACTTTTTATTACTTGTTATGTTTGAACTTCTCTATTTGGTATTTGATTCTTGATTGATATTGTACTGCATCATTGAGGAGGAGGGTTAGCAAGTAAGCATTTCACTGCACCATGTGCACGTGACCAATACGGCTACATACCGTATTGAAAACTACTAAAATGTATGAAAACCATGTCAGTATCACTTCATTAAATTGTTCTCCTCTTGTTCTCTGTTTCAGAGAGCAGCGTGTGGCCTGGGAGATCACAGTGTGTGACAGGTCGGTCAGTGAGGGGACTTTTGAACAGAGCCACACCTACTACAGTGACACGTCAGTGACATTGTGCTGGACCAACGGTTCATGGCCCGCCTTCCACCAACTCTCTACCATACAGCTTCACGGTGTCAAGAGAGTTCCTCTCAAATGCCCGAGCGCCATCAAGTGAGTTTGCTTTCTTTCCCTCCTCACCATTTCTTTCTTGTTCCCTCCATCTCCTACCACCCGTGCTTCTAGCCATCCAATATCAAATCTTATTTGGGAGGTTTTGGTCCTTTGAGTGAAAAGAGCTCTCGTCTTTCAACTGCCCTCTCCCCTTCCCCCTCTGTCACCTCCACCCTTCAGGCCAGGCTGGAGGTCTCTGATGGCTCAGTTGGATATTGACACCATCTCTAAGAGCAGCCAGGTGATTGGTGGAGATAGACTGGTCAAGTTGGTGCTGCTGTCGCCAGGCATCGTCATCGGCATCTGGAGGGTAGGCCAACATTCACAGTATGTGCTGATGATGAGTTGATCTGTTGCTGATAATGATGGAAGAGGAGAACGATAACGAGGGTGATAATGATGGTATTGGTCTATTCCCCAATGATGATGAGGATAATTCGGAGGGGAAGGAAGATATTGAGTAATGATGGTGTTTCTCTATTCCCTGATGATGATAATAATTATGATGATCAGGAGGAGGATGATGATTAGGAGGGGAATAATATGATCTTAATGATTGAATAATGATGACGTCTATTCCCCGTTTCTCACCACAGGGCCAGTCGTCCATAGCCTTTGTGATGGCCACCTTCCACTACCACAGGCTGTTGGAAAGGAGTCTCCTGGGCTCGTCTGTTTGGTATGCAGCCCCTGTCTTCCCCCGCCCCCACCCGGGTCCAGGCCAGCCGCAACTCTCTGTATTCACCTTTTTCCATAGCTTTATTACCCACAGCAGCTGGCTGCTTCAAAGGGTCTTTGAAGACCGATGTCCCCTAACATGACTACGGGTCAGATTCTTTGTTCCTCTATTTAACCCAGAGTTATACATTATTCATATATTATTTTTGCTGCTTATTTGTTAAAAGTACATTAGTCTGTTAGTTTCTATATAATGCTTGTGTTGTTGCAGTTCCCATTGCCAAGTGTACTCTAGGCACTCTACTCTCAAACTCTTGAGAGTCAAGAAAATAGTTAATTTCAATATTTAACATCTATAAACCAATTTGAGTTCAGCTATTGACAATGATAAACTAATGGCACACAAATCAGTCACTTCTTCTGGCCCTCAAATGTACACTTAGGGCCAATGTCAATAACATGCATGACAGTCTCTCCTGGCACAGAGTGGAGGAGAGATTGACTGCATCACTGCTTTGTAAGTAGTATTGACGTGAGGAATGTACCGAAATGTCTGTTCAGTCAGCTAACACACAGCTCAAAAACCCATACATACTCCACAAGACACGCAATCAGGGGTCGCTTCACAGTCCCCAAGTCAGAACAGAGGCAGGGAGACGCATGGTACTGTATAGAGAAAAGTAACTTGAGGCAAGAAATAAAATAAATTGGAAATAAAACATATAAAACAACAACACAAGGAACAATGTGGACTGTGAAGAGACACACGCACTCCCATGATTTTTTAAAATGTTATTTTGTTTTATATTTCTGTTGCTGTTCTTTTTTTATATTTTGTCATGTTTTGTGTGGACCCCAGGAAGAACAGCTGCTGCTTCAACAGCTAATGGGGATCCGAATAAAATAAGAAATGTCTAAGATGATGTGTGCCTACTGCACACTGCCTCTACGTTGGTTCTTTGGGTTGATGTGACAGAGCTGTAGACTTGCAGATGGTGTGCTAACTCCCTCTCCTGGTGACAGGTGGGAATGGTCTTATAGGCCTCTGTTTTACATCCATTCTCTCTCGGTCTGTGTCTCTGTCTCTCTATCACTTTTTCTCCCAGCCCCTACACCATTCCAGAGAACAGGCCTCTTTTTGATGACGTGGACCCAAACTACGGTCTCCATGGTTACACGCTACACATTAACCTCCACAACACTGTGACGGAGATCATGTCTGGCCACTTCCCTCAGCTCTTCTGCCGGAAAGGTTAATAAACCACTGTCCACAGGGCTCAGGGTTATCATAGTCTCGTGTGGCCGCCCTTCCAAATCTCGTCTCATTGATTCGTCTATTGGAAGTCTGGTGAGCTTAAGTGTTGTATTTTACATTTGAATGGAAGCGCTGGGGTTCATTTTCCATCTAGACACCGTACACTACCCCTTTGTAGCTTCTTACTGAGGAGAACTTCCCCAGGTGTTCAAACAGAAGGTGAGAAGCCTGGGCTCCTGAGGAGAATGATAGAGTTGGGTTGTTTTTAGCTTAGTGACACTGTTTAATATCAAGTCTACTGAAACTTCCTACAGTACTGTGTGCCCTCGATCAAGTTACTGAGTCAAGTCTTCATTCCTCTGCCTTGTAGTTGCTCTACACAGCTACTTGACCATAGGCTGTTGATGTCTTGATGTGGTCCTTGTGGTTTTCCAGGTCAGATCAATGAAGGTTTCATCCAGCTGAATGCCGTCATCAGGAGTAACCAGTCTCGGCAGACCCCTCTCTCTGCCAGGGTCAGCCTGCCCTGGAGGTCTGATACTCTGGAGGGGACTGTGAAGGTACAGGAAAGGAACACTGACTCACTTGTTTAGTTTACAGCAACCACCTGTCATAAGGCCTACCTAACGTTGACATAGCAATGAAATAACAGATGGCATAAACCATCAACACATATTTTTAGCTAAAGCAGCATTTGTCTGTGTTTTTCTCTCTTCTCTCCTCTCTGTGTGTAGAACTGCTGCATGATGAGCCTGACTCTGCTGGATGAGTCCCAGATACCCTTCTGGTGTGTCAGCACGCCTGTCTCCATGGTGCTGGCCAATGAGGAGCCTTTTTCCTATGACTACCAGGGCCAGCACTTCCTGATCAAGTACAAGGATGCAGAGGGAAAGGTGTGTTTTTAACTTTATTCAAATATCAGTTATTGGCAGATGCCGCCGTGACTTTTGTTTCTCTACCAAAGTGAATAATAATTATACTAATTTATGTATTATATTATTTCATATGATTGTGTGTAGGTACAGATGGACGTGGTGCTGCTGGAGGAACAGAGACAGTTCTTCCTTATTAATCTGGTTATCTACATCAGCACAGTCAAAGTCAACCAGCACTTTGGGAGAGCCTACTAAGGCGACTGTTTAGGGGATACTGTAAGTTTGTACTATATGATCTCTGCCTATTTTTTTTTAAGGTACATATCCCTATCCCTAGAGCTGTTGTGGTGACCATATTACCGCCACACCGGCGGACACGAGTCATGAAGCCAGTCAAATTCTACGTGACCGTTTAGTCACGGTAATTAGGCTTCTCCAAGCTCTGATTCTGCTGCTGGTCATTAGTAGCCTACCAAACTTGCTAACTGCCTGGTACTCAGCACTCATTGTCTCTCTAATCACTCTGACATCAATGCAAATGTATTCGAAAAACTAATCAAACACTTCATGAGAGCCCATCAGCTCATGTTACGCTACATTTCTATAGGCTATGCAATTGTGGGAGAAAACAGCTAATTAAAAGAGGAGGATCCCATCAGCTTTCTATAAGCTAGGCCTACTATATTTATTTCTCAACTTTCTTAATATTAAGAACATTGCTTAAATTGAAAATGAACCACGGGGAAAAGTGTACTCCATTCCCTATTTAAGTGCATAGATGACATGTATTTTTCCCACTGCCTGTTTCAATACCGGTGCATGATAATGATCCATTCTAAGGTAAATGTCACACACATATTATTTAGTATATGTAAAGACCAGATTAAATCAAGAATAGTCTGATGAGTGACAATATTAGCCTATCACTTGTGAATTCTAAATTATTACTTGTGAATGATGCCCCTCTATGTTTCGAATCATAGTCGCACACCTCATGTATGTCACGAATCTCGCCGAAGATGGTGCCTCTTCCTGTTCGGGCGGCTCTTGGCGGTCGTCGTCGCCGGCCTACTAGTTGCCACCGATCCCCTTTTCTGTTTCATTTAGTTTTGTCTGATTAGTTGCACCTGTTTCTTGTTTAGGTTTAGTTTTTTTAAACCCGGTAGGCCCACCGGTTTTGTGTGGGCTTGTTTTATGTTATTTGTTGTGTGTGATTTCTGGGGAAGTATTTTGTTCTCGAACTGTTTCGTCCTGTTGTTTTGGACTGGGTCTTATTGCGCCCGTGTGTGTGACGTTGACCGACACTTGTTTTGGACTGGGTCTTATTGCGCCCGTGTGTGTGGCGTTGACCGACACTGTTGTTTTGGACTGGGTCTTATTGCGCCCGTGTGTGTGGCGTTGACCGACACTGTGGTTTGGGGAATAAACATTCCACATATCAACTACCCTGCTCTCTGCGACTGACTCCTCCACCCACTACCTCTAGAAGTACATGACAGAGTAGCCTAGCCTATAGGCCTGTATGTTTTAATAAGGTTTGTATCACAACTAAAGTTAAAAACATTACATTCATAACTGCATTTGTGGTCACTTTTGATAATGGTGTTTTCCGCTTATAGACTACTACCATGTGCGCATTGCTGCACATATGTGAAGAGAGAGCCTAATAGTTTATCAACATTTTCAGCTAAAAGTGCTGATCTGTTGCGTCAGCCACATTGCATAAAAATATTTTTGGGGATGTTAGATCCCAAATTAATACAACCACTATCACATCCCACAACTGTCCCAGACTATGTTTGGAATATTTATTTCTTGCACAGAATAGAATAGGTTGATTTTTGTACTATGGAGGTGATGAATTTGGATTTCTAAACTTCAAATATTATTAATCATTAGTTATGCTAAAGACATGAGGGGTGCCATAGTCTAGGGTCTACACCAGAGGTTAGGAGGAAGGTATATTAAGGTGCAATTAAGCTTGGAATGTACTGAGTGTAGGGAAAACGATCACATTGATAAGGGGAGAGAGCCATGAATTAGCGATGAAGAGTGTCCAGGTCACGTTAAGGGGGAAGGAACAGTTTATTGCCCGTATCACTTAGTTTCCTGCCTAGCAATAAAGATACAATGTTTAGCGAGAAGGAGGAGACTCCACCCAAAGTGGGGTGTGTATACCACCACTGGTGGAACCATGTCTTTGTCGGTACAGCTGTTCGATCCTCTGGGATGAATAAACTTGGTTTGAGCTTTCATAGTGTCCGTTGAGTTCTTACTATGATAATTAGAACCTAGCAGGAGGGTAGATTCACATAGGCTAGTGCTTTTGCTGTCCGTTAGGCCTACTTATCCTGTTGGCTGACGAAAAGTAAATGTGGACAGGTCATACAATATCTTCAATATGTACCTCGGAATTGGATAAGGACACGCGCAGTTCTGTCCCTGATGTGTCTGCCTTAAGTTGTAGCCTGTGAGAAAGACCCAATCACGTGATGGAGAGCTGTATGAGTGAGAGACTCATCGGATTGCACAGCACACTCAGGGAGAAGGGCACAATGCAACACTCCAGGATGTAAAAGGCATGGATTTTTTTTTAGGGTGCATTACGGCCACAAAGGGAATGCCGCTGTGAACTTCGAGGCATTTTCAAGTGCTTGTCAAATTGTGAAGAAGTGACTATTGGAGTGTGTACAGCCTGCACAAAAAACAGCTGAGCTCATGCCTTTCAAGCAACTTTTTTTCAAATCATCATTAGTCTCATCATGAAGAATTACAATGTATTTATAAATCAAAACATGTAGCCCAATGTTTGTAGAACAACTAAAGTGACATTAATAACTCTAAATTAAGCAGATAGGAGGACCTGTTTCTTTGTTAAGCGCTCAACACAGAATAGACGCATGTGACACTCCCTCAAATCCTTTGGAGAAAATGTCCTTTCTGTTTTATTCAGCTTTGTTTAATTGTATTCTTCACAATATAAAATAATGCCACAGAATTATGAGCAAATCTTGTCTGATAAATGAACTAGTGTAGCCCACAGCCATTTGGCATAGTCATTTTAAAATGGCTTGTAGGCTATGTGTGGAAGCCAGGAGATGCTAAATGTGTTTATGTTAATTAACAGGTCAATTGCCTGAGACAGACCAGTTGTTTGCTTGACAATCCCCTGCCGACAATTTCGTGACAGCCACAGCCCTACCTATGCCCCAAAAGATCTTTAAAAATACTTCATCTGTTATGTGTTTGTGTGTTTCTTGTCATTTGTGGGAGGCACAATGTGTTTGTCATGGTGACAGCAGATAATATCATAGCCCTGTTGGAATACTTGCTGAATATTTAATGCTAAATTATATAATATTTCAATACAAGTGCCAGACTAAGTTACCCTGTTTCAGACATGGAGGGCTCTATTTGAACAAACCCAGTGTAATTTAATTATTTCATCCAAACTGCTTACAAAGACCCAGCAACAAAAAAAAGGACCAGTTGGTTTTGGTATTTTAATCTGCGTGAATGCGTCTGGTGGGGATAGACAAAAATGGCAAGGTTGCCGATGCACGCGTGGGGCCGGTTTGGTTAAGTTTTAAGGTCTGACGGTCGCTATAGGTTCAGGGGTGTGTCAAATACTTTTGTTATTTTCACAACCAGAATTAGGGCGCAGCAACTTGAATAGACAAGGTAAGTGTGTAAGCAAGTTGAAGGTGTGTCGAGGCTTGACGCTCTCACGGGCCAATCGGGACGTTCTCCATGGCTAAATATGTGGTTGCTTCAAGTTGTGTATTTACGGTATTTTATGTATTGCATTGTCATCAACTCCTGTTTGAATGTTAGTCCGTTGTTGCTTAGTTAAATAGCCTACAGAAACAAAATGTATACCTGTCCCATATGTGCAAAACATGTTGAACATGTTTTTGAACAGTAATTGAATGGCTTCCATATGGAAATATATTGATAACATAGCAAAGTGTAAAGTGCATTATGTCTGAGCCATCGACATGCCTAACGTTGTCAATAAGCAAGATTGAATTCACTATTGATAAGACTAAACGGAAATTATCAACACCGACCATACCGACCACTTATTGCAGGCATTTTACTGATATCATTCATTACAATAAGTAGCTTATACTAGAGAAATGTGAAGTTTGGAATTAAATAAGTTTGCTAATATGGGTGGTTGTTAATGGGACAATTGATGGCTAATACAATAAAGCTAGTAGTAGTAGTTGAAAGGATCATTTAATAAAACTGGTGCACAGTAATGTTATAAATGTTTCATTCTATCAATCGTTGGCGCATCAATCCAGGCAATTTATGATAAGACCTAAAAAAGACAGCAAATAATTCTAATCAAATTAGAATAAAATAAAACAACTTGTTTGAAATAGCCTATGTCTAAATAAAGTTACAGGCACCATAATTGCTTCCCGTGGGCATATAATTTTAGTCCTAAAACTACGTAGACTGTGGAGGGTTTTATGCACATCCAAACTTTTCACGTGAGCTGGAAATATGAAGAGCAAGGGGAATGCCTACTCGCTGTTACTGCTCCAAAATATACAGTGCCTTCAGAAAGTATTAACAGCATTTGACTTTTTCCACATTTTGTTGTGTTATAACCTGAATTTCAAAAATAATTTGGTCACTGGCCTACAAACAATACCCCATAATGTCAGAGTGGAATTGTGTTTTATTATTTTTTTTAAATACTCATTCATTACAAATGAAAAACTGATGGCTTGAGTCAATTAGTATTCAACCCATTTGTTATGGCAAGCCTAAATAAGTTCAGGAGTAAACATGTGCTTAACAAGACATAATAAGTCACATACACATGGTTAGCAGATGTTAATGCGAGTGTAGCGAAATGCTTGTGCTTCTAGTTCCGACAATGCAGTAATAACCAACAATTCCAAAACTACTGTCTTATACACAGTGTAAGGGGATAAAGAATATGTACATAAAGATATATGAATAAGTGATGGTACAGAGCAGCATAGGCAAGATACTGTAGATGGTATTGAGTACAGTATATACATATGAGATGAGTATGTAAACAAAGTGGCATAGTTAAAGTGGCTAGTGATACATGTATTACGTAAGGATGCAGTAGATGATATAGAGTACAGTATATACGTATGCATATGAGATGGTCCTTCTGTAGCTCAGTTGGTAGAGCATGGCGCTTGTAACGCCAGGGTAGTGGGTTCGATTCCCGGGACCACCCATACGTAGAATGTATGCACACATGACTGTAAGTCGCTTTGGATAAAAGCGTCTGCTAAATGGCATATATTATTATTATATTATTATTATTATATATTATGAATAATGTAGGGTATGTAACATTATATTAGGTAGCATTGTTTAAAGTGGCTAGTGATATATTTTACATCATTTCCCATCAATTCCCATTATTAAAGTGGCTGGAGTAGAGTCAGTGTCAGTGTGTTGGCAGCAGCCACTCAATGTTAGTGGTGGCTGTTTAACAGTCTGATGGCCTTGAGATAGAAGCTGTTTTTTAGTCTCTCGGTCCCAGCTTTGATGCACCTGTACTGACCTCGCCTTCTGGATGATAGCGGGGTGAACAGGCAGTGGCTCGGGTGGTTGTTGTCCTTGATGATCTTTATGGCCTTCCTGTAACATCGGGTGGTGTAGGTGTCCTGGAGAGCGGGTAGTTTGCCCCCGGTGATGCGTTGTGCACACCTCACTACCCACTGGAGATCCTTACGGTTGTGGGCGGAGCAGTTGCCGTACCAGGCGGTGATACAGCCCGCCAGGATGCTCTCGATTGTGCATCTGTAGAAGTTTTCTGAATGCTTTTTTGTGACAAGCCGAATTTCTTCAGCCACCTGAGGTTGAAGAGGCGCTGCTGCGTCTTCTTCACGATGCTGTCTGTGTGAGTGGACCAATTCAGTTTGTCTGTGATGTGTATGCCGAGGAACTTAAAACTTACTACCCTCTCCACTACTGTTCCATCGATGTGGATAGGGGGGTGTTCCCTCTGCTGTTTCCTGAAGTCCACAATCATCTCCTTAGTTTTGTTGAGTGTGAGGTTATTTCCTGACACCACACTCCGAGGGCCCTCACCTCCTCCCTGTAGGCCGTCTCGTCGTTGTTGGTAATCAAGCCTACCACTGTTGTGTCTGGTTTTGATGATTGAGTTGGAGGCGTGCGTGGCCACGCAGGGGTGGGTGAACAGGGAGTACAGGAGAGGGCTCAGAACGCACCCTTGTGGGGCCCCAGTGTTGAGGATCAGCGGGGTGGAGATGTTGTTGCCTACCCTCACCACCTGGGCGCGGCCCGTCAGGAAGTCCAGTACCCAGTTGCACAGGGCGGGGTCGGACCCAGGGCAGGGCGGACCCACAGGGCAGGGCGGACCCAGTGTCTCAAGCTTGATGACGAGTTTGGAGGGTACTATGGCGTTGAATGCCGAGCTGTAGTCGATGAACAGCATTCTCACATAGGTATTCCTCTTGTCCAGATGGGTTAGGGCAGTGTGCAGTGTGGTTGAGAATGCATCGTCTGTGGACCTATTTGGGCGGTAAGCAAATTGGAGTGGGTCTAGGGTGTCAGGTAGGGTGGAGGTGATATGGTCCTTGACTAGTCTCTCAAAGCACTTCATGATGACGGAAGTGAGTGCTACGGGGCGGTAGTCGTTTAGCTCAGTTACCTTAGCTTTCTTGGGAACAGGAACAATGGTGGCCCTCTTGAAGCATGTGGGAACAGCAGACTGGTATAGGGATTGATTGAATATGTCCGTAAACACACCTGCCAGCTGGTCTGCGCATGCTCTGAGGGCGCGGCTGGGGGTGCCGTCTGGGCCTGCAGCCTTGCGAGGGTTAACACGTTTAAATGTCTTACTCACCTCGGCTGCAGTGAAGGAGAGTCTGCATGTTTTTGTTGCAGGCCGTGTCAGTGGCACTGTATTGTCCTCAAAGCGGGCAAAAAAGTTATTTTGTTTGCCTGGGAGCAAGACATCCTGGTCCGTGACTGGGCTGGTTTTCTTCTTGTAGTCCGTGATTGTCTGTAGACCCTGCCACATACCTCTTGTGTCTGAGCTGTTGAATTGAGATTCTACTGTTAGGGAATGTTTTAACCGTTGCTATGGGAACGACATCTTCAACGCACGTTCTAATGAACTCGCACACCGAATCAGCGTATTCGTCAATGTTGTTATCTGACGCAATACGAAACATATCCCAGTCCACGTGATGGAAGCAGTCTTGGAGTGTGGAGTCAGCTTGGTCGGACCAGCATTGGACAGACCTCAGCGTGGGAGCTTCTTGTTTTAGTTTCTGTCTGTAGGCATTGATCAACAAAATGGAGTCGTGGTCAGCTTTTCCGAAAGGAGGGCGGGGCAGGGCCTTATATGCGTCGCGGAAGTTAGAGTAACAATGATCCAAGGTTTTTCCACCCCTGGTTGCGCAATCGATATGCTGATAAAATTTAGGGAGTATTGTTTTCAGATCAGCCTTGTTAAAATCCCCAGCTACAATGAATGCAGCCTCCGAATAAGTGGATTCGTTTGCAAAGAGTCAAATAAAGTTTGTTCAGAGCCATCGATGTGTCTGCTTGGGGGGGAATATATACGGCTGTGATTATAATCGAAGAGAATTCTCTTGGTAGATAATGCGGTCGACATTTGATTGTGAGGAATTCTAAATCAGGTGAACAGAAGGATTTGAGTTCCTGTATGTTTCTTTCATCACACCATGTCTCGTTAGCCATAAGGCATACGCCCCTGCCCCTCTTCTTCCCAGAAAGATGTTTGTTTCTGTCGGCGCGATGCGTGGAGAAACCCGCTGGCTGCACCGCCTCCGATAGCGTCTCTCCAGTGAGCCATGTTTCCGTGAAGCAAAGAACGTTAGTCTCTGATGTCCCTCTGGAATGCTACCCTTGCTCGGATTTCATCAAGCTTGTTGTCAAGAGACTGGACATTGGCGAGGAGAATGCTAGAGAGTGGTGCATGATGTGCCCGTCTCCGGAGTCTGACCAGAAGACCACCTCGTTTCCCTCTTTTACGGAGTCGTTTTTTTGGGTCGCCGCATGGGATCCATTCCGTTGTCCTGGTTGAAAGGCAGAACACAGGATCCGCTCCCCTCACAGCTCCGCGAAAATCATATTCTTGGTCGTACTGATGGTGAGTTGACGCTGATCTTATATTCAGTGGAGAGAACGGAGGAGGAGAGAGAACTTGGGAAGGTTGAACACCAGTAGTTCTTCTCGACTGTATGTAATGAAACCTAAGATGACCTGGGGTACTAATGTAAGAAATAACACATTAAAAAACAAAAAACTGCATAGTTTCCTAGGAACGCGTAGCGAGGCGGCCATCTCTGTCGGCGCCGGAAGAAAAATGGACTCACTATGTGCGCAATAATAGTGTACCCCACACATGCAATTATCTGAGGTCCCTCAGTCGAGCACTGAATTTCAAATCCAGATTTAACCACAAAGACCAGGGTGGTTTTCCAATGCCTCGCAAAGAAGGGCACCTATTGGTAGATGGGTAAAAATATTTAAACTGACATTGAATGTTCTGTTGAGCATGGTGAAGTTATTGATTACACTTTGGATGGTGTATCAATACACCCAGTCACTACAATTATAGAGGCATCCTTCCCAACTCGTTTGAAAAAGAGGAAGGAAATCCCTCAGGGATTTCACCATGAGGCCAATGGTGACTTTAAAAGAGTTACAGTTTAATGAATGTGATAGAAGAAAACAGAGGATGGATCAATAACATGGTAGTTGCTCCACAATACTAACGTAATTGACAGAGCGAAAAGAAGAAAGCTGGTACAGAATTTCAAATATTCCAAAACATGCATCCTGTTTGCAACAAGGCACTAAAGTAATACTGCCAAAAAATGTGACCAAGGAATTCACTTTTTGTCCTGAATAAAAGTGTTATGTTCGGGTCAAATCCAATACAACACATTACTGAGTACCCCTCTCCATATTTTCAAGCTTCGTGGTGGCTGCATCATGTTATGGGTATGCTTGCAGTCGTTAAGGCCTGGGGAGTTTTTCAGGACAAAACACTGTGCGATGAATTCACCTTTCAGCAGGACACTAACCTAAAATACAAGGCCAAATTTACACTGGAGTTGCTTACCAAGAGGACATTGAATGTTCCTGAGTGGCCGAGTTACAGTTTTGACTCAAATCTACTTGAAAATCTATGGCAAGACCTGAAAATGTTTGTCTAGCAATGATCAACAACCAATTTGACAGAGCTTGAACAATGTTGAAAATAATAATGGGTAAATGTTGCACAATCCAGGTGTGGAAAGCTCTTAGAGACTTACCCAGAAAGACTTAGCTGTAATCACTGCCAAATGTGCTTCTACAACGTATTGACTCAAGGGTGATACTTATGTAAATTAATATTTTCTGTGTTTTTTTTCAATACATTTGAAAAAATGTCTAAAACATGTTTTCACTTTGTCATCATGGTGTTTTGTGTGTAGGTGGGTCAAAAAATGTTTTTATCGATTTAATTCAGGTGGTAACACAACAAAATGTTCAATACATCAATGGCTATGAATACTTTCTTAAGGCACTGCAAATGCCATTATCGTGTAAGTAGTTTAGAGGCCTCTCTTTTAAAAATGGTACAGTAAAAATATTTCTAGTCCATAACATAGACGATGAGTAGTTGTTCTCTATTAATCCATTGAGTTTGCTGACATGGATTGTGTATGTGTGCCATTCAGAAGGTGAATGGGCAAGACAAAAGATTTAAGTGCCTTTGAATGGGGTATGGTGGTAGGGGCCGAGCGCACCGGTTTGAGAGAGTCAAGAGCTGCTGTTTATTTTTTCACACTCAACAGTTTCCCGTGTGTATCAAGAATGGTCTGCAACCCAAAGGACATCCAGCCAACTTGACATAATTGCGGGAAGCATTGGAGTCAACATGGCCCAGCATCCCTGTGGAACGCTTGACACCTTGTAGAGTTCATGCCCCGACGAATTGAGGCTGTTCTGAGGGTATAAGGGGGTTGCAACTCAATATTAGGAAGGTGTTCTTAATATTTTGTAAACTCAGTGTATATACAGTGCATTCGGGGAAGTGCACCAGTCCCTACTGCAGCAAAGCACCCTGGGGATGTGATGAAAGAAATAAAAGCTGAAATAAATTATTCTCCCTTCTATTATTCTGACATTTCACATTCTTAAAATAAAGTGGTGATCCTAACTGACCAAAGACAGGGAATTTTTACCAGGATTAAATGTCAGGAATTGTGAAAAACGGAGTTTAAATGTATTTGGCTAAGGTGTCTGTAAACTTGTGACTTCAACTGTACTTCCGTCTGAAGGTATATACTTCCGCGTATGCTGTGCATTGCTACCGAAACAAAAAATAAAACAAATTGAATAAGTCAATACAATTTCTCACTTTTTGAATTAACTTACTGGGTATAAACATATCACATCACACAATTCACTGGCGACACTAAATCTGTTTAGAAGAGGTTGAGAGATCGTCTCTCCTTGTTAAGCATTTCCCATAATACCATAATGTTCATGCAAATTCTACAGTGCAGATGGCTTGACCGAGGTTTCCATTTAGGTTGACCGCAGTGCCAATTTGACTTTGTCCATCAGTCGAAGTAGACTATCATGTCTGTCAGCAAAAGCTATGGGAATTAAACACTCTTTAAAAACAATGTTGAAAAGGGGATAATGTTAGCTAACCCCGCTAGTTTGGCCTACGTTGTTGGGAGAAAAAGTTGCATTGGGTCTAATTACCACTATGTTTAGTCAACTGTACAAAGTTTACCAGTAGCTTGCAAAGTAAACATCAACTAACAGTACATCGGCAAATGCGCTTGACAGTCAGAGCCTGGGAAATGAACCTAAACCACTCGTCAGGTATGGTTCACTTTTATTTTATATTACTCAAACATCCAATTAAAGTGAATCACGTCAAATCAATTTGTCTCACTTTTTGAATGAAGTTACTGGGTATGAACGTATCACATCATCATATCACAATTCACTAGTGTGTGGCGACACTAAATCTCTTGAGAGGTTGGAGCGTCTCTCCCTGTCAAGCATATTCTGCGTGCATGCAAATTCTATAGGGCAGATGGCTTGACAGAGTTTTTTTGCATTTCCAGGATAGTTTGACCGCAGTAAATTGGCTAGCTCTCTAATAACAGATCACATCAACATGGCTAGTTAAGGTAACTGTCAGGGGATAAACTACAGGGCTATATCCAAATATTTTCTGATTTTCATGTCATCTGTAATGGTGATGACAGATGTCCGACTGACAACTTAACCATGACGAGGACTTGACGATGTCAAGCTCTTTCCAAAAGCCTCATCTCTGATGAAGCAAGCTAAATGGCATGTTGTTTGCTTTACTATCTAGCTAGCTACATGCCAAATGGATAGGCTTCCCTCACCTATCAAAAATTACACGTTCAACTGATGTTTACTGATCATGAAAGCATGCAGTTACTTGCTGTATAACACAGATGATAGAGTTAAACATGGAATAATTGGAAATGTGTAGTTCTGTCTGCTCTTCAAGAGGTGATGATATTAAACCAAATAGTTAACATTTATTAAACAATCCCTTGAAAATAGTAGTTGTCTGTCAGGATTTGGCCAGGATTGTTCCGGTTTTGGCCACTAGATGCCCCCATTGTGCATTTTGACCCTTTTGTTTTCCCTTGATTCCAGTTATTATTTGCACCTGTGCCTCGTTTCCCTTGAATGTATTTAAACTCTTAGTTTTCCTCAGTTCTTTGCTCTGTGTTTGAATGTTAGCACCCAGACCCAGCGATGCTGTGAACATTTGTTGCGCCAGTTGGACTCTCTTGTGGTACTCTGTTTTTGTTCTCTTTAAAAAAAAATGATTATCTTTTGAGGCTTTTTTTCTGCTGTACTTACCACCTTGTGGATTTACCTTTTGACTTGGAGGATTACCTTTTTCTCTTGGAATTACTTTTGACGTTGTGGATTTATATTTTTGCCTGAACTTTCCTTTTTACTTTATTAAAACACTGTCTCAAGTACTGCTGTGTCTGCCTCATCTTCTGGGTTCTGCCGACTATTAGTGGCTCAGTTTGCTAAGTGTCTGTTTCTCCCACCGGAGACCCGACTTCGTAACTGGGTCTTGACAGTTGTCAATGGTTTTAGTGGAGCTGGGGGTCTCATTGCCCTCCAGCAGCCAAATCAAACACTCTGCACCGTATTGTGATGTTCTATTGAGAACGACCTATATAAAAAGCACAATGTCTGTTGAATGTTTTTGCTGCTCGTGATATTTTAATAAAACATTGGTGATGTAGCCTACATAAGGCTACTGTGTGGGTCTCCGCTGGCAAAATCAGTGCCATAACCAATTGCGTTATCCCTAAGTTTTTGGTCGGTTTTAAATGTCCCGAATTATTGCCGTATTGGCGCACGTTTTTAAGGACACACCTCAACGCCTGCAAGCTGATATAGGACAGGTACATTGCCAACTTTGGTGTTAGGGCTGGAAGGTTTTTACATAACACTAAGCGGTACCATAACGCCAGCTGAAATTTAGAGCCCAGAATGTGAGCAAGGAAACAAGGGCAGTTTTGTGAATAAAGTTTCAACTAAAGTCACATTAAACTAGCAGAATGCAACTAATCAATACCGGTCTTTATTTGTGTATGGTTTTTGTGATTCCAATCTTTTTGTTAATCTTTGAGAGCCCACAGGACAGAATCCCTATAAGCTTTTTTGCTTGTTGCACATTTGAGTATTCAAGTTTCTGATTCGTTTTTTTGATTCTGTCATTGTTTAAGCCTTATCATCCCCATATACCTAAATGCTAATAGCTATTACCCCAATTGTATTGCTAACCATTATGCAATTCCTTTCAGATGAAAACAGTGTTTAATGCTGACTGAAGACTCAGTCTACTAGTTGAGTTCGAATTATGACCTCAGGTCAGTCATTGGAACCAGTAACAGCCATTGCAACCTAATCCCTATATAGTGCACTGCTTTTGACCAGGTGAATAGGGTGCCATTTTGGAGGCACCCACAGTGTGTGGGCATCTGGTGTGTTGCGGATGGACTTTCAAACACAAACCCTGGGTTTAACTGTATTAGAACCGATTCTATTCTTGGACCCTTAGTTTTTCCATGACCATGTGACCTGACTTGGAAAAAAAATCCTCACTGAAGGACCCAGAGTTTCTGACTTGGTCTGGAAAAACTCACAGCCTTGTCTTTCCATATACAGTTCTGCTACTACTATACCAATACAAGCTTTCATCCAATTGATCAATCATAGAGATCCTTTCCTTTATTAAATGGCATACAATTCATGCTAAATCTATGGTAATACTACAGTCAATTTATGGTACGGTACACCACCATTCCACCGCTACGACCTTCACCACCAATCTAGTGTCGCTTCAAACATCAAACCCTTTGAAACGGGCAATCTTTCACCGCAATTGATGAGCTAAATCCAGGATCTCAAGGACAATGAGATGTAGTAATGGCCTCACAAGAACACTCTGCCTATTATATGCCACTCACAGTCATCTTGGCCAGTCAATGGAATCACTAACTAGTGGAGATGGATCTTTTCATTGGATGTCACTGAACTGCATAGTGCCTTCCCAGGGGTGATATGATGGTTTATGTGAGTCACTGGCTCCAATGGTTTTGAGTGATATAGACCTATGAGCACATTGCAGCAAAAGGAGGGGAACTTGAATATATCTGTACTGCATGATGTCCAGTCCCAACATGCATTCACAATACAAGCAGTGAAAGCTTATGTTTGTCGAACTAGCTTTACAATACAGTACATACTACCTGGTTATAATGTCCATGTCAAACAGGTCTATAGTTTGTTTTTGTGTCAATTAATCCCATAAGGGTTGAGTTGCCAACTGCCGATTTGACACGAAAATCAAATGTGATTCATTCATTCATAGTTGAACACCTTTTCACAGTAAAATGCACTTTTGCTCAAACCCAGTAGAAGGCTCTCGTTGGTAGGTCATTGTGAGAGAAGACCATTGTTTATTAGGACTATTATCATAGGAAGAAGGCAAAACTCATCTATGCTGAAGTCGTTTTGTCCTAGACAAAATATATTTGATGATGGATGATTGCAGTTTTTAATTACTTTTCTTCTGTTTCAATTGAATTGCATGAAGACAGCATTTTGGAATGGTATGGATGGTTTGGAATGGTATGGATGGTTTGGAATGGTATGGATGGTTTGGAATGGAATGGATGGTTTGGAATGGTATGGATGGTTTGGAATGGTATGGATGGTTTGGAATGGAATGGATGGTTTGGAATGGTATGGATGGTTTGGAATGGTATGGATGGTTTGGAATGGTATGGATGGTTTGGAATGGTATGGATGGTTTGGAATGGATGGTTTGGAATGGTATGGATGGTTTGGAATGGTATGCCAACCAGAGCAAAATTCAGAACAAGGGATCAATGACCAGGAACAATTCATTCTCTACATCGTTAATTAATTTGCCCTTTTGTGATTCACATTGTTTCTACCCCACCTCACCTTTTCAATGCAATAAAAGGACATAAATAAATTCCTGCCCTCTTCAAAATCCAACAAAGACCATGGGCCCACAGACAAGGCGGATTGGCCATCTGGCAGATGTCGGACCATCTTTTAGTTGGGTGGACTGGTCGGAATTGGCCTATGGGTCTCTTAAGACTTTGTTTTAATGAGTTTTGCGCAAGTTCTCTGCTGTGATAGTAATATATTTGAGCATTTGTCTGATCAGCGAGCAACGACTGTGACTGTCTGTGCGGAGACATTATACTAGGCTTAGTACAGACACATCAGCTGCTGCTGCAAAAGACAGTGCAGTCGTGCTAAATTATTCTCTGCTAAAGGTCAATTCGGGGACTGTCTGTTTATTTTAATTGTTTTATCAATGTTTATTCACTTCTGAATCTCTCTCTTCAGCCAGCGAGTGGGTCTTAGTTTATGAGCTGTAGTAACAACGTGACTCTGGTGTCGGATTACATTACATAGCCTCCACTGTTGGAGGCTGGAAAGTCCCACCCTTTTCCGTCCTATTTCAATAACTGAAAGGCCCATCACATCTTGGCAGAAATATCTGCATTCGCAGCAATGTCAAATGAAGCACAATGCTGGAAATCTATCCGCAGCCACAAACTATTGCTGGCATTGATCTATGACAAACACAGAAGGTTTTATATTGAATTCAATAGACGAAAACAGAGGGAGCGAGAGAGAGAGAGAGAGACAGAGAGAGAGAGAGACAGAGAGAGAGAGAGATACAGAGAGAGAGAGTAGTTGGTAGAGAGAGAGAGAAGTTGGTAGAGAGAGAGAGAGATTGTAGTTGGTAGAGAGAGAGAGAGAGAGAGAGAGAGAGAGAGAGAGAGAGAGAGAGAGAGAGAGAGAGAGAGAGAGAGAGAGAGAGAGAGAGAGAGAGAGAGAGAGAGAGAGAGAGAGAGAGAGAGAGTTCCTTTAAAGTAGCCATTGGCTGTATCATGCAGCCAAAACATTAAGGAACTGTCAGTCTCTCTCTCTCTCTCTCTCTCTATCTCTCTCTCTCTCTCTACCAACTTCTCTCTCTCTCTCTACCAACTACTATGTGTAGTTAGGCTGTTAAGGCATTAAAAAAGCCAATGGTCATTTATAATTTCTATGATTTTCTTATTTGTCTAATATGTGTTTATTCAGTCACAACTAGGATGGGTAACTTAATGTTAAAAAAAACATTTAAGATGTTTATAAATAGTGTTCACCATTTATTAATCATTACTCCCACATTAATCAAGTATTTACTAATCATTGGTAAAGTATTTCTGCAGTCCCTAATCTAAAGTGAGTGCTATTTATACTTTATAAATGTTTTGAGTGACCGGTGTAATTTCTCACAAAAAGATGGAAAACATTCCAGTAGTACCTGGCAAAATCTTATCCAGTTGTGGATAAGATGCCAGGGCAGAATTTTTGTCCCAGTCCGCCGCTCCCTCCATCTCTCCCGACAGACAGAAGTTCTTCAGTGACATACTGTATGTCTGATTGTGGCCTTAGTTCAGGTTCAAATTAACTTAACCACCGATTATAATTTAAAAAATTACCCCCTCCATGGCCTCCCATTGAAATGGGTAAATTTATCCACATTAGAGCGTCATTAAACCCAGCTCCCTGAGACTCTCAACTGACTCATCTTAGAGGAAAATTGCTTCCATTTTTAGCCCCTAATTATGTCCCAGGTGACTGACCAGCTGAGACTGAAGTTGCGATCTCTTCTATTCACATCACCTCATTGACGGGATACAAGACACTAGAAATCTATTAGGAATATACATGTTTTTTTGTATATGGTGGTGTAGGTGTGCTGGGGGGGTGGTGGTCTTGTTGGGTATCTGTATGTGTTTGTGTGGCAGTGTTGTTATTGTATCAATAAGCTTATAGCAGTAGTAGTACGGTAGCTGTTTCACTCCTTATCAGGTAGAGGGCACTAACAGTATGAGGGAGACACATTTGAGACCGGATGCTACCTGAGAAAAAAAATGCATTACGTTCTTAATTGCACCCCGGTAACTCTGTATGTTGTGCTCCCCAGTGTGTTGTCTGAGGTGGCTTTATGACACTGTCAAAGATGCTTCTCAAGACTGTAAAAGTCTCATCTTGAATTGTCTGATTAGCGTTAGTCTAATTTAGGCCAGACCTTGATTCAGCATTTAAAAAATAATCCCAAACTTTAGGCATGTGTTAAGGAATGTACAGACAACAGACAATGTGTTAATGACTCCATTGACACACACTCTAATCTCAAGCTGGACTTTTTAAGGGGAAGGTACGGCCACTGAGGTCACAATCATACTGTACGTTAAATACTGTGGAGATGATAATAAGGGAGTAGCATAGAGAGCTGGGGAGTTCCCAATTCTCCAATTATGACAAAGTGTTCTGTAATATTATGTTGTCTGAACTAGTGTCCTTCTGAAGTACATCCATCCATTCTGCCACTGGCTGGTGTTTTGTGAAATACTGCATCCTGTGAAATAGCGTGTCTCTGACGTACAGTGCAGTAATCTAGCTTGTGCTGCTGCTAGATCACAGTTCGCAGCCTCCCTGCCCCGCATTTGAACCCATTGCCCTGAGTCCATGCCCCCCTTCTCTATTCCTTCCTCTGTCTCTCTCCCTCTTCTCCCTACCTCCCTCCTCTCCTCCCTCTGCCTCTCCAATCCAGATCCCTAGGTGCAGGGGTGATTGGTTCTTCTGTATTGTAATAGGCTTATTATGCTCAAAGTGATTCCAGATTTATCCCAGCTTATAAACACAGCATCAGGCCATACGAGTGTGAGCAATCCCATTATATCAAAGCTTCTACTCATCCTGTGGCTTTCACAGGATGAGGGGAAGGGAGGGAAGGGGGAGGGATGTATGTGAGAGCTGCAAGGGTGTTTTTAATGTAAGACATTCACTTCATCCATCGCCTCTAAAGACGTAGAGGTAGGCTATAACATAACAGTGGGCGTAACTCAGGCAACCTGGTTGTAATGTCTTTAGCAGGAGTTCAGCTACCCACCATCACTCTGCCTCCTTCCCTTCTCTCCCCTGCTGCTCTCTATGAGTTCTTAGAATACCTGTGTTGTGTTCTTAGAATGTACCTGTGGCGTTTCTAGAATGTTTATGTTCTGTTCTTAGAATGTATCTGTAGTGTTTCTAGAATGCTTATGTTATGTTCTTAGAATGTACCTGTAGTGTTTCTAGAATGCTTATGTTATGTTCTTAGAATGTACCTGTAGTGTTTCTAGAATGCTTATGTTATGTTCTTAGAATGTACCTGTAGTGTTTCTAGAATGCCTATGTTATGTTCTTAGAATGTACCTGTAGCGTTTCTGAAATGCTTATGTTATGTTCTTAGAATGTACCTGTAGCGTTTCTAGAATGCTTATGTTATGTTCTTAGAATGTACCTGTTATGTTCTTAGAATGTTGTGGCTTTCTGAAATGAATGTTCTTAGAATGTTATGTTCTTAGAATGTCCCTGTTGTGTTTCTAGAATGCTTATGTTATTTCTTAGAATGTACTTGCTTATGTTATGTTCTTAGAATGTCCCTGTGCTTATGTTATGTTCTTAGAATGTACCTGTTGTGTTTCTAGAATGCTTATGTTATGTTCTTAGAATGCATATGGTGTGTCCCTGGGACACCTCCTAGAATTCTGATATTATTATTATTGAGCCGCTGTAATCTGTAATGGCACGTATTCGCGTCTGTTTGTATGTTATTGATGAGAGCACCGACGGCTTTCTGAGGGATGAGCAGCAGTTCCATTTCGTGTCTGGAGTGGCAGTGGCAAGATAAATGCATTACATATGTTACTCTGGCCTGCAATTGAATCTCTGCCATTGTCACAGCCTCAGCCATTCTGAGAGGAGAGAGAGAGAGAGAGAGAGAGAGAGAGAGAGAGAGAGAGAGAGAGAGAGAGAGAGAGAGAGAGAGAGAGAGAGAGAGAGAGAGAGAGAGAGAGAGAGAGAGAGAGAGAGAGAGAGAGAGAGAGAGAGAGAGAGAGAGAGAGAGAGAGAGAGAGAGAGAGAGAGAGAGAGAGAGAGAGAGAGAGAGAGAGAGAGAGAGAGAGAGAGACTTGCCAAGACCACACATACACATTCCGTCTAGACACTGTTGCCCTAGAGCACACAAAACTATACATACCTCGGCCTAAACATCAGCGCCACAGGTAACTTCCACAAAGATGTGCACTATCTGAGAGACAAGGCAAGAAGGGACTTCTATTCCATCAAAAGTAACATAACATTTAACATACCAATTAGGATCTGGCTGAAAATACTTGAATCAGTTGTAGAAACCATTGCCCTTTATGGTTTTGAGGTCTGGGGTACGCTCACCAACCAAGAATTCACAAAATAGGACAAACACCGAATTGAGACTCTGCTTGCAGAATTCTGCTAAAATATTCTGTGTACAATATAAAAAACGAAATAATGCATGCAGAACAGAATTAGGCATATACCTGCTAATGATCAAAATCCAAAAAAGAGCCATTAAATTCTACAACCTCCTAAAAGGAAGCGATTCCCAAACCTTCCATAACAAAGCCATCACCTACAGAGAAATTAACCTCGAGAAGAGCCCCCTAAGCAAGCTGGTCCTGGGGCTGTTCACAAAGACAAACAGACCCCACAGAGCCCCAGGACAGCAACAGAACTAGACCCAACCAAATAATGAGAAAACAAAAAGATAAATACTTGACACATTGGAAAGAATTGACAAAAACACAGAGCAAACTATAATGCTATTTGGCGCTAAACAGAGAGTACACAGTGGCAGAATACCTGACCATAGTGACTGACGTAAAATTAAGAATATCTTTGACTATGTACAGACAGTGCTTTTGAGAAAGGCCGCCAAAGACAGACCTGGCACTCAAGAGAAGACAGGCTATGTGTACACTGCCCACAAAATTAGGTGGAAACTGAGCTGCACTTCCTAACCTCCTGCCAAATAATATATGCCATTTAGCAGACGCTTTTATCCAAAGCGACTTACAGTCATGTGTGCATACATTCTACGTATGGGTGGTCCCGGGGATCGAACCCACTACTCTGGCGTTACAAGCGCCATGCACTACCAACTGAGCTACAGAAGGACCACAAATGTATGACCATATTAGAGACACATTTCCTGCAGATTACACAGAACCACAAAGAACTTGAAAACAAAAACAATTTTGATTAACTCCCATATCTATTGGGTGAAATACCACAGTGTGCAATCACAGCAGCAAGATTTGTTAACTGTTGCAACAAGAAAAGGGCAACCAGTGAAGAACAAACACCGTTGTAAATACAACCTACAGTGGTACCAGTCAAAAGTTTGGTAACACCTACAGTAGTCATTCAAAGGTTTTTCATTTTACAATGTTCTACATGGTAGTATAATAGTGAAGACATCAAAACAATGAAATAACACATATGGAATCATGTAGTAACCAAAAAAGTGTTAAACAAATCAAAATAGATTTTAGATTCTTCAAAGTAGCCACCCTTTGCCTTGATGACAGCTTTGCACACTCTTGGCATTCTCTCAACCAGCTTCACCTGGAAAGCTTTTCCAACAGCCTTGAAGGAGTTCCCACATACGCTAAGCACTTGTTGGCTGCTTTTCCTTCACTCTGCGGTCAAACTCATTCAAAACGATCTCAATTGGGTTATGGTCGGGTGACTGTGGAGTCCAGGTCATCTGATGCAGCACTCCATCACTCTCTTTCTTGGTAAGATAGCCTTTACACAGCCTAGACGTGTGTTGGGTCATTGTCCTGTTGAAAAACAAATTATAGTCCCACTAAGCGCAAACCAGATGGGATGGCGTATTGCTGCAGAATGCTGTGGTAGCCATGTTAGTTAAGTGTGCCTTGAATTGTAAATAAATCACAGACAGTGTCACCAGCAAAGCACCGCCACATCATCACACCTCCTCCTCCATGCTTCACAGTGGGAAAAATACATGCAGAGACCATCCGTTCCCCCACCCTGCATCTCACAAAGACACGCCAGTTGGAACCAAATATCTCAAATTTGGACTCATCAGACCAAAGGACATATTTCCACCGGTCTAATGTCCATTACTCATGTTTCTTGGCCCAAACAAGTCTCTTCTTATTTGTGTCCTTTATTAGTGGTTTCTTTGCAGCAATTCGACCATGAATGCCTGATTTTACACATTCTCCTATGAACAGTTGATGTTGAGATGTGTCTGTTACTTGAACTCTGTGAAGCATTTATTTGGGCTGCAATTTCTGAGGCTGGTAACTCTAATGAACTTATCCTCTGCAGCAGAGGTAACTCTGGGTCTTCTTTTCCTGTGGCGGTCCTCATGAGAGCCAGTTTCATTATAGCGCTTGATAGTTTTTGCAACTGCCCTTGAAGAAACTTTCAAAGTTCATGAAATGTTCCGTATTGACTGACTTTCATGTTTTAAAGTACCTTGTCACAACACAACTGATTGGCCTAATTGCATTAAAAAGGAAAGAAATTCCACAAATGAACTTTTAACAAGGCACAACTGTTTATTGAAATATATTCCAGGTGACTATCTCATGAAGCTGGTTGAGAGAATGCCAAAAGTGTGCAAAGCTGTCATGAAGGCAAAGGGTGGTTACTTTGAAGAATCTTGTTTCACACTTTTTTATATACACATTTTTGTTACCACATGTCCATTATACAAAATATGTGTTGTTTCATAGTTTTGATGTCTTCACTATTATTCTACAATGTAGAAAATAGTCAAATAAAGAACAACCCTTGAATGAGTAGGTGTGTCCAAACTTTTGGCTGGTACCGTATATTTATGTTTATTTATTTTCCCTTTTGTATGTTAACTATTTGCACATCATTACAACACTGTATATAGACATAATATGACATTTGAAATGTCTTTATTATTTTGGAACTTTGGGGAGTGTAATGTTTACTGTTCATTTTTTTATTATTTATTTCACTTTTGTTTATTATCTATTTCACTTGCTTTGGCAATTTATTGTTCTTTTCACTTTTGTTTATCTATTTCACTTGCTTTGGCAATGTAAACATATGTTTCCCATGCCAATAAAGCCCTTAAATTGAATTGAATTGAATTTGACAGAGATCAGAGTCAATACATTATCACTTAAGCCCAAAAAATCAAACTCTCTTTGAATTCTTAGGAAGATTATTCATATCATCATCCGCATGTAAGGTCTGTTGGTGTGGCAGATAGCTTAGTGGTTAAGCGTGTTGGGCCAGTAACCAAAAGGCCGCTGGTTTGAATCCCTGATCCGACTAGGTGAAAAATGTGTCCATGTGCCCTTGAGCCAGGCACTTAACCCCAATTGCTCTGGATAAGACTAAAATGGAAATAGGTCTGAATCAGAGCAGCTGCTGGCTGTTTCATCAGGAGAAATCCCCATTCTAACTGTTAAATCCACTTATGGCCACATCTGCACCAACTGGTGAGATTCTAAATCCATACCAAGGTAAGTTAGGAAAAATGATGATACTTAAAGTACAACATGGCCTAAATGAGTTAAAGGTAACAGTATGTAGAGGTTATAAAAAGAAAGAGAACAATATTCTCCCATAACCTCTGCAAACACATTGGTTTAGTGCCGCATGTGTCTGTTTACTGAGACTTCAAGGCAGGCTTCTTCTCAGCAGAGACATCTCTCCAGTAGAGGGTCTCCTTGAACAATTGTTTTTGTCCAAAGGTCTGTGCCTGAGGCTAGCTCCATTGATCTGCGCCAATAATACTGAGATAGACACAAGGGGGTGAGGTGCAATTTTTAGGCCCCTGAGACCCCTGAGACAGACATAGCATGTGTGTTTTGCTACTGTGATGTACGATACAGTACCTAACTGCCAGTGCAACCCTCCGTAGTCAGGCTGAATTTTGTTCAATCGACAGTAAAACTATGACGGCAACAGTGAAGAGAGACTATGAGGAGTAGTTTCCTGATCTCATGATCATGCTAGTTTGTTACATATTTTTCACATCAGGTGAATTTCAGATACTTACCTGAACTGACATGATTTGATTTGGCTGTTTTAGAGTCTTGAGGTCTCTGTCACCAGCAGCACATCAACCAATATATTAACTGCATTATTTCAAAATGTTATAAACTGGGAAGCTTAGGTATGTTTTGTGCCTACAGCAGTTTGTTGTGCTGCATAGTTGTGCAGCATTTGGGCAGCCTGTTAACTGTATACTGTAAACACACCCACAAACACACACACACTCCGGGCCTCACCCAGCCCTAGCTGGCAGGGGATGATTGCATTTTAATCACATCTGTGGCTGTGGTAGGGCCACCTGTGTGCTGACACCCATTAGAGATGACTGCGATCACTGAGGCTGAGAGAACATTTCTGCATGCTTGCACCTGTCACACAGCAAACAAAGACAGATACGTTTGGCAGCTCACAGCTTTGATACATATCCTCCCCAACCAGTGGAGTAGTACACAATTCCTTTTTTGGTTCTGAAATGCAATGAAATGTGTCACATACTGTATTCCCCCATGATAAAATTAAGTTTGTCGCATGTGCTGAACCGCTAAACCACTTTGTCCTTTGTTTGAAAAACACAAAAACTGCTCTGTGTCGTTTCACTAATTTACATTAAAAAATGTAAATATATTTTGGCCAAGTCGTCCACCAATGTTGTCATGGCAATGACCCTGCCTTGTGTATCACATTACCTAATTTCTGACAATAAGAGATTAGGTGCATGGTGGAATGAGCTGTGGCCATGGAGATCAAGAATATTACCAACACACAATTTAGAGTGTGAATGAGTCATCAACATGATGAAATCATTAGAATTTGTGTATTTCCAGTACAATACATCTCAACGCAATTTGGTATTTTATGAAGACAGTGTGAAAGTGCACATATAGGAAAAGGGAAACTGCATTGTATTACTGTATGATAATGCAGTTTCACACCCACTCTCTGAAACTAGAGTCCGACAGATATGGTATTTTTGGGTCCGATACCAATTTTAGGGAGGCAAAGTCACTGATTACCAATATATTGTTTTTTAGAGGTGGAATGAAAATTGACCCATTTTTTCCCACAAAATGTGCTCCAAAGTATTAACAGATACTCTAAATGAGGATTTTTTTACAACAAAATATTAAAATGAACATTATTTAATTAAGAACATTTGATTTGTGGTTTACAGGATAACCACTAAAAAGCAACAATATCCTCTATCTATACAAAAGTAAATAGAAAACACGTCAGTGCAACTTAAAGATTTGTCTATCTATGGCAGTGGATAAGAAGTCATTATGCTGAACCACCATACGCACACTAAAAAACAAAAGGCTGTGTGTGCTGGCTGAAGTAATTCAACTTGTTCACAAGTTCACAACCTATGCAGCTGCACCATTAAGAGCATTCTTATTGATTGTATCACCATCTGGTATGGAAACTGCACTGCCCTTGACTGAAAGGCCCTACAGAGGGTGGTGTGGATGGCCCAGCGCATCACTGGGGATGAGCTCCCAGTCATCCAGGACTTACATGCCAGGTGGTGTCTGAGAAAGGCAACAAAATATTGCCAAAGACTCCAGCCATCCGAGACATGGACTGTTCTCCGTGCTCCCGTCCGGCAACAGGTAGTGGTGTATCAAGGCTCAAACCAACAGACTCCTAAACAGCTTCTATACCCTTGCCATAAGACTGTTCAATGGCTAACAACTACAGATCACTCCAGAGAACGTGTTTCCACTGCTCCAGAGTCCAATGGCAGCGAGCTTTACACCACTACAGCCAACACTTAGTGTGCATGGTGATCTTAGGCTTGTGTGCGGCTGCTCGGCCATGGAAACCCATTTCATGAAGCTCCCGACGAACTGTTCTTGTACTGATGTTGCTTCTAGAGGCAGTTTTGAACTCGGTCGTGAGTGTTGCAAACGAGGGCAGACAATTTTCACGTGCTTCAGCACTTGGCAGTCCGGTTCTGTGAGCTTGTGTGGCTTACCACTTCGTGGCTGAGCCATTGTTGCTTCAAGACATTTCCACTTCACGATATCAGCACTTGTCATTGACCGGGGCAGCTTTAGTAGGGCAGAATTCTGACAAACTGACTTGTTTGAAAGGTGGCATCCTATGACGGTGCCACGTTGAAAGTCACTAAGCCATTCTACTGCCAATGTTTGTCTATGGATATCGCTTGGTTTGTGCTCGATTTTAGAGGGAAACAAATTCTAGACCACCTTTACTCCACACACAGAGATGCGTACAAAGCTCTCCCTCGACTTCTATTTGGCAAATCTGACCATAACTCTATCCACATGATTCCTGCTTACAAGCAAAAATTAAAGCAGGAAGCACCAGTGACTCAATCTATAATAAAGTGGTCATTTGAAGCAGATGCTAAACTACAGGACTGTTTTTCTCGCACAGACTGGAATATGTTCCGGGATATTTCTGATGACATTGAGGACTACACCACATCAGTCACTGGCTTCATCAATAAGTGCATCGAGGAAATCATCCCCACAGTGACTGTACGAACATACCCCAACCAGAAGCCATAGAATACAGGCAACATTCGCACTGAGCTGAAGGGTAGAGCTGCCGCTTTCAAGGAGTGGGACTCTAACCCGGAAGCTTATAAGAAATCCCGCTATGCCCTCGGACGAACCATCAAACAGGCAAAGCATCAATACAGGATTAAGATCAAATCGTACTATACCGGCTCCGACGCTCGTCGGATGTGGCAGGGCCTGCAAACTATTACAGACTACAAAGGGAAGCACAGCTGAGAGCTGCCCAGTGACACGAGCCACCCAGACAAGCTAAACTACTTCTATGCGCGCTTCGAGGAATAACACTGAAACATACATCAGGGCATCAGCTGTTCCAAACGACTGTGTGATCACGCTTTCCGCAGTCGATGTGAGTAAGACCTTTAAACAGGTTAACGTTCACAAGGCCGCTGGGCCAGACAGATTACCAGTATGTGAACTCTGAGCATGTGCTGATCAACTGGCAAGTGTCTACACTGACATCTTCAACCTCTCCCTGTCTGAGTCTGTAATACCAGCATGTTTCAAGCAGACCACCATAGTCTCTCTATGACTACCGACCCATAGCACTCACGCCTGTAGCCATGAAATGCTTTGAAAGGCTTGTCATGGCTGGTAATCAACACCATTATCCCAGAAACCCTAGACCCACTCCAATTTGCATACTGCATTAACAGATTCACAGATGATGCTATCTCTATTGCCCTCCACACTGCCCTTTCACACCTGGACAAGAGGATCACCTATGTGAGAATGCTATTCATTGACTACCGCTCAGCGTTCAACACCATAGTGCCCTCAAAGTTCATCACTAAGCTAAGGACCATGGGACTAATCACCTCCCTCTGCAACTGGATCCTGGACTTCCTGACGGGCTGTCCCCAGGTAGATAACACATCCGCCATGCTGATCCTCAACACAGGGGCCCCTCAGGGGTGCTTGCTCAGTCCCCTCCTGTACTTTGTGTTCACTCATGACTGCACAGCCAGGCACGACTCCAACACCATCATTAAGTTTGCTGATGACACAACAGTGGTAGGCCTGATCACCGACAACGATGAGACTACCTATAGGGAGGACCATGTGGTGCAAGGACAACAACCTCTCCCTCAACGTGATCAAGACAAAGGAGATGATTGTGGACAACAGGAAAAGGAGGACCGAGGATGCCCACATTCTCATCGACGTGGCTGTAGTGGAGCAGGTTGAGAGCTTCAAGTTCCTTGGCGTGCACATCACCAACAAACTAACATGATCTAAGCACCCCAAGACAGTCATGAAGACGACATGACAAAACCTATTCCCCCTCAGGAGACTGAAAACCTTTGGCATGGGTCCTCAGATCCTCAAAAGGTTCTACAGCTGCCCCATCGAGAGCATCCTGATGGGTTGCATCACTGCCTGGTTTGGCAACTGCTCGGCCACCGATCACAAGGCACTACAGAGGGTAGTGTGTACGACCCAGTACATCACTGGGGTCAAGCTTCCTGCAACCCAGGACCTCTATACAAGGCTGTGTCAGAGGAAAGCCCAAACAATGTCAAAGACTCCAGCCACCATAGTTATAGACTGTTCTCTCTGCTACCGCACGGCAAGCGGTACCAGAGCGCCATGTCTAGGTCCCAGAGGACCTACTACTCTCTGTTATTATCTATGCATAGCCACTTTAATAACTCTACCAACATGTACATAATTACTTCAATTACCTCGACACTGGTGCCCCCGCACATTGACCAGTATATCCCCTGTATATAGCCCTGCTATTGTTATTTACTGCTGCTCTTTAATTATTTGTTATTCTTATCTCTTACTTTTTTTGTATTTTCTTTAAACTGCATCTTTAGTTAAGGGCTTGTAAGTAAGCATTTCACTTTAAGGTCTACACCTATTGTATTCGGCGCATTTGACAAATAAAATTTGATTTGAAATAGCCAAATCCATGAATTTGAAGGGGTGTCCACATACTTGTGTATATATACTGTATCTACCTCAAATACTCCAGTTTCCCTGCACATTGCACATTTGTTACTGGCACTTCTTCTTCTTCTTCTTCTCGTATATTATGGTTATTCTATTTGGATATTAAATACTGCACTGTTGGGTAGGGCTTGCATTTCACTGTATTTGTGCATGTGACAAATAGAACAAACAATGCATACATGCAGTAACATGCTGTTCGTAGTGTCACCACTAGGTGTCAGCACCAGCATTTGTATTGAGTAGATTCACTAAAGTGCTTTACAACAGTCAAAAGTCATGTGAACAAACACTTTATGGCAACCTAGCAATGCGAGCCAAATATGACAACCACATGCTAGCTGTTTACCACAACGTTTTCTTACTGAAACCCTATGGACATTACACAATGTTGTTCAATACAAAATGTATTGGCTATATACAGTATTTCAACTGCAAATGGCATGCTCTATTGACTGAAGGCATTTATGCAGGGTAATGCTTGCCTCACAGCTTTTAGTCACACATGTTGTAATTTAGCTAGCTAGCTACTTATCTAATCAGGAATGTAAGAACATGGCCTGAATGATAGATCTGCGCCATGTGTCTGGCTTTTTGTTGATTGTAAATTTTGGAAAACTAACTAAATAAGCACACTAATATAATATGCTTAGACAGTAACTGTCTAATATTACTGTTTTAAATGTCAACAATGTGGACCCTCCGACTACGCAGCCTCATTCTTTAGCCAGTTGAGCTAAACAATTAGCCAGTCGAGGTAAAGGTTAAGTCCTTTCAACAAGAGGCTAATGAGTGCAGAGGAACAAGCTCAGAATAAGGAAGGCAGTTCAATACATCATAGGCAACACAGATGCATTCATTAGCCTCTTGTTGAAAGGGCCTTATCTTTACCTTGACTGGCTAACGGATGAGACTGGCTTGTCTTTAGTTTATCTTTAGTTCGGCTGGCTAACGGATGAGACTGCGAAGTCGGAAGGTCCACTTCGTTGACTTCCTTCGGCATATACCCACAGATGCACACATGCACATGCAGAAACACACTCTACTACAATAGAATGCATGTGAAATTATAATGTACTTCACTGCACTAGGCATTCATCCTGATCTAATGCATTTATCCTGTTCTAACTGTATTTGTGTCACATCTGTGAGGGAAGCGCAGTTTGATTAATCTTATTTCCAACTCTGAGAATCCATAGGGCGAAACAACAAGGATCGACGTTTCACACTAATGGACACAGTTAGCGGCAAGTTGGCAAGACTGCTCGTTTTCTCTCTTACCACATCTAGAGTTTGGACAGCATAATAAGAGACAACAACAGGTGTAAATGAGCAGTGAAATGCTTACTTACGGGGCCCTTCCCAAAAAATTCAGAGCGAAAAATGATATATGGGGGGGGGGGGGGGGGGGGTCAAAATCAAAAGTAACAGTCAGTATCTGGTGTGGCCACCAGCTGCATTAAGTACTGCAGTGCATCTCCTCCTCATGGACTGCACCAGATTTGCCAGTTATTGCTGTGAGATGTTACACCACTCTTCCACCAAGGCAACTGAAAGTTCCCGGACATTTATGGGGGGGAATGTCCCTAGCCCTCACTCTCAGATCCAACAGGTCCCAGACGTGCTCAATGGGATTGAGATCCGGGCTCTTCGCTGGCCATGTCAGAACACTGACATTTCTGTCTTGCAGGAAATCACGCACAGAACGAGCAATATGGCTGGTGGCATTGTCATGCTGGAGGGTCATGTCAGGATGAGCTTGCAGGAAGGCTACCACATGAGGGAGGAGGATGTATTCCCTGTAACACACACCGTTGAGATTGCATGCAATGACAACAAACTCAGTCCGATGATGCTGTGACACACCGCTCCAGACCATGACGGACCCTCCACCTCCAAATCGATCCCGCTCCAGAGTACAGGTCTCGGTGTAACACCCATTGCTTTGACGATAAACGCAAATCCGACCATCACCCCTGGTGAGACAGAACTGCGACTCGTCAGTGAAGAGCACATGAAAGACAGGGTCCTGAAAAAGGGACGTTTCTTTTTTTGTTAAGTTTATATTTGGGAGTTTCTCCCATTCTTCTCTGCAGATCCTCTCAAGCTCTGTCAGGTTGGGTGGGGAGTGTCACTGTACAGTTATTTTCAGGTCTCTCCAGAGATGTTCGATCGAGTTTGATCGGGTTCAAGGCTCCTTCTGAGCCACTCTAGGACATTCAGAGACTTGTCCCAAAGCCACTCCTGCGCTGTCTTTGCTGTATCCTTAGGTTCGTTGACCTGTTGGAAGGTGAGCCTTTGCCCCAGTCTGAAGTCCTAAGCGCTCTGGAGCGCTGTTCTTTGCTCCGTTCATCTTTCCCTCGAATCCTGACTAGTCTCCCAGGCCCTGCAGCTGAAAAACATCCCCACAGCACATTTCAGTTTCATTTTACGTTTAGAACATTTTAGTTCTTCTTTCGCCAGTTCACCTGTGCTTTCCTGCACTACTTCACGAGCAGCTAGTAACAGCCAAGTTAACCCCTCCTCCCAATCTGCAGACAGTTCTGTACAGCATGCACAAAGCAAGGATCTTGTTTCTGGAAAGGTGAATTTTTAGAAGTAGAAGGAGAGAGATATATTCTCTAGAGACGTTTATACCAGGTGATGTCATCGCATATGTATGAGGTGGAAGAACATGGTTGGTTAAGGCATATTGAGCAGGGCAAGAGGCTCTACAGTGAAATAAGACAGCAATTACTAACCAGGACATTAATGGACGAGGCATATTGATATTAGAGAGAAGAATGCATAGCCAAGTGATCATATGGGTCCAGTGGTTGGGCTGGCTGAGGACATGGCGATTCAGACAGTTAGCAGGCCTTGGCTAATAAGCTAGCAGTTAGTAGGATGGGGCTAACAAGCTAGTAGTTAGCAGACCGGGTCTAGCAAGTTAGCAGAAGGGCCTTTGGGGGACGTCGCGATGGAGGTAAGTCTGTTTTTGCTGCATCGTGCGGTGACGTCGATAGACCGGTTGTGGATTAGTAGGGTCCCAAGTAGCTCTAGGTAGCTAGCAGGCCGCGGTTAGCAGAATGGGCCTTCAGCAGACGTCGCGCCTGAGGGGCCTGTTGGAATCCTCGGGCAGATTATGTCGGTATTCCAGTCGTAGAGGATCGGAGGGGTTCAGTGCCCCGTACCGGCAGTAGAATGGGTCCGGATATTGTAGCCCAGGAGTGGGCTTCGGTGGTAGCCCAGGAGCCCTAGCCGGGCTAGCTTCAGGCTAATTGGTGCTTGCTCCGGGATGGAAACGCTAGCCAGGAGTAGTCACCCGGGATTGCGGTTAGCTAGTTATGAAGATCCAGATGAAAATATTCAGAGTTTGCGGTAGGAATCCAGGGATATGGCGAGAAAACAAAATAGCTCCCTTATGCTCTGGTTTGAGTCACGTTGTACGAACTGGCGAGAGCTTTCCGAGCTAAAGGTTAGCTGATGACCGCTAGCAGTGGTTTGCTGATTGATAGCTGGTAGCTGGTTAGCTGACTCACTTCAGTTGAAGGATTCCAGAACCGAAGTAAATAGAAATAGGTTAGAAAAAAACAGATCCACGCCATATTGGGCGAGGCAGGGTTACAGGAGACTATTTAGAAGTAAAGGTATATACAAGGGACAAGACAGGACAAAGACGTCTGACTGCTATGCCATCTTGGATCGTTAAATTGTTATGGCTGTATTGTTTAAAAAAAAACAAGAATGTTGTGGGTCCATCAGACCCGCGAACATTTGGTGAATAACAAAAACATGAACACCAAACAAGGGTTAAAGGGCACATTGTCGGCTGTCTAGTGCGCTCCTTTGTAACGCGCGTTCAATCCCGGCCAATGTGTTGTATACACTTCTTAGGCAACCGGCACCTTCAATGACAGTTTAGAATGAAAACATAACTCAAATCAAATATAATAGGAAGCTCAGTAACAACAGTGAACACTAAATAGGATATAGCTCAACAATAAATATGCCCAATTCTAATTGTAAATGCTTCAAATATTTTTAAGGTTTCAGGTAACTTATTTCTTCAACAGTCCAGACATAATACAGCTATAGACGTTTACTTTTATTGTCACATACACCAGATAGGTGCAGTGAAATGTGTTGTTTATACAGTGGTTTACAGCATCTGTTAAAGTCTACAGCCATGTTCAGTAGCCAACACCCCAGAGGAAGGAAGAGAGAGATCTGGAGAATGGCCACAAGAAGGCATTGAAGGACCATGTGGAGGTTATAGTGCATTACACGTTGACATGTATTTCTGAATAAAACTTAAAATTAGCACACTTGATTATGTTTGAGTTAGCACACAGCACAATTACTGTGCATTGTGATGTTACTTCTTAGGCACAAGCTATTTTACTTTACGAGCTGATGGGAAAGAAGCCCATGAAATCTTCGCTTTTTTTAAACATACTATGCCATGTGTTGCGTAACAACAGAAAAAGATACCACATAATCAAATGAATACAACCAAATATATTTGTATACTTTCTTTTCTATTTTTTTCACAAATCCATTTGACAAAAAGTGTTTCAAAGCAATTTGCGCATACATCCCCAAGGGCAAGCTGAAGTTAACACCGGCAAGGTACAAGTCTCCAAGTAGAGAGACACACTGAGCCTCTAAAGGGGTGGCCTTCTCCTGTTGTTTTCTGAGAGATGTTCACCTGCACTTAATACAGATCGACCTACAGTATGAAGTACATTGTGTGTGTTCCTGGTCACTTCTCTTCACTGGTATGGCCTTACTCTGCCATCCTCCCACAGACCACGTCATCAGTTTTACAGTACAAACAACCTTGTAGGTCTGGACACAGAGTGCATTCCACTAGAGTATCACCTCTCCCTCACACACACATACATACATACACACACATATACATACACAATCCCAGGACAACATTCATCAACGTCAGGGGACTTTTCGCCAACAGTGCATTTCTATACAGCCGTGTCCATTTCAGTTGTCCCTGTACAACTTGGGGTTTTGCAACCTAGTACTGTACATACAGTCTAAGCCAAGGTTCCTCTGTATATGTTATATCACTGCTGTCTATAAGGCAGCCTCTCAACAGGTGATATTCAGTGCCTACGGAAAGTATTCAGACACCTTGACTTTTTCCACATTTCTTACGTTACAGCCTTATTCTAAAATGGAAGAAATAAAAATAATTCCACATCAATCTACACACAATACCCCATAATGACAAATCGAAACCAGAAATATCTCATTTACATAAGAATTCAGACCCTTTGCTATGAGACGCGAAATTAAGCGCAGGTGTATCCTGTTTCCATTGATCGTCCTTTAGATGTTTCTACAACTTGATTGAAGTCCACCTGTGGTAAATTCAATTGATTGGACATGATTTGGAAAGGCACACACCTGTCTATACAAGGTCCCACAGTTGTCAGAGCAAAAACCAAGCCATGAGGTTGAAGGAATTGTCCGTATAGCTCAGAGACAGGAGTCTGTCGAGGCACAGATCTGAGAAAGGGTACCAAAACACTTATTCATCATTGAAGGTCCCCAAGAACACAGTGGCATCTATCATTCTTAAATGGAAGAAGTTTGTAACAACCAAGACTCTTCCTAGAGCTGGTCGACTGGCTAAACTGAGCAATCGGAGAAGAGCCTTGATCAGGGAGGTGACCAAGAACCAGATGGTCATTCTGACAGAGCTCTAGAGTTCCTCTGTGGAGATGGGAGAACCTTCCAGAAGGACAACCATCTCTGCAGCACTCCACCAATCAGGCCTTTATGGTAGAGTGGCCCGACGGAAGCCACTCCTCAGTAAAAGGCACATGACAGCCCGTTTGGAGTGTGCCAAAAGGCACCTAAACGACTCTCAGACCATGAGAAACAAGATTCTCTGGTCTGATGAAACCAAGATTGAACTCTTTGGCCTGAAAGTCAAGCGTCACGTCTGGATGAAACAAGGAACCATTCCTACGGTGAAGCATGGTGTTGGCAACATCATGTTTTTCAGCTGCAGAGACTGGGAGACTAGTCAGGATTGAGGCAAAAATTTACGGAGCAAAGTACTGAGACATCCTTGATGAAAACCTACTCCAGAGCGCTCAGGACTTCAGTCTGGGGCGACAGGACAACAGGACAACGATTTTAAGCACACAGCCAAGACAACAAATGAGTGGCTTCGGGACAAGTCTCTGAATGTTTTTGAGTGGCCCAGCCAGAGCCCCGTCTTGAACCTGATCGAACATGAGAGAACTGAAAATTTGACATGTTAGTTATTTAGCATATGCTCTTTTCCAGAGCGACTTACAGTTAGTGCATGCATCTTAAGATACAGTTGAAGTCGGAAGTTTACATACACCTTAGCCAAATATATTTAAACTCAGTTTTTCACAATTCCTGACATTTAATCAGAGTAGAAATTCCCTGTCTTAGGTCAGTTAGGATCACCACTTTATTTTAAGAATGTGAAATTTCTGAATAATCGTAGAGATATTTATTTGTTTCAGCTTTTATTTCTTTCATCAGTGGGTCAGAAGTTTACATACACTCAATTAATATTAGTACACTCAATTAGTATTGCCATTAAATTGTTTAACTTAGGTCAAATGTTTCGGGTAGCCTTCCACAAGCTTCCCACAATAAGTTGGGTGAATTTAGGCCCATTCCTCCTGACAGAGCTTGTGTAACTCAGGTTACACAAGAGTCAGGTTTGTAGTCATCCTTGCTCGCACACACTTTTTCAGTTCTGCCCACAAATTTTCTATAGGATTGAGGCCAGGGCTTTGTGATGGCCACTCCAATAACTTGACTTTGTTGTCCTTAAGCCATTTGGCCACAACTTTGGAAGTATGCTTGGGGTCATTGTCCATTTGGAAGACCCATTTGCGACCAAGCTTTAACTTCCTGACTGATGTCAGTTCTATTTTTGTTTCATCAGACCAGAGGACATTTCATCAAAAAGTACAATCTTTGTCCCCATGTATTACGCCCTGACCTTAGTTATCTTTGTTTTCTTTATTATTTGGTTAGGTCAGGGTGTGACAAGGGTGGTTTGTGTAGTTTTTGAATTGTCTAGTGGTTTTTGTATGTTTATGGGGTTTTTCCTTGTCTAGGTGTTTTTATGTCTATGGTTGCCTAGATTGGTTCTCAATCAGAGGCAGCTGTTTGTCTCTGATTGGGGACCATATTTAGGTAGTCATATTCCTTGGATAGTTTGTGGGTTGTTATTCTATGTTTAGTTGCCTGTTTGCACTAGTCATATAGCTTCACGGTTTGTTTTGTTGTTTTGTACAGTTTTGTACAGTTTTGTTCAGTGTTCATTCTTTTCATTAAAAGAGTTATGTACGCTTATCACACTGCACCTTGGTCTCCTCTATACCACGAACGTGACAGATCAACCCACCAAGAAAAGACCAAGCAGCGTGCTAAAAAGGAGTGAACATCTTGGACCTGGGAGAAAGAGGAGTGGAGGACATCCTGGACCTGGGAGGAGGTAATGGCAGGGGACAAGACCCTGCCATGGAAGCAGGTGGAGATAGCACAGGAGGAACGAGGGTACATATGAGTCGATATGAGGGTACACGGCTGGCATGGAAGCCCGAGAGGCAGCCCCAAGGTTTGTTTTGGGGGGGGGAACACGAGGAGATTGCATGAGTCAGGTCAGGTAGACCTGAGCCAACTCCTTGTGCTTACTGTGGGGAGCGTGTTACTGGTCAGGCACTGTGTTATGCGATGGAGCGCACAGTGTCTCCAGTGCGCTATTCTAGCCCGGTGCGCTCTATTCCAGCTCCTCGCATTGGCCGCGCTAGAATGGGCATCCAGCCAGGAAGAAGGGTGCCAGTTCATCGCTCCTGGTCTCCAGTGTACCTCGTTGGACCAGGATATCCTGTGCCGGCTTTGCGTACTGTGTCTCTGGTGAGTCTGCACAGCCCAGTGCGTCCTGTGCCAGCCAGAAAATAAACATCCAGCCAGGACGGGATGTGTCAGCTCTACACTCCAGACCTCCAGTACGCCTCCACAGTCCAGTACGTCCTGTTCCTGCTCCCCGCACTCGCCCTGAGGTGCGTGTCCTCAGCCCGGTACCACCAGTTCCGGCACCACGCACCAGGCCTCCAGTGCGTCTCCAGGGTCCAGTACGCCCTGTTCCTGCTCCTCGCACTTGTCCTGAGGTGCGTGTCCCCAGCCTGGTACCACCAGTTCCGGTACCAGGCCTACAGTGCGCCTTGGCAGTACAGAGCGTCCGGCGCCAGTACCCAGTCCAGAACCTCCAACTGCGTTCCCCAGTCCTAGTTTCTTTATGTCTAGGGGTTTCTTTATGTCTAGGGGTTTCTGTATGTCTAGGGGTTTTGTATGTCTAGGTGCTTATATGTCTATGGTTGCCTAGATTGGTTCTCAATCAGAGGCAGCTGTTTATCGTTGTCTTTGATTGGGAATCATATTTAGGTAGCCATATTCCTAGGATAGTTTGTGGGTTGTTATTCTATGTTTAGTTGCCTGTTGCCGAGCGGCCTTTCAGGTTATGTCGATATAGGACTCGTTTTACTGTGGATATAGATACTTTTGTACCTGTTTCCTCCAGCATCTTCACAAGGTCCTTTGCTGTTGTTCTGGGATAGATTTGCACTTTTCGCACCAAAGTACGTTCATCTATAGGAGACAGAACGCGTCTCTTTCCTGAGCGGTATGACGGCTGCTTCGTCCCATACTTGCGTACTATTGTTTGACAGATGAATGTGGCACCTTCGGGCATTTGGAAATTGCTCCCAAGGATGAACCAGACTTGGGGAGGTTGTGAGAACAAAATTGCTAAATTATGTTATAATACTTTTATTACATCAAATAGTTGTGTTATGCAACAGAATAGAGTATTCTTAACTATTGTGTGTGTGTTCTACTGAGGATGGGCCTCTGGGAGATAACACTGACAGGAGATTTACCATGTCTTTTGGGTGGTAAAACCTAAAGAGCATTCCAGAGCATGAGTTAATGTTTCTGCTATATACCGTACCAGGGAGTGTTGGTTCCAATTTGGAGCCGGAGGGCCAGACACTGGTCTCTATACAATGAAAACTGTTGACACAGCAGATACTGTTCGCTATGTATTATAGGTATCTTTCATACACATTTTAACCTTGTGACCCATTCTATATATATGTTGTTCATCATGTAGGTTGAAAGGGGTGTTTCTTGGCTATAAAAGTACTTTTGTCTCGGGGCTCTCAACGAATCATTTGATCTTGAATCGTCGACCAGCCATGACCAGCCATCATTATCGTGGAGCACTCAATCGATTCACTTTATATGTGTGCGTTGTATTGAACAGCTCCCTTATTAATAAGTGATTCAAGTTTTAGTTTAAGTGTAACTCTGACTTGTGGGATAAGTTTGTCTCTCCTCATTTGATAGTAAAGAAATTAACCACCACAAGGTCTACAATTTGTTTCTGAGGTCTTGTCTGATTTCTTTGGATTTTCCCATGATGTCAAGCAAAGAGGCACTGAGGTTTGATGGTAGGCCTTGAACTACATCCACAGGTACACCCCCAATTGACTAAAATTATGTCAATTAGCCTATCAGAAGCTTCTAAAGCCATGACATAATTTTCTGGAATTTTCCAAGCCGTTTAAAGGCACAGTCAACTTAGTGTATGTAAACTTCTGACCCACTGGAATTGTGATACAGTGAATTATAAGTGAAATAATCTGTCTGTAAACAATTGTTGGAAAAATTACTTGTGTCATGCACACAGTAGATGTGCTAACCAACTTGCCAAATCTATAGTTTGAAAGAAATGGAAAGAATTTTGTGGAATGGTTGAAAACAAGTTTTAATGACTCCAACCTAAATGTTTCTAAACCTCCGACAATAACTATAGCTCGGTGGGGCAACCACATATCACAAGCATAGTAAGTACACTGATCCTCAATAAAGTAGTTATTAGCAATGTCAGAGCTAGAAAAAGCAGGGAGGGTAACACTTTGGAGTTGTCAACCATGATGGAGAGGTTGACAACTCTCCAACAGCTCCATCTTGTCGAGGTTGAGCTTGAGGTGGTGGGCCGACATCCAAGCTGAGATTCTAACATCAATTAATCAATCAACCAATGAACACATATTGTCCATGCTGTGAATATTATCTGACTAAACATTTGAACCCAACATCTAAAGTGAAGTAAACCTAGGAGCAAAACAACCTCTGATTCACATGCAGTCAGATCCCTTCACAGTCAGATCAGCCTGCCATTCACATTAAGCCAACCACTTCAGTCCAGTTAATCTTCAAACAGTGCATCCCTTTATATATTTATGCACAGACACACGTGGCCTAACACTGATCAGGGAACTGTGTTTAATAGAGAGCCTCTTACAAACAACTAAACCCTGGAGAAAAGAATACATACTGATCCCATGCCACTCTCAGCCACGTACTGCCTCAACACACACACAAATGCATGCGCGCATACACACACGCACACTTGGTGCGCACCCACACACAGACACACATCTGCGTGTACACACACAGACACATGCAAACACATACATCTGCACACACATATAGACACACACAGATACAGACACAGCAAATCACATTAGCCACCAGCACGGCTTTGTTTCAGATGTAGCTACACATAGGCAGCCACTCGTATGCCGGAGAGGTTGGATGTACTGCAGGAGGTCACCCCTCTGATCTATTGTTTTTCAAACTCATTCATTATTTCTACGGTGTTTTGAACACTGTAGGTGTAAATCTTCATGTTCAGTGTTTTGGATAAAACACAACAAAATGTGTTTGTGGTACGATAACGGGTGAGAGCTTAAGTAAGACTAAAATATTCAAGACATACTTCCAGTCTATGCAAACAAACATTTCCAAGAGTTTCATTGGAAACACATAACCAATATACACACACCGTTAAGCTAAATGATAGTGAACACGTCATCTTAGCTCAAATATACAGTCAGATCCATAATTTTTGGCACCACAGCGTATCTTAGCTCAAAATAGAATGGCTATCAATATTGTTTACATCTTTGAAACAATAAATGATTACATCAAACTCATCGTTACCTTCTCCTGCACACCACAAACACATATTTGACCAGAGCCAGTTTTGGCCTGTGTCAGTGTAACAGTCATCACCAGGTTTTGGTGATAGGTTCAGCATAGCGGGGAAGTCTTCCCACGGAGTATCACATGCATGCACATACTCAAGCACATACACACACAAAACAGAACCACTGCTTACAGTGTGGAAGCTTAAATTCACCAACCCGGAATGTTCTGTCATGTCCACATCGATCCAACTTATTTAGTTATTTCTCTCTTAGCAGGGGAAAAAAACATACATACATTCATTCATCTCTCATTTTGTTCCTCTGTCTTCTCTGTCTCAAGAGCAGAGCTGAGCAATGTTCTCTAAATGGTTTCAAGACGTGAATTGTTGAATTAAAACTCAACATTTTCTGGCCAACTTTATGTGCTTTCCAATTAGTTTTCCCACCATGTAGAAACCCACTGTTTTGAACATCCTCCTTTTATAGTTAATTGTGTTTTAATTGGCTATCTTGGAGCCATCTGTAGACATGATGTGAGAAAAACTACTGTATAGTTCGACACTGTGCTACCCTATCCTTCCTCACTGAGTTTCTATGTTCAGGGGATCATTTTCACGCCAAATGAAATGTGTCATAGACAAATAAAAAGCCCAATTGTCCCCCTAGGTAGCTGAGGGGGTTCTCTTTACTCCATGGTTCCCCCTCTGGTTTGGGGGAACAGAGCACTGAATCAACTTTAAAGCCGATGTAGGCTACTCTCAGTATTTGATGCTGTTCTGTTGCATTAACCTCCATCCCGCAATGCCCATATTTAATGTGTCGAGTCGGGCTTTCTCTCACACTGGGCTCAATGGTGCAGAGCTCTCCAGGTCTCATTGGGGAGCTACCATCATACAGCCGCACTGGCGCACTCTACCGCACCGCAATGCACCGTGTGTGTGTGTGTGTGTGTGTGTGTGTGTGTGTGTGTGTGTGTGTGTGTGTGTGTGTGTGTGTGTGTGTGTGTGTGTGTGTGTGTGTGTGTGTGTGTGTGTGTGTGTGTGTGTGTGTGTGTGTGTGTGTGTGTGTGTGTGTGTGTGTGTGAGTGCATATTCAGCAGCACCCAACGAGTCCATTCAGCGTATTCGTAAGTGATTACAGAAATCAATGCCTGGCTGTCACTGCTGAGGGTCCAATGCAGGGACCAGGATAATGAAAGAGCCTGTACCTGTTCACGTCCCCTAGCCACCTGTACACATCCCCTAGCCACCTGTACACACACACTATGTACACAAACTATTTTGACTCATCACATGCGCTGATGTTACTATTTATTATCTATCCTGTTGCCTAGTCATTTTATCCCTACCTACAGTATATGTGCATATATCTACATCAATTACCTCGTACCCCTGCACATCGACTCGGTACTAGTCCCCCATGTATGTAGTCAAGTTATTGTTACTCATTATGTATTTATTCCTTGTGTTTTTTATTTCTATTATTTCTGTATTTATTTTCTCTCTGCATTGTTGGAAAGGACCCGTAAGTAAGAATTTCATTGTTAGTCTACACCTGTTGTTTACAAATCATGTGATTTGATTTGACATTCAGTCAGTTCAACATGGATATCAGAACCACAGAAGCCTGCGGACTCTCCCTGTCTCAGTCTGTTACGACATAGTCTGTAACACGCTGTGGACTCTCCCTGTCTCAGTCTGTTACAGCACGTCACAGTCTGTAACACGCTGTGGACTCTCCCTGTCTCAGTCTGTTACGACATAGTCTGTAACACGCTGTGGACTCTCCCTGTCTCAGTCTGTTACAGCACGTCAAAGTCTGTAACACACTGTGGACTCTCCCTGTCTCAGTCTGTTACAGCACGTCACAGTCTGTAACACGCTGTGGACTCTCCCTGTCTCAGTCTGTTATGACACAGTCTGTAACACCCTGTGGACTCTCCCAGTTTCAGTCTGTCACAACACAGTCTATAACACGCTGTGGACTCTCCCTGTCTCAGTCTGTTACAGTACAGTTGTCTAGGGTTTTTTTGTAGGTTATGGGATTGTGGTTAGTGGGGTTGACTAGAAAAGTCTATGGTTGTGTAACGGCGTTCGTCTGTTGAAAGAAGAGAGTCGGACCGAAATGCAGCGTGTTGGTTACTCATGACTTTAATGAAAGAACGCAGTACATGAAATAACTGATACTAACTACAAAAACAACAGAACGGAACGTGAAACTAATTACAGCCTATCTGGTGACTACAACACAGAGACAGGAACAAACACCCACGAAATACAAAGCAAAACTATGGTTCCCTAAATACGGTTCCCAATCAGAGATAACGAGGATCACCTGACTCTGATTGAGAATCGCCTCAGGCAGCCAAGCCTATACAACACCCCTAATTAGCCGCGATCCCAAATACTACAAACCCCAATACGAAAACAACATATAAACCCATGTCACACCCTGGCCTACCCAAACATATAACAAAAACACAAAATACAATGACCAAGGCGTGACAGGTTGCCTGGAGTGGCTCTCAATCAGAGGCAGGTGTTTATCGTTGTCTCTGATTGGGAACCATATTTAGGCAGCCTTATTCTTTGAGTGTTTCGTGGGTGATTGTTCCTGTCGCAGCGTTTTTTTGCACCAGATAAGGCTGTTTAGGTTTTCACGTTACGTTTATTGTTTTGTATTGTTCGTGTTTATCATCTTCATTAAAGACGTATCGAAATAACCACGCTGCATTTTGGTCCGCCTCTCTTTCGACGGAAGATTGCCTTAACAGTCTCAGTCTGTTACGAAACAGTCTATATCACGCTGTGGACTCTCCCTGTCTCAGTCTGTTACAGCACAGTCTATAACACGCAGTGGACTCTCCCTGTCTCAGTCTGTTACGTCACAGTCTATAACACCCTGTGGACTCTCCCTGTATCAGTCTGTTACGACACAGTCTATAACACCCTGTGGACTCTCCCTATATCAGTCTATTACGTCACAGTCTATAACACCCTGTGGACTCTCCCTGTATCAGTCTGTTACGACACAGTCTATAACACGCAGTGTACTCTCCCTGTCTGAGTCTGTTACGACACAGTATATAACACGCTGTGGACCATCCCTGTCTCAGTCTGTTACGACACAGTCTATAACACGCAGTGGACTCTCCCTGTATCAGTCTATTACGTCATAGTCTGTAACACCCTGTGGACTCTCCCTGTCTCAGTCTGTTCACGACACAGTCTATAACACACTGTGGACTCTCCCTGTCTGAGTCTGTTACAACACAGTACTGTAACACCCTGTGGACTCTCCCTGTCTCAGTCTGTTACGACACAGTCTATAACACGCAGTGGACTCTCCCTGTCTGAGTCTGTTACGACACAGTCTATAACACGCTGTGGACCATCCCTGTCTCAGTCTGTTACGACACAGTCTATAACACGCAGTGGACTCTCCCTGTCTGAGTCTGTTACAGCACGTCATAGTCTGTAACACGCTGTGGACTCTCCCTGTCTCAGTCTGTTCACGACACAGTCTATAACACACTGTGGACTCTCCCTGTCTGAGTCTGTTACAACACAGTACTGTAACACCCTGTGGACTCTCCCTGTCTCAGTCTGTTACGACACAGTATATAACACGCAGTGGACTCTCCCTGTCTGAGTCTGTTACGACACAGTATATAACACGCTGTGGACCATCCCTGTCTCAGTCTGTTACGACACAGTCTATAACACGCAGTGGACTCTCCCTGTCTGAGTCTGTTACAACACAGTTTGTAACACGCTGTAGACTCTCCCTGTCTCAGTCTGTTACAACACAGTCTGTAACACAATGTGGACTCTCCCTGTCTGAGTCTGTTATGACATGGTCTATAACACCCTGTGGACTCTCCCTGTATCAGTCTGTTACGACACGGTCTATAACACCCTGTGGACTCTCCCTGTATCAGTCTATTACGTCACAGTCTATAACACCCTGTGGACTCTCCCTGTCTGAGTCTGTTACGACACAGTCTATAACACCCTGTGGACTCTCCCTGTATCAGTCTGTTACGACACAGTCTATAACACGCAGTGGACTCTCCCTGTCTCAGTCTGTTACGACACAGTCTATAACACCCTGTGGACTCTCCCAGTTTCAGTCTGTTACAGAACAGTACTGTAACACCCTGTGGACTCTCCCAGTTTCAGTCTGTTACAGTACAGTACTGTAACACCCTGTGGACTCTCCCAGTTTCAGTCTGTTACAGTACAGTACTGTAACACCCTGTGGACTCTCCCAGTTTCAGTCTGTTACAGTACAGTACTGTAACACCCTGTGGACTCTCCCAGTTTCAGTCTGTTACAGTACAGTACTGTAACACCCTGTGGACTCTCCCAGTTTCAGTCTGTTACAGTACAGTACTGTAACACCCTGTCGGATGCCTTCTCTCCCCAGAGCCAAGTGCCAGGATTGATCTAGCTGTAAAATGGAACAGTACTTCTTTATGAGACTCTGTTGTTTTAGTGTTGGCTGAGGTTGGGGACTACAGTAAATCAGCTGCTTTGAGATGCTACTGTGTTTGCAAAGCAGTACTACTGGCACCTGTCACACCCTATTTCTCATATCGTGACCCCCCATCTCCTACTAGATTGTCATACTTGCACTGACTATGCTGAAAACCACTTTACTGAGAAAAAGATGTGGTTGTCTCACCCAGCTATCTTAAGATGAATGTGCTAAATGTAAGTCACTCTTAATAAGAGCATTTGCTAAATGACTGAAATGTAATGTAATTTTTTTATATATATGTTTGACCAGGCACATAGGGTATTATACTTAAGCAATAATGCACGATGTGGTGTGGTATATGGCCAATATACCACGGCTAAAGGCTGTTCTTACGCAAGACACAACGCGGAGTGCCTGGATACAGCCCTTATCCGTGGTATATTGGCCATATACCATAAATCGCTTAGGTGCCTTTTTGCTATTATAAACTGGTTACCGACGTAATTAGGGCAGTAAAAATAAATGTTTTGTCATATTATATTATTATGGTATATGGTCTGATATACCACAGCTGTCAGCCAATCAGCATTCAGGGCTCAATCCACCCAGTTTATAATACAGATCATGTCACATCTGTGGAACATCAACCAGAAAATGTAGTGATTGGATATTTTCTCACACAGTGATCAATGTGATAATCAATAGATTTGCTTCCATTCATCCACAAGACCATTAGTGAGGTCAGTCCAGATGGTGTCCATATAACCATTTACATCCCCATGCATCACCGTACAGCCAGCCCTGCTGACAGAATCATTTCCCCCAACGTCCACCACAGCAAATTGATTCTACACATCACAGATTATGCCAACATTGTACAGGGACACAGGGTGGAAGTGTAATGAAGTGAATCAGGAGGAAATTATATACTTCTCTCTCTCTTTCTGTAATTAAGCAACATAAATCTGATTAGTGGATGTTATTTTAGTATCAGAAGAGTTTAGAGAGAGTGAGAAGGAGAGAGAGAGAGAGAGAGAGAGAGAGAGAGAGAGAGAGAGAGAGAGAGAGAGAGAGAGAGACTGGCATGTTTATTGCGGCCATGATGCTGCTGGCTGACTGAATATTCTGAACACAGGCGTCAGACTTTAAGATGCTGCTGGCCCTGACTGAGTACTATTAACACAGGGGTCAGACTTTAAGATGCTGCTGGCCCTGACTGAGTACTATTAACACAGGGGTCAGACTTTAAGATGCTGCTGGCCCTGACTGAGTACTATTAACACAGGGGTCAGACTTTAAGATGCTGCTGGCCCTGACTGAGTACTATTAACACAGGGGTCAGACTTTAAGATGCTGCTGGCCCTGACTGAGTACTATTAACACAGGGGTCAGACTTTAAGATGCTGCTGGCCCTGACTGAGTGCTATTAACACAGGGGTCAGACTTTAAGATGCTGCTGGCCCTGACTGCATAATCTGAACACGGGGAACAGCCTTTAAGATGCAGAGATACAGTATTTTGCCCTTGAATATTCATGGACATTGCCGTTTAGTCAGTGAGTATAATAAACAAAAACAAAGTTCAATCCAAAACATCTCGTCCCATAAATCATTTTATTCCATTAACATAATTTTTTGCACAGATTTTTTTGAATAAACATTTTCTGGATAGGAGAACAGTCAACTGAGAAGTAAACTCACATGTCAGCGCCATTGTTACATGTGTCAGCGCCACGGTTACATGTGTCAGCACCATGGTTACATGTGTCAGCGCCACGGTTACATGTGTCAGCACCATGGTTACATGTGTCAGCACCATGGTTACATGTGTCGGCACCATGGTTACATGTGTCAGCACCATGGTTACATGTGTCAGCACCATGGTTACATGTGTCAGCACCATGGTTACATGTGTCAGCACCATGGTTACACGTGGCAGCACCATGGTTACATGTGTCAGCACCATGGTTACATGTGTCAGCGCCACGGTTACATGTGTCAGCACCATGGTTACACGTGTCAGGGCCATATATCATAACTGTGTGGCCTCCCTTGCATTGAGACTGTCAAGGTGGCCGCATAGTGGTTGATTGACAGTACATTACAATAATGACTCTTGGATGGATTCGGGTTGTGCTTGTCAGTCCCCACAAGATACTTAGACCCATCAGAGGTCCAATCTGTCATTGGAAATTCAGGATTAAGGGACATCAATTTAAATCCTCTAATACAGAAAACAATTTGTGTATTAACTAGTACTTGACAGTGTGCAATAACTCTTGGGTTTGAACATGTTACCTTGTTGCAGAGACACACCATGCATTGTAAAGGCGGAACAAATAACTTTACAGTAACCTTCTGGCATCTAGTGGCAAGTAATTTACCGTGAATTTACAGTACGGTACAGTATTTATTCTGTGTTGTGGATTACAGTACCATCAGAAATATAGAAACTATTTCACCACCCACACATTTTTTTCCATAATGCACCACAATTTACAGTATGCTGCAATATAACACATGCGGTATTTGACTTGATAATACATTCATTAACTGTGTAAATTACAGACGTCCTTTACAGTGTGGGAAGACAATTATGGCATGGACACTAGCCTGCAACATTGGAAGTTAGTTGTCAAAATATCTGGTTAGGACCTAAGGGATGCATTTTACAGTAGCGTGTACATTAGCTCCTACTCATCAGTTTCTGGCAAAATCACAGAGCTTAGCCAGTAGTATAACACAGTCCGTTGTTAGTTACATAACCGTACTTTAATACGAGTTTTACATGGCTCCTTACAAATGCTGTTTCCCTTATCTCAAACTACAAGCCCCATGTTATTTTAAGCCTGGGTGTTAATTGAATCCATAAAAGTATTACTCTTTGAAATGGAGAACACATTCCGCCTCGGCTTTTCCCCCCAAGACAAATTATTAACGAGATTGAGTTTTTCTTTTCAGAACTATAACGAATGAGCTGTGCAGAGTAGCTCATACTACTGTACACCTGTTATCTATGAAAATATATTTATGGTGTATCTACTGTACGTGTCAGTCTGTCCGTCCGCCCGCCCGTGTGTCTTGTCCTTGTCCCTTGTCTGTCTGTCTTGTCCATCTGTTAGTCTTTCATTTCCAAAACCTGTTATCAACTTCAGCTGGTGGAATGCATTATCATGATTAACATTGCATAGCTTTCAGCTGCTGAGGATTTCTACTCATAGAGGACACTGTTCCTGTCCTCTGCTGAACTCTGTGTCGTAATCATAATGGTTTGCATATCAATGTTACAGTTAATCATTGTGTCACTCACTCATCTGATAATGAACCCTTTGAAATTGGTTGTGAACAAGTTCCAAATGAATGTGCTCACAACATTCTGCTGTGGTCTTATTAGCATGCCGTGTTGTTTATTGCCAAGTAAATGTGTCCAATAAAAACAGAAGTCTGCATCTGGCATGAAAACACTGTAAAAATCCCTTTCAGATTCAAATACAGTGTGTTTAGTTCTAATAACTGGCTGGTGGTATGTGAATGCAGTTGATTGGCATTTTAGTCATTCAGCAGATGCTCTGATCCGGAGCGAATTAGAGTGAGCTACACGGAACTCAGTTGAGTTGGACGAGGAACAACCGCATGTTTCCCACAGTGTTCATGCTTTATGTGATCCTGTAAGTGTAATCTTAAATGTTTACTCATTTACAGAAAATCAGTTCTTGCAATATTGCAGAATATGAAACAAAAAAAATGTACACTATTATTGCACAATCTGAGGTAGCCTCAAAGACAGTTTCAAAATATGTTTTTATGTTTGTTTCTACTGAACGTGGAATAACTCATTCCCATGTCTTTACACTCGATCAATCTCACCTATAGAACCCAGTGTGTTTGATTTATCAGCCTAATCTTCTGGATGACTGTAGCCGATGCTTTTTACAGTTTCAACAGCGTTTATTTATCTATAAATGCAGACATAAATCAAGTGTGAGTGATGTTGTTAAGTTGATGTATGGCTGCTGATATTCAATAGATCTCCTCTGCTTTTATTCAAATTGATATTATAATCACCGGAGAGTAGTTAAGCAGAGAGTTAAGCTGTGTGTTTGTAGAAGCATGCCAGTGTGGCAGAGCAGTTGTTCTCCCAAAGGACGGTGAAGCTCAGTGAAGTAAGTCCAATCAGCTGGTCCTCTTGTCTTAGTTTCCACAATGGATATTTGAACGCCTGGTTGTAGAGTGCTCAGCTATCGAGTGCATTCTGCTTTTCAAGGTATAATCTGAAATAGTATGTCATAATATACAGTGGGTCAACATCCTCCTTACAAAAATCCACAATTACAAAATAGAAATCTACTAAGACTATCACAATATACCTTAAAGGAGGACATAAATTAGGAAGAGTCAATAGTGGCAGTCTTGGCAGATTTAACTTATCTCACTTTTAGTAAACAGGAAGTTGCCCTGGTATGTATGATGATGTCACATTTCTGTGTCTACCTTTAAGAATCAACCCCTTCTTGTGGTCAAAAACCATTGGTAAGCCGTTCAGAGTTGCTTCAATACCACTGGCCCTATCCCTACTTCCTTACTTTCTTTCCAAACTCTGTCCTTAAAAATCCAGGATTTTATGTGGAGGATTGATGTATTAAAAACATCACCATAGTGAACAACACTATCCTAATACACACAATGTATCCATAAACTCCTCCAAGGACAATCTCAAATCCATCATACCATACTAAATGTCAGTGAAAATGATTGGGTTATTTTTGCAGTGCATGCAGCATCTCTGTAGTGGAGAGACGGCAGTTTGGGGAGAGAGCGGCTCCACTGATGCCAGGCGGCAGATGCTGTGTTGAGGTCAGATACATCCCATTAACCTGGCCGTCCCACCTAACTACAGTGCTTATTTACGCTGTCTGTCTGCCAGCCAGGGCTCTGTGTTTGGGAAACAACCCTATTGTCATGTTCAGCACTGTGGACAGGCAGGCCCATGTATTATTCAGAGCTTCTCTCTGTCTCTCTCTCTTACTCCACCCTCACCTCTCCCTTTGTCTCTCTAGCGCCATCTTGTACTCTCTTTGATCCTCTTTCTCCCTATTTTCCCTCTCTCACTATCTATTTCTCTCTCTCCATCTCTTCCTATCTATTTGTCTCTCTCTCCCCCAGGGAAGTGTTCCACTGAATAGGAATGAACCCTAATACACCTCCTGGGCTGCCAGGTAGTGAGACCAACTCCAACATACAGGGGATGTGTCCCAATGGACAAGGATGTTGCCTTTTGAGGCAGAATTTCTAGGCTGGACGTCAGAATTAGCATATCCCTATCACAAAGTACCTTCAAATGCTGCCTTCTAAGGTGCCTTCATTAGGGATATTTTGAAGGCAGCGCCCCATGTATCCTTCGCCGGGGAGGCTATCCCAGAACAACATGCTCCACAGCAAAAAAAACAACAATCAGAATTAATGGTGGATAGAAGTCCCTGCTTGGTAGCCAGCAGAAACCTGACCCGCTTGCTTACAGCTGCACTAGGGTCAGACAGTATTCCTGTGTAAATACAACCGAGTGGAGCCAGCGCGAGATATGGCTCAATCCGTGGTTGAGAAATGTGTTGTACTCTGAATTGTCCCATTGTCCCAACTGTTACACCAAGAATAGTTTGTAAGTCGCTCTGGATAAGAGCGTCTGCTAAATGACTTAAATGTAATGTAATCAAATCAAATCAAATCAAATGTATTTATATAGCCCTTCGTACATCAGCTGATATCTCAAAGTGCTGTACAGAAACCCAGCCTAAAACCCCAAACAGCAAACAATGCAGGTGTAAAAGCACGGTGGCTAGGAAAAACTCCCTAGAAAGGCCAAAACCTAGGAAGAAACCTAGAGAGGAACCGGGCTATGTGGGGTGGCCAGTCCTCTTCTGGCTGTGCCGGGTAGAGATTATAACAGAACATGACCAAGATGTTCAAATGTTCATAAATGACCAGCATGGTCAAATAATAATAAGGCAGAACAGTTGAAACTGGAGCAGCAGCACAGTCAGGTGGACAGGGGACAGCAAGGAGCCATCATGTCAGGTAGTCCTGGGGCACTGTCCTAGGGCTCAGGTCCTCCGAGAGAGAGAAAGAAAGAGAGAATTAGAGAGAGCATATGTGGGGTGGCCAGTCCTCTTCTGGCTGTGCCGGGTGGAGATTATAACAGAACGTGGCCAAGATGTTCAAATGTTCATAAATGACCAGCATGGTTGAATAATAGTAAGGCAGAACAGTTGAAACTGGAGCAGGAGCATGGCCAGGTGGACTGGGGACAGCAAGGAGTCCTCATGTCAGGTAGTCCTGGGACATGGTCCTAGGGCCCAGGCCAGTTGAAACTGGAGCAGCAGCATGGCCAGGTGGACTGGGGACAGCAAGGAGTCATCATGTCAGGTAGTCCTGGGGCATGGTTCTAGGGCTCAGGTCCTCCGAGAGAGAGAAAGAAAGAGAGAAGGAGAGAATTAGAGAACGCACACTTAGATTTACACAGGACACCGAATAGGACAGGAGAAGTACTCCAGATAAACAAACTGACCCTAGCCCCCCGACACATAAACTACTGCAGCATAAATACTGGAGGCTGAGACAGGAGGGGTCAGGAGACACTGTGGCCCCATCCGAGGACACCCCCCGGACAGGGCCAAACAGGAAGGATATAACCCCACCCACTTTGCCAAAGCACAGCCCCCACACCACTAGAGGGAAATCTTCAACCACCAACTTACCATCCTGAGACAAGGCCGAGTATAGCCCACAAAGATCTCCGACACGGTACAACCCAAGGGGGGGGGGGGAACCCAGACAGGCCGACCACAACAGTGAATCAACCCCCCCAGGTGACGCATCCCCCCCCCAGGGACGGCACGAGAGAGCCCCAGCAAGCCAGTGACTCAGCCCCCCGTAACAGGGTTAGAGGCAGAGAATCCCAGTGGAAAAAGGGGAACCGGCCAGGCAGAGACAGCAAGGGCGGTTCGTTGCTCCAGAGCCTTTCCGTTCACCTTCCCACTCCTGGGCCAGACTACACTCAATCATATGACCCACTGAAGAGATGAGTCTTCAGTAAAGACTTAAAGGTTGAGACCGAGTTTGTGTCTCTGACATGGGTAGGCAGACCGTTCCATAAAAATGGAGCTCTATAGGAGAAAGCCCTGCCTCCAGCTGTTTGCTTAGAAATTCTAGGGACAATTAGGAGGCCTGCGTCTTGTGACCGTAGCGTACGTATAGGTATGTACGGCAGGACCAAATCAGAGAGGTAGGTAGGAGCAAGCCCATGTAATGCTTTGTAGGTTAGCAGTAAAACCTTGAAATCAGCCCTTGCTTTGACAGGAAGCCAGTGTAGAGAGGCTAGCACTGGAGTAATATGATCAAATTTTTGGGTTCTAGTCAGGATTCTAGCAGCCGTATTTAGCACTAACTGAAGTTTATTTAGTGCTTTATCCGGGTAGCCGGAAAATAGAGCATTGCAGTAGTCTAACCTAGAAGTGACAAAAGCATGGATTAATTTTTCTGCATCATTTTTGGACAGAAAGTTTCTGATTTGTAATGTATTGATTGAAAGACTGCTAGTTTTTCCGGAGAACTGTCCTTTTCGTCCTCACGCTTAGGTAGCAGAAGCCACAGCAGCCATTTTGGAAGGGCAGTGTCAGCCAGTCAGCTCCTTTGTTGTTAAACACAACGTGCCATTCTATAATGGCTGCTGCTGCTACTGCTAGCTAGCATGAGGACAAAAATGGCAGCTTACTTAAAAACTAGCAGCCGTTCAAACATCTAGATAGCTAGCTTAATGCAGTGTATGTTTACTTAATGTTAGCAAACTTCCCATATTGTGTTGCACGATTGGGTTTGGTGTTAGTAATCAAAAAGAGAGACTTATTCTAGTCTTACTGTAAACAACTGACCAAGCCAAAAACAAAACGAATGCACATTAATAAACGTAGTTGTGGCTACAGCGACATGAACCATCTGCTTATTCCAGGTTGAAGGACATCCCACCCTGACACCCTGCAGATGTAAAGAACTTGTTTGGAACCTCCCAGTCACCAGGACAATCACCATATACACAGATTTTATATGAAGGAGTGTGCAACATCACAATGTAATATAGAAATAGATTCACCTATGTTATTGTTTATCATGCAGATTTGTCGGGACATTGCAATTAATGAAGCTCATTCTAAAACACACACTTGATTTTCTGTCCCAGGGGATTGCACTGTGCCCAAGTCTTCAATTTATACCACAATTAGTTGAATGAGGTGTTAGTAAAGGACTGGGGAAAAAAACTGTAAACTCACATTTTCACTCTTACTGAACAAGTTTATGAATGGTGGAGGATAATCTCTTTGAGATGCCCCTCACGTTTGTAATTTGTTATTTTGTACAATGGACTGTGTTTTAAAGACTCATGCACAGATACAGGAAAACCAGTACAAATGTTAAGATTTATTTAAATGACAAGTGTTGATGTCTCCACACGTTTTGGGTTTTGTGGCTTGGGCATCTGGTGATGCAGTTCATCTGTCTAATCCCCTGAGAAAAAGGCATCGATAATATTACAATGTTGTATTCATTTAATTGAATATATATTCCTGTTTGATATACATTTCTATAATTAAATTATATTATATATTATATATTATATTATATATATATTATATTATATATATATTATATCAAATGCCAGTATTTGTTTTGTATCCAATGTATTTATCTTAGCTACATTAGGATGAAGTAGCCAATGCCTTCGAATCTAGTCAGTTTGCATCATATCACCTTTGAATACCATTTTACCCTGACTATATGTGTCATTTAGTAATATACACGGGTGTGATAGTTGTTTGAATTCATCGCAATGTAGTCTTACTCATTAGATAAAACATTAGCAGCTCAAATGCAATACTAGCTTCACAGAGAAACATCACAATTCTGGCTATTATTCATTCTTAAACAGTCATGAAAAATAGCTTATTTACCGATCTCAAAGAAAAATGGTGTCCTGTATCAGGCATACAAGTTTCCAGTTCACAACGATGGAGCAGCAGACCAAACAATATGCAAGAGGGGGACCCTATAGAGTAGGATAGTTATTCTGGTCTGTGTCAACTTCATTCATTAACAGGTACAGAGGAGATTATGTTACTTGTTTACTTGTTATTCGTGTCAGATATTTCCATTTCACTAGCACTAGTTGCTCACGCTGCTACAGTGGCTACAATGTAAACAAACGCCTCGCGTTCAGTGGAATCTGAATGCGTTGTCATGTGCAGTGGTGTAGAGTACTTCAGTAAAAATATGATAAAGTACTACTTACGTTGTTTTTGGGGGTTTCTGTACTTTACTATATATATTTTTGACAACTTTACTTTTACTTCACTACATTCCTAAAGAAAATAATGTACAGTGCTTTTTACTCCATACATTTTCCCTGACCCCCATTTTGAATGCATAGTAGGATAGGAAAATGGTTCAATTCCCGCTCTTATCAAGAGAACATCAATGGCCATCCCTACTGCCTCTGATCTGGTGGAATCACTAAACATATGCTTCATTTGTACAGTAAATAATGTTTGCGTGTTGTAGTGGCACAAGAAAATTGTGCCATCTGATTTTATTAATATAAGCAATTAACTTTAACTTTTGATATTTAAGTATGTTTTTGCAATAGATTTACTTTTGATACTTAAGTGTATTTAAAACCAAATACTTTTAGACCTTTACTCAAGTAGTATTTTACAGGGTGACTTTCACTTTTACTTGAGTCCTTTTCTATTAAGGTATCTTTACTTTTACTCAACTATGACAATTGGGTAATTTTTCCACCACAGGTGGATGGCAGTTACCTGCTGAAAAAGTGCTGCCTACTAATTGGTAGGTGCCTTTGGAGGCAGGTAGGCAGCAGGCGAGAGAGTCAGGTGCAGGACAGCAGATACGAGTTTAAAAAAACATGCGTTACTCAAAAAAGACAAATATACAATGTAACATCTTGAGCACACACAGACAGACTGAAAATTACAATAAACAATCACTCACAAAAACCATGTGGGGACAGAGGGTTAAATAATGAACGAGTGATTGTGGGATTGACAACAGGTGTGAGAAACAAAGACAAAACAAATTGAAAATTAAAAGTGGATCAGCAGAAGCTAGAAAGCCGGTGAAGTCGACCACCAAACGTCGCCCGAACAAGGAGAGGGACCGACTTTGGCGGAATACTGGATGGGGACACATCCAGGTTGTCCTTGTCAATACACTGTCTGTCTTTTTCAAATCAAATGAAAATCTAATCAAATTGTATTGGTCACATACACATTGTTAGCAGATGTTAATGCGAGGGTAGCAAAACGCTTGTGCTTCTAGTTCCAACAGTGTCACGCACGTTGTTGTAAGAATCGGACCAAAATGCATCGTGGTTTGGGTTCATCATATTTATTACGTGAACTGGCATAAAACAATAAAGAACAAAACGAACGTGCAGCTATACAGTGCTCAAGGCAACTATACACAAACAAGATCCCACAACCAACTGGTAGGAAAACGCTGCCTAAGTATGATCCCCAATCAGAGACAACGATAGACAGCTGCCTCTGATTGGGAACCATACCAGGCCAACCTATAAATAAAGAAACTAGAATGCCCACCCATGTCGCACCCCGACCTAACCCAAAATAGAGAATACAGGATCTCTAAAGTCAGGGCGTGACAAACAGTGCAACAATATCTAAGAATTCCACAACAATTACCTATTATGCACAAATCTAAGTAAAGGGTGGGAATAAGAATATGTATTCTAAAATACAGTATACGAATGAGCAATGACTGAGCGGCAAAGGCAAGATTCAATAGATGGTATAAAATACAGTATATACACATGGGATGAGTAATGCAAGATATGTAAACATTATTATTAAAGTGGCATTAATAAAGTGACTGGTGATCCATTTGTTAGAGTGGCCAATGATTTCAAGTCTGTATGTAGCATTTATCACTCCCCAATCGTATTCCTGGGCCTGTCAAAGATAACCACCACACAAATCCCACCACCACCCAAACCCCCAACCATGCTTATTTTGCATTTGAATCTTGCAACATTATCAGAAGTCCGTGGTAAAAAAAAACTGCGGTGGTAGACAATACGTCTTCTTTTTCTTCTTCTTCTCTCCTAACTCCTCCAAGGGATGGTCTGATGCTTCCTACAAGAGCAAGGGTACCTCGAAATGTGACCCGAAATCAATAAGCGTTTTTCACACTGCATTCATCTTGATGTATGCATTTGCCTCATAGGCAATATAAAAATCACTGGCTCTCAGTTCAACCTCCATAGTGATGCTTCTGTGAAAGGGAGAGTGTGTTAATGCTAATCTGGTATTTCTTATAAGCTCTGGCATTTCTGCCCTGTTCAACATCTTAATTGGCTCGGCCTACCTAATGCGGTCCTCATTATCTAGAGGCCCCCCCACAGGGCCGTGTACAGCCCTTTCAGATCCCACCAAACCCCAAAACTCATCATTCATCTCTTGAAATTCGTCACACGCTCACTGCCTCTGTAACGAATAAAATAGAAAAAAGTTGTATCTTTTGCATCGGCCTATTGATTTCTGCAACAACACAATCACTCATCACAACATATAAACAAACTAGTTACAGTGCCTTCTAAAGACATGATTGATATTGGGAAAAGAGGGTGGGCTATCAGCTAATCATTTATGTTGATGATTGATGTAGTTAGCTATCTTGATTATTGTTTTTACGGAATGTGATTTACTGTATCTTCAATGCTCTTGAATAATAACTGAATATAACTTCATAATATTATATTTATAATCTTCTAACACGTGATATACACTGGGTGTACAAAACATTAAGAACACCTGCTCTTTCCATGACATGGACTGACCACGTGAATCCAGGTGAAAGCTATGATCTCTTATTGATGTCACTTGTTATATCCACTTCAATCAGTGTAGATGAAGGGGAGGAGACAGGTTAAAGAAATATTTATATTCCTTGATACAATTGAGACATGGATTGTGTATGTGTGCCATTCAGAGGGTGAATGGGCAAGACAAAATATTTAAGTTCCTTTGAACGGGGTATGGTAGTAGGTGCCAGGTGCACCGGTTTGTGTCAAGAACTGCAACTGGGTTTTTCACACATAACACTATCCTTTGTTTATCAAAGAATGGTCCACCATTCTTTGTTAATCAAATGTTATGCTGCTGTGGCAATAGTAACACTGTTGATATTTAAACTAGGTAGCTAGCTACACACACTCGACCGCTGACCGCATATCAAGCCAAACCTGGCGTGCGCAAGTCTCCGTAACAGGGCAGACTGGGAAAAAGGCACAACCTGGTGCATGCAAGCTCTGTAGAGGGCAGACCAACGGACAGGGTAGGGATGGGGGGGGGGGCGAACTTGACGGCGTTGCGACGACTTCAGGGCAGTGGGTTAGAAAAAACAACGACAAAAACTGTATACAAAAGAAAATTGGATTACACCACCACCCAAAAGGGAGAGTGGAAGGGCAAAGAAGCAGGTGCAATGCCTACCCCTCATCATTCTCTTTCTCTCTGCATGTATGTCTGTGTTTCTGCTTTCATTCTCTCTTTCTGTCTGTATGTCTGTTTCTGCTTTCATTCTCTCTCTCTGTCTGTATGTCTGTTTCTGCTTTCATTCTCTCTCTCTGTCTGTATGTCTGTGTTTCTGCTTTCATTCTCTCTCTCTCTGTGTCTGTATGTCTGTGTTTCTGCTTTCATTCTATCTCTCTCTCTCTGTCTGTATGTCTGTGTTTCTGCTTTCATTCTCTCTCTCTCTGTCTGTATGTCTGTGTTTCTGCTTTCATTCTCACTCTCTCTCTGTCTGTATGTCTGACTTTCTGCTTTCATTCTCTCTCTCTCTCTCTGTCTGTATGTCTGTGTTTCTGCTTTCATTCTCACTCTCTCTCTGCCTGTATGTCTGTTTCTGCTTTCATTCTCACTCTCTCTCTGCCTGTATGTCTGTGTTTCTGCTTTCATTCTCTCTCTCTCTCTGCCTGTATGTCTGTGTTTCTGCTTTCATTCTCACTCTCTCTCTGCCTGTATGTCTGTTTCTGCTTTCATTCTCTCTCTCTCTGCCTGTATGTCTGTGTTTCTGCTTTCATTCTCTCTCTCTCTCTGCCTGTATGTCTGTGTTTCTGCTTTCATTCTCTCTCTCTCTGCCTGTATGTCTGTGTTTCTGCTTTCATTCTCTCTCTCTCACTCTGCCTGTATGTCTGTGTTTCTGCTTTCATTCTCTCTCTCTCTGCCTGTATGTCTGTGTTTCTGCTTTCATTCTCTCTCTCTGCCTGTATGTCTGTGTTTCTGCTTTCATTCTCACTCTCTCTCTGCCTGTATGTCTGTTTCTGCTTTCATTCTCACTCTCTCTCTGCCTGTATGTCTGTGTTTCTGCTTTCATTCTCTCTCTCTCTCTCTGCCTGTATGTCTGTTTCTGCTTTCATTCTCTCTCTCTCTGCCTGTATGTCTGTGTTTCTGCTTTCATTCTCTCTCTCTCTCTGCCTGTATGTCTGTGTTTCTGCTTTCATTCTCTCTCTCTCTCTGCCTGTATGTCTGTGTTTCTGCTTTCATTCTCTCTCTCTCTGCCTGTATGTCTGTGTTTCTGCTTTCATTCTCTCTCTCTCTCTGCCTGTATGTCTGTGTTTCTGCTTTCATTCTCTCTCTCTCTGCCTGTATGTCTGTGTTTCTGCTTTCATTCTCTCTCTCTCTGCCTGTATGTCTGTGTTTCTGCTTTCATTCTCTCTCTTTCTGCCTGTATGTCTGTGTTTCTGCTTTCATTCTCTCTCTCTCTGCCTGTATGTCTGTGTTTCTGCTTTCATTCTCTCTCTCTCTCTGCCTGTATGTCTGTGTTTCTGCTTTCATTCTCACTCTCTCTCTGCCTGTATGTCTGTTTCTGCTTTCATTCTCTCTCTGTCTGTATGTCTGTGTTTCTGCTTTCATTCTCTCTCTCTGTCTGTATGTCTGTGTTTCTGCTTTCATTCTCACTCTCTCTCTGTCTGTATGTCTGTTTCTGCTTTCATTCTCTCTCTCTGTCTGTATGTCTGTGTTTCTGCTTTCATTCTCTCTCTGTCTGTATGTCTGTGTTTCTGCTTTCATTCTCACTCTCTCTCTGTCTGTATGTCTGTCTTTCTGCTTTCATTATCTCTCTCACTCTCTCTGTCTGTATGTCTGTCTTTCTGCTTTCATTCTCTCTCTCTCGCATGCACGAACGCATGCACACACAGACACACACATTATGTAGAGTGCGATTAGAGATGCTTTAGGAATCTACCCAGTTGCTGCATGCTTTAACCTTACTCTCTAGTTCCAATATATGTATGGCACTTGTATGTGTGTTGCTGCCTGGTCCTATGCTGTGGTTGTTTTCAGGTTGGTTGACCCCCTGTGTCTCTCCACAGGGGCCCAGGCGTGTTGTGGTAATTGCTTTGCTGCAACTGTGATATCTGGTTTCAGGAAGCGCATCATTGCCAGGAGTTTGATTGGAAACAGACACGCCATTGTTTCAATCCCGAGAAGAACAACACCTTTAATGTATCTGCCTTGATGCTTTTGCTTCCAATGAAATTAGAAAATGAATGTGGTATTGACAAAGCACACATGAAAGCAAAATTTAAATTAAAAAAACAAGCAAGCAAGCCTGTTGTTAATTTCTCCTCCTGGGTTTGTGTCTTCGGAAAAATTGTCGGCAGATTATATTTTAAAGAGAAGTGTCAGGACAAAGCTGGCTCTCTGAGGTTCCCTGACAACCTGGGAAATTGAACAGAGACAGGAACATGATTGGATGCATCAGTGCTGAGACAGATAAAGAAGGTAAAAAACGGTCACTGATGATAATAGTGCAGAAGGGTTTTGTCATATATACAAAGGATAGAAAACATGTACAGGGGAACCATCTGACCATACCGAGCTTTATTGCAATTGACAATTAGAAAACCCACATTCATTCCAGATAGAGATTAATCCTAACCTTCATGATACATTATTTCTCAACGTCACTTGGAAGATCTACTCTGTGCTACCGAGTTTGTAGCTCAAGCTGGCTAATGTTAGTCACACATCATGCTCTTCACAGACTTGGTGGGAACCCATTAGCACTGCAGGCTCTGGTAACTTTTTTACATTTCACCTTCATTTAACTAGCCAAGTCAGTTATGGAAAAATTATTATTTACAATGACGGCCTACCCCGGCCAAACCTGGACGACACTGGGCCAATTGTGCGTCGCCCTATGGGACTCTCAATCACGGCCGAATGTGATAGTCTTCTTCTAACTGTGTAACGGTAGTACCTCATCTGTTCTCATTTTTGTTTTGTCAACTTTTCAGCACGTTCTCTGTGAAGTAGGCTATGTTGGTTTACTTTAATGTAGCTGTAAGCTAGGTGTTGATAGCAACATTCAGTGCTAATGACACGTTAGCAAGTTAGTTGACTAGCAACCTTGCAAGTTGATTTGTAACAATCAATTCATGAATAATTTGCTTATACTGTAAGTTGTGCCATACTTCAGTTTTCAATCAGTTCCTCTCTGGTCTACAACACATCTGTCTCTTTTTTACACTGGAGACTGTGCCTGGTCACACAGACACACATGATCGATGCCCCCGACGCTCCATGCAATAAAGAGTGAACATGTTTAATGACGCGATACCCCATCCTCAAAAAGAAATTTTCCACTCCTTTTATTGTTTGATCCCTACTTCTCTGAGACCTCAGAAGCACCCTACTGTCTCTCTGCCAATCACTTCTGTGACTCAGCTGTCAACAACGTGTGTGACATCCTCTCTGAGCGTTTGAGAGGCCGGCATCTGCCTAAAGGCTTATCCAAGCTGTTCAACTGTGCAGGGCTGCTTACTGCTTGGCTGGCCCTCTCAAAACACTATTTCTCTTCAAATGTTTTTAACCTTCCCCCTCTCCTACTCTTCTCCCAGTGGTCCCGATTATCTGCTTAGTCTTCACTGCTGTTAATTGCTATTTTGGAAAGAAATTATTGAAATAATTTCTAATTATGTCAACTGCTATGATGATTTAACCTTAATGTCAAAGATACTCCAGTGCCACTCTAAATGAACAATGGCTCAGCACTGCTGACTGCTGGCTGGGAGGGAGGGAGGGAGGGAGGGAGGGAGGGAGGGAGGGAGGGAGGGAGGGAGGGAGGGAGGGAGGGAGGGAGGGAGGGAGGGAGAAATTAAATGCATCGAGACTGACTCCCAAGTAATCTCAAATGATCTTAAAGCTGAAAAACAGTCATAATCTTTATTAATACTGTAATAACCTCAATGTGTGTGTCTTTTGAGATTGTTTGAAGATATGCAGAAATGTCATTGTTTTGCGTAAGCATTCACTGCTGTTAATTGCTATTTTGGAAAATAAATGATTGAAACATTTTAAAATTATGTCAACTGCAATGAAATGGATGAGTTAACCCTTATGCAACCCTAATATCAAAGATACTCCAGTGCCGTTCTAAATGAACAATGGCTCAGCCCTGCTGATTGCTGGCTGGGAGGGAGGGAGGGAGGGAGGGAGGGAGGGAGGGAGGGAGGGAGGGAGGGAGGGAGGGAGGGAGGGAGGGAGGGAGGGAGGGAGGGAGGGAGGGAGGGAGGGAGGGAGGGAGGGAGGGAGAGGCTGGCTCCCAAGTAATCTCAAATAATCTTAAAGGGAGAAAAACAGTCATAATCTTTGTTAATACTACAATAACCTCAATGTGTATGTCTTTTGAGATTGTATGAAGATATGCAGAAAGTTCATTGTTTTGTTCTTGTGTGTCACGACACCTGCCCACCACAATAGATTGCAGAAGTCAGTGAACCTATATATAAAATCAGGCTTTTAAACAGTATTCTGTCACACCCTGATTTGTTTTCTCCTGTCTTTGTGATTGTCTCCATCCCCCTCCAGGTGTCGCCCATCTTCCTAATTATCCCCTGTGTATTTATACCTGTGTTCTCTGTTTGTCTGTTACCAGTTTGTCTTGTTTGTCAAGCCAACCAGCGTTTTTGTGTCAGCTCCTACTTTCGCCCAGTCTCTCTTTTCTCGTCCTCCTAGTTTTTGACACTTGCCTGTCCTGACCCTGTACCCACCCGCCTGACCACTCTACCTGCCCCTGACCCTGAGCCTGCCTGCCGTCCGTTGCCTTTGCCCCACCTCTGGATTACCAACCTCTGCCTGTACCCACCCGCCTCTGCCTGACCTGACACTGAGACTGCCTGCCGTCCTGTACTTTTGCCCATGTTGCTGTAATAAACATTGTTATTTCGACACGGTCTGCATCTGGGTCTTACCTTGATATCTGATATATTCAGATACTTTCTAACATCCTGCGTCAACAGACAAATACTTCAAGAATTCTCTGGAAAGTGGAAACGCCTCATTAAAAACTACCAATGGAGATTACTTTATGCGTGACATTACTCTCTCTACACATTTCAAATCTTGTCTGCAATAACAATGTCTGGCAATAACTGGAAGACTTGATGTGGTGATTCAGAAGCTGTTGAAGGATAATGCCCTCAGTGGGTAGTCTATGTCTGGATTGATATTTGATACTCCTTTTTGATTTATTGCGCTAATAGGATATGAGAAAATAAGATGTTGCCAGCAGTATCATGTCTTTGTTCCTGTTCTGTTTTGCCATATGGCAATATTCATTCATTGCGTTTGGCTTTCAATTTCTTTAACTTCTTTTATGGGAATGTTTATTTTTGAATGCATTAGAAATGCTCGTAATGTTCTTAACAGAATATACAAAGTCAATTGCTCCAAGACCTAAAATAGCTTTTTTCATAATCTTATTTCTCCGATCGTCAGAATGTCAATGTTGATTTGAACTCTTGCCAGCCGTCCGCTCATAAGCATGGATGGAGGGCGAAGCACCTGTATTTTTGCAGACACAAGTACTATTGATTAAGCACTAACCTTTAAAGCAGGGATGCCTATTTCTTACCAAATGTCTTCATCTCAAGTTTAGAGGCCCTTTTGAGTCCCAGTGCATTTCTCAACATTTTAACTATTTGGCAGTCTGGTACATTTGTGTGTCAGTCTGGTACATTTACGTGTCATTCTCATGAATGCAACTGTCAATCTGTTTGGTGTTTTGAATTATAATGGGTGTACAAAACATTAAGAACACCTTCCTAATATTGAGTTGCAGTCCCTTTTGCCCTAAGAACAGCCTCAATTATTCGGCTGTTATTACCTCTACAAGGTGTTGAAAGCGTTCCACAGGGATGCTGGACCATGTTGACTCCAATGCTTCCCACAGTTGTGTAAAGTTTACTGGAAGTCCTTTGGGTGGTGGACCATTCTTGATACACACGGGAAACAATTAAGTGAGAAAAACACAGTGGTGTTGCAGTTCTTGACACACTCAAACCGGTGTGCCTGGCACCTACTACCATATCCTGTTCAAAGCGCTGAAATATTTTGTCTTGCCCATTCACCCTCTGGATGGCACACAGACACAATACATGTCTCAATTGTCTCTGTCAGGACCCGGTTACAAAGTCGGGTCTCCGGTGGGAGAAACAGTCACTTAGCAAACTGAGCCACTAATAGTCGGCAGAACCCAGAAGATGAGGCAGACACAGCAGTACTTGAGACGGTGTATTTAATGAAGTAAAAAGTGAAGTTCTTCAAGAAAACATGTAACTCCACAACCTCAAAAGGAATTCCACAAGAACAAAGGTAATCCTCCAAGACAAAAAGGTAAATCCACAAGGTGGAAGGTATAGCACAAAAAGCCTCAAAAAATACTCAAAAACAAACAAACAAAAACAAAAAACAGAATTCTACAAGAGAGTCCACCGGGATCAACAAGAGTTCACAGAGAACTAGGGCTGGGTGCTAACATACAAACAGAGCAAAGGACTGAGGAAAACAAAGGCTTTAAATACAATCAGGGGAAACGAGGCACAGGTGCAAATAATAATGGGGATCAAGGGAAAACAAAAGGTCAAAAGGCACAATGGGGGCATCTAGTGACCAAAAACCGGAACAACCCTGGCCAAATCCTGACAGAATCCCCCCCCTAGGAACGGCTCCTGACGTTCCTACCAGCTCTCTCAGGGTGGAGGGCCCTGAACTGACGAATGAGGTCAGGGTCCAGTATGTCTTTGGCAGGAACCCAGGAGCGCTCCTCGGGACCGTAGCCTTCCCAGTCCACCAGATACTGCCAGGACCGCTGCACCCGGCGGGAATCCAGTATCCGATGGACGGTGTAAGCCGGCTGGCCTCCAATGACACGAGGCGGAGGGGGAGGTCTGTCTGCCGGGACAAGGGGAGAAAAAACAACAGGTTTTAATAAGGAAATGTGAAATGTGGGATTAATCTTAAGGGATCTGGGTAAGTGTAGGCGATAAGAAACTGGGTTAACTCTCCTGGCAACCTTAAAGGGACCAATGTATTTTTGGGACAGCTTGCGAGACTCCACCCGTAGTGGTAAGTCTCTTGTGGAGAGCCAGACTCTCTGGCCGGGGCGCAGGGTAGGCCAGGGACGGCGACGTCTGTTGGCTTGTTGTTGGTACCTCTGTGAGGAACGCATAAGATTAAGACGGGTCTTCCTCCACATAAGCCGACAGCGTCTGACGAACTTCAAGGCTGAAGGCACTCTGACTTCTGCCTCCTGGTCCGGGAACAATGGAGGGGCATAGCCAAACTGACACTCGTGCGGGGACATACCAGTGGAGGAGGAGAGCAAGGTGTTGTGCGCGTATTCGGCCCAAACAATGAAGGACGACCATGTGGACGGGTTGTTACGAGTCATACATCGGAGGGTGGTTTCCAGCTCTTGATTCATCCTCTCTGTTTGGCCGTTGGACTCCGGATGGTACCCTGAAGATAGACTGGCAGAAGCCCCCATGAGTTGGCAGAAGGCCTTCCAAAACCTAGAGGCGAATTGGGGACCTCTGTCAGAAACCATATCTTGAGGAATGCCGAAGACTCGGAACACATGATTAATTACCAACTCAGCCGTTTCCTTGGCAGAAGGTAACTTAGTCAGAGGGACGAACCTGGCCGCCTTTGAAAACCTGTCGATTATGACTAGGATAGTAGTATTGCCATGGGATGGAGGAAGGCCAGTAATAAAGTCCAACGAGATATGGGACCAGGGTCTGTGGGGAACAGGTAAAGGGTGAAGGAGTCCTTGCAGGCGGAGGTGAGAAGATTTGCCCTGGCAGCACACGGGGCAGGCATTGACGAAAGTGGCAACGTCTTCTCTTATGGTAGGCCACCAGAACTTACGCTGGATGAACTCCAAGGTGCGACCTACGCCCGGGTGACAGGTGAGGCGAGAGGAGTGCCCCCACAGAAGGACCTGAGTCCTCACTGCCTTGGGGACAAACAACCGATTGGCAGGACCTCCTTTCGGGTCCGGTTCAATAGCTTGAGCTCGTCTCACGGTATCCTCAACTTGCCACGAGATCGGAGCCACGATCTTAGCAGCAGGAAGGACAGGCATGTCCGTGTCATCTCGAATGGCAGGAGCGTAGACTCGGGACAGGGCATCCGGTTTGAGATTCTTCGACCCGGGCCGATAGGTGAGGATAAACTGGAATCGATTGAAGAAAAGAGACCATCTAGCTTGTCTAGAGTTCAACCGCTTCGCCTGCTGGATATACTCCAGATTTTTGTGGTCCGTAAGCACTTGAAACGGGTGAGAAGCCCCCTCGAGCCAGTGTCTCCATTCCTTCAATGCCATCTTAACCGCTAGGAGTTCACGATCCCCCACATCGTATTTCCTCTCAGCCGGGGTAAGCCGGTGTGAGAAGAAAGCGCACGGATGAAGCTTCTTGTCTTCACCCCTCTGAGACAGGACAGCTCCAACACCAACCTCTGAGGCGTCTACCTCCACCACAAACGGTTCATCCGTAGTCGGTAGTATCAGGATGGGAGCAGAGAGGACACGTTGCTTGAGTCCTTGGAAGGCAGTCTCAGCTTCTCTTCCCCACAAAAACCTTGCATTGCCACCCTTGGTTAAAGCTGAGAGAGGGGCTGCCACCAAGCTGAAGTTCTTGATGAACTTGCGGTAAAAGTTAGTGAAGCCCAGGAAACGCTGAACTTCCTTAACGGATTTGGGGGTGGGCCAATCCGCTACCGCCCCTACCTTCCTGGGGTCCATTTGGACTCGACCGGGTTCCACTACAAATCCCAGGAATTGTACTCGGGATGAATGGAATTCACATTTTTCCGGCTTAACGTACAGATGGCTGTCTAGGAGGCGTTTGAGTACTTGTCTGACATGCTTTGTGTGTTCTTGAAGAGAGCTCGAAAAGATGATGTCATCCAAGTAAACGAACACAAATATGTTAAGCATATCCCTAAGCACATCGTTTATGAGCGCTTGGAACACCGCTGGGGCGTTGGTCAGGCCGAAGGGCATCACCAAGTATTCATAGTGACCAGTAGGCGTGTTGAAAGCGGTCTTCCACTCGTCACCAGGTCTGATCCGCACAAGATGGTATGCGTTCCGCAGGTCAAGCTTAGTGAAAACAACTGCTTCCTGGAGCAGCTCGAAGGCTGTGGCCATAAGGGGTAGCGGGTAACGGTTACGGATGGTTATGGCATTGAGTCCCTGGTAGTCGATGCAAGGACGTAATCCACCGTCTTTCTTGGCCACAAAGAAAAACCCTGCTCCCGCCGGGGAGGTGGATGGACGCATGAGGCCTGCTTCCAGAGCGTTGATGTAGGTATCCATAGCAGCTCGTTCGGGTGGAGATAGGGAAAAGATCCGACCCCTGGGGGGGCAAGTGCCCGGAAACAGTTTGATGGGGCAATCATAAGGTCTATGGGGTGGTAGCATGGTGGCCCTCTGTTTGCTAAATACCAGTTTGAGGTCATGGTAACACTCGGGAACTCGGGTCAGGTCGATGGATTCTAAAGACTCTGGAGTAGAACTCGGGGAATTCAGGAAAATACAAGTAGCTTGGCACGTAGGACCCCACTGCTTGATAGTGCCCACAGACCAGTCGATGTGAGGGTTATGGCTGTGAAGCCAGGGGTATCCAAGGACGAGAGGGAACTCTGAACAGGAGATCAAATGAAAGTTCATCAATTCCTGGTGTTGTGAAACTGAAAGTCGCAAGGAGGTAGTGACATGAGTGACAAGTCCAGATCCCAAAGGGCTTCTATCCAATGTAGTAACCCTCATGGGGTCACTTAGAGGTTCAGAGGGAACGCCATTCTCCTTCGCCCAGACACCATCCATGAAGTTACCTGCGGCTCCAGAGTCTACCAAGGCTTGAAGGTGAAGCTTGTGGTTGTCCCAGGAAAGGGTGACTGGAATGAGCAGACGGGAGTAGGACGGATGGGAGGAGGTTGTTTCCCGTTACAGTTCCCCCCGGTCTGTACGGGACAGAGCGTTTCCCTGGAGCCCGGGACATGTGGAACGGAAATGGCCCGGTTTGCTGCAATATAGACAGCGTCGCTCCCTCATCCGGCGGTCTCTCTCAGCCTGGGAGATGCGTACAATCTGCATGGGTTCCGGTGGAGCCAGCGAGGATAAAGGTGGGGACTCGGAGCTGGGACTGATAGGGGCTAGAGGTCTACGGTTGAGTTCTCTCTCTCTCAGACGCTGGTCAATGCGTGAGGCCAACTTGATCAGGGACTCGAGATTGTCCGGTGGTTCCCGACTGGCCAGTTCATCTTGGATAGTGTCGGAAAGGCCTTTCAGAAAGCACACCGTGAGCGCCTCGTTGTTCCACCCACTCGCTGCTGCCACCGTGCGGAACTGGATGGCAAAGTCCGTCACGCTGCGCCGACCTTGGTGGAGAGTCAGGAGCTGCTTGGCTGAGTCAGGACCACTGCTTGGGCCTTGGAACACTCGTTTGAATTCCTCAGCAAAGGCAGAGTAGCTGGCACAGCAGGAACTATGGGCATCCCACACAGCAGTAGCCCAGGCCAGGGCTTTTTCCGACAGCAGAGTGATGATATATGCGATCTTAGACCGGTCGGTGGGGAACGACGAGGGTTGCAGCTCGAAGGAGAGAGAACATTGGGTGAGAAACCCTTTACAAGCACTTGGATCACCTGAGAACCGTTGGGGAGGTGGAAGACGAGGTTCAGCCAGAGGGTTAACTGCCATGGGTACGTGAATCTGAGGTACTGGGACGGGAACTGTTGCCGGGGTAAGTCGATCAGATATCTGCTTTATGGAAGTCAGCATCTCCGACAGAAGATGAGAATGTCTAGCCATTAAGGCCTCTTGCTGAACCAGGGCAGCTTCGTGGCGTTGGACAGTCTCCTGGTGGTGGGACAGCATGGCAACAAGGTCCTGGGAACTGGCTGCCTCTGGGTTCATTTTTGGCTCTGTGTTTCTGTCAGGATCCGGTTACGAACCCGGGTCTCCGGAGTGAGAAACAGTCACTTAACCAACTGAGCCACGAATAGTCGGCAGAACCCAGAAGATGAGGCAGACACAGCAGTACTTGAGACAGTGTATTTAATGAAGTAAAAAAGCGAAGTCCTTCAGGAAAACATGTAACTCCACAACCTCAAAAGGTATTCCACAAGAACAAAGGTAATCCTCCAAGACAAAAAGGTAAATCCACAAGGTGGAAGGTATACCACAAAAAGCCTCAAAAAATACTCAAAAACAAACAAACAAGAACAAAAAACAGAATTCCACAAGAGAGTCCACCGGGATCAACAAGAGTTCACAGAGAACTAGGGCTGGGTGCTAACATACAAACACAGAGCAAAGGACTGAGGAAAACAAAGGGTTTAAATACAATCAGGGGAAACGAGGCACAGGTGCAAATAATAATGGGGATCAAGGGAAAACAAAAGGTCAGAAGGCACAATGGGGGCATCTAGTGACCAAAAACCGGAACAACCCTGGCCAAATCCTGACAGTCTCAAGGATTTTCCCTGTCTCCTCCCCTTCATCTACACTGATTGACGTGGATTTAACAAGTGACATCAATAAGGGATCAAAGCTTTCACCTGGATTCACCTGGTCAGTCTATACCATGGGAAGTGCAGGTGTTCCTAATATACTGTGTATATCTCTGTTGTGTGTCTCGCATGTTTATGTTGCATTGCCATTGTTCTCCTATAGTATACTGTGCCAGGCTCCATTCAATAACATTGTAGCTATGTCATTAATGACCTAATCTTCACCAGGGGAAGAAATCATGGAGAAAATGGTGCCAGTCATCTCAGTATCCTTCCTGCCTCTCTGCAGCTCAGTGCTCTAGCTTTCTCACATGCAGGTTGTCCAGACTAATATCCACAGAAGCAGCAAGCCTTTCATCCCATTGTGAAGCCAGCAGAGTGGTAAATGTCACAGCTTCGCCGTGGCTCAAATGAGATATTGAAATATTAAACTGTCTGAAAAACATTAAAAGTCCCCCCAGTACGGCAGAGTAATGTTTAATGCTGTGGATCTGGGCTGAAATGGCTCGGGCTTTGCATGTTTTAATATTTTCCAATTATGCATAATGCATTCTATCTGCTAATTATGAGGGGTCATAGGGAATACACACCACTGAGAAGGCTAGGAGACATGGACAGGGCTGTGGTGTGTGTGTGCATGCCTACGTGTGTGTGATGGAAGGGTGGATTGGTATGCAACACAGTGTGGCGGCCATTCAAACAGACCTCTGGAGAGTAATGAGGCAAACTGGAAACCTGCTCTAACAAGGAAATGTCCTGTTACACTGTTGAATAACAAATATGGGCTCTTTTAATATTGTCCACTTACAGCAAAGCCAGACATCGAAATGAACAAACAAAAGTATTTGGTTTGTGCATAGTTTTTTGACTGGGGAATCACAATGTTATTGCCCAGAATGAGTCTTCTGAATGAGTATTATCATGAAGGTATTATCATTTAGTGCTGGCACCGGGCTGCCAATGCTAAAATATGGAGCGCAAAGGTAGCCATCAGCTCATTTTCAGGGATAAGATAGGCCCAAGTGGATTGAGCCAAACAACAATTTCCAGAAGCCAAGTGCTATCTCTTCACATTACCCACTGCAATGAGGTTCGGATAGGTTTTTTTTTCTTTTTTCCAAAGGCAGCTTCTCTATCTGTCGCTGAAAACAACACCTGCAGCGAAAGTGCTTAAAAATAATGTCAATCTCACTCCAAAGCCTTGACTTAAACCTGAGGGGTCAGAGAGCTCTCTCTTTTCCAATTTTAAAACATTCCACCGCCGTTGTGAGAGTTCGACCTTGGGAAGTGAACAGTTGGAACCAAAACAAGTCACAGAGTAAACACAAACTGCTCAGTCGTGTTGTGTCGTCTGGACTGACATGATAGTTTAGCAAACAGCCTTGCTGACAGCTGGGAATGCGGATGTTTCTCAATCAATCTTTGTCATAAATGTACTGTAAAAAAACGTACCGTACGTGGATATTGATGATTTTCCTTCTGTTAGGTGCTTAAGAAGTGCAGACCTACAGAGTATTTACTGTATACAGTACAGGTTCACAGGTAACACTTCACAGGGTCTACCAAATGTGTAAGACAGTATATTGGTTATATACAGTCATTCAACATTATATTCAAAATGGGTGTTTTTCAGTGATAGCTATGGTACTTCTATGGTACTTCTGTATCCATAGGGATACATTCTCTCTCTCTCTCTCTCTCTCTCTCTCTCTCTCTCTCTCTCTCTCTCTCTCTCTCTCTCTCTCTCTCTCTCTCTCTCTCTCTCTCTGTCTCTCTCTGTCTCTCTCTGTCGCTCTCTCTCTCTCTCTCTCGCGCTCTCTCTCTCTCTCTCTACCAACTACTCTCTCTCTCGCTTTCTTTATCTCTCTCTCTCTCTCTCTACTCTCTCTCTCTCTCTCTCTCTCTCTCTCTCTCTCTCTCTCTCTCTCTCTCTCTCTCCTCTCGCTCCCTGTCTATCTCTCTTTCTCTCTCTCTCTCTCTCTCTCTCTCCCATCTCTCTCTCTCTCCCTGTCTCTGTCTCTGTCTCTGTCTCTCTCTCTCCCATCTCTCTCTCTCTGTCTCTAGCTGCTTATTTTTGTCATTCTCTCTTTCTCTCTCCATCTGTTTCTGTCACTCCTTGATCTTTACCGTTATTTCCACCTCTATCTCTCTTAGGCTCTCGCTCACTATATATACACACTGAATAAAAATATAAACGCATGTTGGTCCCATGTTTTATGAGCTGAAATAAAAGTTCCCAGAAATGTTCCAGATGCACAAAAAGATTGTCTCTCAAATTTTGTGCACATATTTGTTTACATCCCTGTTAGTGAGCATTTCTCCTTTGCCTCGACAACCTGACAGGTGAGGCATATCAAAAAGCGAATTAAACAAAATGGTAATTACACAGGTGCACCTTGTGCTGGGGGACAATAAAAGGCCACTCTAAAATGTGCAGTTTTGTCACACAATGCCACAGATGTCTCAAGTTTGGCAATTGGCATGCTGACTGCAGGAATGTCTACCAGAGCTGTTGCCAGAGAATTGAATGTTCATTTCTCTACCATAAGCCCCCTCCAATGTCGTTTTAGAAAATGTGCCGGTACATCCAACCGGCATCGTGTGGGGGAGAGGTTTGCTGATGTCAACGTTGTGAACAGAGTGCCCCATGGTGGTGGTGGGGTTATAGTATGGGCAGGCGTAAGCTACGGACCACCAACATAATTGTATCTTATCAATGGCAATTTGAATGCAAAGAGATACCGTTAAGAGATCCTGATCCAGATCCATTATCGTGTCACATACCTGCCCCCATCACCTCATGTTTCAGCATGATAATGCACGGTCCCATGTCGCAAGAATCTGTACACAATTCCTGGAAGTGGAAAATGTCTCAGTTCTTCCATGGCCTGCATACTCACCAGACAAGTCACCCATTGAGCATGTTTTGGATACTCTGGATCAACGTGTACGGCAGCACCAATATCCAGCAACTTCGCACAGCCATTGAAGAGTGACGCAACTTTCCACAGGCCACAATCAACAGCCGGATCAACTCTATGAGAAGGAGATGTGTCACGCTGCATGAGGCAAATGGTGTTCACACCAGAAACTGACTGGTTTTCTGATCCACGCCTCTACCTTTTGTTTAAAGTGTCTGTGACCAACAGATGCATATTTTTATTCCCCCGTCATGTGAAATCCATAGATTAGGGCCTAATGAATTGATTTATATTAACTGATTTCCTTATGAACTGTAACTCAGTAAAAATCTTTGAAATTGTTGCAAGTTGCGTTTATATTTTTGTTCAGTGTATATATTTTTCTATCTCTCTCCATACGTTATAATGTTCTATATAACTATAAACTTTAAAGGCCCAGTGCAAAAACGAGATTTCCTGTGTTTTATATATATTTCCAAACTATGCTGGGAGTCGGGAATCAAGTACACAAAGTGTAAATCAATGAACATGGAAAAAAACAAGAAACACTGTAGCATACGGACATGAAACAGGAACAGAAACAATAATGCCTGAAGAAAGAACCAAGGGGAGGGACTGACAAAGGGAAGGTAATCAGGAAGGGGATGGAGTCCAGGTGAGTGTCATGAGGCGCAGGTGGGCGTAACGATGGTGACAGGTGGGCGTAATAATAAGACAACTGGCCACATCGAGTGCCAGAGATGGGTAGCGCGACTGAATGTGACAATAATGCCTTTTAAGTGTAAGAGCTGTTTGAAAAGACCAGCTGATATGTGAGCCTGTTTTGGTAGGATGGACTTTTGGCCTGCCTGGTAACATTACCAACATTGTATTAGTTAATAGACCAATATTAAAGACAGTTCCAAAGGTAGTTTTCACCCTTCCGATTCAGACCACTCACAGACAGTCCGAGCAAAATTGCTTTTTGTTAAGAAGCTATTTTTGTTTATTTTTTACCACTTTAATTGAAAACAATCACAGTCAGATACATAATTGTTACCCAGAAAGGATTTGATATTGACATAAAAACAGCTGCATTGGACCTTTACATATCTTCTCACTGCCAGGCTAGTAGAGAGAGGGGAGAAAGAGAGAGAGGGACGTGTGATAAGGAGTTTGTCAGCTATTCCCTATGCTCAGCCATCCTATGCCTTTTTATGAGGGCTACTGACACCTTCTCTGAGTGCTGGTATCTATCATTTGCCTTTACCCACACTCCCTGTAATAATACTGTATGGCAGCCATGCCGACGCTGCTGTCTATATTTAGTCCAGTCAATGTCAGGTAAGGACAAGGGAGAGGACAGGATGTAATATCCACTGTGTAAGCATATATGTGAAAACAGATACTGAACTACGGCCAAGGCCTTCCATGTAGCCCTTGAGCGCTCTCCACTCTCTATGTTCACAATTAGATAGAGTATTAAACAGCTGACTGTCAAATGTGGTTCCTGCTCATATGAGGGCACTTAGGTTCACACAGGTATGAGTTTAAGTTTTAAATGAACTTTCTAGTGTTTCCAGATTTCTATGAAATATGACCTGTAATTAATTACAATATGAGTGAAATAGTTTTCCTTCCAATTTAAAAATGAAGTCTGATGTTAAAAAGCTACTTTTCTGTGTTGGAATGGTGTGGGCGTACCCAAACAACAGAATGCTGTGGACGTATACCAGTCATTATAAATATTAATGTGAGTAGACCGCTGATTTGCCAGCTCATCATCCACAGGAGGATGACATCGTCCTCTATATGGAAATAGCAAGGATTTTTGAAACAGTATGTTTGAGATACAAGTTTGAGGTTGTTTTTTTTAAGTATCTTTCTTCAGTTTATGTTTTAGCCATAAATACCAGTATAGGATGAGTCAACAACATTAACTTTTTAGAACTTTTAAGAAGTGAGATTTTACTTTAACACTGGCCGTTTCAAAATTGGAGTCAATTATGTGGAATGGAGTCTCAAGCCGATTGTCCAACCACTCGTAGTAAAGTAGACAGCTGTCTCTCCTGGAGAACGATCCTCTAGAGCAGTCCCCATAGAAACCTGTTGTGGTCGATACGCTCTCTGATAGAGAGAGCACGATACCTCTCTCTCGTCCCTCTCTCTCTCTCACCTCTCTCTTTCCCGCCCTCTCTCTCTCCCTCCCTCTCTCTCTGATCTCTCTCCTTTGGTAGCTTACATGCAATTATCTGAACACGGTTTTACAGTATAGTGAGTTTTCTAAACACTACTTACTATTTCTCTGATGCATCAACTTGCTCTTATTTATCCCTGAATATGACTATTTAAGGTTTGCAAACACCAATTTCATAGGCAAACCATTGTCTCGCCCTTTCATTGGAATGGGAGCTAAATTATGCCATACTATTTGAGGAAAAACAATGACTGTATTTTTCCAACTCTTTCCTTTCTGCCGTCCGTGGTCTTTGTGTAGATTCCTGGCAGCCATAACAGGTGGATGACAAGTGGAGCAATTTCAGGTCAGTGGATTCAATTACGCTCTTCAGAAAATGATACCTTCTCCACCACGTCGGTGCTGTTTCTTAAGTGATACATTCATAGAGTAACACTGAGTCTATTTTCAGAGGTAGAGTGCTCCCGAGGGTCGGCTTGTGTAAATACTTTATGGAGCCTGACGGCCTGTTGTTGTGGTGTGTTTTATGCTAGTGTGTGATTGGACTAGAGTCGCCAACAAAGACTTACTGTATCGCTGAACTGGGATCAACTTCATTCAGTATAAGGTGAGAACAATATACTGGTATTGACACTGTGAATGAGTAGTGTTACAACGGTTTCTATAATCACATTCCTTAAATTTAAATATTGTAGATCCATACACTGACAACCACAACATTTCCTTTTGTTAGACTCTAGATTTCTGGTATGGACACCAAGAAAGCTCCAACTAGTTCTATTACACCAAACTGGATGCTTCAGCTGAGAACATAAAGATACAGAGTCACACAGTATTTGAACCACAATACTTTACATTTGGTGACATCACAGTAGGACGACCCAGGCTGGGCTAGGTGGCGGTCTGGCTCTGTCTTCCTTTCTTGCACCTGCATCTCGTTATCCTCACCTCACTCCCCAGCTATGACGTTGAAAGCCATCTCCTTGCTTCCTACAGAAACTAAACAGATGGACAGTAACTCAACCTCAACCTTATCATAACCAGAACAAGTGGATTCTATTCATTTCTGCAAAACATGTTCTAACACCTGACAAAAGGCTCATATACAACCCTCATGGAATCGGGCCCCTTCGATACCTTCAATATTCCTAACTACAATAGACATAGATTATTCAGCCTAACCCATAACAGGATCATTATTACTGATATGCTAATTATACAAGAAAAGGTGCTCAGGTCATAATGGTCTCCAACACTTCAAAACAGAAACCGCACAACAAAGAAGAAGACTGGCATAATAGATCAATCAATCAATCCATCTGTCTGTGCTGCAATATGGTATGTTGAACAGAAATTGACTTATGAGTGGTGTCCAAAAGCAGAGTGATTGATATTCGTGTTGTGGTGATGTGATGGCAGGCAGGCCCATTCATCAGACATCACACAGAGACAGAGATGATGAGTCTGGCTGAGAGGGTTTGTGATTCCAGGAGGGGATATAACAGGGTGAGCACTGTGATATTTAGCTCTGTTCAGGCTACACCTCTAAGCTCAAGGTTGTACCTGTTCTACATAATATGTCAAATCAAAGCACCTTATTTATCACATGCTTCGTAAACAACAGATGTAGACCAACAGTGAAATGCATGCTTACGTGACCTTTCCCAACAATGCAGAGTTAAAGATCTAAACATATATAAATACTCAGTGAATAAAGAATGAACAATAAAGAGTCAAAATAACGTGCCTATACAGGGGTACTAGTACCGAGTTGATTTGCAGGGGTAAGAGGTCATTGAGGTAGCTATGTACATATAAGTAGGGATGAAGTAACAAGGCAACAGGATCGATAATAGATGGTAGCAGCAGTTTATGTGGTGAGTGTGAAAGTGTGGCGTCAGTTGGAATGTGTGCGCGTCTTCTATTTGTCTGGGCCTATGAAGTGTGTGTTGGGGTGTCAGTGTTAGTATGTGAGAGTGTGTGGGTAGAGTCCAGTATGTATGCAAAAAAGGGTCATTGCAGATAGTCCGGAAAGCCATTTGATTTGCTATTAAGCAGTCTTGTGGCTTGGGGATAGAAGCTGTTCAGGGTCCTGTTGGTTCCAGACTTGGTGCATTGGTACTGTGGCAGAGAAAACGGTCTACTGGAAGCTGGAATATATGACCATTTTTGGGGCCTTCCTCTGACATTCTGACATCCTGGTGCCATTGACCAATCAAAATGACATGGAAATCACAACAGGCGCTCCAAGAAAAACAGAACTAACACTTTCATTCCATTTTCCCTTTTCATTATATTGTTATTTACCCCCCTTTTTCCCCCCAAATGGCAGTCTTATTTCATCACTGCAACTCCCATACGGATTCGTGAGAGGTGAAGGTCAAGAGCTGTGCATCATCCGAAACACAACCAAAGCCACACTACCCACTTAACCCAGAAGCCAGCCAATGTGTCGGAAGAAACACCTTATACACCTGGCGACCGTGTATTGCGCCTGTCCCGCTACAGGATTCATTGGTGCACGATGGGACAAGGACATCCCTGACAGCCAAACATAACCCCTAACCCAGACAATGCTGGGCCGCCCCATGGGTCTCCCGGCCACGACAGAGCCTGGACTGGAACTCAGAATCTCTAGTGGCACAGCTAGCACTGTGATGCTGTGCCTCAGACCACTGCACCACTTGGGAAGCCCTATTTGTTACGAGTATTTAACGATTGTAAATGGAAAACCATCTCAGTATCTTCTAACCCTTTCAGTTAGCAATGTATTATTTAGAGGTTCAGTACCAAACCTCTCCACTCAAACACCTTTCAATGACTTATTCTATTAGAACCTCATTTGTTAATTGACTCAACAGAGTTTAATAGAAAGATTGCAAGGACAGCAGCCTGTGTGAATCAGAGCCGGACTACAGAGAAGTCCTCATCTTGTGACAGATATACAGATCCTACTCACATCCTTTCTAGCAGACAGACAGCAGCAGTGCAGTAGAAGGTGGAGACAACTGTCTTGTTAGCAATGCATCACTCTGACTGTTGACATTTTGATGAACCTATATAAAATACATGATAAATAGGGAATTTTTGATCTGACTTTGGTCATTAGTTGTTGTGTGGTTCCACATCTTAGGTATCTTGTTTTAAAAATGAGAAAGTAGTTGAGGTCTGGAGGTTGTTTTACTGATGACATAGACATTCTACCATTGAGGGTTAGAGAGAAACTCCTTCAGAACGTCAAACCTTCAACTGCTGAATGTCTGAAGGTCTACAGTAGGGGTCAGTTACATTTCAGCTGTTACGGTAAATGAGTGAAGAGGTGTGGAGTCAGGCGCAGAGAGCAAAAGATGTGGGAAAAACAACACGCTTTAATGTCCCGGAAACATAACATGTACAAAAGTGGAAACACAAATGAACAGAAATATAAACGGACAGCGTGAAACCCAAATGCCAACAAAAATACACTCAAACAACAAAACAGACGAACAAGCCCGCACGAAACAGAAGCGGGCTGAACAGACTATATATAACCCTATCCTAACAACCAAACTAGAAACAGGTGCTACCAATTAGACAAAACTAAACGAACACAGAACAACGGATCGGCGATAGCTAGTAGACCGGCGACGACGACCGCCGAGCACCACCCGAACAAGAAGGGGAGTCACCTTCGGTAATATTCGTGACATCAGCTTACAACTCTGATGAAATAAACTCAATTTGACTCACCTTTTCCCTGTTCAATTACCCAGATTACCCAGATTGTGTTTTCTGAAATATTCTGAATGGAATCAAAATGTACAGTAATTGCCCCTGATTGAGATTGTTGGCATCTTTCAAACCTCTTCGCCATCCTCCTTTCCATCCAATCCTCCGTTAATGACTATTCCTCTTCTCTCTCCTGATTGACTTCCTACGGTATTCCCATCCCCCATTCTTAGGCACAGTCTGTTATTAAGCAAATTACTTCCTGGCCCAGTGGCCCTTATCATCTAATACGTTTACACACTAGGTTAATGACAGTGTCATACAGTACAGTGGGGATGGGAGTGAGAGGCGACCCCACCGAGCATGACGCTCTGGTACGTACATATAACCTTTGACCTCTGCCCTTCAGAGAGGTCAGTCCATGTGGTGTGGTGCCTGGCTGGGGCTGGCTGGATCCCATGGGATGGGTGATAGTATTGAAGAAAACAGAAGGCACCAGATGCTCCAGTGTTGCCCAGAAACATCATCATTAACCAGGCTGGGAGGGAGGTACTGTAGAGGTACTAGATACACACTTCTTGGGTGAACACCCTTACAGTTTATTATGTAGGTGTAGCAATAAGGGCAGCAGATGTACAGCAAATTACCTTGTACAGTAGTTGGGCATGGTGTGTCTGAGAGATGGCTGTAATACATATCGTGCTACTGGTGGTCTTCAGTTGCTTTATTGTTAAGTAGATTTAGCAGTAAAGTCAGCAGATGTGAACTAATTAGCTTGTACATCAATCTATTATTACTGTGTTTGCTCTGCAGATACATTCAAATGACATCTATGGCTATTCTACTTACTTGTTCTGTACATTCCAGTCGGTTGCTGTATAGCAGAGAATGGATTCTCAGTTACTAAGGAAGTAGCACCAATCTCTCAGCAGTAAGTTGAAGGCCTACAGTTACAGAATGACAGTAGCTACTATAAAACTTTAAGCCACTTGTGCTGCTGCAGCTGCTGCTGGCACGGGGCAGAGCAGACAGCTGATTGATGTAATGCAGTGGCTCAACACTCAATCACAATACTCAGCGTCCTTAGAGAGGGAGATCAAGGGGGGAAATTAATTACATTTCAAATTTGATTTCATTTTTATTTGTACAACTTTCCCCTTTTGTAGATTAAAACTGAGTCATTCAACATACAGTTGATGTCAATCCTCACTGAGGTTAAATACCCACTTCTCTACCCCCTTCTAATCCCCTTCACTCCCCTCTTCTCTGTAGTTTTGTTTGCAGCTTGTTTTTCTCGGTCAAACAGTACCAATGAGTGACTGAGGACTTTTCACTTTTTGTTTTCTTTAGACTGATCCAAATATCCCCAATCGGAAATCTTTGACTGTGGGTTAATTGCTGTGTTGGAAGGAGTCGACCTCCATCTGCCGAGCCTTGAATGAATCCTTTCTGTGTCTCCTGCAAGCCGAACATTAGAAGAACAAAAATAAATAGCTTGAATCCTCCGGGTTGGCAGTGCCAACAGACACAGTCTCTGGCTCAGCGCCTGTTTTCAGGAGAATACACTTTCATTTGCTGGAGGCTTTGCTCCATCGACAAGATGATATAGGTAGATGATGTGTGGTGGGGATTTTGTTACATTGCATGAAACATTTTCTCTTTTAATTTGAAAGCAGGGTGTTTATTTTTACACATCAACATTGATTACAAGTGAGCAGATTTATCAAGGCTGTGATAGGCTTTAGCACCTCTGAATGTGACGTAATGTTTTGATTTGGGTTTTAGCTTTTGTTATCAATTATCAAGGAGCATAGTAGCTATACAGTGGCGGTTGGTGACGTTTAAGATGAGGGAGTACAATTAATTGTTTTTATGAACATGACCTTATTTACGTATTGGATGACTGTCATTCATATTCCATTCACCCAGTTCAATATAATATCGATAGATTTAGGGTATTACATGATACTAGAAGTTTCCCTATACCCATCATGAGGCTGCTACAACCTAGCCTATGAAATAAAGTTTACAGCATAGGCGCACAGGTCGAGAGAGAAATTTGAATAATCAATTTTCACTCTGGCTATCTACTCTGATTTCAGAGGACTCTCGTCTGTGTGCCAGAGCCCAGAATACCACGCAACACCCGTTGAATATGACCAGTGTCAGTAAATGTTGGCAAAAAAAACATAATTAAATTAAATTGTTGCCAGCAGTACAGTTAGAGTCACTAACACTCTAAGTAACATGAAGTAGTCTGGAAGTAGCTAGACAACTTTAGCCAGTTAGCTTTGGGGCTTGACTGCCGTTGTGAGGTCAGAACGCTCGGATCAATCCTACTAAATGCTTTGAGAGTGATGCCCTGAATTTACAAATGGACAATCTGACAACACTTTGAATTTTAGAACGCCCAAAGTGCACTCTGGCACTCCAGATTGAATTTACGAACCTACCCAAGGTGACAGAGTGATACATTCAATACAGCCTTGCACACTCTTGTATGTATCTAGCTGATCTATGGTGTAATCATTAGTCCAACAGTTGCAAACAAGTTTCTATTGGACAAATTCTGGTATGTTATCCCTGTTTCGTTCTGTTTGCTTCCATTTAAGAAATGTTTTTCAACAGAATCGGCAGAATGAATACACCCCTGATAACATGCAACCACAGTTCACTTTCATAGCAGCCACATACAAACAGCTCGTTGTGTATATAATTCCTTCTCGAAACTATCTACGCGCTCTCCTCCTCTTACCGTTTTCCTTAGCTTGTGGACTTCAGTGCACAACACATCAGCTGTCTGTGACCAGGCAAAAAAAACTTTCCAAGCCAAACCTTCATATTATGAGTGCAAACAACTACACACAGTCTACATTGTTGTCACATCATAGTCAATCACCATTGCTACTAGAACTAAAGCATTAGTAAACCTGCTACAATCATGCAGTACAGTGTCCAGTCAGCAGCATATACACCGGTGGGCCCCAGTGGCAATAAATTAATCAAACCAAAAGCTTACCTTGACTTGGAAGAGTTCCAGTGTTGGATAGCCATAGACAGCTAACTAACGTAGCATCCATCTCTGTTTGAGCCAGGTGTTTGAGTAAGCTAAACTAGTTAGCTGCATTTGATGCTAGCTAAGTAAGTGAAAGTGAAAACAAATATACTACGAAATATAGCTATCTCTCTCTCGCTCTCTCTCCCTCTCTCTTTTGCTTCTCTTTAATTTAGGAAGAAATTAATTTGTTAACCTATTAAGGATCTGCCCCATTTTTTCAATTTTTGCCTAAAAATGTCATACCCAAATCTAACTGCCTGTAACTCAGGCCCTGAAGCAAGGATATGCATATTCTTGGTACCATTTGAAAGGAAACACTTTTATTTTTTGTGGAAATGTGAAAGGAATGTAGGAGAATATAACAAAATAGATCTGGTAAAAGATAATACAAAGAAATAAACAACCGTTCTTTTGCATTTTTTTGTACCATCATCTTTGAAATGCAAGAGAAAGGCTATAATGTATTATTCCAGGCCAGCTGAAATGTAGATTGTGGTCACTAGATGGCAGCAGTGTATGTGCAAAGTTTTTCACTGATCCAATGAACCATTGCATTTCTGCTCAAAATGTTGTATCAAGACTGCCCAAATGTGCCTAATTTGTTTATTAATAACTTCCATCTTCAAAACTGTGCACTCTGCTCAAACAATAGCATGGTATTATTTTACTGTAATACCTACTGGTAATTGGACAGTGCAGTTAGATTAACAAGAATTTAAGCTTTCTGACAAAATCAGATATGTCTACAGTGGCAAGAAAAAGTATGTGAACCCTTTGGAATTTCTGGATTTCTGCATAAATTGGTTATAAAATTTGATCTGATCTTCGTCTAAGTCACAAAAATAGATAAACACACTGTTCTTAAACTAATAACACACAAATTATTGTATTTTATTGTCTATATTGAATGCATCATTTAAACGTTCACAGTGTAGGTTGGAAAAAGTATGTCAACCCCTAGCCTAATGACTTCTCCAAAAGCTAATTGGAGTCAGGAGTCAGCTAACCTTGAGACCAATCAATGAGACGAGATAGGAGATGCTGGGTAGAGCTGCCCTGCTCTATAAAAAGCATTCACAAAATGTGAGTTTGCTATTCACAAGAAGCATTGCTTGATTTGAACCACGCCTTGAAGAAATGAGGGTCTCAAATGAGTCCACGGTAAGGCAAATTGGCAAATTGTCTATAAATGGAGAAAGTTCAGCACTGTTGCTACTCTCCCTAGGAGGGGCTGTCTTATGAAGATGACTGCAAGAACACAGCGCAGAATGCTCAATGAGGTTAAGAAGAATCCTAGTGTCAGCTAAAGACTTACTGAAATCTCTGGAACATGCTAACATCTCTGTTGACGAGTCTACAATACGAAAAACACAAAACAAGAATGGTGTTCATGGGAGGACGCCACGGAAGAAGCCACTGCTGTCCAAAAAAAACATTGCTGCACGTGTGAGATTCACAAAAGAGCACCTGGATGTTCCAAAATATTATGTGGACAGAATATTTTAAAATAAAGTTGAGTTGTTTGGAAGGAACATACAACACTATGTGTGGAGAAAAAAGGCACAGCACACCAACATCAAAACCTCATCCCCACTGTAAAGTATGGTGGAGGGAGCATTGTGGTTTGGGGCTGCTTTGCTGCCACAGGGCCTGGACAGCTTGCAATTATCGACGGAAAACTGAATTCCCAAGTTTATCAAGACATTTTTCAGGAGAATTTAAGGCTAAACTACTCACCACATGCACTGCTGTGCAAGCTATCTGTAGCTTATGCTTTCAATACTAGATTCATTCTCTGATGCTTTGTTCGGGTGGACAACATGTCAGTTAATGCTGCAAGAGCTCTGATAGATTGGTGTACATCCTTTGGAATTTGTCATAATTACAGTGTAAGTCTATAGAAGGGGGTGAGAACCACGAGCCTCCTATGTTTTGTGTTGAAGTCAATGTACCCAGAGTAGGACAGCGGCTAGCTGTCCTCTATCTACACCACGGTGCTACCCTACAGAGTGCTGCTGATGCTACTGTAGACCTTCATTGCAAAAAAAAAGTGTGTTTTAACCAATTATTTGGTGACGTGAATCTATTTAGTATAATCTATAATCCTATCTATGAAGGATAACTTTTTAAAATATTTCACTATTTTTATTTTTGAGAAATTCACTGAGGAGGATGATCCTGTCCTCCCTTTCCTCCTCTGAGGAGTTTCCACTGTAGCTATAATCATTGCAATGAATTCCTAGAAATCCATACAGACATTTCAGGGGATACTGCTGATCACAATAATATGTTGAAGTAGATAGAAATAGATTGGTACAAGAGCAAACCAAATCAAAATGGAAAATACACTCTAAACCATTTTTATATTCCTGTCTTGGTATTTATTGTTGTGGCTCATGCCCATGGCTATTTGCTAGTCATGCAGTTGTAAAAAATCTCAAGGGGAATAAGACAAAAAACATGTTTGACGTTTCCTATGTGAAGATTAGCTTTTATATGATCTCCTCTCTGAAGAATGAACACGCTACTCAGTAGCTCCACACATCAGATGTTATCCTACAGCACGGTATAAGCTCTGCCTCAGGTATGCAAACAACATTACCACAAAGCACTGAATGAGTGGAAAACACTCCTATTCTCTCTCTCTCTCTCTCTCTCTCTCTCTCTCTCTCTCTCTCTCTCTCTCTCTCTCTCTCTCTCTCTCTCTCTCTCTCTCTCTCTCTTCCCAGAGGGAAGATGGGGATAAGTAGCCGGGATATATGAGACAACATGAGTTAGGAGCACTGGTGTTATGAGTAAGCCTATAGTATTAGCTACTTCCAAAACCTTTTCAAATCAAAATCAAGTCAAATTTGATTTGTCACACGCCGAAATGCTTACTTACAAGCACGTAACCAACAATGCAGTTTAAATTTTTTTAAAACAAGAATTAAAAGTAACAAATAATTAAAGAACAGCAGTAAAATAACAATAGCGAGGCTATTCCTTCTCACCCCCCCCCCTTAAAAGATTTAGTTGCACTATTGTAAAGTGGCTGTTCCACTGGATGTCATAAGGTGAATGCACCAATTTGTAAGTCGCTCTGGATAAGAGCGTCTGCTAAATGACTTAAATGTAAATGTATTAGTTGAGGTAATTGAGGTAGCATGTACATGTAGGTAGAGTTATTAAAGTGACTATGAATAGATAATAACAGAGAGTAGCAGCAGCGTAAAAGGGGGGAGCAATGCAAATAGTCTGGGTAGCCATCTGATTAGACATTCAGGAGTCTTATGGCTTGAGGGTAGAAGCTGTTTAGAAGCCTCGTGGACCTAGACTTGGCACTCAAGTATCGCTTACCATGCGGTAGCAGAGAGGACAGTCTATGCTAGGGTGGCTGGAGTCTTTGACCATTTTTAGGGCCTTCCTCTGACACCGCTTGGTACTGAGGACCTGGATGGCAGGAAACTTGGCCCCAGTGATGTACTGGGCCGTACTCACTACCCTCTGTATGGCTTGCAGTCACAGGACGAACAGTTGCCATACCAGGCAGTGATGCAACCAGTAAGGATGTTCTCGATGGTGCAGCTGTAGAACCTTTTGAGGATCTGAGGACCCATGACAAATCTCAGTCTCCTGAGGGGAAATAGGTTTTGTCGTGTCCTCTTCACGATTGTCTTGGTGTGCTTGGACCATTCTAGTTTGTTGGTGATGTGGACACCAAGGAACTTGAAGCTCTCAACCTGCTCCAAGTGGAGACCCATCAATGAGAGTGGGGTCGTGCTCGGTCCTTCTTTTCCAGTAGTCGACAATCATCTCCTTTGTCCTGATAACATTGAGGGAGAGGTTGTTGTCCTGGCACCACACGGCCAGGTCTCTGACCTCCTCCCTATAGGCTGTCTCGTTGTTGTCGGTGATCAAGCCTACCACTGTTGTGTCATCTGCAAACTTAATGATGGTGTTGGAGTTGTGCCTGGCTATGCAGTCAGGAGTGAATAGGGAGTACAGGAGGGGACTGAGCACGCACCCCTGAGGGGCCCCTGTGTTGATGATGAGCGTGGCGGATGTGTTGTTACCTACCCTTACCACCTGGAGCAGCCCATCAGGAAGTCCAGGATACAGTTGTAGAGGGAGGTGTTTAGTCGCAGGGTCCTTAGCTTAGTGATGAGCTTTGAGGGCACTATGGTGTTGAATGCTGAGCTGTAGTCAATGAATAGCATTTTCACATGTGTTCCTTTTCCTTTTGTCCAGGTGGGAAAGGGCAGTGTGGAGTGCATTAGAGATTGCATCATCTGTGGACCTGTTGGGGCGGTATGCAAATTGGAGTGGTTCTATGGTTTCTGGGATAATGGTGTTGATGTGAGCCATGACCAGCCTTTCAAAGCATTTCATGGCTGCAGACGTGATTACACAGTCATCCGGAACAGCTGATGCTCCCATGCATTTTTCAGTGTTACTTGCCTCGAAGCGAGCATGGAAGTAATTTAGCTTGTCTGGTAGCCTTGTGTCACTGAGCAGCTCTCGGCTGTGTTTCCCTTTGTAGTCTGCCACATCTGACGAGCATTGAAGCCGGTGTAGTACGATTCGATCTTAGTCCTGTATTGACACTTTGCCTGTTTGATGGTTCGTCTGAGGGCATAGCGGTAATTCTTAGCGGGAGTCGCGCTCCTTGAAAGCGGCATCTCTACCCTTTAGCTCAAGGCGGATGTTACTTGTAAACCATGGCTTCTGGTTTGGGTATGTACGTACACTCACTGTGGGGACGACGTCATCGATGCACTTATTGATGAAGCCAGTGAGTGATGTGGTGTACACCTCAATGCCATCGGAAGAATCCCGGAACATATTCCAATCTGTTCTAGCAAACAGTCCTGTAGCTTAGCATCTACTTCATTTGAACACTTTTTTATTGACTGAGTCACTGGTACTTTCTATTTTAATTTCTGCTCGTAAGCACTAATCAGGTGGATAGAATTATGGTCAGATTTGCCAAAAGGAGGGCGAGGGAGATCTTTGTACGTGTCTCTGTTTGAAGTAAAGGTGATCGAGAGTTTTTTTTCCCTCTGGTTGCACATTTAACATGCTGGTAGAAATTTGTTAAAACGGATTTATGTTTCCCTGCATTAAAGACCCCGGACACTTGGAGCACCGCCTCAGGATGAGCGTTTTCCTGTTTGCTTACGGCAGTATACAGCTCATTGAGTGCAGTCTTAGTGCCATTATCAGACTGTGGTGGTATGTAGACAGCTACGAAAAAAACAAATGAAAACTTTCTAGGTAGATAGTGTGGTCTACAGCTTATCATGAGATACTCTGCCTCAGACTAGCAAAACCTTGACAAACAATGCAAAAAATAAATAAAAATAACACAGTTGGTAGAAGATATAACATAGTAGAAGATAGAAGATATAACATGGTTGGTAGAAGATATAACATGGTGAACACTGTGGTATTTAGCCCTGTCCAGGCTTTACCTCTGAACTCAAGGTTGTACCCATTGTACATAATATGTCATTTGCCAGGTGCCTTTCACCTATCAGGCTGTGTGAAAATCCCGACAGGAGCTCCAAGAAAAGTGTGACCTAATACTTTTTCATTATAGTGTTACGAGTATTTAACGATCGTGAAGGGAAAGTCATCTCAGTATCCTTCCAACCCTTTCAGTTAGCGATGTATTATTTAGAGGTTCAGTACCAAACCTCTCCATTCAGACCCCTTTCATTACTTATTCGATTAGAGCCTCATCTGTTCATTGACTTGATGGAGTTTAATAGAAAGATTCCAAGGACAGCAGGCTTGGTGAATCAGGGCCGGACTCGAGAAGTGGAAGGCCCAAGGGCAGTGGTTATGTCACAAGTTCTTTCCTCTCATCATCCCTCAACCCCTTTTTCATTCCTTTGCTTTTTTCACCAGAGGAGTTGGGTTGGTCTTAACAACATCAGTGCTTATTTGTCTCACAACTTCAAACATCTCATCCCCCCCAGTGAATGCAGGGAGAGAGCAATTAAACCCATAAACAAAAGTGAAACCAGAAATCCAGAGGGGAAGCATGGGGAATCCAGACGGTCCATTCTGTTATTCCACTGGGTTCAGACCAAGGTCAAGTGTTAAACACCACAATGTCTCCCCTGTGCTCTCTCTGACACTGGGATGCTAACAATGTACAACCGGTGTGATGGGGGTATACTGTACTCACAAGCACACACACATGCACACATACACACACTGCTTGCTTGTGTTTGTTGTGTTGTAACTTCCATTGTCCTCCAGAGAGTGTCTGAAAACCTTCCAAAAGCCTATTCAACTCATGCATCTTGGTTGGACTGCATACAAGGTAGCAACAGCATGCCTTCCTCTCCAACACACATGCAGAAAACATGTTCCAGTACTGTAGGCCAAGTCTTCCTTAATGATTTATTAATGTATTCCCATGAAGGCATGTTTCTTCACTGTTGTGCTCTGACCTATTTAGCGATGCTCACTATGGGTAATAAACGATGTCAGTCTTATATAATTTACTGAGTCTCCAAAGGACAATTGTCACCTGTTGTAGCACACCATGGAGTCTGTTTACTAATGCATAATTTATGCTGTGCAATTAAACAGAATCAAGCACACTATCATAGCTATAATAGCCCAAATGAAAGCATGTTCCGAATGCCTTTGATATTTGGGTTTCACACTGTCAAGGGGAGAAATAATTTGGACTTGCTGATAAAGCATGTTGAGATATAATGAGCGACCATAAACACTCACAAAATCATACTGGTCCCTCCTCCATAATAAACAGGTATGCAGTTTCTAGCCAAACAGAAGGGGACATCATCTCAGGCTTCTTCTACGGTAAGCTCAGAAGACGGTTTTGCCTTCATGTTCTATAAGATGTTTCAGATTCAAAGTGATCAGCTTTTCATTGATATGAAATCAGAAACACAAGCATTTGTTTCTGTCTGACTGTGAGTCTCATTTAGGTAGCCTCAGCATGCATCCACAATTATGGGCTGCTATTTAGATGGTTCCTTCTATTAAGGAATGTCGTCCAGGTCCTGAGGCAGCAAAGCACCATGAAACCATCACACTACCACCATGCTTTACCGCTGGTATGAGGTTCTTACTGTGGAATGCAGTGTTTGGATGTCGCCAGACATAAAGGGACCCATCTCGTTCAAAAAGCTGACTCAAGTTTGCCAAAACACACCTGGAAGCACCTGGATGATCATCAAGACTCTTGGAAGAATGTTCTATGGAGAGATGAGTCAAAATAATAACATTTTGGATGACATGGGTCCCATTATGCCTGGCGAAAATTAACACTGCATTCCACAGTAAGAACCAAAGGTGCTTGGGTATGCTTTGCTGCCCCAGGACCTGGATGACTTGCCTTAATAGAATGAACCATGAAATCGGCTCTGTATCGGAGAATTCTACAGGAGAATGTCAGGGCATCTGTCTGTGAGCTGAAGCTGAAGTGTAGCTGGGTCATGCAGTAAGACAATGATCCAAAACACACAAGTCTACATGAAAATGCCTAAAAAGGAACACATTTGAAGATTTGGAATGGCCTAGTCAAAGTCCAGACCCAATCCCAATTGAGATGTGACAGGCCTTGAAACGAGCAGTTCCTGCTTGAAACCCCACAAAGGTATCAGAGTTAAAGCAGTTCTGCATGCAAGAGTGGGCCAAAATTCCTCCACAGCGACGTGAGAGACTGATCAAAAACTACAGGAAGCATTTGGTTGCAGTCATTGCAGCTAAAGGTAGCACAAGCCGTTATTGAGTGCATATGTGAAATGACTTTTTCACACATAGTAATTGGGTGTTGCATAACTTTGTAAATTAAATAAATAAATATTATAATTTTTTTTGTTATTTGTAAACTAATTTGTATAGCTAATATTATGTTTTGGATGAAGATCTGATAACATTTAGTATAAAGAAATTGGCCAAAATAGAGAAAATCAGGAAGGGAGCAAATACTTTCCCACTGCATTGTACTAGGTAGTTATCTACGGAGGAGTGGCTTATATGGAGGAACTTTGAACATCTGAATGTTTGAAGCCCTGGACTAGAGCAAGCTAACAAGCTTGTGTGCAGCGGCACCAGAATTCAATACAAGTTGTTGTGACGTGACTTATATTAATCTGATGACTGTTATGTATCGAATCAACTAACTATGTTATTTTTACTCACTTAAATGAATCATGTAACAATTAACTCATTAGGATTTTTGGGAACCTCGGAAGAAGTTATTTAATGAGCTACCATCTCCCGAATGAAACTCTGGATGATATATAAAATATCTATCGATAACAGTAATTTATTAATCATCACCTCATATCAGCCTCATAATTCTGAATGTCGCATACTCTTTGCATCTGCACAAACCCCAGCCTTACTTATAATTCCGTACCACACAAATAAATGTTGTTATTTATTTACTAACTAAATTATAACACAGGATACACACACACACGGTATAGGTTATTGATTAGAAACTTAATATGATGAAAACAGGTCCCTAGTGGACTAACATCAACATGACTGCTTGTTTATCAAAAGAGGGAAGAGGGGAGAAAGAAATAAAGAAAGAGAGACGACACTTATACACTTGTAACTATGCTCACAGTAATCCTAATACTTTGCCCCGAACCACCACCCGTTTGGGTAATAAATAATGAATGTATTTACTTGAATGACTTCCTTCGTCGTGTATCTCTGTTGGACAAAGGCCTTCGTGAAAAAGGTCAGTGGGGCCTTCTCCCGAGCTCTCAAGGGTAAGGCTGTGATTGTTCACAAGAGGTCACAATGTCCTTCTTCTTAGTTGCCCGTGGCTTCACTTCCACTCGTTCTGGAAGAGTCGTCCTCTGAAGACAGCTAATCAGCCGTATCAATGATCCCCAGTGGGGTGATGAGAACAGTGTAGTCGACGATGATTTGAAGAGAGTAACATGATTGTGCTACTTAAATTCACTTTCTTAGATACAGTACTTCTAACAGCTCCTCAGCCGTAACAGCGGTTGTTATTGAGGCTACTTTGTCGTCTTCACCTCATGTTGATTTTCAGGGTTGTAACCAATGGAGACATAAGCTGCAGCTTGAGTCCTTCTGGTCTGGTATGTTAATTCTCAAATCATTCTTTATACACTCATAAAAAGGGGATGTTTCTGTCATGCTGACATGCTGTCTGAGCTCCCTCGGGCAGGTGTACTTACTGGGCAAAGTATCATCAAAAATATGAATCTTGTTAGAAAACTAAAATCACATTCCTATCTTAACGAAAATATGATCTTCATCCTTGATATTTCCTACACAACGTAAAGGATATAAACATGACATACACAGTGTAAAAACTATTCAATGTACAATATTTTCGTTATATAATTTTTATGCTATTTGTAATGACATCACAAAATAGACATTCATTTCCCATATTCCATCTCTCATCATTCCCAACATCTGGATAATAGACATATTGTCCCAGTGTTCACTTTTGGACGTGGAGTTTTTGGGCGGTAAAATGTCTCTGTAACAAAGAGATTCCAATAACCACTACTGAATACCACTACTGAAGACCAAAAAGACTCCTACGCTACATACAATTTATGACCGGGTGTGTGGTGTCATAAAACACCCACATCAATCCCTTATCCCCTCTGCGGGAGAGAGGGGTCTAGTGGAAGGCAGATCCAATGTAAACCTGATCTTTGGATCCTCACAGGAGAGTCATGACAATGTCTTACCTAAATCCAATGTGAAACTTGATAACTAACCGTATCCTTAACTAGCCTAGAACAATCTGGCAGGCAGACAATGGAAGGAGAAGTTTCTGAGTGACAGAGTGAGTGATTTGCATAAGCACTTTGTTGGCATAAAAATGCTTTGAACTTTAAAAAAAAACTTTATTAACCGATTCTCAGGAATTTAAAATAACGGTTCTGTTCTGGAACACTAGAGATCACATTTGTTCCTTGTTCTGTTTCCGTCCCTCAAAATGTTTAGTTATTTTCCAGTTTTCAGTTCTGTTCCCTGAACTGGCTCCAACCCCTGATGCTGAGGTAAGGTGACAATGGATGAATTGATTGACAGAGAAAGAGTGTTCTGTCTGTGCTCCAATCGATGGCAGGAGGAGACTTTGTAGAAGACAATTACCCTCCATTATAACAGCTTTAAAGATGTCCCTAGCACCAGGAATGTGTATGTAAAACAGGTTGTCCTAATCCATCTATTGATTCTGCAAGTCTATAAGTGCATCTAATCATGTTTATACAGTGGGGAGAACAAGTATTTGATACACTGCCGATTTTGCAGGTTTTCCTACTTACAAAGCATGTAGAGGTCTGTAGTTGTTATCATAGGTACACTTCAATTGTGAGAGACGGAATCTAAAACAAAAATCCAGAAAATCACATTTTTTTACCTATGATAAAAATTACAGATCTCTACATGCTTTGTAAGTAGGAAAACCTGCAAAATAGGCAGTGTATCAAATACTTGTTCTCCCCACTGTATATTATATTGTGTTGTTCTTTGGCTTTGGCACAAAATGTACCCTCGAAAATGTTTTCCTGAAAATGTTTTGTGATGTTGTGGATATATAACCTGGAACTATATGGCACAGATAAGCGGAGTTAATAGTCTAATAAATAGAATAGCTGGAGCACACCCAGGGAGAATTATTTTGTGTGGAGGTGCTGACTAATGGCGAATAAACTGTAAGCTATAAAAGTTCATAAAGAGAGTCGCACACTTTATATTTACACCCAGTAATTTATTGGGTAAATTACTGTGAGTTTATATATAGAGAGCGTGCGACTCTTTTTTTTATTTTTTATAGCTTATAGATAAGCGAAGTGTAGCCAGAGGTGTTGCCCAGTCTCCCCACTGTAGCCCCTCGGATGTGTGTGTGAGAGGTGCAGGGTGCAGACAGGTGGGTGAATGAATGACAGCTGTCTGAGGAGAGAAGTATCTAACAAAAAATGCCCAGATTTGCAGCAGAGGAGCTGATGAGTAAACACTTGGCGACTAGAATAACAGCCAGTGATAGGGCCAGGGAGTTTCCAGCTGAACTGTACGAGGATGGAGCAGTACTTTCCTTAGTCTGTCAGCATTCAATCGACGACATACTGTGTCATACTGCGGTGGAGCACCTGAGGTCACTCCGACACAAAATAGGAGGGCTAGTGGACCAGGTAAACATTCTGATGCTTTAGCTAGCTACAGATGTATCAACTAGATTGAAGGTTTGTTCTAGTTAGCTAATATCTGTTCATAACAATTACATTTTTGTCTGTATCTATATAGAGGCAAGTTAACTAGCTATCTAATGTGCCTGGCAGACTTCCCATGTTTTCACTCCAGCTCCTTCAAGTGATTTAGGCTAGCTAGCTAACTTAGTTGAGTTAATGTTAGCTAGCTAACAAGTTAGCCAAAGTGACGCGGTAGAGCTACCACAACAAGTGACAAGTCAGGAATTATAAAAGCAGCAACTATCATTGTTTGAAAATGACTTTGTGTGTGAGACATACTGTCCGGTTAATGGGCTGTGTGTGTGTGTGTGTGTGTGTGTGTGTGTGTGTGTGTGTGTGTGTGTGTGTGTGTGTGTGTGTGTGTGTGTGTGTGTGTGTCATGCCGTTATGTCCCTTTGGGTTTAGGGTGGTGTCAATACTGTGAAGTCTAAATATTAAGAGTTGTTAACAATGATGTGTGTGTCGCTTGTCTGGCAAAGACCCCCTCCACAGCTGAGAGAAATTAGTTCATCTTGGACTTCACAAGAATATTAATCAAAGTAGATACACCTCTTGAGAAGGGGCTCAATTTCTTCACATTTCTTAAGAAACATTGCAAGCAGGGAGGGTCTGTCCCAGCACCATCCCATCTGCGTACAGAGTACCTGACAGAGCTCTATCCACAATATGAGCAGGGCATCAAAGATGATGTAGAGGGAAAGGACATTTATGTCATCCTTGATGAGATCAATACCTTTGGAAGATGTGCACTCGCTATCCTAATCCAGCCAGTGGGTGAACGACCTGTTGTAGCAGACCGGGCTTTCTCTGATAAAGTCCACTTTACCACCGTGTCCCAAGTTGTCATTTCCTGCCTCAACAACACTGGGGTTGACTTAAACAATGTGTGGGCTTTTGTAAGCGACTCAGCTAGCTACATGAAAAAGGCTTTCACCCGCATCTTGAAGGGCCTCTTCCCCAACTATGGACACATCACCTGCTTTGCCCATCTCCTGAGCCTGCTGGAGGTGCTCTGGTGAATAAGGTGGTGAGGAGGTGCTCTGGTGAATAAGGTGTTTTTTCAGGCGCCCCAGCGTCGTCTGGAGCTGTGATCATTCATGCTGGAAATTGGCCATTCTCCTGTGATGCCTGGGCATGCTGTGTAGACCAGGTGGGGCTCCTGGATACGTGCTGTGGAGTACCTGGCAGAGTACATGGATGTGCTCACCGACTTCACTACGACCTTACCAGAAACGGCAAAGTGTGTCCAGGACCTTTGTGAGCTGCTGAGGGAACACAAGGCCCAGCTGAAGGCCCAGACAGTGCTCATTGTGAAGCATAGTGTGGAGATAGTGGCTAACCTGACAAAGCTGGAGGAGACCTCTGTGCCAACAGCCCACAACATCGCCAGCAAGCTGGAGGACCTACAAATGCAGTCTGAGTATAGCAGAACAGCTGGGGCTGAGGACTGGCTCCCTCATACAACAGAGCTGCTGGGGCAGTTTCCAGAGTTGTTACAGTCTGCCATGGCATCATGCTCAATCAAGCTGCAGACTGTGCTGGAGAAGCACCCCTGCCTTCACCTGTTCACGTCACTAACTGTTCTAGATTCAGCCCAGTTGGTAGGCGCAAGAAAGGACATTAAGGACTATGTCCATGCCATCCCTGCTCTGAGCCAGGTGTCTGCAGAGGAGTGGCACAGATACGTGGGCATCAACAAGGCAGACGCTATGGAACTGTGCAGTGAGCTGGTGGGACGCTAGGCAGGACAGGATGCCAGTCTTAGCTCACATTGTGGTGATACATCTGTTCCTCCCAACTACCTCTGTGGATGTTGAGAGACTTTTCTCGTGTTATCAGATGCTACTTAGTCAGCGTAGAAGGAGTCTTACAGAGAACATTTTTTTAAATGTTGTTGATTGCAAAGTATAATAGCATTAAGCACTAAAAAGTCAGTCACACACACACACACACACCCACACCCACCAACTCTACCACTCTTTCAGTGTTTTGGTTTGAAGTAATTTCATAATAGTTCATTAATAGTTATATGGGGAATGGAATGAAGAGACAGAATTGTCAATCCAATCTATTTGGTGTATATGTATTTATAGATAGATTCATCAATGTATTATTTGTATTCGTATGCCTTTACACTTTGTTGATGACGCTCTACTGTTTTATCTGTCATGTTTTTCAATAAGGAAACACTTACGATAAAAGGATCATATAAAGGTTGAGTCTGTGTAGAGGTTATATTTGACTGAGATTTAGTAGAAGAATAACCATAGGTTCATTGTCATCTAATACACAGAATTAAGCATTTATTTACATAAAACCATGTTCCCAATGTTATTAAATAATGTTTCTACACTAGTGGCAAAACAAAAAGGCTTTCCGCAGATTTTCAGCAGAAATCGCCGCAGAAAATATTTTAAATGATTCCAGATTCCATTTGGGTCATTGGTTCAAGCCCTGCTCCTGCTTTCTAACATATAAGAGGAATGAGCTTGGCTGTGAAAGAGTTTGAGTCTGTGGGTTCATTAGTCAAATAAGCATCCATCCCATTTTTACTCTCCAAATGTGTCTGTTCCGTTTGGTTAACATTCAGTTCAACCCTGCGAACAGTAAAGATCCTCTCTGGTGATTCTCCCATAAGTAGCAATTTCAAGGCTTTTGTATTTTCGTCATGAGGCTGAAATAATTAAAAAGCATTTAAGTGTGAACAATTTTAATAGCTGATAGTCTAAGATGGGCCTGGAATATAATACTTTGCTGTGAACCAAGGTTGAGGCGAAACCATTATCACAATAAAAAAAATCCCGGCCTTTGCGTTGTTGTTACAGCGTGGTATCTTTACCTCTGTGGAAATGCATCCACAGTGGCCAACCGCACGCTGTTCTAATAGAATGGCTGGTTCCTTTGACTGATCACTTCTATTACTTGGCCAATTACAGGACCATTCAAATGAATGGCATAGGAATGGGGTATTATCGTTCGTCAATTAGAGCCTACTGCTACTCTGTGGGTAACACTGAAAGTAACCATTCATCATCTCCTCGGAGAGAGACGTGCCGTTATGTCCCATTGGGTTTACTGTGGTGTCAATACTGTGAAGTCTGAGTATTAAGAGTTGTTCACAATGATAATTGTACTGCATTGGCAATGGAAGTGACGATTCACGCTGTGCTTTTGTGCTGCAGGGTTACAGGTTATTCAGGCCTATGATGAGGGAATATATATGCTGTATGGATAAAGAGGTGTAAGAATTAAGATCCTACAACATCAGTGAATAGCACCATATCTGTTCATCTTTCTAGCTATCTGTCGATCTCTCTGTTCCCCCATCTATTTCTTCATCCTTTTGTCAGTCTGTCTGTGTATCCGTCTACCCCTCAATCTATCAGACTTGTTTATGGTTAGTACTCCCTGTTACACACTGTGGGTGTGGACATTACCTCTCTTTCTTTCTCGCCCCCTCTTTCTCTCTGAATCGACCAACTCTCTCTCTCTCTCTCTCTCTCTCTCTCTCTCTCTCTCTCTCTCTCTCTCTCTCTCTCTCTCTCTCTCTCTCTCTCACACACTTTCTCCCCTCTCCCCCCCTCTCTCTCTCTCTCTCTCTCTCCCTCTCTCTCTCACACACACACTTTCTCCCCTCTCTCCCCCCTCTCTCTCTCCCTCCATCTCTCTGATCTCAGACAGTCTGATGGTCTTTGGGGGATTTCTGGGTTCCTAATGAGATCCTGGGTCCAAATGAGGTGATGACTCAACCAAACAAAACAAAACCTCACATCCATGCTGTGACTCAGACCTGACTGTTCTGTCTCTGCAGCCCTCCTGTTCCAGGCCAGCATCAGTGGTGCGTGTGTGTGTGTGTGTGTGTGTGTGTGTGTGTGTGTGTGTGTGTGTGTGTGTGTGTGTGTGTGTGTGTGTGTGTGTGTGTGTGTGTGTGTGTGTGTGTGTGTGTGTGTGTGTGTGTGTGTGTGTGTGTGTGTGTGTGTGTGTGTGTGTGTGTGACAACCTGACTAACATCAGTGATATGAAGCTTGGATGTAGCCAGCCACACATATCTCCCCTGAGACTACCTCTGTACTAACACACAGCACAACTCAACCGAAGGCTATGACAGTTTGTATAACAATAGTAATCAGACATGGACATAAAAAGGCCCCCGGGCAGAATAAGGTTTAGTTCAGCATCTAGAGGTTCCTCAAACACAAGCGTCACTGGATGGTCCACAGACATTTGTCTGTTTATTTGTTAAGGACATAAGAAGAAGTAGACTGTTGACGGTCTTTGTTCCAGACCAAACAAGGTGCCTGAAATATAGAACTAACTGGTTTGAGAAAATGATGAAGATAGTCACTGGAAGATAGTGGAAGTTGAACACAAGGTGGTTTTGTTAGGGACATGAGAAAATACACTGACTGTCAGATCCAGAGCATTACACCATGTCATCAACATGCTATGTGTCATCCACAGCATCTAGCATCAAACATGATTTATTTAAACATATCAGTGATTTTACAGTCCCATTGGGCAGTTAACATGTTTAATAATACATATGACACACACATACACACACATTGTGAAATCTCCTTATGATTCCTTGGGTTAAATGAAATGCCAGGTTGCTAGGGGTTACATGTATACATCAAATATACCATCACACTCACTGTCTCTCCATCTCTCTCTCTCTGTGTCTCTCTCTGTCTCTCCATCTCTGTATCTCTCTCTCTGTCTCTGTCTCTCTCTGTCTCTCCATCTCTGTCTCTGTCTCGGTCTGCCTCTGTCTCTCCATCTCCATCTCTCTCTCTCTCTCTCTCTCTCTCTCTCTCTCTCTCTCTCTCTCTCTCTCTCTCTCTCTCTCTCTCTCTCTCTCTCTCTCTCTCTGTGTCTCTCTCTGTCTCTCCATCTCTGTATCTCTCTCTGTCTCTGTCTCTCTCTCTCTCTCTCTGTCTCTGTCTCGCTCTGTCTCTGTCTCTCCATCTCTCTCTCTCTCTCTCTCTCTCTCTCTCTCTCTCTCTCTCTCTCTCTCTCTCTCTCTCTCTCTCTCTCTCTCTCTCTCTCTCTCTCTGTCTCTCTCTCTCTCTCTCTCTCTGTCTCGCTCTGTCTCTCCATCTCTCTCTCTGGGGATTACAAAAATCCATGTGCTGTATCCCTACTGAACAGAAGTGGAATTTCAAATGTTCCGTGGCATACATTGGAAGTCTACTTAAACCGTGGTGTAAGGGCATTGCAACAAAGGACAATGTAAAATGTATAGTGCTGCTTGTCAAAGGGTTATGTTATGACATGGTAAAGATGTAGGAGGAAGGGAAAACCAAGATTTCAGGAGATTTCTGAATGGTTGCATGCAGAGAGTGAATCAATGCACAGAAAAGCAGATATAGTATTCTTTAAAGTACGGAACTGTATACTATAGCTGCGTCCTAAATACTCTCAAAAGCAGGATAGGTTGAGAATTGATTGTTTCTCTCAACTGTTTTAGACTTCTTAGGCCTCTGCTGACTTTCAAAGCAGCTCACTTTAGCTCAGAGAGAGAGAGAGAGAGAGAGAGATAGAGGTGTGTGTGTGTGTGTGTGTGTGTGTGTGTGTGTGTGTGTGTGTGTGTGTGTGTGTGTGTGTGTGTGTGTGTGTGTGTGTGTGTGTGTGTGTGTGTGTGTGTGTGTGTGTGTGTGTGTGTGTGTGTGTGTGTGTGTGTGTGTGTGTGTGTGTGTGTGTGTGTGTGTGCTGTACTGTATCCTGGGACCGATTACTTGTGCTCCTACTCGAGTGCCTCTGGCCCCTTAGAATTTGCCTTCGATTGTTTGGCATAGAGGTCTTATAAAAACAATGGGAAAATATGGCCAAAAGAATCAAAAGACACACACGTGCGAATGCACACGCGCACGCACACACTACTGTATGTTCTGACTGCCCATCATGGTGTCCATTTCACCTCTAGCTTTCCACAGTGGGTACCCTCTACCTCTAAAAGCCCTCCTTTGATATTAGGCATCAAATAAGCTTTCACCTTGTCTTTTTCTTCTTTCCTTTCTTTCTGTTCTTTCCTCTACTTGCCAATTGGAACACCCCTAACATCAAAGCAACCCAAAACTAGCTAATATAAAAAGAGAAAAAATACACTCCAAAATTCCCTGAAAGCCCCTATACAAACTAAACACTGTGTTTTGCTTCTAATCTCCTCCAAAGCACGGTGGGTAATATGCTTAATCTAGCTGGCCTTGCTGGGGTCTGATAGGCTGAGGGAGACAGTGCTGGCAGGCATGCTGTGTTCCAAGGCTATGGTTTGGGTTCTGTCGTTCTGGGGCTTTAGACGGGATGCTGGTTAATATGCATGGACTGACTAGTTAGAGCCCTGTTAGTGTAACAAGGTGGTCTTGAGACTGCAGTACTGTAGTCTACGTTTCAGGCTAAGACAGCACACTAGTGGACTACAGAAGGCAATGTTCAAGGCTATGACAGGCAGTGTCGCAAGGGTAAGCTATAAGCCTGGCTCAGTCTCCATGCTTCAAGGTATTATGTAAGGCTGTTTAGATACAGTGGGTTTAGCAGGTGCACTGTATGCACATTCTGATGGAGCCTCAGTCTGAAAATTCAATTTCCGCTCACAGATCTCAAGTTAGTGAAGTCAGCTCATAGTGAACACTAAGTCCTATCCTCAGAGGAACCTGCCAAGGCCCGTAGGCAGTACACATAAAGTTTGGCACACTGACACCTCTGTCAGAGTAATCTGCACCCCCCCCCCCCCCATATCTCCTCTTCCCTCCACCCTCTCCTCACTCCCTCCCTAATCAACCATATATTACAGCTGTGGCCAGACAGGACTCTCCAGGAACAGACTGCACAGCCCTGAGGTATGACACACACTCTCTCAGCACAACATTGTTTCTATCTTCATCTCCCTACTCTCTCCATCTTTCTCTCTCTGTCGTTCCCTCCCTCTCTCCCCCACTTGACCTGAGACTTGTATCAACATGTACAGCGCTGTCTTGTTTATATGAAATGAAATAAAGAACAAGGTTGATTTAATAAATATAGTTTATTGGTGCACTCTTGAAGGAAAGTGGAAGTTGGATTAAATGTGTCCGTTTGTTATCAAAGACGTACAAGTTAAAAGCAAAACATTTTAACAACAAATAAACCACTTTCAATTTCCCTCCAAAAAGGGCTGAATACATTTGGTAAACACAACGTTTGCATGGCGGGAATACTAAAACAACGCCAGCGTAATTTATCAACAGAAAGTGCACACAGCACCCTACCCTGAAGAGAGAAGAAGGGCATTGAAATTGTCTAGAGAAGCTACAGTTACATTACCATTAGGATTCCATGGCCCTATGAGGTACTGTGTCTACATAGCAGGGGGAAAATACACATGTATTTCTGAATCCACATCTGATTCCAGCTCTGCATGGGGGTTTTACAGTGGCAAATCAATCAATTATTCAGTCACTGAAATACTCCATTCTTTCACAATTAGCTTGCAGAGAGAGAGAGAGGGGGGGAGAGAGAGAGAGAGAGAGAGAGAGAGAGAGAGAGAGAGAGAGAGAGAGAGAAACTATATCTACAATACATACTTCATGTAAGTAAATCACTGTAAATTCTTCTGTAAATGTTGTGGTTTGAGGCACATTTTTAAGCTTAATACATCGTCCAAAACTACTTTATCAGTTACCAACAATTTATATTTAGTTAGAGTGTTGCATACTGTTTGGGTTTTATTGAGCCGCTTATGGAGATTAGAGAAACACTGATGTTTGCCCAGAGTGAGTGTCTCTCTGCGTGTCTGTATGACTACACCAATTAGGTCAGGATGCTGGTGGCCGTACTGATGTCGGATCTTAATTTGATCGCTTTTCTGTTGCAGAAAATTTTCCTGCGCTGCAGGAACTGCAGATGAGCTTTGTAATTTACATAAATTCACTGAAAACCCACACTAACACACAGTTATATTAACAGTATTGCACTTTTCATGTAGCCTGCTTTTGTCCAGCTAATAGCCGAACCACCTATCAAGCATCATTATGGACTAAAAGTTCAAATCCTGTTATCGAGGGTGCAGCGAAATGCTTATGTTGCTAGCTCCTAACAATGCAGTAAAATGTCAAACAGGTACACAAAATCTCAATAAAAACAACAGAAAAACCCCCCAGAAAAAAACTACAAGAAATCAAGAAATGTCAGAACGAATCCAGAGAACAACCAAAATATCACAGTAACAGTATTCCAAATACAGTCAATAAGTATCTACACCAGATGAATTTACACAAGATAAACTAAGAATGATGTGTACAGCAGTAGATATATGAGTGAGCTATGTCAAGAATCAAGTATATGCATAAATATGTGGTGTGTATAAACAGTGTAACTAATATACAGGGTACAAAACCCCATTGCAAAATGTATAGAATTGCAGGAAATTAGCTTCCCGACCTGAGTCCAGAATATAAATAATACGTATATAGGTACAGTTGAAGTCAGAAGTCTACATAGACTTAGGTTGGAGTCATTAAAACTCATTTTTCAACCACTCCATACATTTCTTGTTAACAAACTATAGTTTTGGCAAGTCGGTTTTGACATCTACTTTGTGCATGACACAAAGTAGACACAGATTAATTCACTTATAATTCACTGTATCACAATTCCAGTGGGTCAGAAGTGGACATACAGTAAGTTGACTGTGCCTTTAAACAGCTTGGAAAATTCCAGAAAATGATGTTATGGCTTTAGAAGCTTCTGATAAGCTAATTGACAACATTTGAATCAATTGCAGGTGTACCTGTGGATGTATTTCAAGGCCTACCTTCACACTCAGTGCCTCTTTGCTTCACATCATGGAAAAATCTAAAGAAATCAGCCAAGACCTCAGAAAAATAATTGTAGACCTCCAGAAGTCTGTTTCATCCCTGGGAGCAATTTCCAAATGCCTGAAGGTACCACGTTCATCTGTATAAACAATAGTATGCAAGTATAAACACCATGGGACCACAGGAAGGAGATGCATTCTGTCTCCTAGAGATGAATGTACTTCGGTACATTCATAAAAAACCCAGGCTACGGTTTGCAAGTGTATGTAAACTACCGACTTCACCTGTAGATAATCCTTTAACAACACCAATATGGGCACACAAAAACATAATGATGTTGGAGATGCTGGAGGAAACAGGTACAAAAGTATCCATATCCACAGTAAAACAAGTCCTATATTGACATAAACTGAAAGGCCACTCAGCAAGGAAGAAGCCACTGTTCTAAAGCTGCCATAAAAAAGCCAGACTACGGTTTGCAACTGCACATGGGGACAAAGATCGTACTTTTTGGAGAAATGTCCTCTGGTCTGATGAAACAAAAATACAACTGTTTGGCCATAATGACCATCGTTATGTTTGGAGGAAAAAGGGGGACGCTTGCAAGCTGAAGATCACCATCCCAACAGTGAAGCACGGGGGTAGCAGCGTCATGTTGTGGGGGTGCATTGTGGCAGGAGGGACTGGTGCACTTCACAAAATAGATGGCATTTTGAGGGAGGAAAAGTATGTGCATATATTGAAGCAACATCTCAAGACATCAGTCAGAAAGTTAAACCTTGGTCGCAAATGGGTATTCCAAATGGACAATGACCCCAAGCATAATTCCAAAGTTGTGGCAAAATGGCTTGAGGACAACAAAGTCAAGGTATTGGAGTGACCATCACAAAGCCCTGACCTCAGTCCTATAGAAAATTTGTGGGCAGAACTGAAAAGTGTGTGTGAGTCAAGGTATTGGACTCAGTTACACAAGTTCTGTCAGGAGGAACGGGCCAAAATTCACCCAACTCATTGTGGGAAGCTTGTGGAAGGCTACCCGAAACGTTTGACCCAAGTTAAACAATTTAAAGGCAATGCTACCAAATACTAATTGCGTGTAGGTAAACTTCTGACCCACTGGGAATGTGATGAAAGAAATCATTCTCTCTACTATTATTCTGACATTTCACATTAAAATATAGTGGTGATCCTAACTGACCAAAGACTGGAATTTTTACTAGGATTAAATGTCAGGAATTGTGAAAAACGTATTTTAAAAGTATTTGGCTAAGTTGTATGTAAATTTCCGACTTCACCTGTATGTGAATGGTGTGTATAGACAGTATGGACAGTATATCAATAGAAAATGTGTGTATAGCAGTAGTTATATAAGAGGAGCTATGACTAAAATACAGTATATACATATGAAATGGGTAAAAACTTATGTAAACATTATTAAAGTGACCTGTGTTCAATGACTCTATGTACAGCAGTCTCTAAGGTGCAGAGTAGAGTACCGGGTGGTAGCCGGCTAGTGACAGTATCTGAGATTCAGGGCAGGGTACTGGGAGGAGGCCGGCTAGTTTGATGGGCTGGAGAAAGAAGCTGTTCATCAGTCTCTCAGTCCCAGCTTTCATGCACCACTACTCTCTCCGCCTTCTAGATGGTAGCGGGGTGAACAGGCAGTGGCTCGGGTGACTGGGGTCCTTGATGTTGTACTTCAATACTGGTCAAATTAAGATCCTACATCTGTACACACACATAAACACAGTCCACACACAAATCTAAATACACACACACAGGCAGGCAGGCACAGCTTTGTGTGTGATGGAGAGTGTTTGCGTGTGTGTCCAGTCACCATCATTCTGACCTAATTGGTGTAGTCATATTCCTAACAAAGTGACATGGTGCTTTGAATGACCCCCCCCCCCCCCCCCGTGGCTCTGTGCAATGAGTCTGACAGAGGGGCATCAGCCTGGTCTAATTGCAGTGTTGTTCTGTGCTGAGCAGCAGAGGACACTTTGGCAGAGACATTAATAGACGCAGGCCTAACAGCTCTCAGTGTGACTATATGGTCCTGTCTGCATGTTCATCTCTGAAATGTAGAATATGAAAATACACAAACGTTTTTGGAGATGCTTTTTTCGAGAATATTTTACGGTCAACTCACAAACTTATATACATATCTCTTCATATCCTATGCATGCAGAAATGCACACACACACACATAAACACACACACTTCAAGTTCAGCTCCACCTTGATGCCAGGCAGGTAAAGCATATGCAGAGCAGGCTAGAGTCATCAATCCTCAACCGACCCCCCAGAGAAAGACGCTAAGTTCCCCAGGTGAGCACGGGTCCAAACAGTGTGTGTGTGTGTGTGTGTGTGTGTGTGTGTGTGTGTGTGTGTGTGTGTGTGTGTGTGTGTGTGTGTGTGTGTGTGTGTGTGTGTGTGTGTGTGTGTGTGTGTGTGTGTGTGTGTGTGTGTGTGTGTGTGTGTGTGTGTGTGTGTGTGTGTGTGTACAGTCAAGGGCCAAGCTGGCTCAGCACTTCTGTAAACTCCTACAAACTAAGTTCATAGACATCTCATGGGACCATTATCCCTGATATATAATCAACTCTGTGGAAGAAGAGTGGCCAACTCTGCTCCTGGTTGTTTGTAGTGTGAGGATTGTTTTGTTTTAGCTCAGCACTGAATAAATGAATAGGGGTTTAACTAGAAGACCATATGCCGATTAGTGGAATCAGGTGTGTTATACCTCGACTGAAACAAAAGCCTGCTGCCTACACCTTCAACCCTTTTGTCAAGCCCTGTTCAAGAACTATTCGATTATCGTAATATGAAATCAGAATAGATATTGACACATAGAACATAGTATATTTAAGTAGTAAGGCCCGAGGGGGAGTGGTATATGGCCAATATACCATGGCTAAGGGCTGTTCTTATGCACAACGCAACGTTGAGTGCCAGGATACAGCCCTTAGCCATGGTATATTGGCCATATACCACAAACCCCTAAGGTGCCTTATTGCTTTTATAAACTGGTTACCATCGTAAATATTTTGTGGTTTATGGTCTGTCAGCCAATCAGCAGTCAAGGCTTGAACCACCCAGTTTATAATATACTACGTAGCCTACTATATACTATGTAGACACATACTGTTTACTATGTTCTATTTGTGGAAAAGGAATATTAGTTTCCAGACAAGGCTGTGCCTCCATAGACACATGTTCAGCCAGACAGCCCATGGCTCAGCTGGGTGATTTTATGGGTCTAGCAGCAGACTAGCAGATGTCCCTCTGACTATCATCAAAGAGCTATATGCAAACTCACTGTTACATTCCTGCAAAAACACTTTGGTCATCCAAATCAATGACATACACCTTGAATAAACATCTCCAGGCGTGAATTGAACTCAATGAAAACGTCTGTGAAGGGTTTTGGTTGAACGAAGATACACTGTCATACCAGATGCTTTAGGTAAAGTAAAACATGGGTTTTCACCTGAGTAAAATTAGCCTCACTTAACTGACTACTTTGTAATGTCTTTGTAACATGTCTTACCATGAAAGCATGAAGTGAAAATGAAATGAAACGTTGCCCTAAGATAAATTCAATGATGAATCTATCAAAAAGAACGTGTTGATGTACATGTACTTGCCAAGACTATGTAAACTCACTGTGTTGCGATGATATTGCCTATATATAAGAAATAGGCCTTTAAGGTATAGGTAAACCGCCCTTGCTGTCTCTGCCTGGCCGGTTCCCCTCTTTCCACTGGGATTCTCTGCCTCTAACCCTGTTACGGGGGCTGAGTCACTGGCTTACTGGGGCTCTCTCACGCCGTCCCTGGGGGGGGGGGGGGGGTGCATCACCTGAGTGGGTTGATTGATTCACTGTTGTGGTCGGCCTGTCTGGGTTGGCGCCCCCCCCCCCCTTGGGTTGTGCCGTGACGGAGATCTTTGTGGGCTATACTCGTCCTTGTCTCAGGATGGTAAGTTGGTGGTTGAAGATATCCCTCTAGTGGTGTGGGGGCTGTGCTTTGGCAAAGTGGGTGGGGTTATATCCTTCCTGTTTGGCCCTGTCCGGGGGTGTCCTCGGATGGGGCCACAGTGTCTCCTGACCCCTCCTGTCTCAGCCTCCAGTATTTATGCTGCAGTAGTTTATGTGTCGGGGGGCTGGGGTCAGTTTGTTATATCTGGAGTACTTCTCCTGTCCTATTCGGTGTCCTGTGTGAATCTAAGTGTGCGTTCTCTAATTATCTCCTTCTCTCTTTCTTTCTCTCTCTCGGAGGACCTGAGCCCTAGGACCATGCCCCAGGACTACCTGACATGATGACTCCTTGCTGTCCCCAGTCCACCTGGCCATGCTGCTGCTCCAGTTTCAACTGGCCTGGGCCCTAGGACCATGTCCCAGGACTACCTGACATGATGACTCCTTGCTGTCCCCAGTCCACCTGGCCATGCTGCTGCTCCAGTTTCAACTGTTCTGCCTTACTATTATTCAACCATTCTGGTCATTTATGAACATTTGAACATCTTGGCCACGTTCTGTTATAATCTCCACCCGGCACAGCCAGAAGAGGACTGGCCACCCCACATATGCTCTCTCTAATTCTCTCTTTCTTTCTCTCTCTCGGAGGACCTGAGCCCTAGGACCGTGCCCCAGGACTACCTGACATGATGACTCCTTGCTGTCCCCAGTCCACCTGACTGTGCTGCTGCTCCAGTTTCAACTGTTCTGCCTTATTATTATTCGACCATGCTGGTCATTTATGAACATTTGAACATCTTGGTCATGTTCTGTTATAATCTCTACCTGGCACAGCCAGAAGAGGACTGGCCACCCCACATAGCCTGGTTCCTCTCTAGGTTTCTTCCTAGGTTTTGGCCTTTCTAGGGAGTTTTTCCTAGCCACCGTGCTTTTACACCTGCATTGTTTGCTGTTTGGGGTTTTAGGCTGGGTTTCTGTACAGCACTTTGAGATATCAGCTGATGTACGAAGGGCTATATAAATACATTTGATTTGATTTGGTTTGATTAGTATGGGTGTGGTTGGATGCCTGTCCAACCCACAGGTAACATCTTGAATTAGACTTCAGGCCTAAAGTTTGAGAAGGGCCTAGCATTATTTGCGAAAAAATATGGATTTCAGTGCTCTTTTCTCAAGATTCCACACTGCTTTAGTGGAAAAACCAAACATTTTAGTTTATAGGCATCGCCTTCTATAGATTGGTATATTTTGAGGAATGTTCCAGGAACCAGATAAGAGTAATCTTGCCATGTGTCCAATGATAAGTCTTAAAGGTGCTCCCGAGTGGCGCAGCTGTCTAAGGCACAGCACCTCGGGCATCACTACAGACCCTGGTTCGATCCCGGCTGTATCACAACCGGCCGTGATCGGGAGTCCCATGGGGTGGCGCACAATTGGCCCAACATCGTTAGGGTAGGGCTTGGCAGTCATTGTAAAATACAAATTTGTTCTTAACTGGATTGCCTAGTTAAATAAAGGTTTTTGGTTCCAGGTAGAGCTCTTTTGGATTCCAGGTAGAACCCTCTGTGGAAGGGGTTCTACATGGAACCGAAAAGGGATCTACCTGGAAACAAAAGGAGTCTTCAAAGGGTTCTCCTATGGGGACAGCCCAAAAAACTATTTGGGTACTAGATAGCACATTTTTTTCTAAGAGTATGTGAGACATTTGTCTGGGAATGCTTTGTTGATCGATTTCCCCTCATCTCTCTCACCTACTCTCCTCTCTGTGGGTGTGTTTAAGGCACTGTGGTCATAGTTAATGTACATTGGGATAGCCTCAAACTGAGAGTCAGACACCAAGTAATAATCACTGATGCTTTGGGGAGATGAAAGGATTGGTTCTGAAATTGAACTGCTCTGGACACACACACAGCAGTGTGTGTGTGTGTGATGTATTGTGTAGTGCACAGTATATTCAGTGTGTTTGTTTTTATTATGTGTCTTCTTTGTGCCTCAGCAGCCCCGGTTGGAGGCAGTGATTGTGAACAGCAAGGCCAAGCTGGGAGAGGAGAGGAGAAGCAGCTGACATATTATGTGCTTGCTCATCCTCCAGGGGACGAGCAATCCAGGGCCGTGAATTAGGAGGTAAACAGGTTGTGTGTCTATGGGTAAACATTTTAATTAGGAACCTCTTGACACCCTTCTGCAAATCATGTTGCTTATCCCCCTGTGATTTGGGACTGCTGTGTGTGTGTGCGCTCGTGTGTGTGCATGTGTGGCTGTGTGTCTGTGTGTGTGCACGTGTGTGTGTGCGCTCGTGTGTGTGCATGTGTGGCTGTGTGTCTGTGTGTGTGCACGTGTGTGTGTGCGCTCGTGTGTGTGCATGTGTGGCTGTGTGTCTGTGTGTGTGCACGTGTGTGTGTGCGCTCGTGTGTGTGCATGTGTGGCTGTGTGTCTGTGTGTGTGCACGTGTGGCTGTGTGTCTGTGTGTGTGCACGTGTGTGTGCATGTGTGGCTGTGTGTCTGTGTGTGTGCACGTGTGTGTGTGAGCGAGCAAGCAAGCCCTGAACCTGTCCATCAGTATTCCCTGGTTGGAAACGACACCAATTCATTCTAGACAAGCACCACTAGGGAGTACTATGACCACCGCTGGCTCCCACAAAGGGTCCTAATTGGAGCTGCCAATAGGAGGCCAGAGTGTGGCATTTAATCACCCCCTACCTAAAACTGTAAAAGTCTACAATAGGAATCCAGAATATTCTGCATAACAATGAAGAAAACATCCTCTAACTTTTTTAACACAACAATAACTCATCACATCACACATTCTGAGTTACAAGGCATGATAGTTAAATAAAATAATAGATGCTGCACGTCAGCCTAATCTTACGTATAACTCGTAACTCAAAAGCTCCAACGCACGCCTTTATTGTAGCATCGATCCACGACTTGACTGAGAACAGTTTGGATTGTAACCTTGTCTTGTTACAACATAAAGGTATGAGTTGTTAGAGCATTTAAGTGTACAGGCCATTCAGTATGTTACTCCACTGTACTTAAACAATTTGACATTAACTTGTTTTTGCATTACTCTCTGACAAAATCATTCAATGCACGACGTAATAAATATAACCACCATTCAATAAGTAGGTTGAATACAATCCTTTGAACATTATACATACAGTATGTCCTTTCTCAAATTCCTTCCTTTTGAAATCATAATGACACACTGTGACCTACTGCAGTAATTATAATGACACACTGTGACCTACTGCAGTAATTATAATGACACACTGTGACCTACTGCAGTAATTATAATGACACACTGTGACCTACTGCAGTAATCGTAATGTCACACTGTGACCTACTGCAGTAATTGCAATGACACACTGTGACCTTCTGCAGTAATCGTAATGACACACTGTGACCTACTGCAGTAATTGCAATGACACACTGTGACCTACTGCAGTAATCGTAATGACACACTGTGACCTTCTGCAGTAATTGCAATGACACACTGTGACCTTCTGCAGTAATCGTAATGACACACTGTGACCTTCTGCAGTAACCCTGCTACCGCGGTCAGATCGCTATTGCTAAGCCAGTGTGATAACAATCAGGTACCCCTGGATGATCACAGGGTGAAGTGTTCTCATTTCAATAAAGACCCTTCACTTGATACGTGCAAGGGGCAGAGTGCACCTTAGAGTCTGGCTCAGCGCAGGGGTGAACGTTCAATTTACTTAAACTCCAAAGCACCGCAGCAGCGCTTATCATTCCACCTGCATTGACAAACGGTGCATTTTTGTCATTTGAATCTCGTGTAAGGCCTGACTCCCCCTTTACACAATCTTTAGGTTGATAAATATTGTAGCCCAGCCATACTAAGCCACTCAAAAGCCACTGCAGTACTTTACTCCCCTGATGTACTGCTACAGCCATTGTCTCAATTCCGGCAAAACAAGCTGAGTCGTTCAGAGATCAGAGTCACCTCCCAGCAGTTAGTTAATATGTTCTATTAGGAAAATAAAAGCTTATCTTTTCACTGACGCAGCACTGTGGGTAGCTTCCCTGTGGCTGCTTTCATGAGCAGGGTTGGTTGTGAAATGATTGATTAAAACACCCGTATTATCTGAGCACAATTTAAAACATAGATTTCTTTGGAAGGAAAGGTGGCCTAGAATGGATTGTTCCTTGAAATCGATTGTTTGTCAGTTCCAGTTTGTTGATTATTTTAATTGATTGGCCTGCTTTCGTCAAATGAGACGTATGGCTGTGGCAACATTTACATTAGGATTTGACTGATCTATACAGTGTGAAATCTTTGAAATCTACACACTCCACACTTGTGAAATCTACACACTCCAAAAATGCATGTTTTCAGTAGAGACACTACAGTACCGTCTGCCCTGCAGTCCTCTGCTGCCTATGCTTCTGTTAATTTCACTAATCACCTTGGCCATCTTCTCCACAGCCATCATCAATCAACTCTAGCTTCTCCTCTCTCCTCCACTGCTCCTCCTGCTACATATGTGTGCAAGCGTGCACGTGCGTGTGTGCACGCATGAGTGTGTGTCATTCAGGCAGGGACCAAAAGGCTACAGTGAGTTGCATAACAAGCTGCATTGACGAGCTATTGTGGGTAATGGTATGGAACGGGACGTGGATGACTATACATTGTAGGTTAAATGGACCATTCACCTCAACTACTAAATACAAATTGAAATGTGTGCTGTGCATATATGTATATTTTAAGTTTGAAACTGCTAGATTTGTCCTTCCTATAGCTTCCCAATGAACCACATCATGGCCCTAGAATTATCAATTGCAGGTCAATGGGGGCACTTCAATTTTTGTATTTTATTTTTTATTTCACCTGTATTTAACCAGGTAGACTAGTTGAGAACAAGTTCTTTACCTGGCTAAGATAAAGCATAGCAGTGTGAACAGACAACAACACAGAGTTACACATGGAGTAAACAATAAACAAGTCAATAACACAGTAGGAAAAAAGAAAAAAAAGTCTATATACTTTGTGTGCAAAAGGCATGAGGAGGTAGGCGAATAATTACAATTTAGCAGATTAACACTGGAGTGATAAATGATCAAATGGTCATGTGCAGGTAGAGATACTGGTGTGCAAAAGAGCAGAAAAGTACATAAATAAAAACATTATGGGCATGAGGTAGGTAAATTGGGTGGGATATTTATTGATGGATTATGTACAGCTACAGCGATCGGTTAGCTGCTGAGACAGCAGATGTTTAAAGTTGGACATAAAAGTCTCCAACTTCAGCGATTTTTGCAATTCGTTCCAGTCACAGGCAGCGAGCAGAGAACTGGAAGGAAAGGCGGCCAAATGAGGTGTTGGCTTTAGGGATGATCAGTGAGATACACCTGCTGGAGCGCGTGCTATGGGTGGGTGTTGCCATCGTGACCAGTGAACTGAGATAAGGCGGAGCTTTACCTAGCATGGACTTGTAGATGAACTGGAGCCAGTGGGTCTGACGGTGAATATGTAGTGAGGGCCAGCCGACTAGAGCATACAGGTCGCAGTGGTGGGTGGTATAAGGTGCTTTAGTAACAAAACGGATGGCACTGTGATAAACTGCATCCGGTTTGCTTAGAAGAGTGTTGGAAGCTATTTTGTAGATGACATCGCCGAAGTTGAGGATCGGTAGGATAGTCAGTTTTACTAGGGTAAGTTTGGCGGCGTGAGTGAAGGAGGCTTTGTTGCGGAAGAGAAAGCCGACTCTAGATTTGATTTTAGATTGGAGATGTTTGATATGAGTCTGGAAGGAGAGTTTACAGTCTAGCCAGACACCTAGGTACTTATAGACGTCCACATATTCTAGGTCGGAACCATCCAGGGTGGTGATTCTAGTTGGGTGTGTGGGTGCAGGCAGCGAACTGTTGAAAAGCATGCATTTGGTTTTACTAGCGTTTAAGAGCAGTTGGAGGTCACGGAAGGAGTGTTGTATGGCATTGAAGCTCGTTTGGAGGTTAGATAGCACAGTGTCCAAGGAAGGGCCAGAAGTATACAGAATGGTGTCGTCTGCGTAGAGGTTGATCAGGGAATCGCCTGCAGCAAGAGCAACATCATTGATATATACAGAGAAAAGACTCTGCCCGAGAATTGAAACCTGTGGCACCCCCATAGATACTGCCAGAGGACCGGACAGCATGCCCTCCGATTTGACACACTGAACTCTGTCTGCAAAGTAGTTGGTGAACTAGGCAAGGCAGTCATTAGAAAAACTGAGGCTACTGAATCTGACGATAAGAATATGATGATTGACAGAGTCGAAAGCCTTGGCCAGGTCGATGAAGACGGCTACACAGTACTGTCTTTTATCGATGGCGGTTATGATATCGTTTAGTACCTTGAGCGTGGCTGAGGTGCACCCGTGACCGACTCGGAAACCAGATTGCACAGCGGAGAAGGTACGGTGGGATTCGAGATGGTCAGTGATCTGTTTGTTGACTTGGCTTTCGAAGACCTTAGATAGGCAGGGCAGGATTGATATAGGTCTGTAACAGTTTGGGACCAGGGTGTCTCCCCCTTTGAAGAAGGGGATGACTGCGGCAACTTTCCAATCCTTGGGGATCTCAGACGATATGAAAGAGAGGTTGAACAGGCTGGTAATAGGGGTTGTGACAATGGCGGCGGGCTGTTTCTTTCTTAAAGTGAATTGGCATTTGAAGAAGAGTGTCTGCTGGAAGGAAGGGAGAAGCATTACAAAGGAAAGGGATAGAAGCATTACAAAGGAAAAGGGATAGAAGCATTACAAAGGAAAGGGGATAGAAGCATCACAAAGGAAAGGGGATAGACGCATTACAAAGGAAAAGGGATAGAAGCATTACAAAGGAAAGGGGATAGAAGCATTACAAAGGAAAAGGGATAGAAGTATTACAAAGGAAAAGGGATAGAAGCATTACAAAGGAAAAGGGATAGAAGCATTACAAAGGAAAAGAGAGAAGCATTACAAAGGAAAAGGGATAGAAGCATTACAAAGGAAAAGGGATAGAAGCATTACAAAGGAAAAGGGATAGAAGCATTACAAAGGAAAAGGGATAGAAGCATTACAAAGGAAAAGGGATAGAAGCATTACAAAGGAAAAGAGATAGAAGCATCACAAATGAAAAGGGATAGAAGCATTACAAAGGAAAAGGGATAGAAGCATTACAAAGGAAAAGAGATAGAAGCATCACAAAGGAAAAGGGATAGAAGCATTACAAAGGAAAGGGGATAGAAGCATCACAAAGGAAAAGGGATAGAAGCATTACAAAGGAAAGGGGATAGAAGCATCACAAAGGAAAAGGGATAGAAGCATTACAAAGGAAAAGGGATAGAAGCATCACAAAGGAAAAGGGATAGAAGCATTACAAAGGAAAGGGGATAGAAGCATTACAAAGGAAAGGGGATAGAAGCATCACAAAGGAAAAGGGATAGAAGCATTACAAAGGAAAGGGGATAGAAGCATCACAAAGGAAAAGGGATAGAAGCATTACAAAGGAAAGGGGATAGAAGCATTACAAAGGAAAAGGGATAGAAGCATTACAAAGGAAAAGGGATAGAAGCATTACAAAGGAAAAGAGAGAAGCATTACAAAGGAAAAGGGATAGAAGCATTACAAAGGAAAAGGGATTGAAGCATTACAAAGGAAAAGAGAGAAGCATTACAAAGGAAAAGAGAGAAGCATTACAAAGGAAAGGGGATAGAAGCATCACAAAGGAAAGGGGATAGAAGCATTACAAAGGAAAAGGGATAGAAGCATTACAAAGGAAAAGGGATAGAAGCATTACAAAGGAAAAGGGATAGAAGCATTACAAAGGAAAAGGGATAGAAGCATTACAAAGGAAAAGAGATAGAAGCATTACAAAGGAAAAGAGAGAAGCATTACAAAGGAAAGGGGATAGAAGCATTACAAAGGAAAGGGGATAGAAGCATCACAAAGGAAAAGGGATAGAAGCATTACAAAGGAAAAGAGATAGAAGCATCACGAAGGAAAGGGGATAGAAGCATTACAAAGGAAAGGGGATAGAAGCATCACAAAGGAAAAGGGATAGAAGCATTACAAAGGAAAGGGGATAGAAGCATTACAAAGGAAAAGGGATAGAAGCATCACGAAGGAAAGGGGATAGAAGCATCACAAAGGAAAAGGGATAGAAGCATTACAAAGGAAAAGGGATAGAAGCATCACAAAGGAAAAGGGATAGAAGCATTACAAAGGAAAAGAGATAGAAGCATCACGAAGGAAAGGGGATAGAAGCATTACAAAGGAAAAGGGATAGAAGCATCACAAAGGAAAAGGGATAGAAGCATTACAAAGGAAAAGAGATAGAAGCATCACGAAGGAAAGGGGATAGAAGCATTACAAAGGAAAAGGGATAGAAGTATTACAAAGGAAAGGGATAGAATGATTGGAATAAGAGCAGGAATATGGAAGAGAGATGTGTATTTAAAAGTTATTGAGATTTTGGCAGAACGACGAGGCCCTTCTCTCCCGCTGAATTATTTAGTTGCCATATTGCATGTTTTGGATTGAGCTTGATCCCATTTGTGTCCTTGCCCTGGCCTGTTTAATTAAAGGGATATTTCACCCAAATTACATATTAGTTTCCTTACCCTGAAGCAGTCTACAGGCAAGGTATGACAGCAAGCCATGATCTGGTTTACATGGCCACTGTTTAAAATGGTAACATTTTAGCACTTGTGGCACAAATCCAATGCAAGTGACGAACCAGGTTTCTATCCAACCTTTTTATGAAAGTAAATGTTGGATAAAACATGTAATGACAGGCCTGATGGAAACAGAACATTTTTCTGTAATCTTTCCAAATGTCAACAGAAGGTGTCGGTAAAACTAATCAGAGAAATGTCGGTGGAACCGCTTATATGCACAAATATTGATATAATAACCATCATATCGAAGTCAACTTGGAGTCATGCGATGACTTGTTGTGTGGTCCTCCCACTACGACTCTGGAAACCATGCAGTTTATTAGGCTACATATGAAATAAGTTATGAACTTCATAGGGTGGTGAATGAGAAAGGTTATGAGCTTGATTCTCCGTTCCAATAAATATTGAGGGTCTTATTCTGGTGACATGATCATTGATGCTTGGTTGCCGTTGACAAAATAATCTTCCTCTTTTGTCCACACACAGATTTTTATCTGCAAAAAGTCAAATTGATGGAAATGCATCCCTGGTGAGAAATTGCACATGTTGTTTTTGTGCAGATTTTAGAATATACACATGAAAATCTGTCACCAATTGGATGAAAACCTTGCCAATGGTATCTATGTTACCATGTTCACACTTCATGTCCAAATAATTCAAAGGTATCTAAAAATGTATGGTATAACTCAATGAAGTAACTTCTAGATTTGTTCTTTCAATGCGTATTTTCTTCATGAATTATTTGAAATAACACAACTCAAAATAACTTGACAATTTAAAACAAAAAACTAAGTTAAGTGATAAGTGGGATTTGGTCTGAAGCCAAATAAGGAAATCCACATGAGCACCACAATGCATAAATAACCCACGCTCTACCAAGTTTTTCAGGAGCACAGCTTTGACCTACTACAGTAGCTATGTCGGTCTATTGTACTTCCATCAATGTATAGGCAGGTTGCTTAGGATTCAGACCTTCTGAAACAGCCTAATTCATCCTCTTAGAGGTCTACCCACAATGTGATTTGTACCACATACAAGGTAATGTATTGCATTCTTCTCACCCCACACTAAGACATTACCCCATTCCACTACCTTCTCAAGATTTGTTTTATTATTATTTGAAAGTAAACTTTGCTTTCATACTTACAACACCATCAGGCTTCATTGAGTGAGCTGTTTTGTCTTACCTGTGCAATAGTGATATAAGTTCAGAACCACTTATTTTTCAAACATGGTCCCGTTTTATCAATTGCTGTGCTGAACAATGGACAATTCATTACCGCTGTCAAATGACTATGTAGCTTAAAGTTGTGTGTTTGTTTCTGTTTCCAATAAAGATGCTACAATACACATTTACAATAGGCCTATATCTAAAAAGAAAAATACATACAGCATAATGCTTTCCTTCGTTTTTCTTCATACCAATGTCTAATTCTCACTTAAAACATTTTAGTTTTTACACCACAGAGCTAATGTAGTAATTAGTATTTATTTAATATTAAAAGCTGATTTTCCAGAGAGAAGTGAAACCCCATTTTAAGCCAATATGGAGTAAACTGGAAACATTTTCCCTTATATCTTTTAACAAGACAGACGATCAAGAACTCTCCTGGAAAATACACATGAATTAAATATTTACATGAAAATGTACTTTAAAGATTACTGAAGAAAGGCCTAGTACTAAATGATCTGTAAACAATAATAAGTTCATACAAAATATACAATTTTCAATCAAAGGTAAGTTCATCATATATAGTAAATTTTGTACATTACATTCAGAGATGGCCACAATTGCTCTTGAAGACTTACAGGGTTATGCATGCTTTCTTTTTCAAGCCCAGTTCTACCACACCTGATTCTACTATTCAATGTCTCGATTAGCAGCCGAGGACTTGATGAACAGCTGAGTAGTTGAATCAGGTGTGGTAGCTCTGGGCTTGGACAAAAAAAGCCAGCATAACCCTGTGGCTTGTCAATAGCAATATTGGTAACTCCCGAAACAAACACTGTGACAAACAGCAAACTGCTGAGAAACCCCTGTAAAATAGAAAGTCATTAGAACTGACATGTTGTTCACCCAATCAATGGATCAGAGAATGAATCTAGTACTGAAAGCATAAGCTACAGCTAGCTGGCACTGCAGTGCATACGATGTGGTGAGTAGTTCACTCAAAGAGACAGAAAGACAGTTGAACAGTTAACTTTCACTTACTCAGCTAGCTAGTTTACCCTACTCAAACACCAGCTTAAACCAAGAGTGATACTACCTTAGCTAGCTCGCAATGTCTATCCAACACTGGAACTCTTCCAAGGTACTCTTTTGGTATTATACATTTATTGCCACCGGGGCCAGCTTGTGTAACTGCTTGCTGCTGACTGTACTGCATGATTGTAGTGGGCTTACTAACACATTAGTTCTAGTAGCCACACTACATGGCCAAAAGTATGTGGACAAATCCCCTTCAAAATTAGTGGATTCTGCTATTTAAGCCACACCCGTTGCTGACAGGTGTATAAAAATCAAGCACACCGCCATACAATCTCCATAGACAAACATTGGCTGTTGAATGGCACGTACTGAAGAGCTCTGTGACTTTCAACCTGGCTCCATCATAGGATTCCACCTTTCCAACAAGTCAGTTTATTACATTTCTGCCCTCCTAGCGCTGCCCCGGTCAACTGTAAGTGCTGTTATTGTGAAGTGGAAACATATAAGAGCAACAACAGCTCAGCCTTGAAGTGGTAGGCCACATAAGCTCACAGAACGGGACCACCAAGTGCTAAGGCATGTAGTGAGTTAAAATCGTCTGTCCTCGGTTGCAACACTTACTACGTGGTAATGAGACCAGACGAGGAATCAGTGGTTAAGGATAAACATAATACTTTACTGGGAAACCATAGCCGCAGGATCACAGTACACTTTTAAAAAATATATAAATATATATATATTTTTTTAAACCACTAAGGCCCGAAAACCTGACTTTACACAGTAAACAATCCAAGCTTCTGCAAAGGACAACAGAAAACACACCTCTTTTAACAGGGAAATCGTGATGAGTAAATTGGACACACCTGAGTGTCGTTAATGTCTCTAGGATGGTCTCTGCCGCCCTCTGGTGACGGGTGGAACCATGACACTACTGAGTTGCAAGCTGCCTCTGGAAGCAACGTCAGCACAAGAACTGTTCATCGGGAGCTTCGTGAAATGGGTTTCCATGGCCGGGCACAATGCCACGTGTTGGCTGCAGTGGTGTAAAGCTCACTGCCATTGGACTCCGGAGCAGTGGAAACGCATTCTCTGTAGTGAGGAAAAGCGCTTCACATTCTGGCTGTCCGATGGACAAATCTGGTTTTGGCGGATGACAGAAGAACGCTACCTGCCCCAATGCATAGTACCAACTGTTAAGTTTAGTGGAGGAGAAATAATGGTCTGGAGCTGTTTTTCATGGTTGGGACTAGGCCCCTTAGTTCTAGTGAAGGGAAATCTTAACGCTATAGCATACAATTACATTCTAGACGATTCTATACTTCCAACTTTGTGGTAACACTTTGGGGAAGGCCCTTTCCTGTTTCAGCATGACAATGCATGCATACTGTGCACAAAGTGGTGTGGAAGAACATGACTGGCCTGCACAGAGCCCTGACCTCAACCCCACCGAACACCTTTGGGATGAATTGGAACACCAACTGCGAGCCAGGCTTAAACGCCCAACATCAGTGCACAACCTCACTAATGCTCTTATGGCTGAATGGAAGCAAATCCCCACAGCAATGTTCCAACATCTAGTGGACAGCTTCAAAGCAGGGACCAACTCCATATTAATGACCCTGATTTTGGAATGAGATGTTTGACTAGTAGGTGTCCACATACCTTTGGCCATGCATTGTATGTTGACTATTACCTTAATAAGTGACAACGATGTAGGGTTTGTGTAGCAGTTAGTGATTGTGATATAAAGGTTTGGCCTGGAATGGCATTTTTGCCTGTTCACAGACAGCACTGAAGTCCACGAGCGAAGGGAATAGGTGAGATGAGGTGAGTGTGTCGCTGCGAGAAGGAATTATACAACAGTCAAAGGGATCATGCTGTTTGTACATGGCTGCTATGAAAATGACCTGTGTTTGATCTGTGGTGTATTCATTCTGCCGATTCTGTTGAAAAATATTTCTTAAACATAAGCAAACAGAATGAAACCCTGGGCAAACATACCTGAATTTGTCCAATAGAAAATCTCAGTTGCAACTGTTGAACTAAATATCACAACCTAGCTCAGCTGAATGTAGGCAAGAGTGTACAAGGCGGTATTGATTGTGTCAATGTCTGCCACCTTGATTTTGCAAATTTCTCTTGACCTATACACCTGTAAACTTTCATTCATAGGCTAGGTTGTAGCAACCTCATGATGGGTATAGGGAACATTGGAGTATCACGTAGTTGCCTAAACCTATCGATGTTACATTGTGCTGGGTGAATGGTATTTGAAAGACATTTATCCAATATGCTGTAATAGAATAAAGACCATGCTCATAAAAGCATATATCGTCCTTCCTCATATTAAACGGCACCGATTGCCACTGGTGTACATGTGCATTTGTGTGTGCATATATGCCTACATGTGTCTATGTGCTTGTGTGTTAAGTGGCCAATTCCGAATACCTGAAAAATACATAGTTAAACTGCATACGATGTACTCATCATTGCATACTATTTAGCATGTACCATTTACTAAAAATTATGCCGCAACGCAGTAGGTCGCTCCTGACTGGCTGGCCAGACGGAAGCCACTCCTCAATAAAAGGCACATGACAGCCGGGCTTGGAGTTTGCCAAAAGGCACCTAAAGTTTCTCAGACCATTTTTATTTATTTTTTATTTCACCTTTATTTAACCAGGTAGGCTAGTTGAGAACAAGTTCTCATTTGCAACTGCGACCTGGCCAAAATAAAGCATAGCAGTGTGAACAGACAGCACAGAGTTACACATGGAGTAAACAATTAACAAGTCAATAACACAGTAGACAAAAATGGGCAGTCTATATACAATGTGTGCAAAAGGCATGAGGAGGTACGCGAATAATACAATTTTGCAGATTAACACTGGAGTGATAAATGATCAGATGGTCATGTACAGGTAGAGATATTGGTGTGCAAAAGAGCAGAAAAGTAAATAAATAAAAAACAGTATAAAAACAGTATGGGAATGAGGTAGGTGAAAATGGGTGGGCTATTTACCAATAGACTATGTACAGCTGCAGCGATCGGTTAGCTGCTCGGATAGCTGATGTTTGAAGTTGGTGAGGGAGATAAAAGTCTCCAACCAGCGATTTTTGCAGTTCGTTCCAGTCACAGGCAGCGGAGTACTGGAACAAAAGGTGGCCAAATGAGGTGTTGGCTTTAGGGATGATCAGTGAGATACACCTGCTGGAGCGTGTGCTACGGATGGGTGTTGCCATCGTGACCAGTGAACTGAGATAAGGCGGAGCTTTACCTAGCATGGACTTGTAGATGACCTGGAGCCAGTGGGTCTGGCGACGAATATGTAGTGAGGGCCAGCCGACTAGAGCATACAAGTCGCAGTGGTGGGTGGTATAAGGTGCTTTAGTGACAAAACGGATGGCACTGTGATAGACTGCATCCAGTTTGCTGAGTAGAGTGTTGGAAGCCATTTTGTAGATGACATCGCCGAAGTCGAGGATCGGTAGGATAGTCAGTTTTACTAGGGTAAGCTTGGCGGCGTGAGTGAAGGAGGCTTTGTTGCGGAATAGAAAGCCATGATGAAACCAAGATCTAAAGCCTGAATGCCAAGAGTAATGTCTGAAGGAAACCTGACACCATCCCTACGGTGAAGCATGGTGGTGGCAGCATCATGCTGTGGGGATGTTTTTCAGCGGCAGGGAGACTTGTCAGGATCGAGAGAAAGATGAACGAAGCAAAGTACAGAAAATTCCTTGATGAAAACCTGCTTCAGAGTGCTCAGGACCTAAGACTGGGCTGAAGGTTCACCTTACAACAGGACACCGATCCTAAGCCCACAGTCAAGACAACGCAAGAGTGGCTTCAGGACAAGACTCTGAATGTCCTTTAGGTGCGCGCCAGAGCCTGGACTTGAACCCGATCAAACATCTCTGGAGAGACCTGAAAATATCTGTGCAGCAGTTTTTGCTTTGTCATTATTTTGTATTGTGTGTAGATTGATTAGGGGGAAAAACGATTTAATCCATTGTCGAATAAGGCTATAATTATTATGACATCCGGGCATTTAAAGTATACTACAATTTATAAATGTCACATAATATTAAACTTTTTCTCATACTCAAATGGCCTACTATTAAGGATGCAAGTGTGGGTATTCGGACACAGCCAGCCAGTGTTTAAGTGTGTGAGCAGATCTCAGAGGCCTGGTTCTGTCCCCAAACACAGAGGTCGTGAGTAAAAGGTCATCTGAAAAACACCCGATCAGCACAACACACACAAGCTCAGCAGTCCACCTGGCATTTCTGCTGAAATGGACTCCTTCTCCTCAGTGCTGTGGAGTTCATAGAGGAGTGGAGGACGGGGAGGGTGGGGGTAAATCAAATATGGTTTCTGTTGATAAGAGTGTCAGCAAAACATACAGGCCTAGTTATATCTACACTCATTCTCAACTAAGCTCCAAAAATTTGAATGGCCTAAAATGTTTTTGTTGTTTTTAATCCTCTTTTTTTTTTAAACACTGACATATGTTTGAACAGTGCGAGTGTGTAAACAAACTGAACCATGTGTTAGGCTAAACTCTGGCTGTGCTCCTGTCACTGCTGTCTCGTTCCAACAACTCCCTGTGGTTTCAGGGGGGAGGAAGTGACTGTTCCCCCCTAAACCTCCCCAGACCCCCTACCCCCCGTCGGGGATGTGGCGGCCTACCGGGTGACACTCTGAGGCCTCCATGGTGCTTCCCTACAGAGTTGCTAATGAGGTCAAATGAGAAATTACACAGTTGATTTAGCAGGGCCACAGGGCTGGAACTACAGGGTTGGCCTGGTACTGTACCTTACCGTACTGTAGGAGTCTGGGTGAGTATACCAGAACAGATTGGAGAAGGGCACAACATTAGCCAGGAGCCAGGACAACAAAGAACCAGGCCACTGTTTTTGAAAGAGGGCCAAAACAGAGAGAGAAATGAGACAATGGATGGTGGGTGGGGGTTTGGGGGTGATGGGTTTAAAATGTTTAGTAAAATCCTAAATATGTCAAAGACAAAGAGGTGAGTTCAAAAGGTAAAATGCAGGATCAAATTAAAAACTATGCAGATGTGGCATTTCCTTGTGAGTATTATGTACAAGTCATGCCCATGTAATGTAGTGGGGAGGTTTAAATGCCGCGTGTGTCTGCTCTGTATAAATGCCAGTGATACAGCAGGTATGTCAGCTCTTTGTAGCTAGAGGAGGTTTAACAGCACTAAGGACAGTAGTGCTGCAGCACTGGTTCACAGACAGTACAGAGGCCCCTCAGGTACTACATAATAACCTGAATGGCCAAGGCCATTTTGACACACAAAGGGAACGCTGCATTCCAATCGATGAGACAGAGAAGGATCCTGAATGGAAAGCTATTCCATTGTGACATCACATCCATTAAACTGTTCTGTTTACCTACCATGAATGAAAGTCCCAATGACATTAGTGCATGTCACATTGTGATGCCAATGTAGCAAAGTTTCATTTTTTATTTTTTTATTTCACCTTTATTTAACCAGGTAGGCTAGTTGAGAACAAGTTCTCCTTTGCAACAGTGACCTGGCCAAGATAAAGCGTAGCAATTCGACACATACAACAACAGAGTTACACATGGAATAAACAAAACATACAGTCAATATACAGGAGAACAAAAGAAAACAAAAAGTCTATATACAGTGAGTGCAAATGAGGTAAGTTAAGGAAATAAATAGTCCATTGTGGTGAAGTAATTAAAATATAGCAATTAAACACTGGAATGGTAGATCGGCAGAAGATGAATGTGCAGGTAGAGATACTGGGGTGCAAAGGAGCAGAATAAGGTAGGTAGATAGATTTTATTTATTTTTTCACCTTTATTTAACCAGGTAGGCTAATTGAGAACAAGTTCTCATTTGCAACTGCGACCTGGCCAAGATAAAGCATAGCAGTGTGAACAGACAACACAGAGTTACACATGGAGTAAACAATTAACAAGTCAATAACACAGTAGGAAAAAAAGGGGAGTCTATATACATTGTGTGCAAAAGGCATGAGGAAGGCGAATAATTACAATTTTGCAGATTAACACTGGAGTGATAAATGATCAGATGGCCATGTACAGGTAGAGATATTGGTGTGCAAAAGAGCAGAAAAGTAAATAAATAAAAACAGTATGGGGATGAGGTAGGTAAAAATGGGTGGGCTATTTGCCGATAGACTATGTACAGCTGCAGCGATCGGTTAGCTGCTCAGATAGCAGATGTTTGAAGTTGGTGAGGGAGATAAAAGTCTCCAACTTCAGCGATTTTTGCAATTCGTTCCAGTCATAGGCAGCAGAGAACTGGAACGAAAGGCGGCCAAATGAGGTGTTGGCTTTAGGGATGATCAGTGAGATACACCTGCTGGAGCGCGTGCTACGGATGGGTGTTGCCATCGTGACCAGTGAACTGAGATAAGGCGGAGCTTTACCTAGCCTGGACTTGTAGATGACCTGAAGCCAGTGGGTCTGGCGACGAATATGTAGTGAGGGCCAGCCGACTAGAGCACACAAGTCGCAGTGGTGGGTGGTATAAGGTGCTTTAGTGACAAAACGGATGGCACTGTGATAAACTGCATCGAGTTTGCTGAGTAGAGCAATTGGAAGCAATTTTGTAGATGACATCGCCGAAGTCGAGGATCGGTAGGATATTCAGTTTTACTAGGGTAAGCTTGGCGGCGTGAGTGAAGGAGGCTTTGTTGCGGAATAGAAAGCCGACTCATAATTTGATTTTCGATTGGAGATGTTTGATATGAGTCTGGAAGGAGAGTTTACAGTCTAGCCAGACACCTAGGTACTTATAGATGTCCACATATTCAAGGTTGGAACCATCCAGGGTGGTGATGCTGGTGAGGAGTGCGGGTGCAGGCAGCGAACGGTTGAAAAGCATGCATTTGGTTTTTACTAGCGTTTAAGAGCAGTTGGAGGCCACAGAAGGAGTGTTGTATGGCATTGAAGCTCGTTTGGAGGTTAGATAGCACAGTGTCCAAGGACGGGCCGGAAGTATATAGAATGGTGTCGTCTGCGTAGAGGTGGATCATGGAATCGCCCGCAGCAAGAGCAACATCATTGATATATACATAAAAAAAAGTCGGCCCGAGGATTGAACCCTGTGGCACCCCCAAAAAAATGAAAAAAAGGGAGTAGGCTTCTAATGTTAACATGCATGAAACCAAGGCTTTTACGTTTACAGAAGTCAACAAATGAGAGCACCTGGGGGGTGGGAGTGGAGCTAGGCACTGCAGGAGCTGGATTAACCTCCACATCACCAGAGGAACAGAGGAGAAGTAGGATAAGGGTACGGCTAAAGACTATACGAACTGGCCGTCTAGCACGTTCAGAACAGAGAGTAAAAGGAGCAGGTTTCTGGGCACGATAGCACAGATTCAAGGCATAGTGTACAGACAAAGGTAAGGTAGGATGTGAGTACATTGGAGGTAAACCTAGGCATTGAGTAATGAGAGATACAGTCTCTAGAGATGTTTAAACCAGGTGGTCATCGCATATGTAGGAGGTGGAACAACATGTTTAGTTAAGGCATATTGAGCAGGGCTAGAGGCTCTACAGTGAAGTAAGACAGTAATCACTAACCAGGACAGTAATGGACAAGGCATATTGATATTAGAGAGAGGCATGCGTAGCCAAGTAAACATATGGGTCCAGTGAGTGGTTGGGCTGGCTGGGGACACTGTCACGGCTTTCTTCTGTTGAAGGAGAGGCGGACCAAAACGCAGCGTGGTTATTGTGGTACATCTTTAATAAAGATGAAAATAGAACAATATACAAAAAAATACAAAAAAAACGTGAAAAACCAAAAACAGCCCTATCTGGTGTAACAAAGACTCCCAATCAGAGACAATGACTAACACCTGCCTCTGATTGAGAACCATATCAGGCCCAAACACAGAAACAGACAAACAAGACATCCAACATAGAATGCCCACTCAGATCACACCCTGACCAAACAAAACATAGAACATACAAAGCCTACTATGGTCAGGGTGTGACAGACACGGCAATTCAGAAGGTTAGCAGGCTAACAAGCTAACAGTTAGTAGGCCGGAGCTAAACAAGCTAGCAGCTAGTAGACCAGGGCAAGCTAGCAGTTAGCAGGCCGGGTTAGTAGGCAAGCTGTTAGCATGGGCTAGTAGTTAGTAGACCAGGGCAAGCTAGCAGTTAGCAGACCTGGTTAGCAAGCAAGCAGTTATCAAGGGCTAACAGTTAGCAGACCGGGCAGGCAAGCTAGCAGTTAGCAGACATGGTTAGCAAGCAAGCAGTTAGCAAGGGCTAGCAGTTAGCAGACCGAGCAGGCAAGCTAGCAGTTAGCAGACCAGGGCCCGGCAGTTTAGCAGTTAGCAGACCGGGTTAGCAAGCAAGCAGATAGCAGGGGCTAGAAAGTTAGCCTTTGGGGGGGGGGGGGGGGGGGGGAGTCGCGATGGGGGGGGTAAGTCTGTTTTTGTCTCTTCGTGCGGTGACGTCGATAGACCAGTCGTGGAATTAGTAGGGTTCCAAGTATCTCTAGGTAGCTAGCAGGCCGATATTGTAGCCCAGGAGTATGCTTCGGTGGTAGCACAGGAGCCCTGGTCGGGCTAGCTTCAAGCTAAATTGGTGCTTGCTCTGGGATAGAAACGCTAGCCAGGAGTAGTCATCTGGGATTGCGGTTAGCTAGTTGTGAAGATCCAGATGAACATTTTAAGTTTGCGGTAGGAATCCGGGGATAAAAATAATAGGTCCGTTATGCTCTGGTTAGAGTCACATTGTTCGAACTTTCCAGAGTTTTCCGAGCTGAAGGTTAGCTGATGACCGCTGGCAATGGTTTGCTGACTGATAGCTGGTAGTTAGCTGGCTAGCTTCAGTTGTGGGATTCCAGATCCGAAGTAAATATAGATACTTTAGAAGAAAAAAAAGCAGATCCACGCCACATTGGGTGAGGCGGGTTGCAGGAGAGTATTTAGATGATGAGGTTTAGCAAAATATTTTAAAGGATATGTGACGAAAAATATGTAAAACGATATATACAAGGGACACGACAGGACATGGACGTCTGACTGCTACGCCATCTTGGATGGCTATTCCATCTCCACTGTGGCATCGCAGATGTGATTTCATAACCATTCCAATGTGATGTCACCACCATTCCATCGTGATCTCACAACCATTCCATCATGATGTCACAACCATACCATTTGCGATGTCACAACCATTCCACTGTGATGCAACTTCCATTCACTCATGATTCCATTGTGATATCGCAACATTTCCACCACAAAACTAATTTCCCTTAGCTTCTCAGAAACATATTCAGAATAACATAGGTTTACAAATAATTGAGTAAGCTACAGGTAAACCATTACAGACCAGCATCTGAGAAATTGTACTCTATGTTGGCCCCAGGTGTGAGAGGAGGATAAAGCCAGTCCGTCATGGAGCCCCAGACACCGCCTAATGTAGCATAAAGAACAGCTCCTGTTTAATGAAGTAGCAGTGTGTTAAATGATAAACAGACGGGTCCGTATTAGAGCAGACAGACTGCTCCGAGCATCACTAATAAGGTTAATATGAGTCCCACTGGGCACCAGGCATTAGCCTCTTTGTTTATCTGCATTAGCTGCGTCCCCTGTTAGCCAGTTAGCACATCGAGAAGGATAACTGTGGCCTTTCAGTGCTATGATGAAGGAGTACGGACGATGAATGCTTGATTTGTTCACTGTGTTTATTCATTATGTTTAAGAGGAAGCATTCAAGTGCAAATTTACATGTGGACTTGGGGAGATAAGTGTTTTTACAGTGACATTGTTATTACTAAGGTGTTGTTATACATTTATTACACAAACTTACAAACGATCCAACACAAGGTCAATATCCCTTATCCATGTGACCCATCCCCATCTCTAAATATCCAAATGCACTTCAAAGGATACGACCAATATCATTTACATTTACATTTACATTTTACATTTAAGTCATTTAGCAGACGCTCTTATCCAGAGCGACTTACAAATTGGTGCATTCACCTTATGACATCCAGTGGGACAGTCACTTAACAATAGTGCATCTAAGACTTAGGGGGGGGTGGGGTGAGAGGGATTACTTAACCTATCCTAGGTATTCCTTAAAGAGGTGGGGTTTCAGGTGTCTCCGGAAGGTGGTGATTGACTCCGCTGTCCTGGCGTCGTGAGGGAGTTTGTTCCACCATTGGGGGGGCCAGGGCAGCGAACAGTTTTGACTGGGCTGAGCGGGAGCTGTACTTCCTCAGTGGTAGGGAGGCGAGCAGGCCAGAGGTGGATGAACGCAGTGCCCTTGTTTGGGTGTAGGGCCTGATCAGAGCCTGGAGGTACTGAGGTGCCGTTCCCCTCACAGCTCCGTAGGCAAGCACCATGGTCTTGTAGCGGATGCGAGCTTCAACTGGAAGCCAGTGGAGAGAACGGAGGAGCGGGGTGACGTGAGAGAACTTGGGAAGGTTGAACACCAGACGGGCTGCGGCGTTCTGGATGAGTTGAAGGGGTTTAATGGCACAGGCAGGGAGCCCAGCCAACAGCGAGTTGCAGTAATCCAGACGGGAGATGACAAGTGCCTGGATTAGGACCTGCGCCGCTTCCTGTGTGAGGCAGGGTCGTACTCTGCGGATGTTGTAGAGCATGAACCTACAGGAACGGGCCACCGCCTTGATGTTAGTTGAGAACGACAGGGTGTTGTCCAGGATCACGCCAAGGTTCTTGGCGCTCTGGGAGGAGGACACAATGGAGTTGTCAACCGTGATGGCGAGATCATGGAACGGGCAGTCCTTCCCGGGAGGAAGAGCAGCTCCGTCTTGCCGAGGTTCAGCTTGAGGTGGTGATCCGTCATCCACACTGATATGTCTGCCAGACATGCAGAGATGCGATTCGCCACCTGGTCATCAGAAGGGGGAAAGGAGAAGATTAATTGTGTGTCGTCTGCATAGCAATGATAAGAGAGACCATGTGAGGTTATGACAGAGCCAAGTGACTTGGTGTATAGCGAGAATAGGAGAGGGCCAAGAACAGAGCCCTGGGGACACCAGTGGTGAGAGCGCGTGGTGAGGAGACAGATTCTCGCCACGCCACCTGGTAGGAGCGACCTGTCAGGTAGGACGCAATCCAAGCGTGGGCCGCGCCGGAGATGCCCAACTCGGAGAGGGTGGAGAGGAGGATCTGATGGTTCACAGTATCGAAGGCAGCCGATAGATCTAGAAGGATGAGAGCAGAGGAGAGAGAGTTAGCTTTAGCAGTGCGGAGCGCCTCCGTGATACAGAGGAGAGCAGTCTCAGTTGAATGACTAGTCTTGAAACCTGACTGATTTGGATCAAGAAGGTCATTCAGAGAGAGATAGCAGGAGAGCTGGCCAAGGACAGCACGTTCAAGAGTTTTGGAGAGAAAAGAAAGAAGGGATACTGGTCTGTAATTGTTGACATCGGAGGGATCGAGTGTAGGTTTTTTCAGAAGGGGTGCAACTCTCGCTCTCTTGAAGACGGAAGGGACGTAGCCAACGGTCAGGGATGAGTTGATGAGCGAGGTGAGGTAAGGGAGAAGGTCTCCGGAAATGGTCTGGAGAAGAGAGGAGGGGATAGGGTCAAGCGGGCAGGTTGTTGGGCGGCCGGCCGTCACAAGACGCGAGATTTCATCTGGAGAGAGAGGGGAGAAAGAGGTCAGAGCACAGGGTAGGGCAGTGTGAGCAGAACCAGCAGTGTCGTTTGACTTAGCAAACGAGGATCGGATGTCGTCGACCTTCTTTTCAAAATGGTTGACGAAGTCATCTGCAGAGAGGGAGGAGGGGGGAGGGGGCGGAGGATTCAGGAGGGAGGAGAAGGTGGCAAAGAGCTTCCTAGGGTTAGAGGCAGCAGCTTGGAATTTAGCGTGGTAGAAAGTGGCTTTAGCAGCAGAGACAGAGGAGGAAAATGTAGAGAGGAGGGAGTGAAAGGATGCCAGGTCCGCAGGGAGGCGAGTTTTCCTCCATTTCCGCTCGGCTGCCCGGAGCCCTGTTCTGTGAGCTCGCAATGAGTCATCGAGCCACGGAGCGGGAGGGGAGGACCGAGCCGGCCTGGAGGATAGGGGACATAGAGAGTCAAGGGATGCAGAGAGGGAGGAGAGGAGGGTTGAGGAGGCAGAATCAGGAGATAGGTGGGAGAAGGTTTGAGCGGAGGGAAGAGATGATAGGATGGAAGAGGAGAGAGTAGCGGGGGAGAGAGAGCGAAGGTTGGGACGGCGCGATACCATCCGAGTAGGGGCAGTGTGGGAGGTGTTGGATGAGAGCGAGAGGGAAAAGGATACAAGGCAGTGGTCGGAGACTTGGAGGGGAGTTGCAATGAGGTTAGTGGAAGAACAGCATCTAGTAAAGATGAGGTCGAGCGTATTGCCTGCCTTGTGAGTAGGGGGGAAGGTGAGAGGGTGAGGTCAAAAGAGGAGAGGAGTGGAAAGAAGGAGGCAGAGAGGAAAGAGTCAAAGGTAGACGTGGGGAGGTTAAAGTCGCCCAGAACTGTGAGAGGTGAGCCGTCCTCAGGAAAGGAGCTTATCAAGGCATCAAGCTCATTGATGAACTCTCCGAGGGAACCTGGAGGGCGATAAATGATAAGGATGTTAAGCTTGAAAGGGCTAGTAACTGTGACAGCATGGAATTCAAAGGAGGCGATAGACAGATGGGTAAGGGGAGAAAGAGAGAATGACCACTTGGGAGAGATGAGGATCCCGGTGCCACCACCCCGCTGACCAGACGCTCTCGGGGTGTGCGAGAACACGTGGGCGGACGAAGAGAGAGCAGTAGGAGTAGCAGTGTTGTCTGTGGTGATCCATGTTTCCGTCAGGGCCAAGAAGTCGAGGGACTGGAGGGAGGCATAGGCTGAGATGAACTCTGCCTTGTTGACCGCAGATTGGCAGTTCCAGAGGCTACCGGAGACCTGGAACTCCACGTGGGTCGTGCGCGCTGGGACCACCAGAGTAGGGTGGCCGCGGCCACGCGGTGAGGAGCGTTTGTATGGTCTGTGCAGAGAGGAGAGAACAGGGATAAACCGACACATAGTTGACAGGCTACAGAAGAGGCTACGCTAATGCAAAGGAGATTGGAATGACAAGTGGACTACACGTCTCGAATGTTCAGAAAGTTAAGCTACGTAGCAAGAATCTTATTGACTAAAATGATTAAAATGATACAGTACTGCTGAAGTAGGCTAGCTGGCAGTGGCTGCGTTGTTGACACTACACTAATCAAGTCGTTCCGTTGAGTGTAATAGTTTCTGCAGTGTTGCTATTCGGGGCTAGCAGGCTAGCTAGCAGTGTTGTTTACGTTACGTTGCGTTAAAAGAACGACAATAGATGGCTAGCGAACCTAGAAAATCGCTCTAGACTACACAATTATCTTTGATACAAAGACGGCTATGTAGCTAGCTAAGTAGCTAGCTACGATCAAACAAATCAAACCGTTGTACTGTAATGAAAATGAAGTGAAAATGTGATACAACCTGTGAATGCGACCGGGTAGTTGAGTTCTATACAGAAGACGTTGGCTAGCGTTGGCTAGCTGTTGGCTAGCTAGCAGAGTCACCTACGTTAAGGACGACAAATAGCTGGCTAGCTAACCTCGGTAAATTAAGATAATCACTCTAAGACTACACACTCTAAACCTAAACAACACAATTATCTTGGATACGATGATACGATGATACGAAGACAGCAAAGACAGCTATGTAGCTAGCTAACACTAAACTAATCAAGTCGTTCAGTTGAGTGTAACAGTTTCTCCAGTGCAGCTAATCAGTGGACGTTAGCTAGCTGGCTAGTGAAGACTACGTTAGGACGGCGAAATACGATAATTACGCAATTATCTTTGATACAAAGACGGCTATGTAGCTAGCTGAGAAGAAATTGCTAAGATAAGACAAATCAAACCGTTGTGATATAATGAAATATAATGAAAAAGTTATACTACCCGTTGGAGCGACGTGCAGATGCGACCACTCGCTCCAACCGGAACCGTATCAATTTATTAACAATCTCATAATGGCATACCAGTCACCTTGTATTGATCTATTTATGTCTGTATGCACTGTCTGTATGTATTTATGTATGTATTTGATGTGTTTTTTTTATCTGTAATAAATGCATTTTTGTCAAATGCACAGGGTCGTAGAAATTGCAGGATACAGTGAAATTCTTAAGCTCCAAGCTCCAACAGTGCAGGTCCACCCAATTGATAAACTCCCTTAATTAAAGCGGTAGTCTTCAAGAAAAGCTCTAGAATTACTTATTTTCTTTGGAGATGTTCTCTCTCTCCTTCTCGCCCTCTCTCTCCCTCTCTCTCCCCCTCTCTCTCTGCTGCCTGTCTTTCTGCTATTCACTCTCACACAGTCCGTTTATACATGCTGGAGCGGTGCTAAGCTATAGCCTGCTGCTGTTCAATTCTCCACCCCAGCTAGTGTTGCATACAGTGAGGCCAGATAAGCCCTCATTTGAATAATTCCCATGTTGCCATTCTGTATCTCTGAGATTAACAATCGGGAATGTGGCTGAGTGAGTGAGTGAGTGTGTGAGTGTGTTGTTTAGGTTACAAAGTTGTTTGACTTTATGTTGCTAATGCTAATCGATCAACAGCTAGCTTTGGGGCACCATGTTATGTTGTTTAGATGCTATTGACTGTCATCGCCTCAGACTATAGAAGATCTTTAATAGGCTTTCGACTGTGCACAGAAATTGACATTTGGGTTCTTTTCAACCGTGTCTTTGTGGGTTGTCAGAGTGGGGATTTGCTAGAGGCAGAGAGTACACTATGTTACTACAGTATGTATGATGCCAGTTTATTCAGATTCAGGCCTGTAGCGAGACTAAGTTTTGCTGCACTACTATGCTATATGCTGTGCTCTGTGGTTCCAAATCAACCCTCTAGTGACTTGTATTAATCTGCCGCAGAGAAGCCTATAGAACCCTGCCATTAATGTCAGTGTTTTCATGTTTTATCTCTTAAAACCATGGCTCAAAGGAACCGCGTGTAAACAAACAGGTTAACTATTTTGTTCTAAGTATTTACCATGATTTAAATTGATTATGTCCTCAGGTCTACAGGATGTCTGGGTGCTTTTCTCAAAGTGTTGCATTATGCTATAGTGTAAAGACATAATTATTTATTTGAGGCATTTATTAGACAGGATGGGAAAAGAGGAAGGATGACCTGAGCTTTCAGAGTCAATAGTGTTTTCTGTGTCATCTGCAACAGTAACACTATCACACAGTGATCTGTTTCACCTGTCCTTGTTATTGTCTCCACCCCCTCCAGGTGTCACTTGTTTTCCCCAGTGTATTTATACCTGTGTTTCCTGTCTCTCTGTGCCAGTTCGTCTTGTATGTTCCAAGTCAACCATCGGTTTTCCCTTATTCCTGCCTTTGCTATTCGCTTTTTTCGAGTCCTCCCGGTTTTGACCCTTGCATGTTCTGTACCCACCTGCCTGACCATTCTGCCTGCATTGAGCGAGCCTTTCTGCTACTCTGTACCTCCCGAACTCTGATCTGGTTTTGACCTTTGACCTGTCCACGACCATTCTCTTGCCTACTCCTTTTGGATTATTAAACATTGTAAGACTCCAACCATCTGCCTCCTGTGTCTGCATCTGGGTCTCGCCTTGTGCCATGATAAACACCAACAGATAGTGAGAGAGAGAAAGAGGGAGAGAAAGTGAGGGAGGGAGTAAGACAATGAGGGAAAGGTGGAACAGTGTGTATGGCAGGTCCTGACATGTTTTGAGCCCCACATATTGAGTAAGGATGCTCCAAAATGCAGGTGTTTCAACCTAGCTCAGTGTTTCAGCCTAGCTCAGTGTGTTCTGTCACTCATGGGGACACTACGTCACCGCCAAGTCAAATCAAATCAAAGTTTATTTTTCACGTGTGCTGAATACAACAGGTGTAAACCTTCCAGTGAAATGCTTACCTACAGGCTCTAACCAATAGTGCAAAAAAAGGTATGAAGTGATCAATAGGTAAGTAAAGAAATAAAACCAGTAAAAAGACAGGCTATATACAGTAGCAAGGCTGTATGTGATCTAAGGGTAGAGATAGAAAATTCAAGCACCTTGGACGCTGACATTGAGTTACATTAGAAGGGCCCATTCAAGAAGGCTCAAGGTCTTCTTGGCCACAGATAATATGATGTCAAATCACAATATATATACAGTAGCTTTGATTGGACTCAACATCTTACTTCAAAATCTTAGCTAGCAGTCATCATCATGAATCAAGTCGACAATCTACTGGAAAATCATTTTTAATCCTTGACATATGAAGAGAAATTATAAAGAAAACATATCGGTGCTCATTGGCCATTGGAAATAAACATTACACAACAAGTTGGAAATCACAAATTCAACAATTAGTGGTTTGGAAGGAATCAGTGGCTAACTGCAAGCATTACAAAGCAATCATTAGCCTGCTATTCACTGGAGTGGCTGTGGGGTCCCAAATGTAAGATTAAGGGTCTCTTTTCCTAGTTCAAAATGATAAACATTCAACATTGGCCATGCTGTAAATGAAGCATGATTTCTGCTGCGCTCAAAAGATCTGGATCTGCAAAATCTGACTTTAGTGAGTTCAAGACAACTTGGAACACTGAAAAAATGAGCTACGACTGGGAAAATACGTCTTGAACTTTCATTCAACTCGGAATTGTACATTTGGAACTCGGACCACTTTATAGAGCTACAAGCTGAAGATCACTGACGTCATCATGATTCTGTCTTTTTTTCTCTCTTCGAGTTCCCAGTTGTCTTGAAAGCACCATAAATCCAGAAAATGATAAAATTTGATGATGAAGTCAGATGACAAAATTTGCCCACGAAGGACCACCGCGCCACCTTCCTGCTCAAGTCAGCACAACTAGGTGAGTCCAAAAACATTGTATGCACTGCATAAATTATGTAATATGCCAGGGAGATATGTATACTATAGCCAAGAAAGTAATATTAAGTGTATGTTGTGTAGTAAGCTGTTAGTAGCCCATGCGTCTCACTCTAATAATTTGGCAGACATGGCAGATGTGTTGTTGCCTTCGCTTACCACCTGGGGGCGACCCGTCAGGAAGTCCAGGATCCAGTTGCAGAGGGAGGTGTTTAGTCCCAGGGTCCTTAGCTTAGTGATGAGATTTGTGCGCACTATGGTGTTGAACACTGAGCTATAGTCAATGAGCAGCATTCTCACATAGGTGTTCCTTTTGTCCAGGTGGGAAAGGGCAGTGTGGAGGGCGATTGAGATAGCATCATCTGTGGATCTGTTGGGGCGGTATGTGAATTGGAATGGGTCTAGGGTATCCAGGACGATGCTGTTGATGTGAGCCATGACCAGCCTTTCAAAGCACTTCATGGCTACCGAAGTGAGTGCTACGGAGGGGGGGGGGGGTTAATCATTAAGGCAGGTTACCTTCGCTTCCTTGGGCATAGGGATTATGGTGGTCTGCTTGAAACATGTAGGTATTACAGATTCCATCAGGGAGAGGTTGAAAATGTCAGTAAAGACACTTGCCAGTTGGTCCATGCATGTTTGAGTACACGTCCTGGTAATTCGTCTCGCCCCGCGACTTTGTAAATGTTGACCTGTTTAGAGGTCTTGCGGCAGCGTAGCCAAGTGGTTAGAGCATTGGACTAGTAACCGAAAGGTTGCAAGATCAAAGCCCCTAGTTGACAAGGTACAAATCTGTCGTTCTGCACCTGAACAAGGCAGTTAACCCACTTTTTTATTTTTTATATTTTTTTAGCCTTTATTTAACAAGGCAAGTAAGTTAAGAACAAATTCTTATTTTCAATGACGTACTAGGAACAGTCGGTTAACTGCCTGTTCAGGGGCAGAACGACAGATTTGTACCTTGTCAGCTCCGGTTACTAGTCCAACGCTCTAACCACTAGGCCACCCTGCCGCCTCAGTTCGGTGTGGCGCCAATGCAGTAATAACCAACGAGTAATCTAACCTAACAATTCCACAACTACCTCCTTATACACACAAGATTAAAGGGATAAAGAATATGTACATAAAGATATATGAATGAGTGATGGTACAGAGCGGCATAGGCAAGATGCAGTAGATGGTATCGAGTACAGTATCTACATATGAGATGAGTAATGTAGGGTATGTAAACATAAAAGTGGCATTGTTTAAAGTGGCATGTGGCCTAGTGGTTAGAGAGTTGGACTAGTAACCAGAAGGTTGCAAGTTCAAACCCCCAAGCTGACAAGGTCGTTCTGCCTCTGAATAGGCAGTTAACCCACTGTTCCTAGGCCGTCATTGACAATAAGAATTTGTTCTTGGGCCTCCCGGGTAGCGCAGTGGTTAAGGGCGCTGTACTGCAGCGCCAGCTGTGCCATCAGAGTCCCTGGGTTTGCACCGTGGGGCGACGCACAATTGGCCTAGCATCGCCCGGGTTAGGGAGGGCTTGGTCGGTAGGGGTGTCCTTGTCTCATCGCGCATCAGCGACTCCTGTGGCAGGCTGGGCGCAGTATGCGCTAGCCAAGGTGGCCAGGTGCACGGTGTTTCCTCCGGCGCATTGGTGCGGCTGGCTTCCGGGTTGGATGTGCACTGTGTTAAGACGCAAGTTGGGTTGTGTATCGGAGGACGCATGACTTTCAACCTTCGTCTCTCCCGAGCCCGTACCGGAGTTGTAGCGATGAGACAAGATAGTAGCTACTACAACAATTGGATACCACAAAATTGGGGAGAAAAAGGGGTAAAATTAAAAATAAAACTAAATTGTTCTTAACTGACTTGTCTAGATAAATAACGGTAAAATAAAAATTTGAAAAATAAACACCAGCTACCGAGAGCATTATCACACATTTATTCAGAACAGCTTGTTCTCTCGGGCATGCTTTCAGTGTTGCTTGCCTCAAAGTGAGCATAAAAGGCATTTAGCTCGTCTGGTAGGCTCGCGTCACTGGGCAGCTCGTGTCTGGGTTTCCCTCTGTAGTCCGTAATAGTTTTCAAGCCCTGCCACATCCGAAGAGTGTCAGAGCCGGTGTAGTAGGATTCAATCTTAATTCTGTATTGATGATTTGCTTGTTTGATGGTTTGTCGGAGGTCATAGAGGGATTTATTAGAAGCGTCTGGATTAGTGTCCCACTCCTTGAAAGTGGCAGCTCTATCCTTTAGCTTGATGTGGATGTTGCCTGTAATCCATGGCTTCTGGTTGGGATATGTACGGTCACTGTGGGTCATCGATGCACTTATTTATGAAGCCAATGACGGAGGTGGTATACTCTGTCATTAGATGAATCCCGGAACATATTCCAGTCTGAGCTAGTAAAACAGTCCTGTTGCGTAGCATCCGCGTCATCTAACCACTTCCATATTGATCGAGTCACTGGTACTTCCTGCTTTAGTTTTGGCTTGTAAGCAGCAATCGGGCGGATATCATAATGGTCAGATTTGCCAAATGGACGGCAGGGGAGAGCTTTGTATGCATCTCTGTCTGTGGAGTAAAGGTGGTCTAGAGTTTTCTTTCCTCTGGTTGCACATGTGACATGCTGGTAAAAATGTGGTAAAACAGATTTAAGTTTGCCTGCAGGAAAGTCACTGGCCACTAGGAGGCGCAGCTTATGGATAAGCATTTTCTTGGTTTGCTTATGGCATAGAGTTGAAGTAGTGCGGTCTTAGTGCCAGCATCGATCTGTGGTGGTAAATAGACGGCTACAAATAATATATAAGAGAACTCCCTTGGTAGATAGTGTGGTCTACAGCTTATCATAAGGTACTCTACCTCAGGCGAGCAATACCTTGAGGCTTCTTTAATATTAGACATCGTGCACCAGTAGTTATTGACAAATAAACACACACCCCCACCCCACTACCAGACGTAGATTTTCTGTTCTACCGGTACATGGAAAATCTGCTCAGATCTATATTATTCGTGTCATTGTTCAGCCACGACTCGTTGAAACATAAGATATTACAGTGTTTAATGTCCCGTTGGCAAGATAATCAAATCAAATCAAATCCAATTTTATTTGTCACATACACATGGTTAGCAGATGTTAATGCGAGTGTAGCGAAATGCTTGTGCTTCTAGTTCCGACAATGCAGTGATAACCAACAAGTAATCTAACTAACAATTCCAAAACTACTGTCTTATACACAGTGTAAGGGGATAAGGAACATGTACATAAGGATATATGAATGAGTGATGGTACAGAGCAGCATACAGTAGATGGTATCGAGTACAGTATATACATATGAGATGAGTGTGTAGACAAAGTAAACAAAGTGGCATAGTTAAAGTGGCTAGTGATACATGTGTTACATAAGGATGCAGTCGATGATGTAGAGTACAGTATATACATATGCATATGAGATGAATAATGTAGGGTAGGTAACATTATATAAGGTAGCATTGTTTAAAGTGGCTAGTGATATATTTACATCATTTCCCATCAATTCCCATTATTAAAATGGCTGGAGTTGGGTCAGTGTCAATGACAGTGTGTTGGCAGCAGCCACTCAGTGTTAGTGGTGGCTGTTTAACAGTCTGATGGCCTTGAGATAGAAGCTGTTTTTCAGTCTCTCGGTCCCAGCTTTGATGCACCTGTACTGACCTCGCCTTCTGGATGATAGCGGGGTGAACAGGCAGTGGTTCGGGTGGTTGATGTCCTTGATGATCTTTATGGCCTTCCTGTAACAACGGGTGGTGTAGGTGTCCTGGAGGGCAGGTAGTTTGCCCCCGGTGATGCGTTGTGCAGTCCTCACTACCCTCTGGAGAGCCTTACGGTTGAGGGCGGAGCAGTTGCCGTACCAGGCGGTGATACAGCCCGCCAGGATGCTCTCGATTGTGCATCTGTAGAAGTTTGTGAGTGCTTTTGGTGACAAGCCGAATTTCTTCAGCCTCCTGAGGTTGAATAGGCGCTGCTGCGCCTTCTTCACGACGCTGTCAGTGTGAGTGGACCAATTCAGTTTGTCTGTGATGTGTATGCCGAGGAACTTAAAACTAGCTACCCTCTCCACTACTGTTCCATCGATGTGGATAGGGGGGTGTTCCCTCTGCTGTTTCCTGAAGTCCACAATCATCTCCTTAGTTTTGTTGACGTTGAGTGTGAGGTTATTTTCCTGACACCACACTCCGAGGGCCCTCACCTCCTCCCTGTAGGCCGTCTCGTCGTTGTTGGTAATCAAGCCTACCACTGTTGTGTCGTCCGCAAACTTGATGATTGAGTTGGAGGCGTGCGTGGCCACGCAGTCGTGGGTGAACAGGGAGTACAGGAGAGGGCTCAGAACGCACCCTTGTGGGGCCCCCGTGTTGAGGATCAGCGGGGAGGAGATGTTGTTGCCTACCCTCACCACCTGGGGGCGGCCCGTCAGGAAGTCCAGTACCCAGTTGCACAGGGCGGGGTCGAGACCCATAGGTCATCAATTTTATTTTCCAATGTTTGCACATTGGCCAATAGAATGGATGTCAGTGGGGTTTTACTCACTTGCCTACAAATTCTCAGAAGGCAGCCCTACCTCCACCCCCTTTTTTCCCATCTTTTCTTCACGCAAATTATGTGGATTTGGGCCTGTATCTGGAAAAGCAGTATATCCTTCTCGTCGGACTCGTTAAAGGAAAAATGTTCTTCCAGTTCGAGGTGAGTAATCGCTGTTCTGATGTTCAGAAGTTATTTTCCGTCAAAAGAGATGGAAGCAGCAACATTACGTACAAAATAGGTTACAAACATCGCAAAAAAACGAACAAAATAGCCCAGTTGGTTAGGAGCCTGTAAAACGTTAGCCATCTTCTTCGGCGCCATCTTTCGTTTGTCACCGTTATATTGCAATTAATGTATAGTTTAGTGTTGTGTTGTGTAATGATTTTGCTGGCATGCATCCCACAATAATATATATTTTTTGCCCCACCAAGATTTACATGCTAAAATCGCCACTGATGTACGGTATGTAAATATACAGTAGCTTACTCTACATACCAGTGTCATGCTACACAGGACTAGCCGTGATCTCAACATTACAGAAAACCCCTCTCTCTCTCTGCACCACCACCAGCCGTTTCATACAGTGTAACTCATGCTAATCCAATCTGCCCAGCAGAATGCTAACGAAGGCATTAGCATGCACACAGGGGGGCTACGTCTGGGTCTGATGGTTGAACGGAGATGTGGAGCTGGCCTCTTCCCTGCAATGTGATGAAAATCTGAAGATGGATATTGTCCGCCAGTTGCCAAGATTATTTTGCAAGAGAGCTGGCTGAGTGGCTGGCTAATGTCCCCTAACCGACCCGACAGACGGACAGACAGACGCTCTCTGACCAGCAATGTGACAATGACTAAACACTTCCTGGATCACATGAAGATAAGAGCTGACTTAACGGAGGTGATTTGCTGAACCATGTGTGTTTGATGAGTCATCTTGCCTCATCAGAAGAATTGTTAGCTCCCCAAGGTAATGCCTAGTCTTTAGCTCAGCGGGTCTTATCGCATACAGAAGACCCAAGTTCAGGAAACTACAATTGCAGTGCAAAAACTCACTCACTCCCTCCCTCGAAGAGCGAAGTAATGAAGATCCAAAATGCTAAATTAAAGCACACCTCTCTTTATTGTACTCTCAGAGCACATTTAAACAGCAGGCTTTCTCATACCCCTTCAGTTAATTTGTAGTTCAATCATCTCTAATTAGAAATAAACCCATTAGCACTCCCTCAGTGCATCCGCACTTCCCTGAGCTGTGACTAAATTAATGGAGCTAGCTTACTCTCCTCTGTAACAGCTGATTCAAGATCAGGTGTCCTTACAATTCTGACTGTGAATGACTATCACCTCAACAACAAAACCGTCCCCAGTTCAGTTTGTTGTGTAATGACTGGGGGAAGAGGTTGAACTTGTGATGCTGTGGTTACAGGGAAAGTACACTGTGCCATATAAATTCAGACCTCTTGGCAGTGGACATAGGCCTAATACAGGGATGTAGTGATGTAACCTATCAGTACAACATGAGGATGACCTGTCCTTGTTGACCCTTATGAGAAAAACCACATGATTTCACATGTAGGTTTTCACAAGATCACATAAGCTTTCACATTGAAATGTTCACATGTTAATAATTTTCACATAAGTTTTCACAGCTGATGCTTTGCAATCAAAAATGAGTTGTTAGGATATACAAACAGTGCTTTTAACATAGTGTTTTCAACTTACATACAATATTTGACATACTTTGACATACATGATTATTACATTCTTTGTTCATTTATACAGTAATTATTATTCAATGATTCATGTCCTCACCTTGGATTTGAACTCACTTATGGCATTCCGATTTCCTGCAAAATGCCAACATGTCTGTGTCAAAAACTGATTTCAGCGCTATTACTACACTTTGGACTTCAAACTAAATCTCAGCTTTGTTAAAAATACTCTCAAGAAAAACGATTATATTTATCCCAGTGATTCAGGAATACCATTAATAAAAAAATAATGACTCACCATGTCATTGAATTTAGGTTAAAAGTTACATTGATGACTGTTTGCAAATCCAAATACATAGATTTTCTGGGTTGAAATTACGTGGAAACAACATTGATTCAGTTTTCCCCAGTGGCATATTATACATAATGAATGTGTAGAGGAATGCTATAGACTTTGCAGCACAGCAAAAATAATCAGTGTATCCTTAATCCTGAGGTTGTGAGTTCAAATCCCAGGTGGGATCATATTGAAAAGTCAGTACTAAGTGATCATGTGACATGTAATCATAATGTCATTGATTAAAGATTTTTACACAATTTTAGTTGAACAGCGTACCACTTACTTTAAAACCCCCATATAATTGAATTCCCTTACAAGAAAATGTGTGAAATGTGCAGTTTCACATTGTGAAATAAATGTTTTCAAATCTTGAGCTGAAATGTTTGAAACCATTCCAGTTAAAAGTTTGGACACACCTACTCATTCAAGGGTTTTCCTTTATTCATACTATTTTCTACATTGTGGAATAATAGTGAAGACATCAAAACTATGAAATAACACATATGGAATCATGTACTAACCAAAAAAGCATTAAACAAATCTAAAATGTATTTTATATTTTTCAAAGTAGCCACCGTTTACCTTGATGACAGCTTTTGACACTCTTGGCATTCTCTCAACCAGCTTCATTTGGTAGCTACCTGGAATGCATTTCAATGAACAGGTGTACCTTGTTAAAAGTTCATTTGTAGAATTTATTTCCTTCTTAATGCGTTTGAGCCAATCAGTTGTGTTGTGACAAAGTAGGAGTGGTATACAGAAGATAGCCCTATTTGGAGAAAAAAACAAGTCCATATTATGGTAGGAACAGAGAAATTCTGGAGCTCTGTCAGAGAGACCATCGGGTTCTTGGTCACCTCCCTGACCAAGGCCCTTCTCCCCCGATTGCTCAGTTTGGCCGGACGGCCAACTCTAGCAAGTGTCTTGGTGGTTCCAAACTTCTTCCATTTAAGAATGAGGGAGGCCACTGTGTTCTTGGGGACCTTGAATGGTGCATAAATGTTTTGGTACCCTTCCCCAGATCTGTGCCTTGACACAATCCTGTCTCGGAGCTCTACGAACAATTCCTTGATTTTTGCACTGACATGCACTGTCAACTGTGGTACCCTATTATGGCAGGTGTGTGCCTTTCCAAATCATGTTCAATCAATTAAATTTACCACAGGTGAACTCCAAACAAGTTGTAGAGACATTTCAAGGAGGATCAATGGAAAAAGGTTGCACCTGAGCTCAATTTTGAGTCTCATTGTCACGCCTTGGTCATTGTATTTTGTGTTTTTGTTATATGTTTGGGTAGGCCAGGGTGTGACATGGGTTTATATGTTGTGTTTCGTATTGGGGTTTTATTAGCATTGGGATTGTGTATGATTAGGGGTGTGTCTAGTTAGGCTTGGCTGCCTGAGGCGATTCTCAATTGGAGTCAGGTGATTCTCGTTGTCTCGGATTGGGAACCGTATTTAGGTAGCCTGAGTTCGCTTTGTATTTTGTGGGTGTTTGTACCTGTCTCTGTGTTGTAGTCACCAGATAGGCTGTAATTAGTTTCACGTTCCGTTCTGTTGTTTTTGTATTTAGTTCAGTTATTTCATGTACCGCAATACTCTCATTAAAGTCATGAGTAACCTACACGCTGCATTTCGGTCTGACTCTCTTCATTCAACAGACGAACGCGTTACACTCATAGCAAAGGGTCTGAATACATATGTAAATTAGGTATGTTTTTTATTTTTAATACCTTTGCAAACATTTCTAAAAACCTGTTTTCTCTTTGTCATTATGGGTTATTGTGTGTAGATTGATGAGAAAATATATATATTTGATCAATTTTAGAATAATGCTGTAATGTAACAAAATGTGGAAAATGTCATATACACTGTAAATATACAATTAGTAGGTATTATTTGTCTTGGAAGTATGTTTTGTTTGGCTCCGAGGCCAGGCTGAGAGATCTGGGACCGGTTTTCAGATTGCGTTGTAATTTAGGCTAATTTGTGTCTTAAAAAAAATAAATATTATACTTTTTTTTTACTCTGTTTTCTCCCCAGTTTCGTGGTATCCAACTGGTACAGTAGTTACAGTCTTGTCTCATCGCTGCAACTCCCGTACAGACTCGGGAGAGCTGAAGGTCGAGAGCTGCATGTTCTCGAAACACAACCCAACCAAGCGGCACTGCTTCTTGACACAATGCCCACTTAGCCTGGAAGCCAGCCACACCAATGTGTCAAAGGAAACACCGTGCAACTGTGTCAGCGTGCACTGCGCCCAGCCCACTACAGGAGTCACTAGTGCGCAATGGGACAAGGACATCCCTGCTGGCCAAACCATCCCCTAACCCAGATGACCCTGGGCCAATTGTGCACCGCCCCATGGGTCTCCTGGTCGCTGCCGGCTGCGACAGAGCCTGGACTCGAACCCAGAATCTCTAGTGGCACAGCTAGCATACATATGTGTACATTGCAGTGCTTTAGACCAATGCGCCATTCGGGAGGCAACTTATTTGTGTTTTAACGATGCACCGTAAAAAATAACGTCCGAAGATGTCAAACCCGATTCCCAATACACCACACAATGCATTTCTTACAAAGTGAAACGTAACTGTGTCGTCACAGAAGCTGTCCGGTGCTGAAAATGATTCCAGAATACAGGATAAAGAGCTCGCTGTAGCTCTTAAATGATTTATGGCTATTCAAAGTTTTTTCATTGCCTTTTAATACACAATACAGTTTTCCCATCAAGAGAAGAAATGTTCTGTACCCTATTATGTATTTAAGAGTTTGTATTATGTTTGCCATGTGTTATGAACTCTAAGTGCTTTCTCGTGGTATTTTGTGTGCAATGTTTGATTATGTATATTCTGCATTTCAGTTTGTGTAAACTGTGAGCAAGAATAAATCAAGTCAAAGTCGCTCGTTCCCTCATTTGCTGTGGAAAATATCTATGCGACTTAAAAATGATATGATGAGAATGGTTTTTGTAATTGCTCACCACATCATTGTAGCTTGATTGGTTTCAAGTAGGTCTACATATATTCAATAATTAAATAATAAACAATCCAAATAATTCAACATTACGTAACAAGTTAAGCGACATTGCCATAGACCTAATATGTTGACCTTTAGGTTATTGGTGTCATGACCGTCTGAATGAATGGACCAAGGCACAGCATACTTAGAGTTCCACATGTTTAATAAATATGAAACTCACCAAAAACAATACAGAAGAAAACGAAACGTGACGTTCTGGGCTGCTCACAGGCAGCTACACAAAAACAAGATCCCACAAAAACCTTGTGGGAAAAGGCTGCCTAAATATGATCCCCAATCAGAGACAACAATAGACAGCTGCCTCTGATTGGGAACCATACCAGGCCAACATAGAAATGAAAAAACTAGACTACCAACCTAGTCACACCCTGACCTAACCAAAATAGAGTATAACAAGGATCTCTAAGGTCAGGGCGTGACAATTGGTTAGGCTACAGTAAAATGCATGAGCTTTTAGATAATAGTAGCCTATAGCCTTTTGGCCTTGTAGCTACGAATATAGAAGCGGCTTAGATGGCTTAATACTAGGTAGGTTTATCAATTGTACATACATGAAAGTGATGTATCATCAACAAAAAATGTATCCTTGATTAGTCAGTCCATTGCAAACCTTTTAGGCTATTTATATTCAACTATGACATCTTCAGCGGTCACAGAGACAGATAAACACTCATTCTATGTTTAGAGAAGATTTTACATTTACATTTTAGTAATTTAGCAGACGCTCTTATCCAGAGCAACTTACAGTTAGCTAGGTGGGCCAGCCACATGTCTAAGTTAAAGTAAGTACATTTTTCCTCAATAAATTAGCTATACTACACAGCCAAAAGCATGTGTCTGCTCTTCGAACATTTCATTCTAAAATCATGGGCATTAATTTGGAGTTGTTCCCCCCTTTTCTGCTACAACAGCCTCCACTCTTCTGGGAAGGCTTTCCACTAGATGTTGGAACATTGCTGCGGGGACTTGATGTTGGGCGATTAGGCCTGGGTCGTAGTCGGCATTCCAATTCATCCCAAAGGCATTCGATGGAGTTGAGGTCAGGGCTCTGTTCAGGGCAGTCAAGTTCTTCCACAACAATCTGGACAAACCATTTCTGTATGGACCTCGCTTTGTGCACGGTATGTGTGCATTGTCATGCTGAAACAGGAAAGGGCCTTCCCCAAACTGTTGCCACAAAGTTGGAAGCACACAATCGTCTAGAATGTCATTGTATGCTGTAGCGTTAAGATTTCTCTTCATAGAACTAAGTGGCATAGCCCAAACCATGAAAAACAGACCCAGACCATTATTCCTCCTCCGCTGAACTTTACAGTCAGAGTTCTCCTGGCATCCGCCAGTCCCAGATTCATCCGTCGGACTGCCCGATGGTGAAGCATGATTCATCACTCCAGAGAACATGTTTCCAAAGTTCTAGTGTCCAATGGCCATGTAGTGTATTTGTCTGTGAGTGTGTAATTTTCTCTGTGTAAAGTGACGCTGGAGGGAAAACGTGACCTAACGACGCACTTAGTTGTTCTACGAGTGATGTTAGACTACGAGTGATTTCAAGTGCAACATTAATAAAGACTGTTTTTCTTACAAAGGTTCTAACAATGAACTTAACCTTGAAAAGCCACTGAACACGCCGATTGGCATGTGTTTTTCTGTTGCTCATTATAAAAATTGGATTTCAGTCTTGGAGGTATGTTCCCTGGTCGATTCCGCATTTGGTTAATTATTGTCCCCCATGAGGCACTGTAGACGCAGAAGCCAAATCAAAATAAAATAAAATAAAATTGTATTGGTCACATTCACATGGTTAGCAGATGTTATTGTGAGTGTAGCGAAATGCTTATCCTTATAGATCCGACAGGGCAGCAGTATCTAACAGGTAATATCTAACCAATTCCACAACAAAAAAGAATACACACAATCTAGTAAAGGAATGGGATGAGAATAAATAAGTATAAAATATATGGATAGGCAGTGACAGAGCGGCTAAGATGCAATAGATAGTAAAGAATAAATTGTGAAGGATACAGTATACATTATATACATATGAGATGAGTAATGTGAGATATGTAAACATTCTTAAAGTGGCATTATTAAAGTGACTAGTGTTCCATTTATTAAAGTGGCCAATGATATCAAGTCTGTAGGTAGGCAGCCACCTCTGTGCTAGTGATGGCTGTTTAACAGTCTGATGGCCTTGATATAGAAGCTTTTTCAGTCTCTCTGTCCCAGCTTTGATGCACCTGTACTGACCTCGCCTTCTGGATGGAAGTGGGGTGAACAGGTAGTGGCTCGGGTGGTTGTTGTCCATGATGATATTTTTTTGCCTTCCTGTGACATCGTGTGTTGTAGGTGTCCTGGAGGGCAGGTAGTTTGCCCCCGGTGATGCATTGTGGAGACCACATCACCCTCTGGAGAGCCCTGCGTTTGTGGGCAGTGCAGTTGCCGTACCAGGCGGTGATACAGCCCGACATTATGCTCTCAATTGTGCACCTGTAAAAGTTAGTGAGGTTTTTCGGTGACAAGCCCAATTTTTTCAGCCTCCTGAGGTTGAAGAGGTGCTGTTGCGCCTTCTTCACCACACTGTCTGTGTGCGTGGACCATTTCAGTTTGTCGGTGATATGTACCCTGAGTAACTTAAAACTTTTCACCTACTCCACTGCTGTCCCATTGATGTGGATAGGGGGGTGCTCCCTTTGCTGTTTCCTGAAGTCCACGATCATCTCTTTTGTTTTGCTGACATTGAGTGAGAGGTTATTTTCCTGACACTACTCTCCTACATCTCCTCCCTCTCGTCGTTGTTGGTAATCAAGTCTACCACTGTAGTGTCGTCTGCAAACTTGATGATTGAGTTGGAGGCGTGCATGGCCACACAATCGTGGGTGAACAGCGAGTACAGGAGAGGGCTGAGAACGCACCCTTGTGGGGCCCCAGGGTTGAGGATCAGCAGAGTGGAGATGTTGTTTCCTACCTTCACCACCTGGGGGCGGCCCGTCAGGAAGTCCAAGACCCAGTTGCAAAGGACGGGGACGAGACACAGGGTTTCAAGCTGAATGATGAGTTTGAAGGGTACTATGGTGTTGAATGCTGAGCTGTAGTCAATGAGCAGCATTCTTACATAGGTATTCCTCTTGTCCAGATGGGAGAGGGCAGTGTGCAGTGTGATGGCGATTGCATCATCTGTGGACCTATTGGGGTGGTAAGCAAATTGGAGTGGGTCTAGGGGGGTCAGCCACGGAGAAGGGGAGCCCACAGTCTTTGGTAGCGAGCTGTGTCGGTGGCACTGTATTGTCCTCAAAGTGCGCAAAGAAGTTGTTTCATTTTTCTGTGACCAAGACGCCGATGTCCGCGACAGAGCTGGTTTTCTTTTTGTAATCCGTGATTGTCTGTAGACCCTGCCACATACATCTCATGTTTGAGCCGTTGAATTGCGACTCCACTTTGTCTCTATACTGACGCTTGCTTGTTTGATTGCCTTACGGAAGGAATAACTACACTGTTTGTATTCGGTCATGTTTCCAGTCGCCTTTACATGATTAAATACGGTGGTACATGCTTTCAGTTTTGCACGAATGCTGCCCTCATTCCACGGTTTCTGGTTAGGGAAGGTTTTAATAGTCACAGTGGGTACAACATCTCCTATACACTACCTTGTAAACTTGCTCACAGCGTATACGTAAATGTTATTGTCTGAGGCTACCCGGAACATATCCCAGTCCACGTGATCAAAGCAATCTTGAAGCGTGGAATCCGATTGGTCAGACCAGCATTGGATAGACCTAAGCACGGGCACTTCCTGTTTTAGTTTCTGCCTATAGGAGAAGAGCAACAAGATGGAGTCATGGTCAGACTTGACAAAAGGAGGGCGGGGGAGGGCCTTGTATGTATTGCAGAAGTTAGAGTAGCAATGGTCAATTGTGTTACTGGCTCGTGTACTGCAATCGATATGCTGATAGAATTTAGGTAGCCTTGTTCTCATTTTAGCTTTGTTAAAATCCCCAGCTACAATAAATGCAGCCTCAGGATGTATGGTTTCCAGTTTGCATAAAGTTCAGTGAAGTTCCTTGATGGCCGACTTTGGTATCAGTTTGCGGGGGGATATACACAAAGGTTCTCTTGGGAGATAATACGTCAGCATTTGATTGTGAGGAATTCTAGGTCAGGTCAACAAAAGGAATCGAGTTATTGGATGTTGTTACAATTACACCATGAGTCGTTAATCATGAAACATACACCCTTCTTCTTACCAGAGAGATGTTTGTTCCTGTCGGCGCGATGCACTGAAAATCCCATTGGCTTTACAGACTCCGACTGCATGTCCCCAGCTAGCTATGTCTCCGTGAAACAGAGTTTGTTACAATCCCAGATATCTCTTTGGAAAGCAACTCTTCCCTAATTTTGTCTACTTTGTTAACTAGGGACTGGACATTGGCGAGTAATATACTCGGAAGCGGTGGGTGGTGTGCGCGCATTCCGAATCCTCACTAGAAGACCGCTCCAACACCCTCGCCTCCGACCGCGTTGTTTTGGGTCGGCCTCTGGAATCAGTTCAAATTCACAGGGAGGTACAGACAAAGGATCCACTTTGGGAAAGTCGTATTCCTGGTCATAGTGCTGGTTGTGCTGGTTAGTTGACATCTCTCTTATATCCAATAGTTCTTCCCGGCTGTATGTAATAACACTTAATTAAGGTTTTCTGGGCTAACAATGTAAGAAATCCTTTTTAAAAACAAAATACTGCACAGTTTCCTAAGGACTTGAAGCGAAGCTGCCATCTCTATCGGCACCATTTTGTCAAAGCCTATTTCACTTCCTCAAAATCCCCAGAATGATTCTAAGACAACTCAAGAAATCTGTAATGAATTTGGATGTTTTTGCCAAGGTTGTTTTAATTATGCAATTTTACATCTAACTAAGGTGATGGTGCAGTACCAATTTTTTTTTTAAACATTACAATACATTCACAACAGATTTCACAACATATTAAGTGTGTGCCCTCAGGCCACTACTCTACTACCTCATATCTACAACACAAAATCCATGTTATTGTGTGTTTGTATGCATGTGTCTGTGCCTATGTTTGTGTTGCTTCAGAGTCTCCACTGTTCCATAAGGTGTATTTGTATCTGTTGTATTTGTATCTGCTGTCTGTATCTGTATACAGTTGTATACTGTATCTGTATACAACTGTATACAGTTCCATGTAGTCATGGCTCTATGTAGTACTGTATGCCTCGCATAGTCTGTTCTGGACTTGGGGACCGTGAAGAGACTTCTGGTGGCATGTCTTGTGGGGTTTGCATGGGTGTCGGAGCTGTGTGCCAGTAGTTCAAACAGACAGCTCGGTGCGTTCAACATACAAACCTCTCACAAATACAAGTAGTGATGAAGTCAATTTCTCCTCCACTTTGAGCCAGGAGAGATTCACCTGCATGTTATTAATGTCCGCTCCCTGTGTGCATCCACGGGCCAGTTGTGCTGCCCTGTTCTGAGCCAATTGCAATTTTCCTAAGTCCCTCTTTGTGACATCTGACCACACGACTGAACAGTAGTCCAGGTGTGACACAACTAAGGCCCGTAGGACCTGCCTTGTTAATAGTGCTGTTAAGAATGCATAGCAACACTTTATTAAGGACAGACTTCTCCCCATCCTAGCTACTGTTGTACCAACATGTTTTGACCATGACAGTTTACAATCCAGGGTTACTCCAAGCAGTTTAGTCTCAATTTCCACATGATTCATTATAAGATTAAGTTGAGGTTTGGGGTTTAGTGAATGATTTGTCCCAAATACAATGCTTTAAGTTTGATAAATATTTAGGACTAACTTATTCCTTGCCACCCATTCTGAAACTAACTGCAGCTCTTCGTTAAGTGTTGCAGTAATTCCCGTCGCTGTGGTAGTGTCGGGTCCTTTACTCAAAGCCAGGGGCAGGCCATTAGTAAAGATGTAAAAGAAAGTCGCGGGTCTGTCTCACGATCTATGCAATCACTGCAGCTGTTCACCCCATGTTAGTGGGCAAATGTACCTTGTCAAATCAAAACCCAACCTTCATTTACCCGTTGTGATGTACGGATGTTCCAAACTCTGTTTTAGACGAGACGGAATTCATGACCAAAATTATACTATTTACACATTGTAGTAAATTCTGAAACGAGAATAACTGTTTCTGACTCATTCTGTGTCAGTGCCGTTTTCAAATGGATTTGTTGCTTTTTAAAGGCAGTCGCTTTTTAAGATGCTTTTGGGAAACCAGGCCCTGGGCAACTTTATTGACCTCTGTTGATCTGTTGTTGTCGTGCCATGCAGAGATGAGAGGGGGAGGAGGCAGTCATGCAGTTCATTGAAAAGGCTGGGAAGAGATGGGTATTGTTAATAGAAAACAGGTTTAATCAACGGCAAAATTGTGTGTGGAAAATGATCTTGTTTTTCGCTCTATCAGCATTAGCAATGATTTCTTTCTTTCTAGGCTATCCAAAACACAGCAAGAAGATAAACATAAGAGTTGCCTAGCCAAGGCTTTACTCACTGCAGACATTGGAAAACGTATGGAATATTTGGCATTTTCGTGGGGAAGATATTTCTGTACATGCACTTATAGCCCTACATACATTTTTCATGTGAGCTATTTGATTTATGATAGAGACACTGGAAATAAACTGGGATGTTGATTAACTGCACAATCAGAGTCAGGATTGAACTATGAATGGAACATGTGGGAAAAAATACACATATTTTATTTTATTTTAAACTCACTAGTTGTTGTAGCCTAGCCTTGTGTCTGCATGCATCGCTACTTTCTATTCCACCCAACCTCGACCTCGCCATGTTCGGCAGGAGGCAGAAAGAAACTCCATCTATTCCATGCTGCAGGTGTTGCTGCCTGGAGTTGTTAATATAGTCTACAGTATCCTGGCATCTATCTGCTCTGCTTGTTTCTTCCATTTCCTCTTTCAATGTGCGTTTTTCTGCTTACCTTTTACATTTTCGCTCAGTGCCCTTCCGACTGAGGTGTTGGATTCTGCAGTCTGCTTGCAGAGAGAGAGCATTTTAAAGAAACACCCCCACCACCTTCTCCCGGTACTTTTTTTCTACTCCTCATTGGCGTTTATATCGGGGAAGTTGGATTATATTCGTGAAACAAAGTCGTTTTCGTATATTTGTATGAGTGTGGTCCAATTATAATTAGGTTGGTTTATAGGTTAGTCCAGTAGTTGTAGGAATGAATGGATGATCAACGTTTGGAGGAGGGCGACAATATCCATTAACTCTTCTTGGTGGGTGCAAAGAGAGAGAGAGAGAGAGAGAGAGAGAGAGAGAGAGAGAGAGAGAGAGAGAGAGAGAGAGAGAGAGAGAGAGAAAGAGAGAGAGAGAGAGAGAGAGAGAGAGAGAGAGAGAGAGAGAGAGAGAGAGAGAGAGAGAGAGAGAGAGAGAGAGAGAGCGCGAGAGAGACCAGCCAGTCGCTAGAGAAGAATGGAGAATGCTCCACGAACACTATCCATCGCTTGAGGGAATCGATGAAGAAAGGATGAGATAAACACAATTCTTCTTCACGTTACGACTTTTGCTGTCGAACTTGATAGCCGGGGTTTTACGCATCTCAGTGAAAACAATTCGGAGAATGCGTTTAGGATGATGGATACCCACGCGTCATTAGGATTTTTGTTTCCAGATAAAGGGATCGAAGAAAAATAACCAAAGCTGCTTTTTCTCCCTATATCTGTTTCATCGTTAGATTGTAAAGGTGGAGCGATCAGAGAAGGCCGATGACGGACCTATTCATCTGGTCAGTGCATCAGAACCACCAAAAGGTTCTGGAAACGTTTGGATGGAAATCGGGCGAATGTTTAGACTTGCTTTTGGTTTTATATGAAACTGGTGACTAGTAGTTGCGATTTTTCTCTCTCTGTAATTTTCATCTTCTCATTCAAGAAATTAAAGTCTAACTGAGGTGAAGATATTTTTCGGCTTATCAATTTTATTTTTATTTTTGGTATTTCGGTACGCTGTCCATTTCGCAATTCCCTTAAATCTCAATCGTTTCCTCTTGAAGTATTCCTTAATCTAAATGGAATTAGTTGAGCGTGAAGCCCCTTGTGAAAGGTACAGACATGGTACATGGGCACAGCCTCCTTCACGGTAAGTCACCACTTATATTGAACAGACTTTACTGTCTTGCGCCTATACCACAAAACCTTCATTGAGTTGTAGCACAATATTCTTGAGTTTATGAATTGACGTACCATTGTGGTTGCCTGTAGTTTTCAGTCCAGTTGTGTAACGAATTTGTTATCCATGCACTCATACCCCTTCACAATTTCTATAGTATAGCCTACCTTTTCAAACCGCATGTGTAGGCTACTTTTACATAGCATTGCATGCGGATGTATACATTATGGTATTTAGCCTGAAGATTGCATGTATAACCTACACTTTTTCCATCTGTATGATGAATTGTGCGTAGAAGCCCAGTTATGTGTTGCCTGAGGTCTGCTGTATCAAACAGTGTAATAGGTAGATTATGCGTGGCTCTTGATTGCGCATCCAATTCTATAAAAACAAGTTCAGAAACTTTAGGGATTTAATTAAATGGTTTAAAATTAATATAATTTGAGGTTGGATTTATTTAATGGTAAACTCGATTTTTTTTAAAGGCCCATATCCTTGTATTTTGATATCTTCAGAGTAGGCCTATTTTACGCTAGGCCGGATATACTACCAACATGTATTTGTTTCTTGTTGCAGTTGTTGCAAGTCTACTCATACTTGGGTTGTCTGGGGCAACGAAGAAGGAAGCAGGTATAATGCACTCTATAACTGCATACGGTCAAGTCCAGAATTATTGTCACCCCCGATAAAGATGAGCAAAAAGACAGTATAAAATAAATAATACAAATACTGAGCTATATTGTATTCTCAGCTAAATCAGATATCATATTATACTAACACAATTGCTCAGAGAAAGAGATTTTTTATTTATCAAGTCATATTTTTCCTCTCAAAAAGATAGGTGTCAAAATTATTGGCACCCGTTTTCAACACCTCACCTTCCGAGGATAACTGCACTGAGCCCTTTTCTAAAATGTTTTATGAGATTAGATCCTTCCCAATGTGTTCTCTAATCTCATAAAACATTTTAGAAAAGGCTCAGTGCGGTTATCCTAGCAAGGTGAGGTATTGAAAGGTGTTGAAAATAGGGCTGCCAATAATTTTGACTGCTATCTTTTTGTGAGAAAAAAATATGAATTGTTAAACAAATCTTTCTCTGAGCAATTGCATTAGTATAAAATTATATATTTTCTGATTTCTTGGAGCATACAATAAATCTCAGTGTTTGTATGATTTATTTTATACTGTCTTTTTGTTCATCTTTATCAAAGGTGCCAATCATTTTGAAACTAACTAACTAACTAACTAACTAACTAACTAACTAACTAACTAACTAACTAACTAACTAACTAACTAACTAACTAACTAACTAACTAACTGTCTGTCTGTCTGTCTGTCTGTCTGTCTGTCTGTCTGTCTGTCTGTCTGTCTGTCTGTCTGTCTGTCTGTCTGTCTGTCTGTCTGTCTGTCTGTCTGTCTGTCTGTCTGTCTGTCTGTCTGTCTGTCTGTCTGTCTGTCTGTCTGTCTGTCTGTCTGTCTGTCTGTCTGTCTGTCTGTCTGTCTGTCTGTCTGTCTGTCTGTCTGTCTGTCTGTCTGTCTGTCTGTCTGTCTGTCTGTCTGTCTGTCTGTCTGTCTGTCTGTCTGTCTGTCTGTCTGTCTGTCTGTCTGTCTGTCTGTCTGTCTGTCTGTCTGTCTGTCTGTCTGTCTGTCTGTCTGATCCACTTCACTCTGCTACTGTTTTTTTTCAGTGAAAAACAATTCAGGAGTGAAGCCTGCAGGACAATGTGGCACCTGGGTGAAAGAAGGAGACGGGGGATTGTTCACTTCTCCCAACTACCCCAGCAAATACCCCCCAGAAGTGGAGTGTGTTTACATTATTGAAGGTGAATAGCTTTCACAGTAACTAACATCATTATAAAGCCATCTAAGTTTTCTGTTCAGATCATGGGTTGACATTCTTCAAGCAAATAAGGAATGTTTCAATAGACCACCACAAATAAGGAATACAGACTCTTAAATAGTGTTTCAGGAACCTTGATCTTACAGCATGTAACATATAGGGGTAGCCTTGTGGTTAGAGCGTTGGACTAGTAACCGGAAGGTTGCAAGTTCGAATCCCTGAGCTGACAAGGTACAAATCTGTTGTTCTGCCCCTGAACAGGCTGTTCCTATGCCATCATTGAACATACAAATTTGTTCTTAACTTACTTGCCTAGTAAAAAAATAATAGTAGTGTCATCACATCTTTATAATCTTAGATCCAGGTGAGAAATTAAAACCATCTGTCTGTTTCACTCCTTGCTGTCTACTTGAGTTCAGGCTTCCGTGAATATAGATGAGCTCAAGTTGCTCTGTGAGTGGATGTATCTCTTCATGTTTCAGAGTGAAATCTGGACCAGATATTGAGATATGTGTTCACAGTAATTACTGATGGGATTGGCCAGTTTAGTTGCTGTGCTGCTGATGTTTGTCTGATGATGGTAATGAAATCAGACAACAAGTTGCAATCTCAGTCATTTTAATTTACGTTCTGGGAGGTTGATATTTGATTAATCAGTGGAGGAGATTAGGTTAAGGCCCTAATGATATGAACTAAATGAATACATGAAAGATCATCTCTACAGAGAGACTCTATTACTGGACTGGAGGAACCATACTAGCTGCAACAGTATCATCTGGGTTATGGTTTGAACTGGATTTATAGATGAAATATGTATGATGGGCCAGACTTTTAGCCCGATCCACCATCCAGACCTGACCGAGTGTAAGCTTGTGAGATCATTGTCGATCGAGGCCACTGGACATTACCAATAGCCTACTGATAATGAAGATATAAATATAAGGTTCCCTATCAGTCGGTCACACAGTATAACATACTATGGGGAGTCAACAACCAATCATATTCACCTGAAGAAAACTGAAATCACGCCCAACTGGCCAAAAGTTGCCTAGCCTACCCTCAGAAGCCCCACCTTCCTGGCTATAACACCGGGACTTGCATCCATTTCCTAAATTCTTCGCTCTTCGGCTCGCCTGAAGGAAGAACGTGTTATGCAATTTACAAACTATGAGATTTGACTCCACCTGAGGTATCTGTTAGTGGGGAGAGAGTACTCGTCCCCCTAGATGTTGTGAGTTTTGGGTCTTGTTACCGGTTTTTGAGTTTGCTAAAAGCTAACCACTTATGCTCTACTTGTGTAGTTAATGCTTCCTTGCTTGGGTAGGATTTGTGTTTGCTTAAAACACAGTACTTTCTGCCCTGCTTGTATAGCCAGTGCTTCCTTGCATGAGTAAGATGGCCAGTGGTAAGAGTGAGTAAAAAAAAATGCTAACCATCCAAGTTTGAACCTCTGACCGTGCCCTAGGGAAAATTAAAGATACTCACGGGTGCTGTCCTGTTTGCCTTGGGTGGAAACACACTCAGGAGGCTTTGAGCCAGACCAGTTTGTGTGACCTGTGTCTCTGGGTGTTGTTAAAGGGTCTTCCGGTGAAGCGACCTCGGGAATGGGGTTGTCTGAGAGCAGCAGCGGTGGTCGGAGTTGATAGGGGTGTCATCCCATAGTGAGGCTCATTCCGGTTTCTCTGGCAGCGTTCAGATTCCGGATTCCTGGGATGATACACTATCCCTAGATTGCTCTGGAAGGTTTTCAGACTGTGAATGGGACGACATCAGTCTGGAGCAGCCTAAAGCCCTGGCTTTGGACTCAGCGGGGGAGAGTGAACCATTGGTGGTTAATGCGCCTTTGATGGAGCTGTGTCGTAGGGCTGCAGATCAACTGGGGGTGGATTGGCCGTCTTCTACCCCACATCGGTGTTCCTCCAGGTTTGGGGGAAGGTATTTACCTTCTATCCCTGCAGTTGGGAAGCGTCGCTTACCCCTGTTTAAAGATTTTCCCAGTGAGCTAAAGGCGGCCTGTGATTCCCCTCATTCAGCCAGGAAAGCTAGGTTATGGCGAGTTCATGAATTTAGAGGGTATGGAGGTATAGAGGGTATGGAGGCTCGTTTACACACCGCTGATGCATGGAAAGCTGGTGAGTTACTTAGCTCCAGAGGTTAACAAGGGTGCTAATCCTAGCATTGTGCTTCCAAATAAACATTGCCGGTCCTGCTGGACAAAGCATACCAGCCTAAGGTTGTGGCATCCCGATCATTGAATGTGGTCACAATGCTGCAGATGTATCATATCGATTTGCTGCAGGAGCTGAATAAGACCGTGGAGGCAGGGAAACCAGTTTCAGAGCTTCTTGATGAAATCCGTGCTAAAGCTGATTTTGTCCTGCTGTACTATTGTGGCTGTGGGGAAAAGTATAGTGGGCGACAGTTGTGGTTCAGCGCCACCTCTGGTTGACGTTGTCCCGGGTTGCTGAGAGGGACATGCGGATATATTTGGATGAGACAGTTTTGCCAACAAGGTCGTTTGGCTTGGCTATGGAGTCTTGACAGGCCCATTTAAAGAGGAAACAAAAGCAGGACGCAGCTCTACAGGTCCTTTTCCAACTAAAATCATTCGCACGAGCGGTTCGGCAGTTCCTGAGGCGTGAAAGAAAACGTCCAGGCCCTTTCTGGGCATGCTGAGTTGAAGGAGAGTGGGGTGAAACCAGATTCTTCTGTGCCGTGGAAGAAGCAGACCTGGTGTCCCTAGCTGGAGGCCAGGGCAGGGGGCGTGTTATCAGGGCCCTCCATCTCAAGCATCTACTGTGGCAGTAATGCTCCCAAGTGGCTCGGTCAATGGGGGCAAGTTACTGGTTGCCTAAGTCCCCGAACCTGGTGGGAGCCGGGTATCAGAACAGTGGTATCACAATAATACATTGTTTCTACCCAAGGTTCCTCATGTTCAGGGGTATCATAATATAATAATAATAATAATAATAATATATGCCATTTAGCAGACGCTTTTATCCAAAGCGACTTACAGTCATGTGTGCATACATTCTACGTATGGGTAGTCCCGGGATCGAACCCACCACCCTGGCGTTACAAGCGCCATGCTCTACCAACTGAGCTACAGAGGGTTCAAATAGAGTAGAGTATCAAGTAGAGCTTGACCGATTAATCGGAAGGGCCGATTTAATTAGGGCCGATTTCATGTTTTCATACCAATCGGTAATCTGCATTTTTGGATACGATTACATTGCATTGCACTCCACGAGGAGACTGCGTGGCAGGCTGACTACCTGTTATGCGAGTGCAGCAAGGAACCAAGGTAAGGTGCTAGCTAGCATTAAACATATCTTATAAAAAACAATCAATCTTCACATAATCACTAATTAACTACACATGGTTGATGATATTACTAGTTCATCTAGCTTGTCCTGCGTTGCATATAATCGATGCGGTGCCTGTTAATTTATCATTGAATCACAGCCTACTTCGCCAAACGGGTGATTTAACAAGCGCATTCGCGAAAAAAGCACTGTCGTTGCACCAATGTATACCTAACCATAAACGTCAAGCCTTTCTAAAATCAATATACAAGTATATATTTTTAAACCTGCATATTTAGTTAATATTGCCAGCTAACATGAATTTCTTTTAACTAGGGAAATTGTGTCACCTCTCTTGCGTTCTGTGCAAGCAGTCAGGGTATATGCAGCAGTTTGGGCCACCTGGCTCATTGCGAACTGTGTGAAGACCATTTCTTCCTGACAAAGACCGTAATTAATTTGCCAGAATTGTACATAATCATGACATAACATTGAAGGTTGTGCAATGTAACAGCAATATTTAGACTTAGGGATGCCACCCGTTAGATAAAATACGGAACGGTTCCGTATTTCACTGAAAGAATAAACGTTTTGTTTTCAAAATGATAGTTTCTGGATTTTACCATATTAATGACCTAAGGCTCGTATTTCTGTGTGTTATTATATTTATAATTAAGTCTATGATTTGATAGAGCAGTCTGACTGAGCGGTGATAGGCAGCAGCAGGCTTGTAAGCATTCATTCAAACGGCACTTTCCTGCATTTGCCAGCAGCTCTTCTCTGTGCTTCAAGCATTGCGCAGTTAATAACTTCAAGCCTATCGACTCCCGAGATTAGGCTGGCAATACTAAAGTACCTATTAGAAAATCCAATAGTCAAAGGTATATGAAATACAAATGGTATAGAGAGAAATAGTCCCATTATAACTACAACCTAAAACTTCTTACCTGGGAATATCGAAGACTCATGTTAAAAGGAACCACCAGCTTTCATATGTTCTGAGCAAGGAACTGGAACGTTAGCTTTTTTACATGGGACATATTGCACTTTTATTTTCTTCGCCAACACTTTGTTTTTGCATAATTTAAACCAAATTGAACATGTTTCATTATTTATTTGAGACTAAATAGATTTGATTGATGTATTATATTAAGTTAAAATAAGTGTTAATTCAGTATTGTTGTAATTGTCATTATTACAAATATATATATAAAAATCGACCGATTAATCGGTATCGGCTTTTTTGTGGTCTTCCAATAATCGGTATCTTCATTGAAAAATCATAATCGGTCGACCTCTAGTATCAAAGGTGCAGTGTCATCCAGGTGTGGACATAATAAAAACAGTTCCTTCCCCACATTCTGATGAACAGTTTTCAAGAGTGGCGGATATGAAAACAAGCTTGACAAAAATGATTTTATCCCAGTCCTCAGGGTGACCCTCTGCCCCTTCAGGAGATAATGAATGGAAGACTGGCAGCATTCTCCACGGGCATGAGCAGTTTCACCATGCGTGATGAGGACAGAGACAAGTGTGAATAGTCTGCAGGTCGCTGTGCCTCCTGCTTTCGTGGTGTCATCACGTCAACAGTTTCCAAAGTCCGAGCACCTGTCTTGAGAGAAGAGATTTTGTCTCTCCTTCAAAAGCAGTCTATACGGGTGGTCCCCATGTCAGAAGTACATAGCGTTTGGTACAGCCGGTACTTCTTTGTTCCCAAGAGCGATGGAAAATTGCATCCCATCCTGGAGTTGCATGTTTTAAATAAGCATCTCAAGGTTTGCAAGTTCAAAATGCTCACACTTTGCCGGGTCTCATTCTGTACTCGGTTCTGAGTCATGCGTTTTTTTCCCAGCAGAGGAGTGTCACATTCTGTCTCTGTCTGGCACGGTTTCAGCTTGGGGATTCGGTGCTTTTCGCTTGTGCCTGCGGTTATTGGGTCTGATGGCCACTATGATAGCTGTGGTGTCTCTTCTGTTGATGTGTCTGTTTCAGCGCTGGGTGATTGCTACACGTCTGAATGTATCCTGCCACTGCCATCGGTTGCTCAAGGTATCTCGTCATGCTTAAGGGCGATGACTTCTTGGAGCGACACGCAACTGCTGTTGCAGGGGGTTCTCATGGGCCAGGTAGTGTCCCGCAGGGTGATCACAACAGATGCGTTCTCTCTCTCTCCTAAACCTGTGGGTGCGGATCTACTTTCCAGGGGGGTGTCCTATCCCTACAGAGTGGAGACAGCACCTCTCGGGGGTTGCCAAAGATATGGGACCGGTTCAGAAGGGCTGACACGCATTTTCGTCTGTTGGGGAGTGTCCATCAGGAGAGTCTGTTGTAGATTCTGGTGGCTCCCCGTTAGCCCAGACAACCCTGGTTCCCGGAGATCATCTACCTGTTGGGCAGGGACCCATGGATGGTTCTGTGTCATTGGGATCTATTGTCGCAGGCGCATGGGAGAGTTTGGCACGCATGACCGCAGATAAAGTATCTGTTTGTTTGGCCTCTAAAAGGTTGAATTGACGGCTAGGAGTTTACCCTCAAACAGGATTACGACTATACAGTCTACATACTTTTAAGTGGCACACGGTTAGTGTTAGGTTAAAGGAGTTTCCTCTTTTCAGAGCTCTTTGGTGGACATTTTGATGCCTCTGCAAGAGCGTTTTGAGCAGGGCCTTTCTTTTTCCACATTGAAGGTTTATATGGCAGCCATCTCGACGTGTCATGTAGGGATTGATGGCTCTACATTGGGGTCTCATCCTTTGGTGTTGCGGATCCTGTAAACCATGCGTTGGCTCAGACCAGTGTCTAAGCCTATGGCCTGGGACCTGGCTTTGGTCCTGGATGCTCTGTCTGATCCTCTGTTTGAACCATTGGTGTACACCTGAAGGTCCTTTCCTACAAGACCGCCATACTCATGGCCTTGGCGTTGGTCAAGCACGTTGGAGATCTCCGTGTGCTATCAGTACACCCTCCATGTTCTGTTATGTCCTAATGCAGCTTTTGCTCCCAATATTATGCCTATGTCTTACAGGTCACTGGCTTTTGAGTTGTTCCCTTTCTCACCTCCTTTGTTTGCTTCCGGTGAACAACGTAGGTTGCATGGCTTGTGTCCGGTTCGCACTTTCCGCAGGTATATGGATAGGATGAAGGATATCCGTGTTTGTGACCAGCTTTTTGTCTATTTCGCTAATCCAGCTCATGGTAGGGCACTTTCGAAACAGGGTCTTTCTCATTGGATTGTGGAGGCTGTCTCCGCGGCATATGACAGCAAAGGACAAGAGTTGCCTACCGGTGTGTGTGCTCACTTCACTAGTGGTGTGATGGCTTCTTGGGTATTATTCAGTGGCATGACAATTGGTGATATCTGTGCTCCAACCAGTTGGCGTTCCCAACATACAGTGGGGCAAAAAAGTAAATGAATGAATTTATTGAATTTATTTGCAAATTATGGTGGAAAATAAGTATTTGGTCACCTGTTTGTAGGTGACCAAATACTTATTTTCCACCATAATTTGCAAATAAATTCAATAAAAATCCTACAATGTGATTTTCTGGATTATTTTTCTAATTTTGCAAGATTTCTGGCTCTCACAGACCTGTAACTTCTTCTTTAAGAGGCTCCTCTGTTCTCCACTCGTTACCTGTATTAATGGCACCTGTTTGAACTTGTTATCAGTATAAAAGACACCTGTCCACAACCTCAAACAGTCACACTCCAAACTCCACAATGGCCAAGACTAAAGAGCTGTCAAAGGACACCAGAAACAAAATTGTAGACCTGCACCAGGCTGGGAAGACTGAATCTGCAATAGGTAAGCAGCTTGGTTTGCAGAAATCAACTGTGGAAGCAATTATTAGGAAATGGAAGACATACAAGGCCACTGATAATCTCCCTCGATCTGGGGCTCCACGCAAGATCTCACCCCATGGGGTCAAAATGATCACAAGAACGGTGAGCAAAATCCCAGAACCACACTGGGGGACCGAGTGAATGACCTGCAGAGAGCTGGGACCAAAGTAATAAAGCCTACCATCAGTAACACACTACGCCACCAGGGACTCAAATCCTGCAGTGCCAGACGTGTCCCCCTGCTTAAGCCAGTACATGTCCAGGCCCGTCTGAAGTTTGCTAGAGAGCATTTGGATGATCCAGAAGAAGATTGGGAGAATGTCATATGGTCAGATGAAATATGGTAAAAACTCAACTCGTCGTGTTTGGAGGACAAAGAATGCTGAGTTGTATCCAAAGAACACCATACCTACTGTGAAGCATGGGGGTGGAAACATCATGCTTTGGGGCTGTTTTTCTGCAAAGGGACCAGGACGACTGATCCGTGTAAAGGAAAGAATGAATGGGGCCATGTATTGTGAGATTTTGAGTCAAAACCTCCTTCCATCAGCAAGGGCATGAAGTAAGAAGCATTTCAAGGTCCTGGAGTGGCCTAGCCAGTCTCCAGATCTCAACCCCATAGAAAATTTGGAGGGAGTTGAAAGTCCGTGTTGCCCAGCAACAGCCCCAAAACATCACTGCTCTAGAGGAGATATGCATGGATGAATGGGCCAAAATACCAGCAACAGTGTGTGAAAACCTTGTGAAGACTTACAGAAAACGTTTGACCTCTGTCATTGCCAACAAAGGGTATATAACAAAGTATTGAGATAAACTTTTGTTATTGACCAAATACTTATTTTTCACCATAATTTGCTAATAAATTCATTAAAAATCCTACAGTGTGATTTTTTTCTAATTTTGTCTGTCATAGTTGAAGTGTAGCTATGATGAAAATTACAGGCCTCTCTCATCTTTTTAAGTGGGAGAACTTGCACAATTGGTGGCTGACTAAATACTTTTTTGCCCCACTGTACCTTTGTGAGGTTTTATCGTTTGGATGTAACTGCTCCCTGTGTGGTTACCACAGTTCCCTGTGGGTTTGAGTCTTGGGCTGCCGTGGCAGTGCGCAAGTACACAGTTACCAGGTTAATGTAGGTTTCCTGGTTCATCGACTCTGGTTGGTGCTTTGCAGAGTGCGTGTGCGTTTTAACAAGTCACCACAGGTGTTCTGTTGTGGTTCAAAACAACAGAACAGTTCTGACGTTTCAAGCTCACAAGGTAAGTCTTTTTCTTGGAACCGTGGGGTCAATGGACTTGGGCTGCTGTGGCAGCGTGTCAGTGCGCATAGCTAAGTTGCAGCAGCTTCTGGTTCCCTATATAGGGCTCTGACAGTTGAGGTCTCTTGAGGCTCTGACAGTTCAGACTTCGCTGCTAAGTATTAAGGGAAAAGGTGGCTTCTGTAAACCCTTTTTGGAGCCGGTGGAACCTGTGTGTGCTTGGGTTAGTGTGGGCATCCTGGTTTGGTACTCTCTGAGCCATCTTGGAGCGTGATGTATGTTACCCAGTTATATACCCAGTTATACCCAGATGTATGTTCTACCCAGTGTGAAAGGTAATGAAAGGGAACGTACAGTTATAAATATAACTACTGTTCCCTGAAAGAGGGAACGAGATATAACATATTTTGGCCCTGCGCCGTCAAGGAGTTTGGGCTTGTTGAAGATTGGTACTGAATTGAGGAAATTCATGTGAGTCCTGGTGTTATAGCCAGGAAGGCGGGACTTCCGAGGTCGGGCTCAGCATCCATTGGCCCTTTGGGTGTGATTTCAGTTTTCTTCAGGTGAGTATAATTGGTCGTTGACTCCCCATAGTATGTTATGCCTCGTTCCCTCCTCCAGGGATCAGTTATATTCATTACTGTATGATTTATTTGCTTGGAAAACTTGGAAAGTCCTTCACTAATAAATTAATAAAACACAGGGATTCTAAGATTCAGATTTTCTTAGTAGTTCAGTCATCTAAGCCACATAGTAGTTCATTAATTTAAGACAACTTACAGTGAGTATTTATTTCAATTGCATTGCAAAATGACTCAAAATGAGTAAACCCCCAATGGGCATTTACCATAAGAAAGCTTCATCTTAATTGCACGCTGTTTAATTGCACTTAATTTGTTCTCCATGTTTTGCCTTATATGCCTTATAGATGTACTGTGTTGTGTAATATGCTACACAGTTTGAGCATTATATTTATCTGTGCTATCTACTCTCTTTGTCTCCTCCAGCTCCTCCGAGGCTGTGTATCGATCTTTTCTTTGATGAGAGGTATTCTATAGAGCCTTCATGGGAATGTAAATTTGACAACATCGAGGTGCGAGACGGCCCCTTTGGCTTCTCCCCAATAATCGGGCGCTACTGTGGCCAGACCATCCCTCCCTTCATCAGGAGCAGTGGACGGTACCTCTGGATAAAATTTGTTTCTGATGCCGAACTGGAGGCAATTGGATTTTCAGCCAACTACAACTTCACTGCAGGTAACAACCGATACAAAGTATCCACACTTCCTTCAGCTAGGCAATCGCAACATGCCCAATCGCAACATGCCCAATCGCAACAGCAGGATGGTGTTGACACTGCAAAGAGGCTAGTTCAGTATCCACAAAGCGTCTCAGGGTAGGAGTGATTTTAGTTCATAATAAATAAGATTATATGGACACATCCTAGATAAGCACTCCTACTCTGAGAAGCTTTGTGGATATGGGCCCAACGCAAACATTGGCTCTCAGAAACCTCATCAACAGTCTGTTCACACCTTCTCTGCTAAGCAACACCATATATTTCCGTAGCACGGTTAAAAAGGAAAATGTTATTGCAACTTCTTTACTATAAGTAATTGAGACCAAGAGCTCACAAGACGTTTCAAGTGTTTAATACCAAGGATACAGTCAGCTGAGTGCATACATTTAGAAAGCTCACAACACATTTTATACTCTTCCCTTATAGGCGTCACCTCCCCAGCTATACATTTTATGACCCCAATGAGTTTCCCTCTTTTCCCCTGTGGAATGTCCATGGTTCTCTCTTTGTATCGCCAGATAGTCAGAATCATACCCCGTCCATCTTCTGTTCTGGGCCTGACCCTGCTCTCTGATTCAAGGCAATTTCCTCTTATCTGATTAGGTCAACTTTTCTAAATTAGTATACACACAGTTTCATGGCCTAAACTCCATTTATACTCACAGTAACCATTCACTAAACAGGATACAAACAAACTACAGTTTAACTTGAAACATGTTACATTTTGATAGAATCCATCACCCCCCCCCCTATTAAAGCATAAATCCTTCTTATTGTTTAATACCATTAAACAATCATTCAACTGCCTGCTGTAGACTTTCTTCTTCTTTGGTTTTCTCCCGATCTGAGAGTGTGATAGAAACAGACTTGATAGATAGAGAAGGAAAAAAATACTAGAAAAAATGAATCAACATTAAGTTAAAGCAATCCTAATTTCTACTGATTATCTATCATAAGCATCTATGTAGATACATTTATAAACTAAATCTCCGACCACAGCTTAAGAAACCCGACCGACACAATCTCCTGCAACCCCTGAACACTATGCCCACTGATATGCTTTTATGCTAAGGTCCACAAAATGTAGGGCTCTAAATATCCCCCTAATGCTTTTTCTCAGTCTTCCATCAAGGGCTACAGGATCACAAGAGATGTTTTTCAGCCAAGTCCTCCTCACTGCGTTCACCTCCTAAAGCTACCCTAAAGACGTGAGCCGTAGCCTGAATCAATTTCACCTCCTCATGTGGCAAATCTGCACTATATGTGCATTTCAGCAAGAAAGCTTTTACTATATGGAATCCAAACAATTCCATCAGAGCTACCCCCGTAACTGCCAACACTGCCCATGCCGCATATTCCAACATCCACCTGATTTGACCAATTGTCCAATACCGTGCTGTTCCTATAGCACATCCCACGACCTTAAGTCTTTTTTTGTTATTACTCCCAATGTAACAGCCAGAAGTATTGGTACCGCTTTAACTCTGTCACTGTCAGTAACTTTCATCACCGGCTTTACCCGTTAGATCTATGATTGAGTTTATGAGATATTCTCTGCCTTTTCCCCAGTCCTCTCCCAATGTTTTCCTGACCAGCTTATCTATTGCCTCCTTATGTTGTGCTACAGCAGGGACTGGCGGGCAATAATGACCATTACTCAGATCTGGATCTCTCATCCCACGGCATACCCATCCCCACCCCATGTGAAAACCCTATGTGTGACATAGGTTTTAGGGCTTAAAGGTTGTTTTTCCGCAATCCTTCTACAAAGTCCTCTTACCGTGTGTTGGGAGGTATGTCAATGGATTATCTGCCCTTTGATATGGAGGAGAGAGCAGTGGGGTTGAGAGAGTGTCCAGTTCTTCATGTCTCTGGGTCACATGCTTCCTGATTGTCCCCTGCAACAGATGGGCTGCCACCACTACTGCAAGGTTTTTCTCCTGGAATACAGCTTCTTGTATACATGGATCTGTGACAACCCTCTCAATTGTTGTACCCTCACTTTCCTCAAGCCAATAAAGACTATCTGGTCATTATACTCTCTTCGCATAATATCGTCCAGGGTCTGATTGCCCCAACAAGCTATTTCTCCCCAGGTCCTCGGTCTCTCACTATCTAAAATCTTCCTCGACCATTTCATTCCTGTTGGTGTTGGGTAATACGGAGTGACAGGTATGTAAAACTTCTTGCTCCAATATAATTCCCTCTCTTTCGTTTCTGTAGCTTCGCCTGGCTTGACGTCCTGTGTCGTAGAACTATCGGAAGTTTTGTCCTCTACCCACACTAACTTGAAGGTTATTAACTACTATTCTTTCAACTGGAGTCTATCGCACACACTGCCATGTTGAGGGAGGGACAAGAATCTGGTTTCATTCCTCAAACTATCTGTTCCATTGCATTCTTTCCAAATTCCTGTTTGTTAAAGAACCATCCCCTTATCAGAACATCCTACATCTAGGACACTAGATCTATTTTCAAATGGAACCACCCATATCACCATGCCTTTATGATTAGTTACCCTTACGGCTTCCGCAACTTTTGATGTTACCCTCTCCAAACTCGAGTATCTTCGTATTGAGCTATCCACTCTATATAAAGTGTTATTTGATCTTCTACCCTTGGAGCGCCACAAACACTACCCCAACTAAAAATGTCCAGAGGCCCCACGTTACTGCCCTTTTTACATTGTGATCTACACTCCTTCTTTTCCATCATCACCTCCTCTATCAAAACCTGCTCTAGCCTCTCCATCCTGCTCTAGCCTCTCCATCCTGCTCTAGCCTCTCCATCCTGCTCTCGCCTCTCCATCCTGCTCTAGCATCTCCATCCTGCTCTAGCCTCTCCATTCTGCTCTAGCCTCTCCATCCTGCTCTCGCCTCTCCATCCTGCTCTAGCCTCTCCATCCTGCTCTAGCCTCTCCATCCTGCTCTAGCCTCTCCATCCTGCTCTAGCCTCTCCATCTTGCTCGGCCTCTCCCAAGTCAGTAGGTGTTGGTGCAGCTTTTGCCTGGGACACATGGATCCAGGCCTGCCTTCCCGACACCTTCACTGTTGTGTCAGTCACTAATAGGACAGTGTGGGGTCTGGTCCACCTGGGCTGAAAGGTACCCGGTTGATGGACCTTCAAGCACACCTTGTCTCCCGGCTCTAGTGAGTGTGCTTTCCAATCCCGAGGGAGTCTACGGTGGGCTTCTTTCACCTGGGAAGATACACACTGCAACGCATGGGTAATTTCCTGACAATAGAACAACATAGACTCTCCCAGTATGGCCAAATCACTCATTTGTGATGTGAATAACAGCACCCGGTACTCCCATCGGTCTCCCAGTTACCTCTTTATGTGGCATGAGTCCTGTGGTGACATTGGAATAGTATCCAACCTAACAAACTCTGAGTCATATGTTCCTTAATCACACTCTTCAGGAGATTTGATGATATTATTACAGCAAACTTCCCTTCCGTTGATGTGGCCTCCTGTATACAAGAATTTGTGGCTTTCCTTTTAAGCATTATACCTTCTTTGACAAACCCCTCATTGAAAGTTGACAATGACAAAACTAGCTCTGCTACTACCACCTTGATCTGGGTCTGTGTGACACTCAATTTACTTCATACTAGTCTCTATAATCTATATTGTGCAGTTAGCTGTCCTCTCCTACAAGCTATCTCCTGTAACAATATACATAGAGTGGTGCCTTTTCCAAGAGACTCTATTACCAACTTCCTGAATTTATGAGCCACCCCCAGCCACATTCTATTCCGCTCTCCCAATGTTAATGCCAAAGAGCGTAAACACACACTGTTGAAAACATTGTCCTATACCCCCTTATCATGCTGTCTACCTCACAACAGATACTGGATCAGGGAGTTATGTCGCTAACTTCTCGGGAGAAATCCCAACAATACAACATCCCCAATCTGGTGAAATTTGTGTGAAAACAAATAAAGTGTAACAGGTTTTCCTCCTCTTCTGAGGAGGAGTAAGAAGGATCGGACCAAAATGCAGCGTGGTACGTGTCCATGATAACTTTAATAACTCAGAACACGAGAAAATACCAAAAGAACAAAGTGAAGGAAAGGAATGAAAATCGAAACAGTCCCGTATGGTGCAAACACAGAAACGGAAAACAACTACCCACAAATCATAGTGGGAAAACAGGCTGCCTAAGTATGGTTCTCAATCAGAGACAACGATAAACAGCTGCCTCTGATTGGGAACCATACCAGGCCAAACACAGAAATAGAAAAACATAGAACAACACATAGAATGCCCACTCCAACTCACGCCCTGACCAAACTAAAATAGAGACGTAAAAAAGGAATTAAGGTCAGGACGTGACACACAGAAACACTAACCGACATAATCACACTGCCTGTTAAATCAAAGATGAACAACTCAGGCTATTATCAGCCAATTAGAATTACAACACTTGATAACTCTATAAGGAAGTAATTGTATCCAGTAAAGAAATAATTGTATCCAGTAGCGTAATGGTAAAATAGACTACACTTAAAAATCCTATTGTCCATTATTTCTAGTAAGATTGATCAGGCCTCAACACCATTAATTATTTCCTTTCCCTTTCTTTCCCTGTCCTTCAAAATCCATTTCAAACATTTAAAACAGAAACCCATATTCATAATCAGTCAATTGTGTTTGCGTGCTGTTGTGTGTGGTAAACCAAATGGTGAAAACACACACATGGCCAGGCCTTACTTATCTGGGAGCTCATTTTACAGCCTAATCCTTCCAAAGAGGTAGAAAATGACACCCCCTCCTCTGCTTGAAGAGAAAGTGTACATTTCGTTAGCTTTCACTATGCTTCATCTTAATCAGCAACGTGTACATTTTAATTACAAACCAAGCTCGATACTGATAAATCCACTGTCCTCCCTCCAATCATTAATCGTTAGTTTTAATCCACCTCATTGTTTGTATGCCCTTCATTTAGCATGTACTACCCTTAGACACGGCAACATTTATCTCTCCACCGAGTCCAACGATTCACTCCCGTAATGACTGGTCTCTCTTCTCCATGATTTCCCCAAACCACGGCACTACAACATTTTAAAAAGGTACTTTTAGGTTTGGTAACCCCAACTCTAATTCCTTGTGACCTTCTCCCAATATTAACTCTCATCTAATTCCCAGTGACCAATCCACCCTTTAGTTAATTCTATAAATCTATTTCAGAATAAGACAAAATGAAATGTCTCACGAGATTAGAAACTCCCCAAGGTGTTCTGAGTTTACAAGGAGTATTTTTCTGTTACGATTCCAACTTGTTACCTTTTAGACTCCATTGTCTTTGATTCTCGCAAGGATTTTCCAACCCCAAAATCATCTCCACTTCCATCCATGTAATATGATCTGCGTATTGTTACTGGACGGACCTACAGTATGTTCAAAGACATGGTTATGTTCAAAGACATGGGCAAAGACATGGTTAATCGATCCCAGGCATCTATTGAAAAGCAGTGAGTGGAGTTAGATTCCACTCTCAAAGCATCCTGCTCTATTTCATCCACCTCCCCCGCATTTTCTGTCTTCATAGCAGGTTTCAAACGTGCCATAAAAGCAGACGTACAAATTCTATTAATGTACTCACAAACCCAGTCTTTTTGCAGCTGAGTACTAATCTGTTAATTTTGGGGTTTAAACCTCTCCCGACAGCACACAAAGTATGCTATCAGCTCCTAGCCTCCAGCAATGGTGGCAGGCAGAGAGGCTAACGATATTTGTTGCTGTAGTACTATATAACCAGCTGCGTGGAGATTTAGTTTGATACCTTTCAATCCGAGTTCTCTGTGTTGTTTACAGGGGTACAGGAAGGGGGGTAGCAGAGGAAAGGTGAAGTAGCGTGACAGGCTAATCTGTACTGTCGAACACAATCATCCCAATTACCTCCCTCCGCGTGCCGTGAGAAGCCTTGACTCTCTTAATTTGCATCACATTCGGGCTGGTTTCCCATTAACTGAGCAGTGGGTGGATTTACGTCAACCTTTCGAAACCGAACCATGATTTGAAATCCCCTCTGGTCTCTTATAGGCTGTATGATGTATACCCTTGGCTGGGTCAGGGTTTAATAACACTGTCAACTTATTTTGTGCGTTGTCGAGGGTTGAAGGGAATACTGCCTGAAGCAGCGTGATATGTAGGAGAATTTTAACACCAACATCACAGCTCTGAAAGACTGACCTGCAGAATCATGTTCCATGTGGGAAAAAAGTGTTATGAGCTTCTCACATTCTGTTTATATCCTTCTTTACCTCCACAAAATACATTGCCATAAACGTTTTTCATTGCCATTGACCCACAACATTGTCCTTGGATACTGTTTTACTTCAGCAATAAGGCATGAGAACCCGGGAATTATCGTGTAAATAACTCCCTGCTAAAGGCTGTTTTTAGGCCCGAAGTGAAGCCAAGGGCTGGGGAAACAGACCTTAGGAGGGTGTTATTCTCAATAATTCCCAGGTTCGAGGGCCTTATTACTTTTATAAATCGGTTGCCAACATATTAAAAAAGATTAACGACATGTTTTCATTAAAAACTTTATTATATTGTGTAAATTTGTTTTATTTCATCCTTCCGTCATACTAAATAGTCTGCAACATTGTTCACAGGTCAGAGAGGCAAACAGGAAGGTTTAGACAAACCCAAACTGTTGCAAACCAAATGCTAGCCTATTAGCATGTGGAACTATTGTCTAGACACTTTTTTCCAGGGAAGATTAAGTTGGTAAATTGGCTGGGCTGTGGGACAGTGGATGCGCATTGATAAATCTAATGGAACTGTTAATAGGCATTACCTGAATAGGGAGATTCTGGTGCTATAACTCCTCTCTATCAACCAATCAGCATCCAGGATCCAAACAACCCGTTTTATACATTTGAACAAAGCATCATTTCCGTCCCTTACCCTCATAAACTGTATATACATTTTCCTCCACACATATCTATTTTCACCACACACAAGGATTTCCCATACACCCAAATACATTGATATTTTATCCTAGATGGATAGACTAGATTTAATGGGGTGAAGAAGGAATGGGATTGCTATTGACAATTGAACCTATACAGTAAGTTAAGTAAGATAGAGTGAGTGAGGTCATGTGAAAAGGTGGGTGTAGATAGGGGGGGGAAAGTGGTATTGTCCATTTATAGTCAGGTTGATGAAGTGTGTATGTTTCCTCAATAGAATATTGTGGTCTTTGAAAAACTCCTGTGTACTGGTGAAGCCTCTTCTCATATTGCTGAAAGAGATACAAATACATAAATAACATTGCTCCCCTCTGTCTTGACAAGAAATATCTGTGGCATATGATTTACATAATTAAAGAAGATAAAAGTCTTGAATTCACTCAATTTGATGCTCCAAAATCTGGCTGTGTGGAGAGAGGTTCACATCTGCCTCTGCCTAGCTAATGCTGCTAGCACATGCTAATTCACACTAGGCTACTCAAGATGAATGAAAAGCAAGGGGAGCGAAGGGGGAGGAGGAGAGAGAGAACTGTTCTGCCCATTTCCTTCGCCTTGTCTTCTCCCTCACTTCATCTGAAGTGCCCTGAGGAGAGTGGAGATGGGGATAAGTAGAGGAGAAGACAAGAGAAGAGTGAACATAGATCAGATGTGATGAATCACAGGTTTTTCCACTCACCGTGTCTTCCCGTCCCACTCCGTTTTGTCAATCATCTGGAGATGAAAGATATAACAGCCTTTATGAGATCCGCCACTCCCCACGGTTCAGATTAGTCCCCCTCCCAGCCTTCATACTGTACAGCAGATGACTAGGACTGGATGTACTGTATACTGTACTGTATAATACTGTATCACTATTGTAATCAATGTTACAGCAATTATTCACAGTATGTTGTGGATTTTGGTGTAGATTTAACTCATTCCACTTTTTATCCTTTATTTATACTGGTTATCCCATAAAAGATAAGCCTAGACGGTAGCAATCAAACATGAATACAAATCGACAAGAAATACTTCAAAGCATGTTTTGGGAGCTTACAGAAATTCTACAGTGATGACTAACACTGATACAGCAGCCGATGAGGTTGAAGTGAGGAGACTAAGGTAGAGGTGGAAGTATCTGGAATCCAGTCATGCTAGGTTCTGCCGTACGCAAGGTGCTAAACTTCATCTGCAGGTGCAGCAGCACACTCACTGTCATTCCGTTCCAATCACACTATCAAGTGCATCATCAGCCAGAGATGCTGTCTGAATTATAACTGTAGAAGGGATTAGGGAATAGTTTGTCAGCCAAATGGAAGAGTAACCGTGCACTTATTGAAAATAAAGTGTAGCAATGATAGTGCTGTATTTACTTCTTATAGGCTACAGTTTGACAATCTTTTCTGATACAAGTCAGCAAATATCTCTACAAATATCTCTATACTTAAATCTGCTCTGGAGCCAGTGAACACCTGTCTGTTCCTTCCTCCCTTCTCCCTTCTTCCAAGGACGACTTGTGGTTGCCCAGCCTGCCCATTTGAAATACAGCCACAGCTACCCAAACCACAAACCCTCATAAATTCCCTTCCTATTCTGTTCTGGCAGTGCTGCGGTCACCTCTGCCTGCACTGTACACTCTTCACTCTGAAAGATGACAGTCACGATCTGGCAGTGCTCCCTAACCTTAGACATAACTCCAGTTCTATATCGAATAGGAGTGTGCAGAATGGGTTGTATCTCTGTGGCACTGCAGTAAGGAACACTGTTGTTACCCTCCACTCTAACCTTACGATAACTGCTGATGACTAAAATGAAAGAGCACTTGACACAGGCAGTAAAACAAACTGCAATCCAAAAGGAGTTATCCTGATATCGAAGGAGTGGCATCCCCAGGGTGTGTGTGCGTGAGTGCATGTGTGCATGTGTATGAGTTGTGTGTCAGCATATGTCTGTGTCTACCTCACACTCCACTCAGGCCACTATGACCTCAGCCCCCCCCCCCCCCCGCTACCACAGATTAAGTGCTGTTCCTTGACAGCAAGCCCTTGCTGTGAAAAATAAAACCACTACCTCTCTTCTTCACACACTTCCCCCCCTCACACTCTCATCCTGACTGTGATCAGTGTGTGTTTGAAGATGGGGGCCATTGATAAAGCAGAGACCGAGGCAGCCCTGATTCCCCCGGACTGCTGCTAGTCTGAATACTGTTTCACACAGAGAAGAAAAACATCTCATGTGGTCTTTTTAGCTTTTTAACTGCTTTGCTGGATGCCAAGTGAAATCTCTTTTGTAGCTCCGTGGCCGAGTTTGGGAATTAAATATAGATATAGCTGTAGTGTGGAGTCCTTTGGACAATTCGGAGGAGGGGGATTTGTGGGTAGTGTAGTGTTGTTTTTGCAGTACTAAATAACACTGTGAAATATGTCATATTTTATTTCAGCTTATCTATCCAACTGTTTGTCTATGTATGCTTCATTATGTGACAATGGTTTCCTAGCAACTGTCACAAAGTTACAGTAGCTGCATAGTGTTGTTCCACAAAAATAGTCCTTTTCTTTCCCTTTTATATTTTAAATAGAAATTGGTCACCAATATTGAATTTTAAAAGCCTGTTATATTAAATGAAGTGCCCTTTAATATAGACCACATGGAGAATTCAATAAATCATTTTTTTAAAACATGAATAAAGACCTAAAATTCTGCATTTTCACATGTCCCTCTGTGCACTCTCTGACTTCTAGGAACATTTTAAACCTTTGAACCCCAACCTTTCTCCAAGTTTTCACCGTCATTGTAAAGCCCAAGTTATTTTGTTGCTTGTCAATAGCATTTCTGAAGATTATTATCTATTTCACGTGATTTAGTGATTGATTTCGACAGGTCTGTAGTGGAGTGGGTCGAGAGCTTCAAGTTCCTTGATGTCCACATCAACAACAAACTATCATGGTCCAAACACACCAAGACAGTCGTGAAGAAGGCACGACAACACCTATTCCCCTTCAGGAGACTGAAAAGATTTGTCATGGGTCCTCAGATCCTCAACAAGTTCTACAGCTGCACCATCGAGAGCATCCTGATCAGTTGGTATGGAAACTGCTCGGCATCCAATCGCAAGGCACTACAGAGGGAAGTGCGTACGACACAGTACATCACTGGGGCCAAGCTACCTGCCATCCAGTACCTCTATACCAGGTGGTTTCACAAGATGGCCCTAAACACTGTCAAAGACTCCAGCCACCAAGTCAAAGGCTGTTCTCTCTGCTACCGCATGGCAAGCGTTACCGGAGCGCCAAGTCTAGGTCTAAAAGGCTCATTAACAGCTTTTACCCCCAAGCCATAAGACTGCTAAACAGTTCATCAAATGGCTACCCGGGAATATTTGCGTTGAGTGCCTTTTTTACACTGCTGCTACTCGCTCTTTACCTCAATTACCTCAACTAACCTGTACCACTACACATTGACTCTTACTTACTTAAAAAAAACTTTGCATTGTTTGTTAAGGGCTTGTAAGTAAGCATTTCACGGTAAGGTCTACTACACCTGTTGTATTCGGCGCATGTGACAAATAAAATGGGATTTGATTTGTCTTTGCCTCATTTTAAGTCAACCCTATTACATGAACTGAACTGATGTTTTAATATGGTGAACCGATTCCTTTTCAAATGTTTTTTTCTTCAAAAGAAACATTAAACAACTAATTGTCAAATCATAGTGTAAAAGCAGGTGAGCTGGTTCTACTCTTTTTGGACAATTTCTGGTGTTTTGTGGTGGAAAACGTCAACCCTGTTACCCATAGAGGGTCAGGTTAGAAATGTTTTAACAATACATTTTTTTTGTGAAGCTTGCATTCAACTGCCACTTCCTGTTGCACACAACACGCTTCCATTCCAACATGAAATCATCCCCCCTGTTACAGTCAATGTTTTTTTATGAAGTTGAACATGTGCTCTTTATGACAGAATGTTGAAATTAGGTGAAATCAAACAGTGTTTTTTTGACCACGTTACACCGAATTGAACTGGTGGAACGACCCACAAGGTGAAATGTATCATGGTCAACATGCTCCTGAACCCTCACACTATCATGACTTCCAACCTCATCTCCAGCTCTCTGCTGGGAATGTATTGTTTCCTGATGCTAGGGGGTCAGGCCATTACTAATGAATCCATCTCAATGGGATTTACAACCCCCACCCCCTTTATATGTGGACTGGGAGTCGTATTGGATTGAAATCAGTCCAATGACGTTGGATATTAGAGCTGGAATAGGATGTATGGACCCCATCGTCCAGGAAGCCATTCCATGAGATTGGACTTAGATGGATTCAAACTGGAAACTGTTAAATTGACCCGGAGCAATTGACCCTCATCACTCCTTGGTTTCATTGAAAGAAATGGAGAGGATGAATCTGAGTTAACATTCCCCCCTCAGTTTCATGAGTTTCTATAAAGTCACTGAATGAAGACGAAACACTTCCTTGACATTTAGGTTGTTGGAACTTAACTTTTCTTTTTGTCTTTCTACTTCTTTCTCTAATAAAGTTACTAAAAGCGTGAACAGTAGCAATCGTAAGCTTGGCCGAGGGAGAAGGGATAATCATTCATGATTATTTAGAGACGGCTGAAGTGAGCAAGCGAGCGCACTTTCACCCCCCTTAATTTGAGAGATGAATGGCACTTGGGAATCGAGTTAAACAAATGTCAGGGGAGGGGAGGCAAGGCGTGAGGCGAGGCGTGAGGCGAGGCGTGAGGCAGTGTGAAAGGTAAGAAAGAGAGAAACAGGACAGGACTGGAGCTCTAGTCTGGAGAGTCAGCAGCTTCCTATCAGCAGAGAGGATATGAGAAGAGAGTGGTAGAGGAGACACGATGACGAGGGAAGCAGAGTTGAAAAGATGAGAGAAGGGAAGGAGAGCAGAGAAAGAGTAGGGCATAGGAAGGAGGGAGAGCAGAAAGGAAGGAGAAGGAATGTTTTATCTATTTGTCCATTTTGTTGGATAACGGACAAGGTAGAGAGTAAAAACAGTGCGTTATGACTCTTTTGGCTTTAGTAATGATGTGGATCATGTTCCTGAGCGCTTCACAAAAATTAAATAAGGATGTAGCCTACATTTGTCCCCCCCCTGAGGCAGGCCGGCAAGCAGGCACTGGGACTTTCATTTAATTTGCAGGGCCCAAGACTCTGCACGGTCCGGGGCCTGACTTACAAAGGAACTCAGGAAAATGTGGACAAAAAGAACGAGTGGAGCAAGAGGGAGAGAAAGTGAGGGAGAAAGAGACAGAGAGAGCAAGAGGGAGAGGGTGGGAGGGAGAGAAAGAGAACCACCTTGGGTCCTGTTCCTGTGAACTGAGTTGGTCTGCATGAAGGGCATACAACTCCTAATGAGCATTCATAGCATCTCCTCATATATTACAAACACTGAGAATCGTCATCCTAATGTTGCACTCTAATGCTTCTTCTCATTACCGTTTCACTGCAGTTATGAATGCAGTATCTCTCTCACCTGAAATTTCTCGCTCCCCTTTCCAGGAATATATTCCCTCTAGTCAAGATAGTCCCCATAAGAGTGTCATTGTAATGCCAGAGTTGTCAGTTCGGTTCCTGCAGAGGTACCAGGAATAATCTCTGGTAAGGTCACCTAAAAAAAAAAAATCTAAGGGGCCACATAGTCACTAGATGATGTGCGTTTACTGTGTGTGCGCAAACTGTATTTGAGCTTTATGTTTGTTGTGTTAAATAACAGTACTATTATATTATAGTACTGTAGGTAAATATGGTAAATATGTAGACGTGTCATCCACAGTGGAGTTATGCGTAGCTATGCAGCTCTATGCAGCTCTAATGTCATTTCCCAAAGTAATGCAATCGGACTGAGGTGTTTGGCAAAGGAAAGCCCCTGGCTAAGGTGGAACACAACTCAACACCCCTCAGTCATCTATTATTGTGGTGTGTTTTAGAGACAAGCCTATTTTTGCCTTGGACTCATCTCAATAAAAGGAACATTTCGGTAATAACTGTCTAGACAGGGAAATCGACTTTAGTGACAGTTAAAAACAAACGTCTTATTTAATTTGATTATTTTTAGAAACCCCTCTCGTCTTCTTCTGATTCACACCCTGTGTGGATGTGTGCGCCTGTGTGTATGTGTGTGCGTTGGTGTGTGTATGCGTGTGTGTGTGTGTGTGTGTGTGTGTGTGTGTGTGTGTGTGTGTGTGTGTGTGTGTGTGTGTGTGTGTGTGTGTGTGTGTGTGTGTGTGTGTGTGTGTGTGTGTGTGTGTGTGTGTGTGTGTGTGTGTGTGTGTGTGTGTGTGTGTGTGTGTGTGCATGCGTGACAGTCTCATTTGGTGTGTCTTGTGTAGGTATCTTGTGGTGGTATCTGGAGGGAGTGACAGTAATACATTGGGCCTCTGTGAGAAACCTCTCTTCTCCCTATGTGTTTTAGTGAGGCGAGATGGATGGAGAGAGTTAGCATTGCAGGCACATCACCTCTTGCAGCTGTGAGAGAGGTTGGTCACCCTCTCTCTCACTCTCCCTCTATCTCTCCACCCTCTATCTATCTTCCTTCTCTCCAATTTTACTCTCTTTCTTTCTCCCCCCAACCCCATACACCCTGCTGTAGTGAGAGGAGACCCTGTCTGTGTGCAGTACAGAATGAGACACTGTCTGTGTGCAGTACAGAATGAGACACTGTCTGTGGGCAGTACAGAATGAGACTGTCTGTGTACAGTACAGAATGAGACACTGTCTGTGGGCAGTACAGAATGAGACACTGTCTGTGTGCAGTACAGAATGTACACAGGTCCTTATTTGTTCCAACCCCTCACTAAGGGGAGGCCCAATCAGGGTTTATCACCCAGAAGAACTTAGCTCACTATCCACCGTGCAGCACACCTTCCTTTTTATTTACCTCTGCTGCTGCTGCCTCCCCAAGCCAATTACCCCACTAATCAGTCAGAGAGCTGGCTAACCTGCCTGCCTGCTAGCGCTTCCAAGCCTCCCGGCCCCTGCGGTTAGCTGGCAGCTAGCTGGCAGCCTTTCCCTTATCCTACTATGGTGCTATGGGGGTTAAGGGCCTGTGGTTGTTTTGGCTGGTTCTCTGCAGTACAGTAAACCAGGTAGAAACCATAATGTGTTTGTGTAGTGCTGCATCATACTGAAATACCCCCGCTACATTAGCTGGCTGGTCTCCCATTCCATCTGTCATTCTTTTCTCTTTGTTCTGGCTTCCTTCCTTTATGGGGCCATAGTTTTTCCCAGCCATGTCATTGAGCCAGGAAAAACTCCTAATCGTAGGTATAGTTCTAGGGTCTAAAATGTTGAAGAGAAAATGCCTCCACTCAGGCCCTTTCTCTTACTGCATAACAAGGAGAGTGTACGCAGTGCAGTACTCAACATGATGCCGATGCTCATTCTAAGTGAATGCTGCATTGACATTTTCAGCATTGTCATTGTTGTTGTCCTTTTTTCTCTCCTTTCCTTTTCATAACAGCCTGTGGCTCTTAGTTTTATTAGCCTGTCTCAGTGGTGGATGCTGCTCCGTCATGCTGTCAGCCTGGCTCCCTCCATTAGCCTGTCTCAGTGGTGGATGCTGCTCCGTCATGCTGTTAGCCTGGCTCCCTCCATTAGCCTGTCTCAGTGGTGGATGCTGCTCCGTCATGCTGGTAGCCTGGCTCCCTCCATTAGCCTGTCTCAGTGGTGGATGCTGCTCCGTCATGCTGTTAGCCTGGCTCCCTCCATTAGCCTGTCTCAGTGGTGGATGCTGCTCCGTCATGCTGTCAGCCTGGCTCCCTCCATTAGCCTGTCTCAGTGGTGGATGCTGCTCCTTCATGCTGTCAGCCTGGCTCCCTCCATTAGCCTGTCTCAGTGGTGGATGCTGCTCCGTCATGCTGTCAGTCTGGCTCCCTCCATTAGCCTGTCTCAGTGGTGGATGCTGCTCCGTCATGCTGTCAGCCTGGCTCCCTCCATTAGCCTGTCTCAGTGGTGGATGCTGCTCCGTCATGCTGTCAGCTTGGCTCCCTCCATTAGCCTGTCTCAGTGGTGGATGCTGCTCCGTCATGCTGTCAGCCTGGCTCCCTCCATTAGCCTGCCTCAGTGGTGGATGCTGCTCCGTCATGCTGTCAGCCTGGCTCCCTCCATTAGCCTGTCTCAGTGGTGGATGCTGCTCCGTCATGCTGTCAGCCCGGCTCCCTCCATTAGTCTGTCTCAGTGGTGGATGCTGCTCCTTCATGCTGTCAGCCTGGCTCCCTCCATTAGCCTGTCTCAGTGGTGGATGCTGCTCCTTCATGCTGTTAGACTGGCTCCCTCCATTAGCCTGTCTCAGTGGTGGATGCTGCTCCGTCATGCTGTTAGCCTGGCTCCCTCCATTAGCCTGTCTCAGTGGTGGATGCTGCTCCGTCATGCTGTCAGCCTGGCTCCCTCTATTAGCCTGTGTTGTGCTGCAATGACATTTACCTGTGTCTTATCACCACAAACATTATATTAAGGCCCCTAGCAGATAGAAAAGTGCCAGCTGGCATATTCTTTTATTCTATTAAAACTAGAGTGTCCAAAAAGGTCTGCAAAAAGAGTTTGGGATTCACATTGTCGTGAACTTTTTGATTGGATTGTAGGCTGTTCTTCAGTTTTTGGAGCGACAGTGTCATGTAACAGATTGCTTTCCACACTCGGGGTAGGTTTTTCCCCTTTGTTTTCAACTGTGATATTTCCTTGGAGGGTTGAGATATTAACTTAGCTCAGAGGTATGTGTATAAGCAATGGGTTGGACATTGTATGAATGTACAGCTTTCGCCGTGCACTGTACGTGCAAGGTTGCATTGGGCTTGCTCATCACTATACATCAACTCTAACTAGAACTCAATTCAATTAAACTGGCATTCCGTTTTGGATGCAGTATTTTTTCAGTGATCAAATCACAGAGTGCTTTTGGGTTCTGTAATAGAATCCTATCTCTACAGTACGACTTGGTAGATTCCCCTCACAGGTAGATTCTTCTAGATTTCAGGATAAGAAGTTTGTGTGCACAGGCAGTAGTTTGTAAACAAAGACACTGTATAAACATTGTCTAGGAAGGTTCTGTTAAAAGTCTTGGTTTTCTCTACAGTCTTCGAAAAAAGGGTTCCAAAAGGGTTCTTCGGCTGTCCTCATAGGATCACCCTTTTTGGTTCCAAGTAGAACCCGTTTGAGTTCCTTATTGAACCACCTGTGGAAAGAGTTCTGTTCTATATGTAACCCCAAAAACTTCAACATGGAACCAAAAGGGTTCTCCCTGGAACCAAAAAGGGTACTTCAAAGAGTTCTCCTATGGGGACAGCCGAAGAACCTTTTGAGGTTGTAGATTTGTTTTCTAAAAGTCTACAGTATATCCTTCTTTATGTTATGTCTACCACTGCACTCTCCTTCTTCTTTCAACGCTACTCTACAGTCCCAACGCATCCACCCAGGGTGGATTTCTGATGTAAAAGTCGACTAAATTGCGTTTCACTACAGGGTCATCTAATATGTAAGTGCAGGGTTTCGTTGTGACCATCTGGAGGGAGAATGATACCATCCACACTGGGCAAAAAATGTTGAATCAACAATGTTTCCACATCATTTCAACCCAAAAATGTAATGTGATGACGTTGAAAAATAGTAAGCAACGTATTTTTTCCCCCATTTTTTCCCCCACCCAACTTTGAACTTAAATCCAATGACATGGTGCCATTGTTTGTAGATTTCACATTAAATTCATGTTAATTCACGTTAACTGACGTCTGTGCCCAGTGGGATGGTTTTCCCCCAGTACCAGGAGCAGGTTAAACCCGTGATAGGATTATAGGGAGAGGAAATGACATAACCTCTCTGATGTAAATCTTGAATAATAACAGTAATCATGGATTACAGCTTTAGATCAACAAGGATGTGCAATTTCCTCTCAAATAATATGATACAGTGATACCTCATTGAGTTTGATGGAGATTATAGGTTGTGTATAGATGCTAGACATTCAAATTTCGAGTTGGACGCTTTCATCATGTAATCATGAAATTGAAGTAAATGCTAGGCTTGATGTATCTTAATGGTAAATGGAATAGATGGCGTTATATCAGACATGACTACGATTCTTCTGGATACAATTTTTGTATCAGAAGATGAGAGATTCTATAGAAAACTGGACGTACATTTTGACTTGTTAAGTTACTAATCTAACCCATTAGTGGAGTGACATTTATAGTCTTGCTAATGGACCAGACTCATAATGCTTATGAAAGCTCCATGGCTCTCCCAAGTTGGATATTTAGTTAGTGATGAGCTCTTAATAAAATGTAGGAAATAGATCGCTAGCTTGAGAGAAGCCCAGTTTTGGTGAACTGAAATGGGAAACATCAGCTGGCTATCATCAATGGTTCCAGTATATAGAATTATAGAATAATATAATATGAATCAGTAGAATGGACAATCACCATATTGGATAAACCATGACAAACCATGGATTGTTGTACTCTGCCCATTCCATTAGTTATGTTTCAGAACCTATTCCACACCTATTAAAGGGAGAATGAGTGGGCTTTGGTCTGGGGAAAGGAGAAGGTGAGAAAGTGGCTCCTACATCTGGGTCTATGCTCAGCTCATTCATAAAAATGGTGGCAAAGAGCCAAGGCAGGGAGGCAGGCTAGAGGCCTGCTAAATATCACCCGATACTCACTGCCTGTATTCAGTTGGCCTGCTCCCCTCCCCTGGCTGCCGGAGCCTGTCTCCCCCCGGCCCTGTTGAGGGATATCTACGGGACCCAAAGGATCCATTAGAATAGCAGGGAGGCTTAACTGCTCTTTCAGGAGCGAGTAAAGGGAGGTTAAGCTGAGTCTCTTTTGTTTTGAGGTTTTGTTTTCTGAAGGTGTGTTGGTGTAGTATGTCTACTCTGTCATCTGTTCAGGAGGCTTTTCTGGACTGTAGCCTGTATGACTTGGATTAAAATAGTTAACACTCCACTTATAGACAAGGTCTGTATAAATCCTCTTGAACGTCATGGCAAAATGTAGATTTCATGAGACTGACATAAATAATAACTAGTACCGTTGCAAAGTTCTAGAAAGTTCTGGAACACACCTTTCTATTAAAATAGTTTTAAGTTGCTGAGGTTTACTAACTTTTGAGGACACTAGCTCAAGTGCATACACTGAATTAGGAACATTAGGAACACCAAACATTAGGAACACCTTCCTAAATTCAAGTTCCACACAGAACGCTTTTTACACCAACATGTCAGTGCCCTAAGTAGGGGACTTAACATCTAAGAGATAACCTTGCCTTCACTGCAATTACAGGCTTCAGCTAATGTGTTATTGAATATTCTCCATCAGCATACATTCAATTAAGCATCTTTATCTGCTGGTAATGCTCAATGCCTGTCATCTTTTTGTATCTGAGTGCCAGCCCATCAGTGATAATGGGAAGTGTGTAGGAGTGCGCACTAGCAACCAGCATTTCCACCATTAGCGCCTGTTCCTTCTCTCCTTAGCCTGTTGACCGCTGTAGTAAACATGTCTGGAAAGTCAATTGTAAACACAACCTCTATCCTAGTGGGAATTTCCAACCCCCTTCCAGGGGGGCCAGAGCACTGGGGGTGGGAGCCAGGCACTCAGAAAAGTCGGAAGTTGATAATCTCCGCAGAGCAGACAAAAACGTTAAACAGCTGCCGCCGAACAATATGTCTCACAGGATTTCATTTTCGATTTGGCAAGCTCGATTAATCACGACACTCCTATAAAACGCTCTTCTCTCCTCTCTCTCACACTGGCTGCCTGCTCAGACTGCTTCAGGTGCCTTTTATTTTTCCCCTCCCTAGAAATGTACAGCCAAGGAGAAAACAGACAGAAGGGAGAGAAAGGATGGAGAGAGAGAAAGAGATATGATGGGGAACAAGAAAGAGAGGAGCGAGAGAAAGGGAAATCTGTGTAAAGGAGTGTATGATGGTCACTGAGACGGAAAGCAAAAATCGCATGGTACAATGTATATGTGTTTCTGTGTGTGCAAAAGAGGGAGATTTGTGTGGGAATGTGAGTGTGACAGAAATGAAAAGAGCTAAAAAAAAAGCAAGGGAGAGAGAGGGGGCTAGTGTGTGTGTGTGTGTGTGTGTGTGTGTGTGTGTGTGTGTGTGTGTGTGTGTGTGTGTGTGTGTGTGTGTGTGTGTGTGTGTGTGTGTGTGTGTGTGCGTGCGTGCGTGCGTGCGTGCGTGCGTGCGTGCGTGCGTGTGTGTGTGTCAAGCAGATAACAGTTCAGTGCTGTGGTATGTCTCCCCAAGGCTGTGGCTTCTATCTGAATATTCATTGAGCTGAGACTGGCTTTCCTGCCTCCGTTTGTTAAAGGATAACTATCAGTTCTTACCATGTGGCCGCGAATGGGCCTGTTTGTCTCCACGCACACACACACACACACGCACACACACACACACACACACACACACACAATGAGAAAAAGCATCAATGCCTGACAAAGTTTCCCTGAAAATATGAAAATCCAGTGATTGTTTGCAAATCTTCGCTTTTTTTCCCACAATTGATCCTTTGAAAGCTGTTCTGGTGTTAGCATTTAGACTATGTAGATTTCACTTTCAGAAATGCAAGGCTTCACATCATTTTGCTGAATGGTGTTAGTCAGGCCTTTCATTTTTTAATCTTGCCAAGGTCTGTGTTCTGGCATACACTGACAGTCAGATTTGGGTTTCATGCCAGTAAATGGGTTTTGTGTTGAGAAAACATCCAATTGGTCAAGAAATATGTCATTTAATGTATGATGATGATTTACTAAAAAAATGAACTAGTCGATTTGAATCCGATTTGAATATTTGACACAGCAGAGAAATGTAGAAAAATAAAAAGGGGTAAAGAAAGCCAAGACCAACAACACAAACAAACGGACTATAGGCTACAGCTACAAGTAGTGAGTGGAGTTACAAACAGACTCCACTAAACAAGTTAAATGTCTTACATGTGAAATCCACACACATAGCTACAGTGCATTCAAAAAGTATTCAGACCCCTTCCCTTTTTCCACATTATGTTATGTTACAGTTTTATTCTAAAATCGATTAAATAAATGCTTTTCCTCATCAATCTACACACAATACCTCATAATGGCAAAGTGAAAACAGGTTTTTAGAAATGTTTGCAAATTTACAAAAAATTAAAACAGAACTACCTTAGTTACATAAGTATTCAGACCCTTTGCTATGAGACTCGAAATTGAACTCAGGCGTATCCTGTTTCCATTGATCGTCCTTGAGATGTTTTTACAACTTGATTAGAGTCCACCTGTGGTGGATTACATTGATTGGACATGATTTGGATAGGCACTCACCTGTCTTTATAAGGTCCCACAGTTGACCATGCATGTCAGAGCAAAAACCAAACCATGAGGTCGAAGGAATTGTCCGTAGAATGTGCCGAGGCACAGATCTGGGAAAGGGTACCAAAACATTTCTGCTACATTGAAGGTCTCCAAGAACACAGTGGCCTCCATCATTCTTAAATGGAAGAAGTTTGGAACCACTAAGGCTCTTCTTAGAGCTGGCTGCCCATCAAAACTGAGCAATCGGGAGAGAAGAGCCTCAGGGAGGTGACCAAGGACACGATGGAGATGGAGGAACCTTCCAGAAGGACAACCATCTCTGCAGCACTCCACCAATCAGGCTTTCAAGCTAGAGTGGCCAGACGGAAGCCAGTCCTCAGTAAAAGGCACATGACAGCCCGCTTGGAGTTTGCCAAAAGGCACCTAAGGACTCTCAGACAATGAGAAACCAGATTGTCTGGTCTGATGGAACAAAGATTGAACTCAATGGCCTTAAAGCCAAGCGTCACATCTGGATGAAACCAGGCACTGCTCCTCACCTGGCCAATACCATTCCTATGGTGAAGCATGTTGGTGGCAGCATCATGCTGTGGGGATGTTTTTCAGCGACAGGGACTGGGAGACTAGTCAGGATCAAGGGAAAGATGAACGGAGCAAAGTACAGAGAGACCCTTGATGAAAACTTGCTCCAGAGTGCGAAGGACCTCAGACTGGGATGCAGGTACACCTTCCAACAGGACAACGACCCTAAGCATAGAGCCAAGACAATGCAGGAATGACTTTGGGCCAAGTCTCTGAATATCCTTGTGTCGCCAAGCCAAAGCCTGGACTTGAACACAATCAAACATCTCTGGAGAGACCTGAAAATAGATTTGCAGCAACGCTCCCCATCCAACCTGACAGAGATTGAGAGGATCTGCAGAGAAGAATGGCAGAAACTCCCCAAATACAGGTGTGCCAAGCTTGTAGCATCATACCCAAGAAGACTCTATGTTGTAATCGCTGCCAAATTTGGTTCAACAAAGTGCTGAGTAAAGGGTCTGAATTCTTAAGTAAATGTGACATTTCAGGATTTTATTTTTTAATCCATTTGCAAAAATGTCTAGAAACCTGTTTTTGCTTTGTCAATATCGGGTATTGTGTGTAGTTTGATAAGGCAAAAAAAACTATTGAATCCATTTAATAATAAGGCTGTAATGTAACAAAATGTGGAATAAGTCAAGGGGTCTGAATATCTTCCGAATGCAATGTACGCGCAGTCTACTTGGACTCCGGGTCACCACATTTCCCACCCTCCCATGGCGAATAGCCTGATGCTACAGGGCTCTTCTCGCAGGCTCTATTTCCCCACTAGGGTGACCATGTTTCAAATTCAGAATTGCGGGACAACAGCATGCTTCTGCAGGACATTCTCTGGACATTGTAGGCGACATGAACAATGTTTTTGGTAGCAGATGTAGCCCATTGAATCTCGTTATATAAAATGCATGAAATCCATCCTCCAATTGCAACGTCTGCCTATGTCCACACATATTGTCTCAAAAACATATTCTATATATAGTATATATATATATATTTTTTTTTTCTTTAACCTTTATTTAACTAGGTAAGTCAGTTAAGAACAAATTATTCTTTACAATGACGGCCTACACCGGCCAAACCCGGACGACGCTGGGCCAATTGTGCACTGCCCTATGGGACTCCCAATCACAGCCAGATGGGATACAGCCTGGATTTGAAGCAGGTACTGTAGTGACACCTTTTGCAGTGCCTTAGACTTCTGCGCCATGAGATATTTTTGGGGGACTATATTCAGCTAACCAACCTAAAATCTCAGAAGAAATTAGGTGATGTTTTTGCTTTAACCGTAACGTGCTATTACATTTTTAATCTGTATGTAGAATACTAATGAATCATTATGTGATCTTCCAAGACATTGATTCAGCTTTAATGTATTTTTACTAAACAAGCACCGTTGTGAGAAGTGAGAGAGAAACACTACACCCCTACTACCTCTGCACTGAACAAAATGCACTAAGTAGGCTATAGCATACCCCATGCAGAATGTGGTGATGCAAAAACGAGAGACCACGTGTGACCACACGTGTTTTATGAAAATCTGGGAATGGTTGGCAAAAGAAACATTTATGGTCTCAGAGAATGTAACAGTTTGGAAGGGATACTTTTAAAACTGATTTGACTGAAGTAGCAGCAAATATGTTGAATGAGCATAGAGAGCCTCACAAGTTTGTATCTTTCAGTCTAAAAATAGCTATTTACTTACTTTTGTAGCTCTTCGTCCAAAGTACACTTTTTGTAAATGTCCTCTCCAAGTTTAGCTGGAATTTAGCCTGAAAGGATTTAAGAAATGTGATTGGTTGATGATAGTTCTATGACATTGGCCTACGTTTTGTCTTGCTCTCTGCACAATATCAGATCTCAACAACAAACGATTTGTTTAACATCCCATTACCACGACCTTATGATTGCTATCTTTTCATAAGCATAATATGACCACAAGAGAGGTTGTAATGTCTGACTGAAATACAGACAAATGAACCTTTTTCCTAAATGAGTAGTGTTTGGATTTGTTGATAAAATGCGGGCCATTATTGTTTGGCTGTGGGACAAAGGACTAAAATGCAGGAATGTTCCACCAATCCGGGACTTGTGGCAACCCTATTCAATGTGTGGGAGGATTGCGAATGTTAGGTTGGGATTTTTGACCTCGTTACATGTACTGTACATTGAACAACACAGCAGCTTTTCGACATGTTTTGTTATTTCTAAAAATCGATGATGAAGTTGCCACTTTTACAATGGGGCTCAATATGAAAGAATGTTTATTTTCCCCAATTTGTGGGCGTAGTCGAGAGGAATTCCTTCTTATGATGTGAATATTGACTCAGAGTATTGCACTGCTGTGATCTTCAATATTCATATTGTTATTTGTAGAAGTTTTTATGACTCCTAGCTGTTTTCTCCAACTAGTGTACAGTAGTGTACAAAATCTTAGGTGTTTATGAGCAAATGTGAATTCTAGATTGCACAGATCCGCAAAGTCTGTAATACCACAGTCAATATCCAGTTCACAGAAGCTATATGGTACAGAGGATGTTTAATATCCTGTCAAAGTCTCACTGGCGATGCACAACAGATCCCCAAATTACCAAGGTTACCGAGAAATGAGTTGAATCAGGGATCATGGTTGCAGAAAGTGCAGATACACAGACTCACAAACACACACACAGATGTGGAGAGAAATGCAGAGAAAGAGAGAGGGAGATTGAGAGAGTGAAAGGGTCGGAGGTGAAATAGAATGTGAGATTGGGTCTGTTACGTTCGGTGCAGAGAGACGATTCTTCATCCTGGACACAGCTGGTTCTGCCACTGATTAGTTAGATCTGTTATCAGAGCTTGATTATGATGCCTGTTACAGTATCAGTGCTTGATGGAATGCCTGTGGATCAATGTTCCCTCTAAGCTGCTCACAAGTGCAGGCGCGCTGCTTCCCGCAATTGCCGTGCAGAAGAAATATCAGGCCGTGCAGAAAATCATGAGATTGAACTTCACTCAACTTTTAGATTTCCCCTTTAGTTAACACTATCAACATTTCCCTCTACTCTGCGAATTATGATCAAATCAACCCAATATTAGCCACTTTGAAACATTCTGAAACAAAACAAACTATGCAAGAGATTTTCTTGTCGGCAGAATGCATTGGAGTAGGATTCTATCGCATTGACAGGCACAACTCAGGCCAATACTCTACACAGGCCGATGCGCCATAACCAATCAGAGCTGCAGTATCCCTATATGCAAATAGACCACTGTCAAATATGAATATGTGTCATTCACTTTGAACTGGACTGTGTTTACAGCATGAGTGGTCGCAAGCAGATGCTCTTATTTTGAGATCCAAGCAAGAGCAGCATGTAACCGCGTCTGTACATTTGTTCATATTCTTTGCTTGTAAGTGAGTTATTTGCCCAGTTATAGTTCATTTATAGTCAGCAATGGGGGAGCGGTTGCTATCTACAAGAGCACAAAATGTGTGCATTTCTAGCCATCGTTGATAAGCAAGTCAGGTAAAAAGCTTTTTTTCTGTCTTATAGGGGCAGTGTTGTATTTTGAGGCAGGCTTGAATAAGCTAAGTAGCCAATAGGCAGAGGGTAGCATAATTTGTCTGATTCTCTGTAATACTGGTATGGGAATAATAATTAATTTTATCAATCCCCATTTTCAAAAGTCTAATTGAATGTAGGCCTACATTGAACACCACACATTGACTGCTACTGTAGGCAGAATGATAGAACAGGTATTTCCATGTTAAAATGTTATGGGATGCATTTTCTCCATAGTTAAAAAAAAATATTAGACCACTCTGAAAGGCCTACATTATGATCAAATATCCACAGTAGCCTACTTAGTCACTGTTATAACTGTAACTTAAAGCGTGTACAGCCTCAGCGTTCACAGAATTATCACAAAGTTCAGACCTAAAATGTTCTCAGTGCCAAAAACAAATAGAGGGAACATTGCTGTGGATTAATGATGCCATTCATGTGCCTGTGGCCCCTTGAGCTAGTCATTAGTTAGCAGTGTGACCTAGACCAACCCGGGTGCATTTCAATAGTCTAAACGCATCTTCCTCTCATCCTTTCTCTCCTTTCCTTCCTTTCCTCCTTCATCTGCACTGAGTCATGCTGATCACACACACACACACACACACACACACACACACACACACACACACACACACACACACACACACACACACACACACACACACACACACACACACACACACACACACACACACACACACACACACACACACACACACACACACACACACACACACAGACAAACACGGGTCTTCTCTAAATCACTGGTTCCTCTCCAAGACTGAGTGTGTTGTGATTTGAACCCTTCCTTAACTAATATTCACAGCTCTATCCAAACATTATCACTGAGGAAACACTTACATCACATGTAAATGACATAAATTCACTGGGCACAGACGTCAGTTCAACGTCTAGTTTTGATTTACATTTGGTTGAGTTGTCAACTAATGTGAATTTAACGTGCAAAATAAAAAATATGGCACAATGTCATTAGATTTAGGTTAAAAGTTGGGTGAAAAAATACTAAAATACCTTACTTGAATGACACAGAGAGCAAGAGAGCAAGAGAAGATAGGGGGAAGAGAGAGAAAGAGATGGATAAATACAGAAAGAAAGAAAGAAATAAATAAAGAAAGAAAGAAAGAAAGACATTTAAGTGCCAGTTTCCTGAAGACAGATTAAGATTTAGTCCTGGACTATAAATAATGCTCACTGGAAAATCCCCATTGAAAGTGTTTTAAGTCCAGGACTAGGGTTTGTGTCTGGGAAACCATCCCTAACATAAAGTAAGATGTACAGCTTAACCATTTGCTGTGAATGTCTAAAGTTACTATAGTTCTAAAATACACTACAAGGAAAGTAAGTGCCAAGAAGTGTGTCAAGTAGCAAATTCAAATGCAAACATTTTTTTTCCATTTGATCCAGCTGCTTTCACATTGCCAAATGTCAAACAAACTAAAATCCCTTAACAAAACCATTTGTTCATGCTAGTAATTTGTTTATTGGTACAAAATGCTGACGTTAAAATCCATTTATCATAATGAAGCATCACTTGTGTGTCCCAAGCTTCATATTACTTTTGTTTATTTGTTCTTCCTACAACATGCGGGAACAAACAGCGCAATAGCCCCTCTAACTGGGAGGTGAATAGGCTATGTCCAGTAGCCTTTATCCCCAGTATAGCCCCTCTAACTGGGAGGTGAATAGGCTATGTTCAGTAGCCTTTATCCCCAGTATAGCCCCTCTAACTGGGAGGTGAATAGGCTATGTCCAGTAGCCTTTATCCCCAGTATAGCCCCTCTAACTGGGAGGTGAATAGGCTATGTTCAGTAGCCTTTATCCCCAGTATAGCCCCTCTAACTGGGAGGTGAATAGGCTATGTCCAGTAGCCTTTATCCCCAGTATAGCCCCTCTAACTGGGAGGTGAATAGGCTATGTTCAGTAGCCTTTATCCCAGTATAGCCCCTCTAACTGGGAGGTGAATAGGCTATGTTCAGTAGCCTTTATCCCCAGTATAGCCCCTCTAACTGGGAGGTGAATAGGCTATGTCCAGTAGCCTTTATCCCCAGTATAGCCCCTCTAACTGGGAGGTGAATAGGCTATGTTCAGTAGCCTTTATCCCCAGTATAGCCCCTCTAACTGGGAGGTGAATAGGCTATGTCCAGTAGCCTTTATCCCCAGTATAGCCCCTCTAACTGGGAGGTGAATAGGCTATGTCCAGTAGCCTTTATCCCCAGTATAGCCCCTCTAACTGGGAGGTGAATAGGCTATGTTCAGTAGCCTTTATCCCCAGTATAGCCCCTCTAACTGGGAGGTGAATAGGCTATGTCCAGTAGCCTTTATCCCCAGTATAGCCCCTCTAACTGGGAGGTGAATAGGCTATGTTCAGTAGCCTTTATCCCCAGTATAGCCCCTCTAACTGGGAGGTGAATAGGCTATGTTCAGTAGCCTTTATCCCCAGTATAGCCCCTCTAACTGGGAGGTGAATAGGCTATGTCCAGTAGCCTTTATCCCCAGTATAGCCCCTCTAACTGGGAGGTGAATAGGCTATGTTCAGTAGCCTTTATCCCCAGTATAGCCCCTCTAACTGGGAGGTGAATAGGCTATGTTCAGTAGCCTTTATCCCCAGTATAGCCCCTCTAACTGGGAGGTGAATAGGCTATGTCCAGTAGCCTTTATCCCCAGTATAGCCCCTCTAACTGGGAGGTGAATAGGCTATGTTCAGTAGCCTTTATCCCCAGTATAGCCCCTCTAACTGGGAGGTGAATAGGCTATGTTCAGTAGCCTTTATCCCCAGTATAGCCCCTCTAACTGGGAGGTGAATAGGCTATGTTCAGTAGCCTTTATCCCCAGTATAGCCCCTCTAACTGGGAGGTGAATAGGCTATGTTCAGTAGCCTTTATCCCCAGTATAGCCCCTCTAACTGGGAGGTGAATAGGCTATGTTCAGTAGCCTTTATCCCCAGTATAGCCCCTCTAACTGGGAGGTGAATAGGCTATGTTCAGTAGCCTTTATCCCCAGTATAGCCCCTCTAACTGGGAGGTGAATAGGCTATGTTCAGTAGCCTTTATCCCCAGTATAGCCCCTCTAACTGGGAGGTGAATAGGCTATGTTCAGTAGCCTTTATCCCCAGTATAGCCCCTCTAAACTGGGAGGTGAATAGGCTATGTCCAGTAGCCTTTAGTAGCCTTTATCCCCAGTATAGCCCCTCTAACTGGGAGGTGAATAGGCTATGTTCAGTAGCCTTTATCCCCAGTATAGCCCCTCTAACTGGGAGGTGAATAGGCTATGTTCAGTAGCCTTTATCCCCAGTATAGCCCCTCTAACTGGGAGGTGAATAGGCTATGTCCAGTAGCCTTTATCCCCAGTAAAGCCCCTCTAACTGGGAGGTGAATCGGCTATGTCCAGTAGCCTTTATCCCCAGTATAGCCCCTCTAACTGGGAGGTGAATAGGCTATGTTCAGTAGCCTTTATCCCCAGTATAGCCCCTCTAACTGGGAGGTGAATAGGCTATGTTCAGTAGCCTTTATCCCCAGTATAGCCCCTCTAACTGGGAGGTGAATAGGCTATGTCCAGTAGCCTTTATCCCCAGTATAGCCCCTCTAACTGGGAGGTGAATAGGCTATGTCCAGTAGCCTTTATCCCCAGTATAGCCCCTCTAACTGGGAGGTGAATAGGCTATGTTCAGTAGCCTTTATCCCCAGTATAGCCCCTCTAACTGGGAGGTGAATAGGCTATGTTCAGTAGCCTTTATCCCCAGTATAGCCCCTCTAACTGGGAGGTGAATAGGCTATGTTCAGTAGCCTTTATCCCCAGTATAGCCCCTCTAACTGGGAGGTGAATAGGCTATGTTCAGTAGCCTTTATCCCCAGTATAGCCCCTCTAACTGGGAGGTGAATAGGCTATGTTCAGTAGCCTTTATCCCCAGTATAGCCCCTCTAACTGGGAGGTGAATAGGCTATGTTCAGTAGCCTTTATCCCCAGTATAGCCCCTCTAACTGGGAGGTGAATAGGCTATGTTCAGTAGCCTTTATCCCCAGTATAGCCCCTCTAACTGGGAGGTGAATAGGCTATGTTCAGTAGCCTTTATCCCCAGTATAGCCCCTCTAACTGGGAGGTGAATAGGCTATGTTCAGTAGTCTTTATCCCCAGTATAGCCCCTCTAACTGGGAGGTGAATAGGCTATGTTCAGTAGCCTTTATCCCCAGTATAGCCCCTCTAACTGGGAGGTGAATAGGCTATGTCCAGTAGCCTTTATCCCCAGTATAGCCCCTCTAACTGGGAGGTGAATAGGCTATGTTTAGTAGCCTTTATCCCCAGTATAGCCCCTCTAACTGGGAGGTGAATAGGCTATGTTCAGTAGCCTTTATCCCCAGTATAGCCCCTCTAACTGGGAGGTGAATAGGCTATGTCCAGTAGCCTTTATCCCCAGTATAGCCCCTCTAACTGGGAGGTGAATAGGCTATGTCCAGTAGCCTTTATCCCCAGTATAGCCCCTCTAACTGGGAGGTGAATAGGCTATGTTCAGTAGCCTTTATCCTCAGTATAGCCCCTCTAACTGGGAGGTGAATAGGCTATGTTCAGTAGCCTTTATCCCCAGTATAGCCCCTCTAACTAGGAGGTGAATAGGCTATGTTCAGTAGCCTTTATCCCCAGTATAGCCCCTCTAACTGGGAGGTAATCCCCAATAGCCCCTCTAACTGGGAGGTAGGCTATGTTCAGTAGCCTTTATCCCCAGTATAGCCCCTCTAACTGGGAGGTGAATAGGCTATGTTCAGTAGCCTTTATCCCCAGTATAGCCCCTCTAACTGGGAGGTGAATAGGCTATGTCCAGTAGCCTTTATCCCCAGTATAGCCCCTCTAACTGGGAGGTGAATAGGCTATGTTCAGTAGCCTTTATCCCCAGTATAGCCCCTCTAACTGGGAGGTGAATAGGCTATGTCCAGTAGCCTTTATCCCCAGTATAGCCCCTCTAACTGGGAGGTGAATAGGCTATGTTCAGTAGCCTTTATCCCCAGTATAGCCCCTCTAACTGGGAGGTGAATAGGCTATGTTCAGTAGCCTTTATCCCCAGTATAGCCCCTCTAACTGGGAGGTGAATAGGCTATGTCCAGTAGCCTTTATCCCCAGTATAGCCCCTGTCTCTAATCTGGATTGGATGCACTCATAAATGCACTGCTACTCACAGTATATTTCAGAGATATCAAGTTATGATACTGTGTGTGTTTCATGGTCGCATTCAAACAGCCAATAATATTGCTCGCCTCTGGTTCTTTTTCTGTGTTTGGTCCGGACTGTGTTCTGACCTGCAGCGAACCGCACCACGGTACGAATGGAATCGGACCTAGATCACCCTTTTTGAGAGAACCATGGTGCATTGTTTAGTGTGCTCCGGAGTGCAGATAGAGTGTTCACATCAGTCCAAATCAATCAAACTCCACCATTGGTGTGAAAGTTCCAGGACTACAATAAGTTACCGATAACAGAGTGAAAACCATGCTGTCCATAGTGGCCCTAGAAACTGAAGTTGCCTTTCTTTGAAGATGAACTTCCGTCAGTTACAGTACTGCAGTGTTCTTTCAACCCCCGGTCGATGGACATTGATTTGGTAATTAAGAGCTTTTCTGAGGAGATCCATAGCTTGTTGGTCCCTGGTAGAAATGAGGTTGAGAATTAGATGATGTTCTGTAGCCATTTGATGTCCATGTGGAATATACTGTAAATTCTTATTGTTAACAATCTGAAGAAAATGAACTAATCTCATAGCATATTTAATATTTGCTAAATAGCCAGACCGCAGCCATAATCATACTGCAGCGTTATCAAGGGAAGTATATTTTTAATCACTTTACAGTCTCTCACCTCTGATCACTCTGCGCTCAAAGCGCTCGTAGCCCAAGCTGGTCAGACATTATTAGCCCATGGAGTCCATCGTTTCATTAGAGTGTTGGAAAGGTAGATCCCGGTCCTTTAGCACATTTCTCTGTTAATACCCCTTCTGATCTCTGATTAAACTGCCATTGTAATATGCCCCGTCCCCCTTCCTCCTCCACCTCCCTCCACAAAAAGCCAATTGGAGAAAATTAAACATAATTTAAAGGGGATGTAGTTATCTCTTATTTCAGTTGCAAAGTTTTTATGTAACTCAATTGATGCATGACTGCTTCCATTAACTCTTGAACCCTGGCCTGGTATAAATACTATTTTCAATTTAGATAGATGGTGAGTGGTGAATGGGTTCTGTTCTGCTCTGTGTGTGTAGCGGTGACCTCCCAGCGACTTCCTGACGAATTGCTTCTTTCCATTTATGATTAAACAGATGTTCAGCTGATATTGCTATTCAACCTCGCTCTGATAGGACAATCAAAGAGCCAGCTGGATTGAGTGACAGCCAAAGGTGTTAAAACATTCTGCTTGCATTTTTTTTCTATGGCTACAAAGTGATTTAGATAGAGGGTAAAAAGGAGAAACTTTTTTGTTATGGCTGTTGTTGAAGTTTGGTTGTTGAAGTTTGGTATCAGAACATGGCAGCCCAGCATCCATGCTATCTATCTCACTCACTTTCTCTTGCAACCTTTTTTCTCTTTTCTCTCTTTTCTCTCTTTTCTCTCTCTCTCTCTCTCTCTCTCTCTCTCTCTCTCTCTCTCTCTCTCTCTCTCTCTCTCTCTCTCTCGTTCTACCTCACATTCTACCTGTATCGTTCTACCTCACAAAACATTCCTTTTCTTTTTCTTTATCTCCCTCCTTCCCTCTCTCTCACTGTTCCTCCTTCCTTCATTTCTCGTCTTCTCATGGTCCCTCTCTTTTCTAATTGTGGCTTCTACCTCTTCCCCTATTTCTGTGTCACCCCTTGATTCCCTCGCTGCCTCTCTCCCTTTCTCTGACCCAGGTGTTTCCCCTTAGACTGTTATTTCTGTGTGGAGAGAGAGAGCAATGAAGAGAATGAAAGGAAGAGGAAGAGATAATGAGAGACAAAAGCAAGTAATAGGGAGAGTGAGAGGGGGAGAGAGCGAGAGAGAGAGGGAGAGAGAGAGGAATAATGAGAGAGAGCGAGAGAGAGGGGGGAATAACGAGAAAGAGAGAGAGAGAGAGAGAGAGAGAGAGAGAGAGAAGGAAGGAGAGAAAACTCTAATGGGTTTTTATCAAAGTCAACCTGGCTGCCTTGAGGCGCCACTACAGATCCGGGTTCAATCCCAGGCTGTGTCTCAGCCGACCGCAACCGGGAGACTCATGAGGCGTCGCACAATTGGCCCAGCGTCGTCCGGGTTAGGGGAGGGTTTGGCCGGCCGGGATGTCCTTGTCCCATTGCGCTCTAGCGACTCCTGTGGCGGGCCGATTGTGCAGTCGCCAGTTGTACTGTGTTTCCTCCGGTGTCGCTGGCTTCCGGGTTAAGCAAACAACAGTGTGTCAAGAAGCAGTGTGGCTTGGCAGGGTCGTGTTTCGCAGGAGTCCGTACGGGAGTTGCAGCGATGGGACAAGACTGTAACTACCAATTGGATATAATTTTTTTTAAGTCAACCTGGTTGCGGTAGCAAGCCTAGTGTTCTCAAAGCCTAATGTTCTCTATGCTGCCCACTACCAAGGTTGTCTGTCCATCACAATCCTATAGGAGTAAGACCTAGTACATAATTGGACCATGGAAGTGTTTTTATTGTCATGGGCAACTAAATGTATGGAAAGTATGAATAAAAGGGAATTGTATGTTTGAAAGGCATGGCTTTGATTACTCAACAGCTCTACACACACACACACACACACACACACACACACACACACACACACACACACTCACATGTGTGAATACACGCTCATGCACACACACACTCCCACATTCCTCCACGGATAGAACACTGTATCTGCTTTGTGTAGACTCACACATGCCTGTTTTATGACATACTGATTTAGGGGAGAAGATGAAAGCCATGATGTGATTCGTGTTGCAGTTAACTTCATGCCTACTGACAAGGCTTCAACCCCCCCTTTGATTTCTGATTCCAGTTATGCTGTCCGCCCAGACTGGATTCTCCGCCCACTTTTATTACACATCAAAGGTTACATCCAGCATAAATGCAGTATATTCCTCTTTTTGATAAGCACTGAATATATTTTAACACTTCGTGAATCCTTTATGGGAGTGTGCCGCTTATCTTCTGTGAGGGTGTGTGTGGAGCAAGAGATTGTGTGTGTGTGTGTGTATGCGTGTGTGTATGTTTTTCCGTATGTGTGTGTTTATGAGTGTGTTGCGAGTCTGTGTGTGTATGTTTTCCCGGAAGTGATAAATGCAAGTCTATTTTTATAATAAAAACATGGAGGCCTTGGTGCTTTAAACCCGTGTAAATGATGAAAATGCATTATGAGAATTGCTCTCCGCATTCTCCACAAGTCACAGAACACAGACATTTGCATAAGATTGATCACGCTTCACTTTGAATTGCAAAAAGACGGATCATCTTCAGAGAAGCAAGATTTTCCCTTCTCTTAAATGAAGATTGCTTTTTCAATGGCCAGTGCATGGGCACAAAATAAGAATGGATTTTGCTATCATGCTGCTGGTTCCTGAGTGGTAGAAAAAAGTGGTGAATTACGGTGAATTCATTGTTTAGTTTATGTGTGTATCTACTATTGTCAGATGAAAGGTAGGGGACATACAGAAAGAAGTAGGATCTTAATTTGAGCCAGTTTGCTACAGCAGGAAAATAATCCTGCACCAACAGGAAATGTGAATTATTACGTGAATTATAATTCATGTATGTTCTTTGTAGGTGTTAATACATTTTGGGAAATTACAAACTTTAGAAGCTTTTTTAAACCTTGAATACACTACCAATGTGCATTTCCTGCTGTGCTTTTGTTAGCAACAAAAGTGATCAAATTAAGATCCTACATCTGTTGGGAGAGAAGTGATTATAAATTGACAAATGCATAATGTGTTTAATTTAATTGTAGTGATTTGTGGGCTGAGTAGCTGTGTCCACTTAATGGAACATAATCAAATATATTTTCATTAACTTTTCATGGAGATTGCCAGGGACTAAGCTATCAGCAAGTCAACATATTTAAAAGGTAGGGTAAGCATGGCAACATTTATTACCCTACCGGACGCACATGCTTAGATGCAAGAAAGAGCACACACTCTCACACGCACACACACATACAGTGCCTTGCGAAATAATTCGGCCCCCTTGAACTTGGCAACCTTTTGCCACATTTCAGGCTTCAAACATAAAGATATAAAACTGTATTTTTGTGAAGAATCAACAACAAGTGGGACACAATCATGAAGTGGAACGACATTTAACTTTTTTAACAAATCAAAAACTGAAAAATTGGGCATGCAAAATTATTCAGCCCCTTTACTTTCAGTGCAGCAAACTCTCTCCAGAAGTTCAGTGAGGATCTCTGAATGATCCAATGTTGACCTAAATGACTAATGATGATAAATACAATCCACCTGTGTGTAATCAAGTCTCCGTATAAATGCACCTGCACTGTGTTAGTCTCAGAGGTCTGTTAAAAGCGCAGAGAACATCATGAAGAACAAGGAACACACCAGGCAGGTCCGAGATACTGTTGTGAAGAAGTTTAAAGACGGATTTGGATACAAAAAGATTTCCCGAGCTTTAAACATCCCAAGGAGCACTGTGCAAGCGATAATATTGAAATGGAAGGAATATTAGACCACTGCAAATCTACCAAGACCTGGCCGTCCCTCTAAACTTTCAGCTCATACAAGGAGAGGACTGATCAGAGATGCAGCCAAGAGGCCCATGATCACTCTGGATGAACTGCAGAAATCTACAGCTGAGGTGGGAGACTCTGTCCATGGGACAACAATCAGTCGTATATTGCACAAATCTGGCCTTTATGGAAGAGTGGCAAGAAGAATGCCATTTCTTAAAGATATCCACAAAAAGTGTCATTTAAAGTTTGCCACAAGCCACCTGGGAGACACACCAAACATGTGGAAGAAGGTGCTCTGGTCAGATGAAACCAAAATTGAACTTTTTGGCAACAATGCAAAACGTTATGTTTGGTATAAAAGCAACACAGCTCATCACCCTGAACACACCATCCCCACTGTCAAACATGGTGGTGGCAGCATCATGGTTTGGGCCTGCTTTTCTTCAGCAGGGACAGGGAAGATGGTTAAAATTGATGGGAAGATGGATGGAGCCAAATACAGGACCATTCTGGAAGAAAAGACCTGAGACTGGGACGGAGATTTGTCTTCCAACAAGACAATGATCCAAAACATAAAGCAAAATCTACAATGGAATGGTTCAAAAATAAACATATCCAGGTGTTAGGATGGCCAAGTCAAAGTCCAGACCTAAATCCAATCGAGAATCTGTGGAAAGAACTGAAAACTGCTGTTCACAAATGCTCTCCATCCAACCTCACTGAGCTCGAGCTGTTTGTGCAAAACTGATAGAGACATACCCCAAGCGACTTACAGCTGTAATCGCAGCAAAAGGTGGCGCTACAAAGTATTAACTTAAGGGGGCTGAATAATTTTGCACGCCCAATTTTTCAGTTTTTGATTTGTTAAAAAAGTTTGAAATATCCAATAAATGTCATTCCACTTCATGATTGTGTCCCACTTGTTGTTGATTCTTCACAAAAAAATACAGTTTTATATCTTTATGTTTGAAGCCTGAAATGTGGCAAAAGGTCGCAAAGTTCAAGGGGGCCGAATACTTTCGCAAGGCACTGTACATAGGCAGGTGGACACACATATTAGGTGCGCAGTTATCAATCTCTCCTCTCTACCATATGCTGCAACAGCATCTCTAGGATTGACAAACGATTTTGGAGGCATTCTCTCTTTCTCTGTAGCAACTTCCACATATACACATGTCACAAATGCAGGCTTGCACCAACACACACACAAAAACACACACATACACACTCCGCCCCCTCCCTTTGGCTCATCACATCACCTGTTTCTCCTCTCCTCTTTTTCCTGAATGTAGACAGCTCACACCACTAAGACCCTCTCTCTCTATCCTCCTCCTCTTTCTCTCTCTCCTTTCAGTGTAGACAGCACACATTAATTGTAACTCCCTCTCTCTCCTTTTCTCCTCTGTTTACAGCACACAGTCTGTCACTTCCCTCCTACCCTCTCTCCCTGCTTTCTGCCTCTGTTTCTGTCTCCTTTCACAGTCATCTGCCTTTCACTTTTCTCGCTCCCTCCGTCTCCTCAACCTCAGTCCCTGTCTTTATCTCTCTCTCCTTCTCCCTGTGCCTTCCTCTCTGTCTATGTCTCTCGCTATTTCTCTCCTTGTTGACAGCACACACTTGTCTCTCTGTCTCAGTCAGTCTCAGGGGACAAGTTGTGCGTACCCTGGCCCTGTCAGTTAGCACCATGCTAGGCCACCGCTGGGTTACTCCAGGTTACTGTGTCCCTATTTGTATCACACAGACCTTATGCTAATATCCCTTTTTATTAGGCTGTGTGGGTGCTAACACGTACAGTATAGTAGACTGAACCACTCAGGGACAGGTCTAGCTAAAGCTAGTGGTTAGCTAATTGATAGCTAGCCTGCAGGATGTGTAGGATCAGGAGAGTCATGGGTGGTGGGATTTCCTCCTGTTTTCTCTAGAGTAGTATCTGCCCTTCTGCTCTAAGTATCAACAGTATAGCATGTGTTGGAAATGTCCTGGTTTTAACCCTGATAGCTGAGTGGAGAATATAGCAGATCTTCTTGTTTTTATTTATTCATCATCTCAATTTGGACACATAGTGAGACATTTTGTAGCTTTTCTTATGTGAAGGCCCTTAGAGCTAGCACTGGGAGCTAGCGCTTGGCTAACTTCCTGTTGTCGTGTTGTCCTTATGGCAGGCTGCACTCATCTCTGCCATGGAGGCACAATACTCTCTGTCTTATAAAATCCAGCAAAAATACACTGCTTAAAATGGGATTGTGACTAAGTACTGACGGCCTCATAACTGATTAACTGTGATTGTCATGCATACACATGCAGTCAGGCAGACAAGCAGAAAGGCAGGCACACAGACTATTAGAAATAAATATTATTTGGATTCTACACAGAACCTTTTGCTTCTTTGGACAAGATTAAATAACCCTTTACTACAAAAGGTTATATACAGTGGATTCGGAAAGTATTCAGACCCCTTTTCCCACATTTTGTTACATTACAGTCTTATTCTAAAATGTATGAAATACTTTTTTTTCATCAATCTACACACAACACCATATAATGACAAAGCAAAAACAGGTGTTTATAAATTTGAGCAAATAATAAACAGAAATACTTTATTTACGTATTCAGACCCTTTGCTATGAGACTCAACATTGAGCTCAGGTGCATCCTGTTTCCATTGATCCTCCTTGAAATGTTTCTACAGCTTGATTGGAGTCCAGCTGTGGTAAATTCAATTGATTGGACATGATTTGGAGGAATTGTCCGTAGAGCTCCAAGGCAGGAGGCACAGATCTGGGGAAGGGTACCAACAACTTTCTGCAGCATTGAAGGTCCCCAAGAACACAGTGGCCTCCATCATTCTTAAATAGAAGAAGTTTGGAACCACCAAGACTCTTCCTAGAACTGAGCAATCGAGGGAGAAGAGCCTTGATCATGGAGGTGACCCAGAACACGATGGTCACTCTGACAGAGCTCTAGAGTAGGCAGCGCCATAATACCCTGACTACATAATACCCTGACTTGCAAAATAAATTTTGAAATCTATGTTATTCAATTATTGCACCCACACTGCTTGCCCGCGTCAACGAGCGTCTGCGTTGCCAAGGGCTAAAATAGAAGTCTGATTGCGCTGCATGTCCTGCCTCTCCCATCTCCTCACAGGTTTATAGAAGCAGGTACCCACATGCCATCTCCTCATTGGTTATACTCTGGTTCAGAGTTCGTTTTGATATTTTAACCTGCGTGTCGTGATCGCGCTTGGTGTAGGGAGACAAAATAAATGTATGCCCAATTTTTTCATAAATAGACCAGTATTTATCTCTCCATGGTTGCAGGATCTTATCTTTTTTTATAAGTTTTCTATTGAAATTCATTGTGAAGAGCTCATTTATATAATTTGTGATATGAATACCAGGTATGTCTACTTCACCGTCAGCCCATTTTACAGCTAAACTGCAGGGTAAGGTAAAAGTTTATTTATTTTATATCAATACGTAATACTATACACATATCATAATTAGGTTTTAGTCCAGAGAGACATTGCGGGGATCTTGCTTGCGGACTTAATATCAAACTTGAGTCATCGGTATACATAGACACTTTTACGCCTTGGATTTCTAATCCTCTAATGTTGTTATTTGGGGCTGCAGCGTAGCCTAGTGGTTAGAGTGTTGGACTAGTAACCGAAAGGTTGCACGATCAAATCCCAGAGCTGACAAGGTACAAAATCTGTTGTTCTGCCCCTGAACAAGGCAGTTAACCCGCTGTTTCTAGGCAGTCATTGAAAATAAGAATTTGTTCTTAACTGACTAAAAATGTTATATGATTTTAATAGCTAGCATTTCGATGGCAATGCAGGGATAGCTTCGGTACAAGTCGGTACAAGTCTGTGAATATCCTTTGGTGGCCAAACCAGAGCCCAGACTTGAACCCAATTGAACATCTCTGGAGAGACCTGAAAATAGCTGTGCTTCGACGCTCCCCATCCAAACTGACAGAGCTTGAGAAGATCTGCAGAGAAGAATGGGTGAAACTCCCCAAATACAAATGTGCCAGGCTTGCAGCATCCAAGAAGACTCAATGCTGTAATCACAACCAAAGGTGTTTCAACAAAGTACTGAGTAAAGGGTCTAAATACATATGTAAATGTATTATTTCAGTTTTTTTTTACATTTGCAAAATGTTCCGTCAATCTGGCTTTGCTTTGTCATTATTGGGTATTGTGTGTAGATTGATGAGGGGAAAAAAGTATACATTTTAGAATAAGGCTTTAACATAATAAAATGTGGAAAAAGCCAAATAAGTTTTCTATCCTTAAACCAGAGTGTAATGTGGATTTTAGCAAACAACAACTAACAAAAGCTAACACAGTCACATCAAACTCTGAAATGACAAGAAACTAGCTCCCTTTTAATTTGTTTTAGTTACTTTTTTAGTTAATAATGCTGCTGCATGATTTCACTAGCTAGCTAGAAGATAGACAAAATAGCACATTTAATAAAATCATACATTCTTAGGCTTCATAAATTTAATCTGGCTACCTACTCCGATTCCAGGGCACTCTCGTCTGAGTGTGCGAGAGTGCAGAATAACTGATGAATTTACGAACGCTCAACACCTGTTGATTATGACCGGTGTCATTAAATGTCAGCAAAATAAGTTATTAAATTGTTGCCAGAAGCACAGTTGTAGTCACTAATGCTCTAGAAAACATGAAAACAGCCTAACCAGCTCTGCTAAGGCAAGTAAAATGGTCATAGTGAGGTGTTCTCTAAATTTGTGTCTGGAAGAAGCTAACAAGCTAGGCAACTTTAGCCAGTTAGCTATGGTGCTTGACTGCCATTGTGAGGTTAGAACACTCAAATCAACCCTATTCGTCATCCAGAGCGCCCAGTGTGTACATTTGTCAATGTATTAAGGTAAGCAAAGTTGATTATTTAATTAAAATATATGAACCCAAAGTCATATGATAAACTATAGAATTTGAGCACAATTTGTAAGCTAGCTAGCTATACAATTTTATTTGCTACAGTGCCTTCAGGAAATATTCATACCCCTTGACTTATTCCACATTTTGTTGTGTTACAGCCTGAATTCAAATTTGATTTAAATATACAAATTATCACCCATCTATACACAATACCCAATAATGACAATAGATTTTTAAATAGATTTAAGTCAAAACTGTAACTCGGCCACTCAGGAACATTCACTGTTTTCTTGGGAAGCAACTCCAGTGTAGATTTGGCCTTGTGTTTTAGGTTCTTGTCCTGCTGATACGTGAATTCATCTACCAGTGTCTGGTGGAAAGCAGCCTAATCGTGAAAAACTCCCTAGTCCTTATTAACGATTACAAACACACCCATAATATGATGCAGCCACTACTATGCTTGAAAATATGGAGAGTGGTACTCAGTAATGTGTTGTAGTGGATTTGGTCCAAACTTAACCCTTTGTATTCAGGATAAAAAGTTAATTGCTTTGCAGTATTACTTTAGTAAATTAGAGCGGTTTCCTTCCTCTCCGGCAACTGAGTTAGGAAGGAGGCCTGTATCTTTGAAGAAGACAAGGTGTATTTATACACCATCCAAAGTGTAATTAATAACTTTTCCATGCTCAAAGGGATATCCAATGTCTTCTTTTTACATTTGTATCCATCTGCCAATAGATGCCCTTCTTTACGAGGCATTTGAAAACCTCCCTGGTCTTTGTGGTTGAATGAATTTGTAAAACATTTCAAAAACATAATTCCAATTTGACGCTATGGGGTATTGTGTGAAGGCCAGTGACCAACAATTTCAATGTAATCAATTTTAAATGCAGGCTGTAGCACAACAAAATGTGGAAAAAAGTCAAGGTGTGTGAATACTTTCTGCAGGCACTGTAGTTAGTCAGGAAAAGCTAGGCTACTGTACTGAGCCAAATTACAAGCTAGCTAGCCAACTCTTACAAACAAACGTTATTTTGTAATTATGAAATATGCCAAATAGAGCTAAAGGCCAGCCTGACATTGGCAATTAGCTAATTGTTACTTTTACTTCAAGCCATTAGAAGACTGTTACTGACCTCTGTTGAATACAGGTGATGGGCAGTGGGCTGATGGAGAGGAGGTATGTATCAAAATGATTTATAATAAAGTATGTATTATTAGTGTTGGTGATTCAATTCCATAGTTAATCATTAGATGACTTTTAACACAACCCAATTATCAGAGGCAAAGGATCTCTCTTTTGCTGCTGCTGATAACAACTGCATGTACTGTTAAGTTGTTATTCTAATCTACATCACAATAATTATGTCTGCATAGCATTTTGTCTTCATTTTTGGCAGATTATCTCATGTTAATCTCTGAAGATTAACTCGTGTTTTTGATCTTTTTTTCAGGAACCAGCCAGGCAACAACCCATACTAAACTGTTCCATAAATTTGTATGCCAGAGTTGGTACCAAGATTGACGTTGGCCATCATTCAAACAAAGAGATGCCTCCATGGACCCTAGTGCGTATTTCCAAACTATGTTTAAAAATAATGACAATAAAATCTCTAAACTATTCTGGTATTCTTTTATCCATTATTTAGTTGTGTATTATATTAGTTCACAACACACAAATACACACACACATCACAAATACACACACACATCACAAACACACACACACACACACACACACACACACACACACACACACACACACACACACACACACACACACACACACACACACACACACACACACACACACACACACACACACACACACACACACACACACACACACACCCTGTTAGTGTCAGGTGGTGTATTCCTGCAGAGTGTGTATTAAAAATTATACTGTGGTGTTCCTGTCTGTGTGTTTAAGTTCAAAAGCGGAAGGGATTTCCCCTGGATCACACTAACAGGAGGGGAACTCACAACTACAGTGCCTTCAGAAGTATTCATACCCCTTGACTCATGCCAGATTTAGTTGTGTTACAGCCTGAATTCAAAATTGATTAAATATATTTTTGTTCTCATCCATCTATAATGACAAAATTATTTTTTTTTTAGCAATTTTTGCATTTGTATTGAAAAGTAAATGCAGAAAAATATCATTTACATCTCTGAGTCAATACATGTTTGGCAGCGATTACAGCTGAGAGTCTTTCTGGGTAAGTCTCTGAGAGCTTTGCACACCTGGATTGTATAATATTTACCCATTCTTATTTTAAAAATTCTTCAAGCTTTTTCAAATTGGTTGTTGATCATTGCTAGATCACCATTTTCAAATATTGCCATAGATGTTCAAGCAGATTTAAGTCAAAACTGTAACTCGGCCACTCACTTTCTTCTTGTTAAGCAAGTCCATTGTAGATTTGGCATGGTGTTTTAGGTTATTGTCCTGCTGAAAGGTGAATTAATCTCCCAGTGTCGAGTGGAAAGCAGACTGAACCAGGTTTTCCTCAAGGATTTTACCTGTGCTTAGCTCCATTCAGTTTCTTTTTTTATCCTGAAAAAGTCATTCATGATTACAAGCATACCTATGACATGATGCAGCCACCACTATGCTTAAAAATAAGGAGATGTACTCAGTACTCAGGATTTGCCCCAAACATTCAGGACAAAAAGTGAATTGCTTTGCCACATTTTTTGCAGTATTAATTTAGTGCCTTGTTGCAAAGGGGATGCATGTTTTGGAATATTTATTTTATTTACAGGCTTCCCCAGTTAGGTTATTATTGTGAAGTGACTGCAATGTTGTTGATCCATCCACAGTTTTCTCCTATCACATTAAACTCTGTAACTGTTTTAAAGTCACCATTGGCCTCATGGTGAAATCCCTGAGCGGTATCCTTGCTCTCAGGAAACTGTGTTAGGAAGGATGCCTGTATCCTTGTAGTGACTGTGTGTATTGATTTTTTTGAACCTTTACTTAACCAGGAAAAGCCCATTGAGACCCGGAGTCTCTTTTTCAACGGAGAACTGGCCAAGAAGGCAGCAACAATCAATACATTACAGAATTAAAACATACAACAATACATGATCCAGCCTTAAAAAAAAGCATTTTTACACTCCTCCGTAACAGAGTCTCCCTTCAATATTTGTAGCAACCTCCTAGCAGACCGGGTATGGTAACTGCTGGTGGTGAAGGAGACCAGACTAAATAGGTAACACCATCCAAAGAGTAATGAATAGCTTCACCATGCTCAAAGGGATATTCAATGTCTGTTTTTTTTACCCATTTACCAATCTACTTATTAGACACATTGTTACTCCTGAACTTATTTAGGCTTTGCCATAACAAAGGGGTTGAATGCTTACTCATTTTTTATTCATTTGAAACTCTCTAAAAACATAATTCCACTTTTACATTATGAGGTATTGTGGGTAGGCCAGTTTAAAATCTCAGTAAAATCCATTTTAAATTCAGGGTGTAACACAACAAAATGTGGAAAAAGTCAAGGGGTGTGAATACTTTCTGAAGGCAGGTTTCTAAGCAGCTCAGAGGGGACAGCTCACATGCATTCCTGCTTAGATACACTACACACTTACACGTCCGCAGTACAGATGTGTATGGAGAGCTATAAAAAAAATGTCACACAAACCCTTTCACGCATAGGCTGTGTGTCTGTGTGGGAGGAGGATCAGTGGATTTTTAAAAACAGACTTGTGTCATTGACACCTCTTGTGTTTAGAGTGGCTATAACATTACACTCAGTATTCCGTAGACTGATGAGAGTGTCACAGTCCATTGAAAGGAGTACATACAGTGGTAAGAGATTGGTAGGATAGCTCTTTGCTTCAAGACTGCAGTCTCATCCTCAGTCAACAGTTCTCAGGAAAGAGGCCAAGTCACACAGAGATTACGAAGCGGGGGGGGGGGGGACTGTACTACCACTACATTTGCTTCCAGTGCACTAATGAACTCTCATTTTTCTGGGATCAGTAGGGATCAAATATGTAAGATAATGAACTGACCTAGCTGGCGGCAGAAGCCGAGTGTAGCCGTGGTTTGAAGCTGTCACAACCACAGCTCTCCCTCTCTAGTTGTAGCTGCTTGGTTGTGTGTTTGAACATGCAGGCCTTGGTTATCTGGGTTATGCTAATCAAAGCATAGGGACAGTGATGAAAGAGTCTTGATGAGGAATCGGTTTCTCGCTGTTGAGTGTGTGCATGTGTGTGCGTGTGCGTGTGCGTGTGTGTGTGTGTGTTAGAAACCAAGTTTTCATCCCTTTAGTATGAAAAGTGTTATGAATAAAATGGAGTTGTTGATCTAATGTAGCATGGAATTGTTTTTAAGTGGAAAAGCTTTGCTGTTTTCAGCTCCGAGAATCCGCTGTTTGTTTAATGACTACATTAGGTCCACCAAAGTGAGAACACTGCATTTGCTCTTTTTTAATTTACAGTAAAATTACCCATTTTACAATAGAGGCCAGACTCACGATTCCACACCATAAAACATTCATGAGTTAGAACGCCGTCTGAGATGCGGGTGGTTAGTAGACAGCAGAGTAATAATCACACAGTACAAGACCCCATAATGGGTTTTGTGTAGTCTACACACTGAAATGTGTTTAAATCATTTCAGTGCACCTTAACTAGCATCTTATAATTAGATTCAAGTTAAGACAGGCATTCCATATTGCAATGTTGTGTGCAATTTACAATTTTGTGTTTGTTGAAATCAGTAAACTTAATGGTGTACTCTACAGTATTACACAGTTTGATATGAGAAAGCTGAACACTCTAACTCTCTCACAACATGGTGTGTGTTGCTCTAATCAGGAAGCTGGTGATGCTATTGTAATATTATCAGGAAGATAATTAGGAGATTAGGAGAGTTCTGGCATGATATTAATCCGGCAGTAATCTGGACAGCCTCTGCCTTCTAATCAGGCATTAGGAGGGACGTCACAGGGATTGCGTGTGTGTCGGTGTGTGTCATGGCATGTTGTATTTCTGCATCTGTTTTCAATGCCATCTGAGCACTGCAACATGTGATGGAACTACCTCTCTCCCATACCCCCATCCCTCTCCCTCCCCTATACATGCATCTATTTTCAACCTATCTACTATCTTTCTCCTCTCTGTCAAACTTTTCCCTTTCCATCTCTCCCCCTCCATCTCTCACCGTTTCTCCTTTGTCTTTCTCTGAGTCATCTATTCTGCACTCTGTCAACCTTCTGCCCCGCTCTCCCGCTCTTTCTCCCCATTCTCTCTCTCTTTCCTCTGTCTCTTTCAAACTCTTTCTCTCCCTCCCTCTATTATAATCTCTCTCTCTCTCTCTCTCTCTCTCTCTCTCTCTCTCTCTCTCTCTCTCTCTCTCTCTCTCTCTCTCTCTCTCTCTCTCTCTCTCTCTCTCTCTCTCTCTCTCTCTCTCTCTCTCTCTCTGCCTCTCTCTTTTACTCTCTCTCTATCTCTCTCTCCCTTTCCTCTTGTATAAGTAAATGGTAAATGTAGATACAGAGCTCAGCTCTGACATATGTATCATATTAACTAGCAGCTAGACTATTGACTCCCTCCCATTCTGTACTGACATCAGTAGTCACTGCCAGAGGCTTGTAGAGTTCATCATAGCAGTCTCTGTGCCACCTTATATTGATATTTAGGCTTCATAGAACACCCTCCACATCACAGTAATAAGAAGCAGAAGCCTCACACATCTCAGACTGTATCCTCCTCTGGATCCTTGTGGTGAGCTTGGCTAACCCGTAGACCTCTGTGTTCTGCTCCATGGGGCAGGGGTGGAGGAGAAGAGAGAGGGATGAAAAGGGTGGAGGAGAAGAGAGAGGGATGACAGCACAGGAGGAAGGAAATACCCTCACCATGACAGCTGGGATCACACGCATGCACGCACACACGCGGACACATGCACACAGACACACACTCAGAAACACATGCAGAAATACATGCAAACACACACAGATGAAAGGAGTTAACACCACTTTAAACAGATGAGACATAGTCATCTTATCAAATCAAATTGTATTGGTCACATACATGTGTTTAGCAATGTTATTGCGGGTGTAGTGAAATGCTTGTGTTTCTACAGTTGAAGTCCAAAGTTTATATACACTTAGGTTGGAGTCATTAAAACTCTTTTTTTCATCTCCTCCACAAAGGTATTGTTAACAAACAATAGATTTGGCAAGTTGATTAGGTCATCTACTCTAAGGAATTTTCCAACAATCGTTTACAGACAGATTATTTAACTTATAATTCACAATTCCAATGGTTCAGTAGTTTACATAAACTTAGTTGACTGCGCCTTCAAACAGCTTGGAAAATTCCAGAAAATGATGTCATGGCTTTAGAAGCTTCTGAAAAGCTAATTGACATCATTTGAGTCAATTGGAGGTGTACCTGTGGATGTATTTCAAGGGCTACCTTCAAACTCAGTGCCTCTTTACTTGACATCATGGGAAAATCTAAAGAAATCAACCAAGACCTCGTAAAGAAATTTGTAGACCTCCACAAGTCTGGTTCATCCTTGGGAGCAATTTCCAAACGCCTGAAGCTACAATGTTCATTTGTACAAACAATAGTATGCCAGTATAAAAACCATGGGACCTTGCAGCTGTCATACCGCTCAGGAAGGAGACGCGTTCTGTTTCCTAGAGATGAATGTACTTTGGTGCGAAAGTGCAAATCAATCCCAGAACAACAGCAAAGGACCGTGTGAAGATTCTGGAGGAAACAGGTACAAAAGTATCAATATACACAGTAAAACAAGTCCTATATCGACATAACCTGAAAGGTGTCTCAGCAAGGAAGAAGCCACTGCTCCAAAACCGCCATAAAAAAGCCAGATGACGGTTTGCAACTGCACATGGGGACAAAGATCATACTTTTTGGAGAAATGTCCTCTGGTCTGATGAAACAAAAATAGAACTATTTGACCATAATGACCATCGTTATGTTTGGAAGAAAAAGGGGGAAGCTTGCAAGCCGAAGAACACCATCCCAACCGTGAAGCACGGGGGTGGCAGCATCATCTTTTGGGGCTGCTTTTCTGCAGGAGGGACTGGTGCACTTCACAAAATAGATGGCTTCATGAGCAGGAAAATAATGTTGATACATTGAAGCAACATCTCAAGACATCAGTCAAGAAGTTAAAGCTTGGTCGCAAATGGGTCTTCCAAATGGACAATGACCCCAAGCATACTTCCAAAGTTGTGGCAAAATGGCTTAACGACAACAAAGTCAAGGTATTGGAGTGGCCATCACAAAGCCCTGACCTCAATCCTATAGAACATTTGTGGGCAGAAGTGAAAAGGTGTGTGTGAGCAAGTTTAACAGTATAGCTTCCACCCCTCTCCTCGAACCAGGGCCAAAATTCACCGAACGTATTTGTTCTTAACTGACTTGCCTAGTTAAATAAAGGTGGTTACATCAGCTCTGTCAGGAGGAATGGGCCAAAATGGAAGGACTTGCCTAGTTAAATAAAGGTGGTAAGCTTGTGGAAGGCTTACCAAAACATTTTACCCAAGTTAAACAATTTAAAGGCAATGCTACCAAATACTAATTGAGTGTATGTAAACTTCTGACCCACTGAGAATGTGATGAAAGAAATATAAGCTGAAATAAATAATTATGTCTACTATTATTCTGACATTTTACATTCTTAAAATATAGTGGTGATCCTAACTGATCTAAAACAGGGAATTTTTACTAGGATTAAATGTCAGGAATTGTGAAAAACTGAGTTTAAATGTATTTGGCTAAGGTGTATGTAAACTTCTGACTTCAACTGTAGCTCCAACAGTGCAGTAATATCCAACAACAATACACACAAGGCACACAAATCTAAGTAAAGGAATGGAATTAAGAATATATACATATTTGGATGAGTAACAAGGATTAGCTTCATCTACCAACTCTCACAGTCTCACATCAAAATGAGACTTTCATCCATGTTTCTCAAAAGTCAAATTTCTAAGTGTTTAAAGTTTAGGCATGAACTAAAAATTCGTAAGGTTATGTATTAACTCTGAATGGTTAAGGTAAGGGTTAAGGTTATGTATTAACTCTGAATGGTTAAGGTAAGGGTTAAGGTTATGTATTAACTCTGAATGGTTAAGGTAAGGGTAAAGGTTATGTATTAACTCTGAATGGTTAAGGTAAGGGTTAAGGTTATGTATTAACTCTGAATGGTTAAGGTAAGGGTAAAGGTTATGTATTAACTCTCTGCATGGTTAAGGTAAGGGTAAAGGTTATGTATTAACTCTGCATGGTTAAGGTAAGGGTAAAGGTTATGTATTAACTCTGAATGGTTAAGGTAAGGGTTAAAGTTATGTATTAACTCTGAATGGTTAAGGTAAGGGTTAAGGTTATGTATTAACTCTGAATGGTTAAGGTAAGGGTAAAGGTTATGTATTAACTCTGAATGGTTAAGGTAAGGGTTAAAGTTATGTATTAACTCTGAATGGTTAAGGTAAGGGTTAAGGTTATGTATTAACTCTGAATGGTTAAGGTAAGGGTTAAAGTTATGTATTAACTCTGAATGGTTAAGGTAAGGGTTAAGGTTATGTATTAACTCTGAATGGTTAAGGTAAGGGTTAAAGTTATGTATTAACTCTGAATGGTTAAGGTAAGGGTAAAGGTTATGTATTAACTCTGAATGGTTAAGGTAAGGGTTAAGGTTATGTATTAACTCTGAATGGTTAAGGTAAGGGTAAAGGTTATGTATTATCTCTGCATGGTTAAGGTAAGGGTAAAGGTTATGTATTATCTCTGAATGGTTAAGGTAAGGGTAAAGGTTATGTATTATCTCTGAATGGTTAAGGTAAGGGTAAAGGTTATGTATTATCTCTGAATGGTTAAGGTAAGGGTAAAGGTTATGTATTATCTCTGAATGGTTAAGGTAAGGGTAAAGGTTATGTATTATCTCTGAATGGTTAAGGTAAGGGTAAAGGTTATGTATTATCTCTGCATGGTTAAGGTAAGGGTAAAGGTTATGTATTAACTCTGCATGGTTAAGGTAAGGGTAAAGGTTATGTATTATCTCTGAATGGTTAAGGTAAGGGTAAAGGTTATGTATTATCTCTGAATGGTTAAGGTAAGGGTTAAGGTTATGTATTAACTCTGAATGGTTAAGGTAAGGGTAAAGGTTATGTATTATCTCTGAATGGTTAAGGTAAGGGTAAAGGTTATGTATTAACTCTGAATGGTTAAGGTAAGGGTTAAGGTTATGTATTAACTCTGAATGGTTAAGGTAAGGGTAAAGGTTATGTATTATCTCTGAATGGTTAAGGTAAGGGTAAAGGTTATGTATTAACTCTGAATGGTTAAGGTAAGGGTTAAGGTTATGTATTAACTCTGCATGGTTAAGGTAAGGGTTAAGGTTATGCATTATCTCTGAATGGTTAAGGTAAGGGTTAAGGTTATGTATTATCTCTGAATGGTTAAGGTAAGGGTTAAGGTTATGCATTAACTCTGAATGGTTAAGGTAAGGGTTAAGGTTATGTATTATCTCTGAATGGTTAAGGTAAGGGTAAAGGTTATGTATTAACTCTGAATGGTTAAGGTAAGGGTTAAGGTTATGTATTATCTCTGAATGGTTAAGGTAAGGGTTAAGGTTATGTATTATCTCTGAATGGTTAAGGTAAGGGTAAAGGTTATGTATTATCTCTGAATGGTTAAGGTAAGGGTTAAGGTTATGTATTAACTCTGAATGGTTAAGGTAAGGGTTAAGGTTATGTATTAACTCTGAATGGTTAAGGTAAGGGTTAAGGTTATGTATTAACTCTGAATGGTTAAGGTAAGGGTAAAGGTTATGCATTAACTCTGAATGGTTAAGGTAAGGGTAAAGGTTATGTATTATCTCTGAATGGTTAAGGTAAGGGTTAAGGTTATGTATTAACTCTGAATGGTTAAGGTAAGGGTTAAGGTTATGTATTAACTCTGAATGGTTAAGGTAAGGGTAAAGGTTATGTATTATCTCTGAATGGTTAAGGTAAGGGTTAAAGTTATGTATTAACTCTGAATGGTTAAGGTAAGGGTTAAGATTTGGCATGACGTACATTTTTTCCCCTCAAAAACACACTTCTATCATTTGATTTGAATTTGCGACCTTTGGAATGAGAGGCAGATGTTTACACTATTCCGCCATCCCCTAATGCCTTAGTAGAAGTGAAATCTACTTGAACCTAACAACACTCAGTGTTGCCCCTCGTACACTGTTTCCACGGCATCTCCCGATGTCCCTCAGACATGGATGGACGTCGAATACAGACTTGTAATCCCGGGTGACTTGGCTGAGCTTCACAGCCATATTATTTTTTCTCTGGTAAAGATTCTGGTAAAGATTTAAAGCTGCTGTCAGGCAAATCAACTTCATCTGACAAGTTAAGACAAGATAAGGTTGTTAAAAGCCAATCATGAAACATAGTTTTCGAAAGTGTGATTTGTGCCAGAATAGCTACCTAAAGACTATTGATTTAAACACATCCCAGAAACTGAGATGGTAATGATTTAGAGGAAAAGACAGAGAGGGTAAATCATAAAATATAACATTTTAGTATGGAGCTCTGAAAGGATTGACCAAGGATTATTTAATTGATTCTAGATTTGGCCACCCCAAGGCAGAGATGATGCAACATTTACAAAACTATGTTGTTTTTTGGGTTTATATTAAAGGGATAGTTCAGGATGTTGGCAATATACTTCCCCAGAGACAGATGAACTTGTGGATACTATTTTTATGCCTCTGCGTCCAGTATGAAGGAAGTTAGATGCCAATGCTAACTAGCGTTAGTAGCTAGCGCTCTAGCAGTTCACATTGACTCCCAGCTCAAATGCTAGTTGGCAACTTCCTTCAAACTGAACACAGAGACACAAAAATGATATCCACAAGTTCATCTCTCTTTGGGGAAGGAGATAAAGGGCTTTATTCCCAAAATCCTGAACTGTCCCTTTCTTTTCTGCAAACAATGTAAGCAAATATCAAAAGAACACACAGAGATTGTCACATAAGAATCGAGTTTCTATTGCCTGAGCAATGTAATCTGCATTAACCCATTCACTTCCTTGTACTATATTCAGTATAATATAAAAATATGCCACTGAACAAATTCTGTTTGGTGTAAATGCATTATTAAATGCATGACATTTGGGGTCAACATAGTTGTTACAAGTGTCTACAGAATGTACCATCACACCAAGGACATCTAGCCAACTTGACACTGTGGGACTCATTGGTGTCAACATGGGCCAGTATCGAAAGTGTTCCATGACCTTCTCCCTCAACGTCAACTAAATGAAAGAGCAGATTGTGGACTTCAGGAAACAGCAGAGAGCGCACACCCTATCCATATCAATGGGACCACAGTGGAGAAGCTGAAAAGTTCCTGGCCGTACACATCACAGACGATCTGAAATGAGCCACCCACACAGACAGTGTGGTGTAGAAGACGCAACAGCGTCTCTTCAACCTCAGGAGGCTGAGGAAATTTGGCTTGGCCCCTAAGACCCTCACAAACTTTTACAGATGCACAATTGAGAGCATCCTGTCGGGCTGTATCACCACCTGAAACGGCAACTGCATTGCCCACAACCGCAGGGCTCTCCAGAGGGTGGTGCGGTCTGCGCAACGCATCACCGGGGGCACACTGCCTGCCTTCCAGGACACCTAAAGCACCCGATGTCACAGGAAGGCCAAAAGGATCATCAAGGACATCAACCACCCGAGCCACAGCCTGTTCACCCCGCTACCATCCAGAAGGTGAGGTCAGTACAGGTGCATAAAAGATGGGGCCAAGAGACTAAAAAACAGCTTCTATCTCAAGGTCATAAGACTGTTTAATAGCCATCACTAGCCGGCTACCACCCAGTTACTCAACCCTGCACCTTAGAGGCTGCTGCCCTATATAAATAGACATGGAATCACTGTTTATTTTTTACACTCAGTCTATATTATTGTTATTTGACCTGTTCTTAGCCTACATATGCCAAATGTATTATTCAACTCATTGTCGTTTGTGAAATACAGACGCTTTTCTATTGTACTATATTTAGTGGTTGGACACATGAGGTTACTGTTTTTAAAGCATCTCACAAATCAAGTCATGTGTTCAGTCTCAGGGTCCCAAGCTTGGCGATGAGCTTGGAGGGGACTACGGTGTTGAGCGATGAGCTGTAATCAATGAAGGCGAAGGAGACATGTTGATTGAAATTGGGCATTATGTGTCTTAATGGTGCGGAATGAACAACAACTGACAACAAGGAAAGCAGCCTCCAGTTCGTTAAGTGCCAGCTTGTTGTTTTTCTTGTCCTGATGTGGAATATATACAGCAGTCACGATAAAAGCTGGAAACTCTCGGAAGGTAGAAGGGTCGGCATTTGGCCATGAGGTATTCCAAGATGGGTGAACTGTGGATGAAGACTTCCACTGCACTAGAGTCAGCACACCATTGTCTGTTGATGAAGAGGCATACCCCTCCACCATTGATTTTCCTGAATCCAATGGCCGCTCGATGAATGGAGAATCCATCGAGTTGGATAACCATGGGGGGTATCTTATCCGAAAGCCATGTTTCAAAAAGGCAGAGAATATTGCAGTTACCAGAGTCCTGTTGATAGCAAATCAGATGTCATCCATCTTATTATCGAGTGGCCAATTGAATGGAGGGAAGAGGTGGCCAGTTTTCCCTTAATCTTGCCAGGACTTTCCTGTCTCTGTTTTGTCGGCATTTCCTCTTGGGTAACCCCCAAAAAATTGGATCAGAATTACACAACAAGCCCAGGGCAGATGAGTTGAAGTCGAAGTTGAAGCCGGAATTGAGCTTAGTAACTGTCAATCTGGTGTTCAAAAAGGATCGTCGATCATAAGAAATAATAGTGGATACATTCATTTTGGCGTTGATTTTCTTTAAGACACGTTATCTCTACCATGTACTGTATAAGATGTTAAAAACAAAATAGCAAATTTGGGTTGGAGCTCGCAAGACGGCTATCCTACAATACGGCACCATCTGGGGTATTCGAAGGACTATTTATCCATGTAATATCAACATTATGATGTGTTTGGACATGATTTTCTGTTTTGTTTTGGTCCGCTACGCACAAGCAGTTGTTTAATAAGTGCAGGGGTCAGGGTTTTTCTTGCAGCGGGGAAGGAAATTGAGTTTGCACTAAGTCAAATAGGGGCTCAGTTCCAATTGGATCATTAGGCCTGTCCCCTTACCCGCTATAGCCCTCTGAGCAGTCAAGCCTGACTATGCCACATGCAAAGATATCCCCAACTGCAAGGGACACATATTGATTATTTAGGGCTTTTGGATCTTAGAGAATGTACTCACAGTTACGTACAGTATAATGCTTTTGCCACTAAAAATCAAGGTGAAGCGGAAATATGCCACAGGTTTTTGTTAGTAAATGGATTAATTTTTTTCATGTATCGGTTTCACATAGTCAAAGTAGTCAAAGTTGAATTGTCCATTTTTGTTTCAGAAAACATCATGGCAGACAAACATTTAAGGCTAAACCTGGGTGGACATAACTCATCTAACAGACATATTATGTATGCTTGCTCTCGGTTCATGTGGAACCTGCAATGATAAAGTAGGAAAGTAGGCTATGATGTATGAAATGAATCCTCCCATAGCTCATGTACTGTATGTGAATCATTCTGCTAGAAGGGTTTTGAATATGACTGTTCTCCCAGCGCTTTGCGATGTGTCAGTGTGATGTTATTTATGTGTAATGGATATAGACCTTCTCTGTAGGATGGAGTATGTTCTATGTTCAGTATGGATCCAGTCCAGTCTTATTAGATGGAGCCGGGGGGCCATATGGCCTTCGGGCCTTGGAGTGATGTTGGGGAGGCACTCTAGTGTCCATGTGAGAGCACGGCAGCAATGTAATGACTTGGGCACACACTTGACAAACGGCTGCATGCATGCACACACTCTTACATACGTCATACTACGTATGCACACACACACACACACACACACACACACACACACACACACACACACACACACACACACACACACACACACACACACACACACACACACACACACACACACACACACACACACACACACACACACACACACACACACACACACACACACACACACACACACACAACAACTTACCTTCCCTCAATGTACACGGACGGACTCGCTCTCTCTCTCACGCAAACACTCTCTTTTACACTCTCATGTATGATAGACTGCCAGCCCGTAGCCATCTATCTCACCTGGACTAATGAAGTCTGTCGTTGCTGACAACCATCAGTCATGCCCTGTGAGGAGGGCAGTAATGAAATGTGTTGGGCACCACGTAAATGTATCTACGCCTGCATCAGCTGGACCAGAGAGAGGGAGGGAGAAGGAGAGGGGGGAGTGGGGTGAGAGACAGAGGATGTATAAGAACAGATAGAGTGGAAGAAATAGGGGAGGAAAGAGAGGAGGTACAGTAATATGGAGAAGGAAAGAGAGATGGCGAGATGGAGGGGGAGAGAGCAAGGGAGAGATGGAGAGGGACTAAGATCAGTTGGGAGTCTATCAACAGCAACAGCAGTGATGTCTGCTGGAGTTATTTGTTACTGTGCCAACAGGGAGTCCACTAATTGACAGCGGGAGTTGAGTTGGGGGTGACGTGAGGGGATAATGATGGAGAGCTTGCTTGTGTGCTAGTTTACTTTACTGTAAGGTCAAACGTGAAGAGCATGCTAACGTATTTGTTAGTGTCAGTGAGTGGAAGTGTATGATTTAAGGGGGTTAACTTTGGAGTGTGAGGGTGTTCAAATGCTTTCTGGTATACTTTACAATAAGGAGACAGGCAGTACATGTCCATTAAAACATGGAAACTAAACAAACTACTCTGTGTTATGGGCTCACAGTACAATCCTATAGAGCCTTCACCCCTTAACCCTGATGACCACACACATAAACCCTGACCTCTTGACACTCAATAAACCAGGCCAAAACAAACTGCACCTGTATTAATGATATCTAGCTCAGAATACAGACGGTACAGACTGGGACAGATCAATATTTACTGAGACAGGGATCTCTCTATCTCCTTCTCTCTCTCTCTCTCTCTCTCTCTCTCTCTCTCTCTCTCTCTCTCTCTCTCTCTCTCTCTCTCTCTCTCTCTCTCTCTCTCTCTCTCTCTCTCTCTCTTTCTCTTTCTCTCTCTCTCTCTCTCTCTCTCTCTCTCTCTCTCTCTCTCTCTCTCTCTCTCTCTCTCTCTCTCTCTCTCTCTCTCTCTCTCTCTCTCTCTCTGTTGGCCTGATTGGACTTGCAGCCAACTGAGGTATGGACAGAGGTGAGTTGTAGAGTATTTATGTATGAGGCCGGTGTTGACGTCAATGGAAGCAGCTCTAGTCGATATGTCAGTCTGCTCTGAGACAGGAGGGACTATAGGTCTACTCCTAAAGATGAGTTTTGAATGGCAGATGTCAGAGAGAGCAACAAGACTTTTGAATGGTTCTTGAATCAAGAATTACAATATAGACCGCCTTTGAAGAAAAGTACAGTACTCCTTTCCACAACACAAAGGTTGGTGTTGATTTTCATGAAGACATGTTATCTCTACCATGTATATGTTGTCATGTCGGGCGTGTATGTAATGTACATATGTCATGCAGGATAACACTGAGGAGTTGGCTAAATGGGAACAGACTAGCTGACTATCATGCTAGCAGACCAGCGGGCTAGCAGCAGGTTGAGTGACAGCCAAAGATCCTGTGGGAGATACGGTATCTCTGTCATTTAAATCTCCCATGATACAACAGTCATTTTCCCCTCAGGGTACCGACCGTTTTCTAAATGATGTCATAACATCTGTCAGAAACCAGATGAGCAGAAAGCTGTGGCCACCAGCGAGCGAGTGAACATTGAATGAGCGTTGTCTAAACATTGAATGCACAATGAGTGAACACCAATTGAGCGTTGTCTAAACATTGAATGCACAATGAGTGAACACCAATTGAGCGTTGTCTAAACATTGAATGCACAATGAGTGAACACCAATTGAGCGTTGTCTAAACATTGAATGCTACAATGAGTGAACACCAATTGAGCACCAATTGAGCATTGTCTAAACATTGAATGCAATCAAATGAGTGAACACCAATTGAGCATTGTCTAAACATTGAATCTACAATGAGTGAACACCAATTGAGCATTGTCTAAACATTGAATCTACAACACCAATTGAGCATTGTCTAAACATTGAATGCACAATGAGTGAACACCAATTGAGCATTGTCTAAACATTGAATCTACAATGAGTGAACACCAATTGAGCATTGTCTAAACATTGAATGCACAATGAGTGAACACCAATTGAGCATTGTCTAAACATTGAATCTACAATGAGTGAACACCAATTGAGCATTGTCTAAACATTGAATGCACATTAAATGTCACATTGCACATTGCAGCTTCTCTGTAAGGTTGCTGCCCAGCCTTTAAAAAGTGAAAAGAGAGACATCAAGCTGCCACTAGCTAGATTTCCATCCAAATGGCGACAGATGTTTTTTTTGTTGAAAACTCTGTTTATTCAGTTTTACACACAAGACAAAACAAAACCATATAAATAATATACTCAACTAGAAAAAATACAAACCCCCCCCAAAAAATGTTTGCTTTAAAGATTACCGTACTTTAGACAAGTTAAACACTCCGGGTAGTAAATGGCGACAGATTTTCATGTGAAAATTCAAAAATCCGCCTAAAAACAATCCGCGCATTTTCTCATCAGACATGCGTTTCCATCATATTGACTCGTTGAGGATAAAAGACTGTGCGAGATGACGTTGTGCACATAAAAATACCTTTTGCAGTTAAATTCTCATGTACCGAATAAAAAATAGAAGTTAAATGTGTTTCCATTGCATTTTCAAATCTACTGATGGTAAAAAAATGTTTATAGAAATGTTATATAGCGTGCGCCCACTCTGGTATTGACACGTGCGCTCTAGCCAACAGCTAGCAGATACAGTGCGGGTATAGCCTATATGATGAGATAATTATGGACAAAAGAGCAAGATTATTTTTGTGAAACTGCAGCCAAGCATAGATGATCATGTCACCAGAAGAAGACCCTCAATATTTATTGGAAAAGAGCATCAAGCATAACTTGTAGCTTAATAAAATGCATGCTTTCTCAACGAGTCCTAGTGGTAGGACCACACAACATTCCATCGTGTGACTCCAAGTTTAGTTCGATATGATGTTTATTCTATCAATATTTGCGCATAATAGCGTTTCCACCTACATTATTCATTTTACACATACAAAAACATCCCACCTAGTCTAGCGTGTTTCGTTTTGTCGACATTTAGAAAATTTACCGACAAATGTTCTGTTTCCATCAGGCCTGTCATGACATTTCTTTATCCGATATGTACTTTACTCGGGTGAAAATGTTGGAAGGAAATCTGGTTATTGAGATTATAGACACAAACACACAGGGTTATCTTATCCCCAATCCTGTTGTCAGATGTTTTCGCTGTCAAACTATTTCCACAGAGGTAACACAGGTTAGGATTATACATTGGATCATATTAATGTCCTGCATGTCCGACTGTACTAGAGATTCCTTTTTGACCAGGTAAACTGAGGTTAACACAGGTACGAAAGATTAGGGAGAGATTCAATAAATGATACAAAAGAAGAATGACTTCCCCTTTCAAATAGTTGTTCAATCTTTTCAGATGGTTCATTTTTCCGTCAAGCCCTTCAAATGCACTGAAGTGCTCCCCTTGAAATGAGTTGCATGTAATTGTGTTTTTGAGGTGGATCACGATTGTGATTTTGACTGATGTTTGTAGCACTCCCTAACGCATTCACTTAAAGCACTGTACCCACACCTGTATATGTACTTTAATTATCTTACAGTATAATCAGTGTAATGGCTCACCTAAGTTGACTCTAGCAGTACCAAAGTGATAGGTTTTTTCATTGATTTTCAAGCCATGAAAAAGCAGCTGTGGAGAAAAGGACAATTAATTGACAGCTTGCAGCCAGTTACCATGTTAGATAATATCATCAGGAATGATCTGCTGAGCCAGGTATATATGTTTTACTCATAATGGCCTTAATGCATCATCAGAATTGGCCGGCTAAATATAGTGGGCTTAGCTAAGTGTTTTTATCAGAAGGGGGGGGGGGTCAGGGAGAGTTAGAGACAGCAAGAGACGATAGTCGGAAGAGAGAGAGAGAGAAATGCATCCTCTAGTTGGTTTAGTGACTAATCAGCAGATTCCCATTCCATGTGTTCCCTGTGATTCCCATTCCCTGTGTTCCCTGTGATTCCCATTCCATGTGTTCCCTGTGATTCCCATTCCCTGTGTTCCCTGTGATTCCCATTCCCTGTGTTCCCTGTGATTCCCATTCCCTGTGTTCCCTGTGATTCCCATTCCCTGTGTTCCCTGTGACTCCCATTCCATGTGTTCCCTGTGATTCCCATTCCCGGTGGAAAGACATGTTAAAGTACAACACTATCCTGTCTGATTTAATAACCAGCCCACACATAAATAAAATCACCTCAGGCCTGTTTGAACCCACACTCTTAGAAAAAAAGTGTCCAAAGGGGTTCTTCAGCTGTCCCATAGTAGAACCCTTTTTAGTTCCAGGTAAAACCCTTTTTGGTTCCAGGTGGAACCATTTTTGAAGAGTGAGAGAGAACCCAAAACAGTTCTACTTTGAACCCAAAGGGATCTATTATGGGGACAGCCGAAGAAGCCTTTTAAGTTCTAGACAGCACCCCTGTCTGCACCCCTGTGTGGGTTCATCCCTGATAACTCACATCTCTGTCTGTGTTATCCTCTACTACTAATGGACAGAGAGGAGATGAGATAGGCCAAACAGAGATGGACTGCTAGGGGGAATATTTGTTTTCGGATTTAGCCAATTTAACACCTGATGTGTTTCAAGCTTCAGGGGTGAGAGTAAAGGAGACGTTAGATCGAATAAGTATAGAGAGAGGGACAGTGAGAGAGAAAGAGAGAGAGGGGGGGGGGGGGGGGGATAGAGAGAGGGGGGATTGTGTGTGTGTATCAGGAGCCACAGCTCGATAGGTTATGCCACAGGAGTGCAATCCTGTCCTAGTTAATGATTGGTCTGTCCGTAAGGGGAAACGGACAATATTGTGGTGAAATAAGGTGCCGATATCTCCACTGTTGACGGGTGGAACTAGAAGTCATTAGTCCAGAGATGTCATAGGAAATGCTGAGACTTGAGTCCCCATGGGCCCTGCTTTGAACCTCCTGTAGCTAATACACACACAGGGGCGGACTGGCCGCCTGGCATTTCGGGTAAATGCCAGATGGGCTGGTCCATTTTTAGCACTCATTATGCATTTGGTTCCCAAGGTTTTTATATGACCAATCATATCGAGTGGTTCCAATGACGAAATTGATGCGAGCGACCCGTCTCTGGTGGCTTTCTTCAACAATGACGGCTGACAAAACATTACGGGGGAAGCAGATGTAAATAGTTATAACATCATAACGAGTCAAGATAAAATTGTACAATTGAGAGGAATATGGTAGTTAATGTAGAAATAAACAATTGTGCTTTTTTTTGTCATGAAGTTCATTTACGAAAATCGCAATTTAGAAAGTTAACTGACTACCTAACATTAGCCAGCTAGCTAGCTGGTGTTATGACATGAGTACAGTATGACATTGTAATTCGTGTTGTTTAATGTTTTAGGGACTCCTGAGAAAACCAGCAAATCAGGCTGTCATCTTGGGAAACAGTGGATGTAAAGAATCTAGCTAGCTAAAGCATTTACTGCAAATTGAATATACAATTGTGTAAGCTTGCCTTGCCGTGCAATGTAGCTGAAGTAACATAGCTAACGTTAGCTCACTATTTACTTGCTTATTGTGTAGTGGAGGATAAAAATAACTGTATGCCTATAGATATGTAGCAAGCTACGGTATGTAGTCGATGTGTGTATGGGATCCAAAACGTTATACTGAACTAATATTCATACCAATCTATGAACCTCAGCTATCATAGTTCTTGAATCAACTTCATGTCTGAATGGCATTAATGAAGCCTATGGATTGAATAGAATATAATAACTTTATTGTGCCAAGGATGCAAGTCCTATATACTGTACATGTACTGTAGTTATTACCACGCATGAGATCCTCACATTGTAGCCTGTACATTGAATATATTCAATGATCATGTGCTCTTCCATGGCAAATACAGGTGTGGTTCAGGTATGAATCTCTGAGACATTCTTTTTCAGTCATATCCAAAACCAGGTGTATCAAACTACATTCTTTGAATGATGCTGTGTCTGCATGTATGTATTACAATGATACACTTCAACAGTGTTTACCACTCCTGCTCCTGGGACATCAATGATTACACATTGTAACTATGCAATAGACTAGAAACATGATTTAAGTAAAGGGTGATTTTAATTCATATATACAGAAAGAAAAAAAGTATGCATATCTAAGTCCCTTCATCTGCATTAATCTGAGGACACGGGATAGTATTTCAATGAGATACTTCATTTCAACCAGTGGAGAATGTGAAACACTTTATTGAAAGAAGTTCATTATCCAGGTGTCATAAATACATAATGCATGCATTATAATTATAATAATTGTAATATTATATTATAAATGCAAGTTCAATCTGTATTTCAATGCACATATGGTGTATATTATAAAACGAGGAAGAAAGACGAGGTGGGAGAGGTGTAGAAGACAAAGGGAAAGAGGTAAGAACAGAGGCAGACAGCATATAATTAATGAATTACAGTGCTACCCTAATATTCTCTCAGTTCATCCCAATTACAGTGTCTCTAGCGGTGTCTCCTAACCAGCCTTGGGCCCCCTGTTGGCCTGAAGTTTATCTTAAGAGCGGGTGAGGTGGCGATGACGGGACTGGCTTCCTCTCACACATCAAAACACACCTGAAGACGAGAGACAGATGTATAGAGAGAGAGAGCATGATTAAGCATGTTTTTATTTTTTATTTTAACACGGCCAGTCATCATAATCATTAGGAGGTGAAATGTAAAACTGACCTTGGATCATTAACTCTGGGACTACTACATCTCTATCTGTATTTCAATGGAAAGCATCTCTATTGTAATCATTCCTGTTAAGCTGACCTCTCACCTATGATCATGCAGTGCCCTCTGTGTCAGCCAGTTCAAATGCGGGAGGCGTTCATCGACACAGCTGATATAACCTAGAGGATTTAGGGAGAAGGGGGAGAGGGATGAAGTGAAGGAGAGAGACTGTTATATTGTGTGTGTGTGGTGTCACCTGGTGTCCTCACTAAGTGGCCAAACAGTACTTTATGCTGAAAAATAGACACATGAGGACAAACAATAGAAGACGCCATTATTAGACATAAATACCACTTGAAGCTTGATGACGACTTGATCATTTGAATCAGCTGTGTAGTGCTAATGCAAAAACCAAAATGTGCACAGGTATTTGGAACATTCCGATATGCCATAGCTGGCGAGGTGTCAGTAAACGTCGGCAAAAAAAGCGTAATTACATTGTTTCCCGCAGCACAGTTACAGTCAACAACGCTCTGGTTAACACGAAAACTGCCTAACCAGCTCTGCTAGAGCGAGTAAAATGGTCAGAGTGGTCTCATTTGTGTCTGGAAGTAGCTAGCAAGCTAGCCTACGTTTGCTTGGGTGCTTGACTGCCTAAACCCGAACGTCCAGTGTGCGCTCCTTGAGCGAAACGGTCTGAATTTACCCAGAGGGTTTTGCATTTTTCATGGAATAGAAACACCATAATATTAAACTAATTAATTAAGCAAGTACCAGTCAAACGTTTGGACACACCTACTCATTCCAGGATGTTTCTATATTTTCAATATTGTCTACATTGTAGAATAATAGTGAAGACCTCACAACTATGAAATAACACATAAGAATTCATTCTTATTTACAATGACAGTCTACTCCTTCCTCCCCATTGGGGGATTGAACCCCGGTCTCCCACGGTTCTGCAATATGGAAGACTATCAAATGCTTCTCAAAGATGCCCTCTGGTGGTCAAACTAGCAATAACTTGCAGTAACAGAAAAAATGGCTGAGAATGAAATGACATGCCACAGAATGCTGAGGCAGCACGCAAGGTGTGCAACAGTATGACCTAACTTTTAAAGGAGGAACCACTGATTTAAATTAGAATGATCAAATCAAATCAAAGATTATTTGTCACGTGCGCCGAATACAACAGTGAAATGCTATTTACAGGCTCTAACCAATGGTGACAAAAAAAGGTATGTGTGTGTGTGTGTGTGTGTGTGTAGGTAAGTAAAGAAATAAAACAACAGTGAAACGACATTTGAAAAAAGAGTAGCAAGGCTATATACAGACACCTGTTAGTCAGGCTTATTGAGGTAGTATGTACATGTAGGTATCGTTAAAGTGACAATGCATATAATATAAACAGAGAGTAGCAGCAACGTAAAAGAGGTGTTGGGTTGGGGGGGGGCACACAATGAAAATAGTCCGGGTAACCATTTGGTTACCTGTTCAGGAGTCTTATGGCTTGGGGGTAAAAACTGTTGAGAAGCCTTTTTGTCCTAGACTTAGCACTCCGGTACCGCTTGCCATGCGGTAGTAGAGAAAACAGTCTATGACTGGGGTGGCTGGGGTCTTTGACAATTTTTAGGGCCTTCCTCTGACACCGCCTGGTGTAGAGGTCCTGGATGGCAGGCAGCTTTGCCCCAGTGATGTAATGGGACGTACGCACTGCACTCTGAAGTGCCTTGCGGTCGGAGGCTGGACAATTGCCGTACCAGGCAGTGATGCAACCAGTCAGGATGCTCTCGATGTTGCAGCTGTAGAAGCTTTCGAAGATCTCAGGACCCATGCCAAATCTTTTTAGTTTCCTGAGGGGGAATAGGCTTTGTCATGCCCTCTTCACGACTGTCTTGGTGAGTTTGGATCATGATAGTTTGTTGTTGATGTGGACATCAAGGAATTTGAAGCTCCCAACCTGCTCCACTCCAGCCCTGTCAATGAGAATGGGGGCGTGCTCGGTGCTCCTTTTCCTGTAGTCCACAATCATCTCCTTAGTCTTGGTTACGTTGAGGGATAGGATGTTATTCTGGCACCACCCTGCCAGGTCTCTGACCTCCCCCCTATAGGCTGTCTCGTCGTTGCCGGTGATCAGGCCTACCGCTGTCGTGTCGTCAGCAAACTTAATGATGGTGTTGGAGTCGTGCCTGGCCATGCAGTCGTGGGTGAACAGGGAGTACAGGAGGGGACTGAGCACGCACAATAGGAAATAATTGCTTTGGTCGTGATTGCTAATTTTGAGTTTTCTAACTTTCATCATCCAGATTCTTCTAATCAAGTTTAGTGTTTATTTGTTACAAGAGACCTGGTCTGAAATAGAAGTGCCTGCAACATTAAACACAAGTGGCTATGCAATAGAGTAAAAGTCAATAAACAATTCCACACCTTAATTTAACTCCCCTAATCAAATCAGTTTTCTCTTTAAGATATGAATAATTTATTATGCCTGTGTCTAAGTCTCTGTTACATTCAGTGCCGTGTCCAGAACATTTTGAATCGGGTGGCCAAGGTGAGGCACAGACCCAGTTTAGGGGGGCCATAACATTTTGAATCAGGTGGCCAAGGTGAGGCACAGACCCAGTTTAGGGGGGCCATAACATTTTGAATCAGGTGGCCAAGGTGAGGCACAGACCCAGTTTAGGGGGGCCATAACATTTTGAATCGGGAGGCCAAGGTGAGGCACAGACCCAGTTTAGGGGGGCCATAACATTTTGAATCGGGAGGCCAAGGTGAGGCACAGACCCAGTTTAGGGGGGCCATAACATTTTGAATCGGGAGGCCAAGGTGAGGCACAGACCCAGTTTAGGGGGGCCATAACATTTTGAATCGGGAGGCCAAGGTGAGGCACAGACCCAGTTTAGGGGGGCCATAACATTTTGAATCAGGTGGCCAAGGTGAGGCACAGACCCAGTTTAGGGGGGCCATAACATTTTGAATCAGGTGGCCAAGGTGAGGCACAGACCCAGTTTAGGGGGGCCATAACATTTTGAATCGGGTGGCCAAGGTGAGGCACAGACCCAGTTTAGGGGGGCCATAACATTTTGAATCGGGTGGCCAAGGTGAGGCACAGACCCAGTTTAGGGGGGCCATAACATTTTGAATCAGGTGGCCAAGGTGAGGCACAGACACAGTTTAGGGGGGCCATAACATTTCGAACCTTAATTGATGCTTTTTCAACATACGTATGATGGTTTAACGCCTGAAATGCTTCAGCTTAGGTTTGATACATTTCCCTGTTCAAATAAATCATAAATTGATTCCAAAAGTTTTGTTACAGTGTTTGCATTCAAGGTCAGAATTTTATAAAAGGGTATTAGCATATAGCAGTAAATTAAATTGAAAGTCCCATCCAGAGTGCCAATTATACATTTGGGGGTCTCTATTTTTTTTTAAGGGACCTCCTATGTGTGAATTTGTTATAGTAAAGACATGTAATTCAAAAAAATGTATTACCTTTGAATGTGTCGTGAACACAACCAGTCATGATGTTTTCATCTGATTGTCGAATGATTCAGTTCAAAAAGTACGTCAAGTAGGTTACCTGTATCCAAACAGTTTACTGTTCCATAACTATCCATGTTTCCTCATTTTCAATTAGCAAGAGGTTGAATCTATTTCACCAGAGAAAGCATCCAGTGTGTTCCCCATTAAAACTGTCACAGAAACAGTAAACACGTTTTCACCTTTAGATACTTGCTAGGCTTCCTTGAGTTACAATATCAGAAGTCTGTTCTAGAATGTAATAAGCCATTCTATAGTGTAAGAAGACTTAAGTAAGCCTTATAATTGTCCTAATCAAACACTGATAAATGAGTGTGTGCCCAGATGAACTTCTGACAGTTTCTTTCAAAAAACCTATTTGGTACGTATAGGGGTTTTGCTGTTCATATTTAAATTCAATGTTGTGTCTACTACTGTATGTGTATATCCCAGAGTCAAATTAATTCCTATTGTTGGCGTGCTAATGTATTTGACTTTGTTATTCCCCTCACTGATCCCCACAGAGACGTAACTATGGTGAAAATTGAAAGATGTGACTGATATCTGACTTTTATAATTCTGTGACGGTAAACTGAGACACAATCTCAAGAATGCAATCAGCCTCTCAAATTACCTTTTGGCTTGTGTTTGTTAGGAGAGCAGTAAAATCATCCTTTGTCTCTCTCTCTCTCTCTCTCTCTCTCTCTCTCTCTCTCCCTCTCTCTCTCTCTCTCTCTCTCTCTCTCTCTCTCTCTCTCTCTCTCTCTCTCTCTCTCTCTCTCTCTCTCTCTCTCTCTCTCTCTCTCTCTCTCTCTCTCTCTCCCTCTCTCTCTCTCTCTCTCTCTCTCTCTCTCTCTCTCTCTCTCTCTCTCTCTCTCTCTCTCTCTCTCTCTCTCTCTCTCTCTCTCTCTCTCTCTCTCTCTCTCTCTCTCTCTCTCTCTCTCTCTCTCTCTCTCTCTCTCTCTCTCTCTCACACACACACAAAATGCGCACACACATACACACATAGAGTACACACATAGAGTACACACACGGCGCTTCTTGAGCGAGGTGATAGATAGAGAGAGCGAGGAAGGAGCCTTAAGGGTGAGGATAATAAAAAGGGAGAAGTGGAGAGGTTGAAGGAGGGGGAAGGGTAAGGGGGGGGTTGAAGGAGGGGGAAGGGTAAATGAGGACATATGGGGGGGTTGAAGGAGGGGAAGGGTAAATGAGGACATATTGTGGGGGTTGAAGGAGGGGGAAGGGTAAATGAGGACATAGGGGGGTTGAAGGAAGGGGAAGGGTAAATGAGGACATAGGGGGGTTGAAGGAGGGGGAAGGGTAAATGAGGACATAGGGGGGGTGAAGGAGGGGGAAGGGTAAATGAGGACATGGGGGGGGGGGTTGAAGGAGGGGGAAGGGTAAATGAGGACATAGGGGGGTGAAGGAGGGGGAAGGGTAAATGAGGACATAGGGGGGTTGAAGGAGGGGGAAGGATGGGGAAGGGTAAATGAGGACATAGGGGGGTTGAAGGAGGGGGAAGGGTAAATGAGGACATAGGGGGGTTGAAGGAGGGGGAAGGGTAAATGAGGACATAGGGGGGTTGAAGGAAGGGGAAGGGTAAATGAGGACATAGGGGGGTTGAAGGAGGGGGAAGGGTAAATGAGGACATAGGGGGGGTGAAGGAGGGGGAAGGGTAAATGAGGACATAGGGGGTTGAAGGAAGGAGGAGGGGTAAATGAGGACATAGGGGGGGGTTGAAGGAGGGGGAAGGGTAAATGAGGACATAGGGGGGTGAAGGAGGAGGAAGGGTAAATGAGGACATAGGGGGGTTGAAGGAGGGGGAATGGTAAATGAGGACATAGGGGGGGGGTGAAGGAGGGGGAAGGTTAAATGAGGACATAGGGGGGGGTTGAAGGAGGGGAAGGGTAAATGAGGACATAGTGGGGGTTGAAGGAGGGGGAAGGGTAAATGAGGACATAGGGGGGTTGAAGGAGGGGGAAGGGTAAATGAGGACATAGGGGGGTTGAAGGAGGGGGAAGGGTAAATGAGGACATAGTGGGAAGTTGAAGGAGGGGGAAGGGTAAATGAGGACATAGTGGGAAGTTGAAGGAGGGGGAAGGGTAAATGAGGACATAGTGGGAAGGTTGAAGGAGAGGAATGGTGAATGAGGGCATAGTGGGGAGGTTGAAGGAGAGGAAGGGTGAATGAGGATATACAGTGGGGCAAAAAAGTATTTAGTCAGCCACCAATTGTGCAAGTTCTCCCACTTAAAAAGATGAGAGAGGCCTGTAATTTTCATCATAGGTACACTTCAACTATGACAGACAAAATTAGAAAAATAAATCTGAAAATCACATTGTAGGATGTTTTATGAATTTATCCGTGTAAAGGAAAGAATGAATGGAGCCATGTATCGTGAGATTTTGAGTGAAAACCTCCTTCCATCAGCAAGGGCATTGAAGTTGAAATGTGGCTGGGTCTTTCAGCATGACAATGATCCCAAACACACCGCCCGGGCAACGAAGGAGTGGCTTCGTAAGAAGCATTTAAAGGTCCTGGAGTGGCCTAGCCAGTCTCCAGATCTCAACCACATAGAAAATCTTTGGAGGGAGTTGAAAGTCTGTGTTTCCCAGCAACAGCCCCAAAACATGACTCCTCTAGAGGAGATCTGCATGGAGGAATGGGCCAAAATACCAGCAACAGTGTGTGAAAACCTTGTGAAGACTTACAGAAAACGTTTGATCTCTGTCATTGCCAACAAAGGGCATATAACAAATTATTGAGATAAACTTTTGTTATTGACCAAATAATTATTTTCCACCATAATTTGCAAATAAATTTATTAAAAATCCTACAATGTGATTTCTGGATATATTTTTTTCTCATTTTGTCTGTCATAGTTGAAGTGTAGCTATGATGAAAATTACAGGCCTCTCTCATCTTTTTATGTGGGAGAACTTGCACAATTGGTGGCTGACGAAATACTTTTTTGCCCCACTGTATTAGGGGAGGTTGAAAGATGGTGAAGGGTGAATGAATGAATTATACAGTATATTTACATTTTAGTCATAAAGCATTGACCTGAATCTGAAACACATACGTCATGTGTCTACTGCATGTGTCCCTAACATTGTCCCCCAAGAGGAATCTGTCAGAACAGGAGACAGGATGAGGAGGAGGAGGAGTCTCTTTGCTTTGAGACTCGAAATTGAGCTCAGGTTCATCCTGTTTCCATTGAGCATCAACTTGATTGGAGTCCACCTGTGGTAAATTCAATTGATAGGACATGATTTGGAAATTCACACACCTGTCTATATAAGGTCCCACAGTTGACAGTGCATGTCAGAGCTAAAACCAAGCCATGTGGTCGAAGGAATTGTATGCGGAGCTCTGAGACAGGATTGTGTTGAGGCACAGATCTGAGGAAGGATACCAAAAAATGTGTGCAGCATTGAAGGTCTCCAAGAACACAGTGGCCTCCATAATTCTTAAATGGAAGAAATTTTAGAGCTGACCACCCGCCCAAACTGAGCAATTGGGGGAGAAGGGCCTTGGTCAGGGAGGTGACCAAGAACCCGATGGTCACTCTTACAGAGCTCTAGAGTTCCTCTTTGGAGATGGGAGAACCTTCCAGAAAGACAACCATCTCTGCAGCACTCCACCAATCAGGATTTAATGGTAGAATGTCCAGACTTCTCAGTAAAAGGCACATGACAGCCCGCTTGGAGTTTGCCAAAAGGCACATAAAGGACTCTCAGACCATGAGAAACAAGATTCTCTGGTCTGATGAAACCAAGATTTAACTCTTTGCCCTGAATGCCAAGCGTCACATCTGGAGGAAACCTGGCACCATCCCTATGGTGAAGCATGTTGGTGGCAGCAGCATGCTGTGGGGAGGTTTTTCAGCGGCAGGGAATGGGAGACTAGTCAGGATCAATGGAAAGATTAACAGAGCAAAGTACAGAGAGATCCTTGATGAAAACCTGCTCCAGAGTGCTCAGGACCTCAGACTGGGGTGAAGGGTCACCTTCCAACAGGACAATGACCCTAAGCCCACAGCCAAGACAACACAGGAGTGGCTTTGGGCCAAGTCTCTGAATGTCCTTGAGTGGCCCAGCCAAATCTCTGGAGAGACCTGAAAATAGCTGTGTTGCAATGCTCCCCATCCAACCTGACAGAGCTTGAGAGGATATATTGAGAATAATGCGAGAATCTCCCCAAATACAGGTGTGCCAAGCTTGTAGCGTTATACCCAAGAAGACCCAAGTTTGTAATTGCTGCCAAAGGTGCTTCAACAAAGTACAGAGTAAATTCTGAATACTTACATAAATGTATATTTCAGTTTTTAATTTTTAATTGGCTCAGCATCGTCCGGGTTTGGCCGTCATTGTAAATAAGGTTTTAACTGACTTACCTACTGTAGTTAATTAAATAAAATATTTTTAAAAGATTGATGAGTGGAAAAAACAATTGAATCCATTTTAGAATAACGCTTTAACTTCTTATTGGCAGGTAGCGTCCCACCTGGCCAACATCCGGTGAAATTGCAGAGCGCGAACTTCAAACTACAGGCACACAAGCACACACTATCACACTCGTGTAGACCTTACAGGGAAATGCTTACTTACAAGCCCAACAGTTCTAGATATATAGTCTGACTGAGGTGTAGGGTCGTTTTCTCTTTCACAGTCGATTGGATTGATGGTGACAGAGACAAGGACTTCATGTCTGTCAGTATCATGCACAAAACATTTTGATTAGAAAACATGCATGCAATCACACAATAACACACAATCCCACCGCAGCACACACACTTGCACTATATCATAAGACACATTGCACAAAGACACACAATCATCCCTAACTAACACAAGCACACACTATCACACTCGTGCAAAAATAGACACAATTTCATGCATGTATGAATGCACGCTGCCGTATGCACACACACACAGACAATTCACTACTGCTCTTGGTCAAAGTGTGCACAAGTGCTTAGTAGGCTTTGGAGTCTGGTGTCTGTGTTTATGTGTGGGTATGCATGTTCACTAATCACAGTTCAGGGCAGAGACCCAGCTCACTGACCATGACACACAGGGTGTGATGAATATTATCGCTCCCCACCAGATCCTGCGTCCACTGTCACTCCTTTCACTGTAATGTCACCCGCTGTCACCCTCTGTTCGGTTTTCTGGGTAAAAAATGCACTGGGTTGTGGGTATGTTTACTCTGAAGGGATCACAGTATAGCCTTTATTTTATTTAGGCACAGGGTGCTGTAGCATATGTTTGATATAAGGCCTAACATTCACTCTTAGATAACTAAACTGAAACAGAGATTTAAAGTCCTTAAATTGATGTTTGAGCTTATACCAGCCAATCAACCATTCAAAAGGATATGAACAAATCAACTGAAGTGTTAAACATTCTCTAAAGTAGATTATATATGCTTATGATTATATCAATTCCCCTTATATATATATATCTCTCTCCCTTGCTCTCTCTTTCTCTCCCTTGCTCTTTCTCCCTTGCTCTCTCTCGTGCTCTCTCTCTCTCGCGCTCTCTCTATCTCTCTCGCTCTCTTTCTCTGTCCCTCTCTATCTCTCCATCTCTCTCTCCAGCTGTGGTGTGTGTATTGATTAATGACAGTCATTCATTAGGCCATTGCCAGCCAGCTGACAACAGATGAAGCCTCTGGGAAATGGAGTCTTCTCTGGTGTGTGTGTTCTTGTGCATGCAATAGGTCCTTTAGGGGTGTGTTGCCTAATCTGATGTTCTATTCTGTATGGAACATATTGTTTGTGACTTCTCAATAAACATATAGTTTGTGCCTGTGTAACATATGGCAAGACCGACGCAATAACCATTAATACCTGGGAGGCTGTGAAGTTATTAGAGGGGGGGTTGAGTAGTTTTACCTGCCTGCATGATTAGTAGTGCAGTAAGGAAACACAATTTCCAGGGATGGGCCATTATATATATTTTTCTCTCTGTTGTTGGTGGTAAATACTGTAAGCTTGTGAAGATTACGTCCTAAGCCTGGGGTTACAAAGGGAGAAAGGACCAAGGCCATATTGTATGTGGATGGCTGTATCTGCTTTGTAGTCTGCTCACTCACACAGGAAGCCCATATATGGCTCGCAGGACATCGGGAAGAAGGGCAACAGAATACTAACTCGAGTATTCTCCTCCTTTCCTTCCCCAGGTTGTTGTTATAAATTATATTGTGTTCTCAGTCATCTAACCTGGTAGAGTGAAGGTAAATACATGAATAAATAAATCAGGGGTGATGGAGGAAAGGTGAAGAGGAAGGGAAGTGATTGATTACTGTTGGGACGGAGCCCACGTGTCTGGAATTCAGGGGATGGAACATTCAGCAGGCCAGGGATCACAGTGGATGAGGGGTTTGTGGGGGAAATGAGTTGGAGGAGGGGTGAATGGGTTTACAGGCTTGTTGACAATGTCACACCGTGGTAACAGTGACACCCACCATAGTAACATCATAGTAACCATGGTTTTTGAGCAGTAGTGTATCTGGAAATGGTGTGTAAACACAATTTAAAAAATGAATACTATTATTTATATGGGAATGAAAAGGATGGAATGAGGGATTGAGTGGAGGAGGGATGGGGTAGATGGGAGGATTACTGTCTCCTTTTCTCTCATCTTTCCACTCTAGTCTTCTTTGAAATGTATTGAGAAGTGAAAAGCTCTAAGGAATAATCGGTGCTGCCCCCGGCTGGGTCCTTTATATTACATGTAGTTCATTTTGACTGAGTCAGCTGTGTCTAGCATCTCAACCACCTCCTCTTCTCCTCCTTCTGTGCGTGTGTGTGTCCGAAAATACCTCTCATCTGTTGTGACAACTGATGCGTCTTTCAGTGTCGTCCTTCAGTGTCGAACTGTGTAGACAGTCATTGATCTTCAAGTAGTTTTGCATGCCGAACAACCCCAGGCAAAATCAGGAGCTTCGCTCGCTGACCAACAGGGCACCTTCAGCATTTAAATACTAAAATGGCTTGCGTGATATTAGCATTTATTAGTTGAGTGACAACCTATGACATAAGCCAGGTTATTGTTATCGATGCGCTGTTGAAAATGTTGTTTTACCGGAATAAAAGGAAGCTACCTGAGACACAGCTATACCTGCTGAATAGATTTCATTTTGATTGATCAGGTTCACCATCAGCTATAGTTTTGGTAGTTTTGCTTTAAACAATTAGTGTATATGGTCATGTTTTAGATATACACGGTTGCACACTGCATGGCCGAAGAAAGAGGAGAAGAGGTCAAAACCATTTGATTTGAGATGGAGGTGAAATCCAAAATTGGCTATGTCATAGCTAATTTGTAAATAATAAATATTGATACATTACAATCTCAAACACTTAATCTGCAAAAATGACAAGTTAATTAGTGGGTGATGGTGATTTCAGCATCAAAGTGGGGGGTGGGGGAAACATAGGCTACATTGACCCCCCTAATCTGATAGTGGTATAGGGGTGGTAGATGCCTAGTCTTCCTTATGACTCAGATCAGGTGCCTACATAGTACATATACCATATACATACAGTATATCATTTATACACACACACCACACAAACACACACACACACACAGAGAGAGAAGTCAGCTCAGACAGATCCAGTTCAGAGACCCAGCTGATGACCTCCATCAGCAGCAGATTTGAATTTACAAAGGAAAATGAATGTGCTTATGGAACAAATGTTAGTGCATGGAATCATATCTCATCGAACCGAATCACATCGATTTGTTCTCTAATCAAAGTAAATCTCACCAAATTACTTTAAACTAAAATGAGTCGTTCCTGTGTTGTATCTAGTTACGTTAAGAATCGTCTTGAAACAGAAAGATGCACATCCCTAGTGAGCGTGCATTCCAGCCTTGCATGTGTTTATCCCTTGAGGCTGCTTGGTCTTGTGTCCGTGCTGGGTTAAGGCATGCCAGCACCCAGTAATAAATCTGTTCTGTAACCAGCTGATTTGACCTGAAGGTTGCTGTTTCATTAACTGTCTGCCACTGGCATTTTCTCATCCCCCCTCTCCATGCCCAAATACACACACAGCATGGAACTCATCTGTTTGAAGAGGGGAATAAGCGATAGACCGCCTCGTCTCCACACGCCTACATAAGCACGAGTGTGGGCACACCCACACATACTTATGCACACACTCACACACACAAATGACTCATCCGCCACACTTCTCTTATTGATTACGTTTTGTGATTGACCTATTGGAATACTAAATCATAGCCGTCACTCCAGAGCTGTCTCATCTCCTCACTCTGCTACTTTGATTGACAGACTGAATTACACTGTGTGGAGTCTCATTATAAAACATTGTAGCACATGTGTTGTTGCATACAAACCACGTAAGATGTTCCCTGACGGGCAAAATGAAGTGCTTAGATCACATACCCAGTTCCATTAATTCACACAGTGTGGTTTAGTCCCTGTGTGATAGCCTTACTGCATCAAAAAGAAAGAAGAAAACAGACAACAAGATGTACTGACACAGACAGAAAGAGAGAGAGAAAGATAGAGCGAGGGAGGAAGCTGCTTTGATGGAAGCAGGAGGACTGACAAAGTAGGAGAGTGTTCTGACAAGATGGACTTCTATCTGTGTCCATGTTCTACTTTACTCTAATCACAGTAGGGACATTTTGGAGGAGAAAGAGGCCTGTTTTTTTTATCCGAGTTTTTGTCTGACCTTGTTAGCCTGTGTGTGTGTGTGTGTGTGTGTGCGTGCGTGCGTGCGTCTTGACAAGTGATTTTACTCTCCTCTTTGACCGTCAGTGGAAGCTCACCTATTTTGGGCTGCATTTCAAAACAGGACAAAGGGCTGAACTATGTCTGAGCGTTTGAAGTGTGCATATGTGTGTTAGTGTGAGTGTGGTGAATGTAAATGGACAAGTCCCATTTCCTCTCTATCTCTGCTAGCTACCATTATTTTATGTAGTGAGTGAGCGTTCCTCTCACTCTCTTTACCCTCTCATCTCTCTCTCTCACTCTTCGTCTCCCTATCTCCCTCGCTCTCTCTCCTTATTCTCTTTCTCCTCGCTCACTCATCTCTCTCTCTTCATTTCCCTCTCTCTCTCACCTCTCCTCATTCTTTCCTCCCTCTTCTCCTTCTCCTCTCTCTCTCCCCCCTTTCACTCCCCTCTTGCTCGCTCTCTCTCTTGCGCTCTCGTTCTAATTCTCTCTATCTTTTTCTCTCTCCCTAAACTCTGACTGGATCACAGTTTGAAATGAGAACAATGAAATGGACAAAGAGAAGTGTTACACGAGACAAGGAGCTCACGCTGTGCAATCAGTGAGCAGCAGCCACTGTCTATGTAACTGGTTGTAGTTTGAGCCAATCGGGGCTAATGCAAGGTGTTTAGAGGGTGCTGTCCTTAGCTGAACATGGCTTGCGGCATATCCTTGAAAATATCTGCTCTGTGTCATCTGCAAAATGAAACTGAACTGGTGGTTCCACTGTAATGTATTTTACGTTTGTGTGTGTGTTATGCTGTTCGTGGATAAAAACAACAAAACACAACCAACCCCCCCCACCCCACCCCCACAGACACAGCTGTGATATTTCAGTCATGCGAGTAATGTTTGAAGATGGTTCAGTAAAGACAAAACAACACAGATGTTGGAGATTTCTGAAATGTTTTCTTTCACAGATTTGCTACTTCCTATGATTAACAACGTCTCCTTCTGTGATTGCACTTACTCAGTGATTGAAGGTGTGTGTGTGTGCCTGAGCATGTGTCTGTGTGTGTGTGTGTGTGTGTGTGTGTGTGTGTGTGTGTGTGTGTGTGTGTGTGTGTGTGTGTGTGTGTGTGTGTGTGTGTGTGTGTGTGTGTGTGTGTGTGTGTGTGTGTGTGTGTGTGTGTGTGTGTGTGTGTGTGTGTGTGTGTGTGTGTGTGTGTGTGTGTGTGTGTGTGTGTAAGGTGACAGCTAGCAGAAACTACCTACGTGTACATATTACCTCAATTACCTCAACTAGCAGGGTGCCCCCGCACATTGACTCTGTACCGGTACCCCCTGTATATAGCCTCCACTTTGACTCTGTACCGGTACCCCCTGTATATAGCCTCCACATTGACTCTGTACCGGTACCCCCAGTATATAACCTCCACATTGACTCTGTACCGGTACCCCCTGTATATAGCCTCCACATTGACTCTGTACCGGTATCCCCAGTATATAACCTCCACATTGACTCTGTACCGGTACCCCCTGTATATAGCCTCCACATTGACTCTGTACCGGTACCCCCTGTATAACCTCCACATTGACTCTGTACTGGTACCCCCAGTATATAACCTCCACATTGACTCTGTACCGGTACCCCCTGTATATAGCCTCCACATTGACTCTGTACCGGTACCCCTGTATATAACCTCCACATTGACTCTGTACTGGTACCCCCAGTATATAACCTCCACATTGACTCTGTACTGGTACCCCCTGTATATAGCCTGACTGGTACCCCCTGTATATAACCTCCACATTGACTCTGTACCGGTACCCCCTGTATATAGCCTCCACATTGACTCTGTACTGGTACCCCCAGTATATAACCTCCACATTGACTCTGTACCGGTACCCCCTGTATATAACCTCCACATTGACTCTGTACCGGTACCCCCTGTATATAGCCTCCACATTGACTCTGTACCGGTACCCCCTGTATATAACCTCCACATTGACTCTGTACCGGTACCCCTGTATATAACCTCCACATTGACTCTGTACCGGTACCCCTGTATATAGCCTCCACATTGACTCTGTACCGGTACCCCTGTATATAACCTCCACATTGACTCTGTACTGGTACCCCTGTATATAGCCTCCACATTGACTCTGTACCGGTACCCCCTGTATATAGCCTCCACATTGACTCTGTACCGGTACCCCTGTATATAACCTCCACATTGACTCTGTACTGGTACCCCCTGTATATAGCCTCCACATTGACTCTGTACTGGTACCCCTGTATATAACCTCCACATTGACTCTGTACTGGTACCCCCTGTATATAACCTCCACATTGACTCTGTACTGGTACCCCCTGTATATAGCCTCCACATTGACTCTGTACTGGTACCCCCTGTATATAGCCTCCACATTGACTCTGTACCGGTACCCCCTGTATATAGCCTCCACATTGACTCTGTACCGGTACCCCCTGTATATAACCTCCACATTGACTCTGTACTGGTACCCCCTGTATATAACCTCCACATTGACTCTGTACTGGTACCCCCTGTATATAGCCTCCACATTGACTCTGTACCGGTACCCCCTGTATATAACCTCCACATTGACTCTGTACCGGTACCCCTGTATATAACCTCCACATTGACTCTGTACTGGTACCCCCTGTATATAACCTCCACATTGATTATGTACTGGTACCCCTGTATATAGCCTCCACATTGACTCTGTACTGGTACCCCCTGTATATAACCTCCACATTGACTCTGTACTGGTACCCCTGTATATAACCTCCACATTGACTCTGTACTGGTACCCCCTGTATATAGCCTCCACATTGACTCTGTACCGGTACCCCCAGTATATAACCTCCACATTGACTCTGTACCGGTACCCCCTGTATATAACCTCCACATTGACTCTGTACTGGTACCCCCTGTATATAGCCTCCACATTGACTCTGTACTGGTACCCCTGTATATAACCTCCACATTGACTCTGTACTGGTACCCCCTGTATATAGCCTCCACATTGACTCTGTACCGGTACCCCCTGTATATAACCTCCACATTGACTCTGTACTGGTACCCCTGTATATAGCCTCCACATTGACTCTGTACTGGTACCCCTGTATATAACCTCCACATTGACTCTGTACTGGTACCCCCTGTATATAACCTCCACATTGACTCTGTACTGGTACCCCCTGTATATAGCCTCCACATTGACTCTGTACTGGTAACCCCTGTATATAGCCTCCACATTGACTCTGTACTGGTACCCCCTGTATATAACCTCCACATTGACTCTGTACTGGTACCCCCTGTATATAGCCTCCACATTGACTCTGTACCGGTACCCCCTGTATATAGCCTCCACATTGACTCTGTACTGGTACCCCCTGTATATAACCTCCACATTGACTCTGTACTGGTACCCCCTGTATATAGCCTCCACATTGACTCTGTACCGGTACCCCTGTATATAGCCTCCACATTGACTCTGTACTGGTACCCCTGTATATAACCTCCACATTGACTCTGTACTGGTACCCCCTGTATATAACCTCCACATTGACTCTGTACTGGTACCCCTGTATATAGCCTCCACATTGACTCTGTACTGGTACCCCTGTATATAGCCTCCACATTGACTCTGTACTGGTACCCCCTGTATATAGCCTCCACATTGACTCTGTACCGGTACCCCCTGTATATAGCCTCCACATTGACTCTGTACTGGTACCCCTGTATATAACCTCCACATTGACTCTGTACTGGTACCCCCTGTATATAGCCTCCACATTGACTCTGTACTGGTACCCCCTGTATATAGCCTCCACATTGACTCTGTACCGGTACCCCCTGTATATAGCCTGACTGGTACCCCCTGTATATAGCATTGCTACTGTTGTTTTACTGCTGCTGTTCAGTTATTTGTGACTTTGATTTTCTATTTTCTACTTATCTAATTATTACTTAACACTTTTTTCTTCTTAAAGCATGTTGGTTAAGGGCTTGTAAGTAAGCATTTCACTCTAAGGTGGGATTGGATTGAAATCAAATCTGTCTCTGATAATGCCTATCCTTTCTATAATCGCACAGCTGTATTTGTCAGTCCAGTGTCTCGAAGGTCAGAGGAGCTGTTTTACTGTTTACCTGTTGTATTCGGCGCGTGTGACAAATACAATGTGATATTATAAATGAGTTTTCATCACCATGGTGTTGTAGTCTAGGAGACGTGTTGCGCCTAGAAGGTCATTCTATGACTCAGACGATTTAATTAACCTTTTTTTTCTCCCCAATTTCGTGGTATCCAATTGGTAGTTACAGTCTTGTCTCATCACTGTAACTCCCATACAGACGACTCGGGAGAGGCGAAGGTCAAGAGCCATGCGTCCTCCGAAACACAACCCAAGCCCCACTGCTTCTTGAAACAATGCACATTTAACCTGGAAGCCAGGGGTCAGGCTGCTGCGACAGAGCCTGGACTTGAACCCAGAATCTCTAGTGGCATCTCTGCGATGCATCTCTGCGATGCATCTCTGCGATGCATCTCTGCGATGCATCTCTGCGATGCATCTCTGCGATGCATTCTGCGATGCAGTGCCTTAGACCACTACACCACTTCGGGAGGCCTTGATTTAATTAACCTTTATTAAAGTTTTATATTCAGTGTTCAAAACTTTGTGGCCATCAGATCAGATCCAAAAGGTCAGCTGAACCTCTATAAAACATTGTGGCTCCCTATCAGCAGGTAACTACGGGAGGTATTAAAGGGAGGATTAGGAAGGGGAAACTGTTCTGTCCTGGTAAATTGCTATTTTAATTACACAGTCATGCACCTATATGTGTTTTTGTGGGGAAATTACTATGACACTAAAGCATGCACACGAGGGATGTGCATCTTTCCCTTTCAAGACGATTCAATATGTATCTCGATACATGGGCTCCGAGACCATACAGGAACGATACGTTTTAGTTGGAAATGATTTGGTGTGATTCAGTTTGATTAGTGGAACAAATTGATGCGATTTCGTTCGATGTGATATGTTCCAATCTGATGTATTAACATTTCTTGCATAAACACATTCATTTTCCATTGTAAATTATAATCTGCTGCTGATGGAGCTCATGAGCTGGGTCTCGGAACTGGATCTGTCTGAGCTGTGTGTGTGTGTGTGTGTGTGTGTGTGTGTGTGTGTGTGTGTGTGTGTGTGTGTGTGTGTGTGTGTGTGTGTGTGTGTGTGTGTGTGTGTGTGTGTGTGTGTGTGTGTGTGTGTGTGTGTGTGTGTGTGTGTGTGTGTGTGTGTGTGTGTGTGTGTGTTTCTGTGTGTGTGTCTGTGTGTGTGTCTGTGTGTGTGTGTGCGCGCCCGTAAGTAAATAAGTAAGTCAATTATGTATATGTCTATGGTGTATGTAAGCACCTGGGCTTAGCCATAAGGGATACTAGGCATCTACCACCCCACAATCAGAGGGGCATCAATGTATTGGCTACTTTTTGTCCCCTCCTCACTTTTGATCTGAAACCACCAGATTGCAGATTAAGTGTTTGAGATAGTAATGTATCAATATATATCTTTCAAAATTTGCTATGACATTGCCAATAATTATGTAGCACAGTGATTGATTACACCCCTTCTTAAAATAAATGTATTCCGGTAAAACAATTTTCAACAACTCATTTGATAACAATAACCTAGCAAATCACATTGGTTGTCACTCAACTAATAACGCCTAGTATTGCGCCATTTTACAAGCATTTAATGCTGAAGGCGCACAGATGTGCAAGATCAGAGGCCTGCCTCTCGTTGGTCAGCGCGCGAAGCTGCGCACGGTGCACAGTTAGAAAGAATGTAATGCAAAAGAAGTTAGTGAACCGGCAGATCATTTGAATCCTACTGATGCATGATCCATTTGGATTGGTTTGGGGTCCAGCCGACTGATTGCACTCCTATCTTAAACATTTATTTGAACTGATGCATGTCACTGAATCGTTACATCCCTAATGCACACAAATGTGTTTTTGTGGAAATTACTATGACTATTACTAAAGCATGCACACACATTTGTTTATGTGTTGTAGTAGTGATACACCATCATACCTGAATATTTAGCTTACTGCCTCTGTGGTAGTAGTGATTCACCACCATACCTGAATATTTAGCTTACTGCCTCTGTGGTAGTAGTGATACACCACCATACCTGAATATTTAGCTTACTGCCTCTGTGGTAGTAGTGATACACCACCATACCTGAATATTTAGCTTACTGCCTCTGTGGTAGTAGTGATACACCATCATACCTGAATATTTAGCTTACTGCCTCTGTGGTAGTAGTGATACACCACCATACCTGAATATTTAGCTTACTGCCTCTGTGGTAGTAGTGATACACCACCATACCTGAATATTTAGCTTACTGCCTCTGTGGTAGTAGTGATACACCACCATACCTGAATATTTAGCTTACTGCCTCTGTGGTAGTAGTGATACACCACCATACCTAAATATTTAGCTTACTGCCTCTGTGGTAGTAGTGATACACCACCATACCTGAATATTTAGCTTACTGCCTCTGTGGTAGTAGTGATACACCACCATACCTGAATATTTAGCTTACTGCCTCTGTGGTAGTAGTGATACACCACCATACCTGAATATATAGCTTACTGCCTCTGTGGTAGTAGTGATACACCACCATACCTGAATATTTAGCTTACTGCCTCTGTGGTAGTAGTGATACACCACCATACCTGAATATATAGCTTACTGCCTCTGTGGTAGTAGTGATACACCACCATACCTAAATATTTAGCTTACTGCCTCTGTGGTAGTAGTGATACACCACCATACCTGAATATTTAGCTTACTGCCTCTGTGGTAGTAGTGATACACCACCATACCTGAATATATAGTTTACTGCCTCTGTGGTAGTAGTGATACACCACCATACCTGAATATTTAGCTTACTGCCTCTGTGAGGATACAGTGTACAGAGACGGCAGAAGTAGGTGGTTTGCGCACCTTTTGAAGTTGAGATGGGTTAAATAGCATTCTAACTGAAATCTGGACACTCACTGTAGGCCTGCAACTCTCACATGTACACTAATATAATATTAACTACTACAGAATGAAATATTTCTTGCAGTAAAATGACACATCAAATGTTCTCTGAGGAGTAGAGAAATATAATGTGTGGCTTTCACAATCTTGAGAGAATGCAGTGCGGGGTTAGGGACTGTGCAAACTTGTTGTCTATATCAGAGATGTAAAAGCTGACAATAGGCTATTTCAAACACATGCATTCAAGACAAACTGAAATCTTATAATCCTATCTTTTCACAATTTATAATTTCCTTAAAACCGGTCAAACTGATGTCATTTGCAGATTTTACTGGTAAAATATTAAGCTGTTTTAAAATTATAATATTGCATTTTCTCCCCGGTCCGTACACGTCCAGAAGTCATCAATCTGGTCATTTCGAGGCTAACACATCCTCGCTCTGCAAGCAGAAATGGAACAGAAAACTTTATTGACATCAACAAGATTTTTATTGATGCATTCATTCCATCGATTTATGACATTGTTCTGGTGAGCATCACTCTTCTAGGACAACAAACAGCCTAATGAGGGTGGCGGGTATCCTAGTGGTTAGAGCTTTGGGCCAGTAACCAAAAGGTTGCTGGGATTGAATCCCTGAGCTGACAAGGTAAAAATCTGTTGTCCTGCCCCTGAACAAGGCAGATAGCCCACTGTTCCCCGGTAGGCTGTCATTGTAAATAAAATGTGTTCTTAAATGACTTGCCTAATTAATAGAGAGAAATGAGAAATGAGCGCATGGACTTGAAAACAGGTGGTATAGGCCTATGCTCCAAAATCTGGTGTGGTTCAATGTGAACACTTTATATTTGCCAAGACAGTGATGACTGGCTGGGACCGTGACATGTACGAACAGCAGTGGACATGTAAAGGACATCACACTGCTTGCTTAGTGAGTACCGCTTCTTCCTGATTCGGGTAACACTGAAGCTCAAACCCTGGATCTCTACTTTGCTGGCACACGTGACCGCCCTCCCAAAGTGTCTTGCCAGCTGTGCCAAGTGAAAAGCTAGCTATTCAGCCGCGCAAAGCTAGCTATTCAGCCGCGCAAAGCTAGCTATTCAGCCGCGCAAAGCTAGCTATTCAGCCGTGCAAGTGGAGACACTTCAGGCTGAGGAGTAAGTTCCATACCCCTCTAACTTACTCAACAGCAACCCCAGCATTGAGATCCGAGTCACTGCTGTAAAGAACATCACACTGCTTTCTTAGCGAGTACCACTTCCCCTTGATTCGTCTCACACTGATGCTCAAAAACAGGACATCTGCCTTGCTAGCACACGTGACCGCCCTCCCAAGGGGTCTTTCCAGACCGTGCCACGCAGGAGGCTAGCTATTCGGCAGCTCAAATGGGGACACTACAGGCTGAGGAGTAGGTTTTCACACATCCCGTGTGCTACAGACACATCAATCAATTCAGGCAACATGTTTGCCTAATGACAATCATTGAATGTCATTACACTTTTGATGTTTAAATAGACATCTCTTTCCATTCAGCACATTGCGGGTGCACAGTGCACTGTTTTAGATGCTCAAATTATTATAGAGTGGATTGAATATGCGCAGGTAGCCTACTTTTTGAAGTGATTTGTTTTATCAGATGAAAGCATTACGCCTGGTTGTGTTCCTGCCAGATTTAAAGTGAATAAATAAATGTGTGTATGTGCAACTGCGCACATATAGTTGGTCCCGCACCCCCTGTCAAAAAATGATTTGGCTGTCCCTGACAGTATGTTTCCTTATTAAAAATCGCTCTCTTGCCCCTCTCCCTCTCTTTTACCCAATTCTTCAGATCCGGACTTTGGAGACTTGGGAGTGCCCCAGCCTCTGCCCTGTAGGTATCCTCTCTCTCTCGCTCTCTCTCTCTCTGTCAATTCAATTTCCTTCAAAGGGCTTTATTGGCATGGGAAACTTATATTTACATTGCCAAACAGGTGAACTAGATAATAAACAAAAGGGAAATAAAGAATAAAAAATGAACAGTAAATATTACAGTCACAAGTTTCAAAGGAATAGACACATTTCAAATGTCATATTATGGCTATGTATAGTGTTATAATGATGTGCAAAAAAAAATTCTCTTTCAATCTCAATTCACTTCAAAAGGCTTTATTGGCATGGGAAACATGTTTACATATCCAAAGCAAGTGAAATAAAAGTGTCTTGCTCTCTCGCTCTCTGTCTCTCTCGCTCTCTGTCTCTCTCGCTCTCTGTCTCTCTCGCTGTCTGTCTCTCTCGCTCTCTGTCTCTCTCGCTCTCTGTCTCTCTCGCTCTCTGTCTCTCTCGCTCTCTGTCTCTCTCGCTCTTTCTCTCTGACTTTTTGTTGTTTGCTGATGTACCTTGTTACATTATGTTGTGTTATGTTGTGTTTTGTTGCTTTGTGTTATGTCGTGTTGTGTTATGTTGCGTTGTGTTGTGTTATGTCGTGTTGTGTTATGTTGTTGTGTTATGTTGTGTTATGTTGTTATGTTGCATTGTGTTATGTTGTTTTGTTGCATTGTGTTATGTTGTTATGTTGCATTGTGTTATGTTGTTATGTTGCATTGTGTTATGTTGTTTTGTTGCATTGTGTTATGTTGTTATGTTGCATTGTGTTATGTTGTTTTGTTGCATTGTGTTATGTTGTTATGTTGCATTGTGTTATGTTGTTTTGTTGCATTGTGTTATGTTGTTTTGTTGCATTGTGTTATGTTGTTATGTTGCATTGTGTTATGTTGTTTTGTTGCATTGTGTTATGTTGTTTTGTTGCATTGTGTTATGTTGTTATGTTGCATTGTGTTATGTTGTTTTGTTGCATTGTGTTATGTTGTTATGTTGCATTGTGTTATGTTGCGTTATGTTGCGTTGTGTTATGTTGTGTTATGTTGCGTTGTGTTATGTTGTGTTATGTTGCGTTGTGTTATGTTGTGTTATGTTGCGTTGTGTTATGTTGCATTGTGTTATGTTGTTATGTTGCATTGTGTTATGTTGCGTTATGTTGCATTGTGTTATGTTGTGTTATGTTGCGTTGTGTTATGTTGTGTTATGTTGCGTTGTGTTATGTTGCGTTGTGTTATGTTGTGTTATGTTGTTGTTTTGCATTGTGTTATGTTGTGCTATGTTGCGTTGTGTTATGTTGTGTTATGTTGCTTTGTGTTATGCTGTGTTATGTCGCTTTGTGTTATGTTGTGTTATGTTGTGTTATGTTGCTGTTTTGCGTTGTGTTATGTTGTTGTGTTATGTTGTGTTATTTTGTGTTATGTTGTATTTTGTTGTTGTTTTGCGTTGTGTTATGTTGTGTTATGTTGTGTTATGTTGCATTGTGTTATGTTGTGTTATGTTGCTTTGTGTTATGCTGTGTTATGTCGCTTTGTGTTATGTTGTGTTATGTTGTGTCATGTTGCTTTGTGTTACGTTGTTGTTTTGCGTTGTATTGTGTTGCGTTATGTTGTGTTATGTTGTATTGCATTGCAATGTGTGTTGTTGTGTCGTGTTATGTTGTTGTGTTACATTGCGTTGCGTTGTGTGGTGTATTTTGTGTCTTTGTTCCATTCCCATCCGTTGCCTCTATTCACTGGTGTGTGTGTGTGTCTCCAGTCTGTGAGTTTGACATGGGAGGACCAGAGGGGATAGTGGAGTCTCATCAGATCACCAGAGATGGAAAGGCTTTAGCAACAGAGGCTGTGGACTGCAAATGGTTCATCCGCGCTCCGCCACGCTCCAAGGTCAGTGACGCACACACACACACACACACACTAACACACATACAGACAAACTGTCAAACAGGCTGCACACGCCTACAGTATGTACACATAACCCTACTCACTTACACGTTTTTATAAATATGTATACACATACGTCACGTCGAATCACTCTGTAATAACAATACTGTGTTTTTCTGAATGAGTCTTGTCCTTCCTAGAGTCAGTATGTGAGAGTTATGGCTAATGTTAAGACCCGTGAGCTGTAACACTGATTCCTCTAGAGCACAGCCAGTTGTTTGTATGTGCGCGTCCATGCACCTTGTGCGTAATATGGTGCGTATTATTCCATAAAACCATAGAAAGATGGATGTGGGCACAATGATCTTATAACAGGTGGATGTGGGCACAATGATCTTATAACAGGTGGCTGTGGGCACAATGATGTTATTACAGGTGGCCGTGGGCACAATGATGTTATTACAGGTGGCCGTGGGCACAATGATGTTATAACAGGTGGCCGTGGGCACAATGATCTTATAACAGGTGGCCGTGGGCACAATGATGTTATAACAGGTGGCCGTGGGCACAATGATCTTATAACAGGTGGCCGTGGGCACAATGCTGTTATTACAGGTGGCCGTGGGCACAATGATCTTATAAGAGGTGGCTGTGGACACAATGATGTTATAACAGGTGGCTGTGGGCACAATGATGTTATTACAGGTGGCCGTGGGCACAATGATGTTATAACAGGTGTCTGTGGCCACAATGATGTTATTACAGGTGACCGTGGGCACAATGATGTTATAACAGGTGGCTGAAGGGCACAATGCTGTTATTACAGGTGACCGTGGGCACAATGATGTTACAGGTGACCGTGGGCACAATGATGTTATAACAGGTGGCTGTGGGCACAATGCTGTTATAACAGGTGGCCGTGGGCACAATGATGTTATAACAGGTGGCCGTGGGCACAATGATTTTATTACAGGTGACCGTGGGCACAATGATGTTATAACAGGTGGCAGTGGGCACAATGCTGTTATAACAGGTGGCCGTGGGCACAATGATGTTATAACAGGTGGCCGTGGGCACAATGATGTTATAACAGGTGGCCGTGGGCACAATGATGTTATAACAGGTGGCCGTGGGCACAATGCTGTTATTACAGGTGACCGTGGGCACAATGCTGTTATTACAGGTGGCCGTGGGCACAATGATGTTATTACAGGTGGCCGTGGGCACAATGATGTTATTACAGGTGGCCGTGGGCACAATGATGTTATAACAGGTGGCCGTGGCCACAATTCTGTTATTACAGGTGGCCATGGGCACAAAAACAGGTGGCCGTGGGCACAATGCTGTTATTACATATGGCCGTGGGCACAATGCTGTTATTACAGGTGGCCGTGGGCACAATGCTGTTATTACAGGTGGCCGTGGGCACAATGATGTTATAACAGGTGGCCGTGGGAACAATGATGTTATTACAGGTGGCCGTGGGCACAATGATGTAATGATGTTATAACAGGTGGCCGTGGGCACAATGATGTTATAACAGGTGGCCGTGGGCACAATGATGTTATAACAGGTGGCCGTGGGCACAATGATGTTATTACAGGTGGCCGTGGGCACAATGCTGTTATTACAGGTGGCCCTGGGCACAATGATGTTATAACAGGTGGCCGTGGGCACAATGATGTTATTACAGATGGCCGTGGGCACAATGCTGTTATTACAGGTGGCCGTGGGCACAATGCTGTTATTACAGGTGACCGTGGGCACAATGCTGTTATTACAGATGGCCGTGGGCACAACACTGTTATTCCAGGTGGCCGTGGGCACAATGATATTATAACAGGTGACCGTGGGCACAATGCTGTTATTACAGATGGCCGTGGGCACAATGATATTATAACAGGTGACCGTGGGCACAATGCTGTTATTACAGGTGACCGTGGGCACAATGCTGTTATTACAGGTGGCCGTGGGCACAATGACACTGTTATTACAGATGGCCGTGGGCACAATGATATTATAACAGGTGACCGTGGGCACAATGCTGTTATTACAGATGGCCGTGGGCACAACACTGTTATTCCAGGTGGCCGTGGGCACAAAGCTGTTATTACAGGTGGCCGTGGGCACAATGCTGTTATAACAAGTGGCCGTGGGCACAATGCTGTTATAACAGGTGACTGTGGGCACAATGCTGTTATTACAGGTGGCCGTGGGCACAATGATGTTATAACAGGTGGCAGTGGGCACAATGCTGTTATTACAGGTGGCCGTGGGCACAATGATGTTATTATAGATGGCCGTGGGCACAATGCTGTTATTACAGATGGCCGTGGGCACAATTATGTTATAACAGGTGGCCGTGGGCACAAAGCTGTTATTACAGGTAGCCCTGGGCACAATGCTGTTACTACAGGTGGCCGTGGGCACAATGATGTTATAAAAGGTGGCCGTGGGCACAATGCTGTTATTACAGGTGGCCGTGGGCACAATGATGTAATGATGTTATAACAGGTGGCCGTGGGCACAATGATGTTATAACAGGTGGCCGTGGGCACAATGCTCTTATTACAGGTGGCCGTGGGCACAATGCTGTTATTACAGGTGGCCGTGGGCACAATGATGTCATAACAGGTGGCCGTGGGCACAATGATGTTATTACAGATGGCCGTGGGCACAATGCTGTTATTCCAGGTGGCCGTGGGCACAAAGCTGTTATAACAAGTGGCCGTGGGCACAATGCTGTTATAACAGGTGACTGTGGGCACAATGCTGTTATTACAGGTGGCCGTGGGCACAATGATGTTATAACAGGTGGCAGTGGGCACAATGCTGTTATTACAGGTGGCCGTGGGCACAAAGCTGTTATTACAGGTAGCCCTGGGCACAATGCTGTTATTACAGGTGGCCGTGGGCACAATGATTTTATAACAGGTGGCCCTGGGCACAAAGCTGTTATTACAGGTAGCCCTGGGCACAATGCTGTTATTACAGGTGGCCGGTGGGCACAATGATGTTAGAACAGGTGGCCGTGGGCACAATGCTGTTATTACAGGTGGCCGTGGGCACAAAGGTGTTATTACAGGTGGCCGTGGGCACAATGCTGTTATAACAGGTGGCCGTGGGCAAAATGCTGTTATAACAGGTGGCCGTGGGCACAATGCTGTTATTACAGGTGACTGTGGGCACAATGCTGTTATTACAGGTGACCGTGGGCACAATGATGTTATTACAGGTGGCTGTGGGCACAATGATGTTATAACAGGTGGCCGTGGGCACAATGCTGTTATTACAGGTGGCCATGGGCACAAAAACAGGTGGCCGTGGGCACAATGCTGTTATTACATATGGCCGTGGGCACAATGCTGTTATTACAGGTGGCCGTGGGCACAATGATGTTATAACAGGTGGCTGTGGGCACAATGATGTTATTACAGGTGGCCGTGGGCACAATGATGTTATAACAGGTGTCTGTGGCCACAATGATGTTATTACAGGTGACCGTGGGCACAATGATGTTATAACAGGTGGCTGTAGGGCACAATGCTGTTATTACAGGTGACCGTGGGCACAATGATGTTACAGGTGACCGTGGGCACAATGATGTTATAACAGGTGGCTGTGGGCACAATGCTGTTATAACAGGTGGCCGTGGGCACAATGATGTTATAACAGGTGGCCGTGGGCACAATGATTTTATTACAGGTGACCGTGGGCACAATGATGTTATAACAGGTGGCAGTGGGCACAATGCTGTTATAACAGGTGGCCGTGGGCACAATGATGTTATAACAGGTGGCCGTGGGCACAATGATGTTATAACAGGTGGCCGTGGGCACAATGATGTTATAACAGGTGGCCGTGGGCACAATGCTGTTATTACAGGTGACCGTGGGCACAATGCTGTTATTACAGGTGGCCGTGGGCACAATGATGTTATTACAGGTGGCCGTGGGCACAATGATGTTATTACAGGTGGCCGTGGGCACAATGATGTGATGTTATAACAGGTGGCCGTGGGCACAATGATGTTATTACAGGTGGCCATGGGCACAAAAACAGGTGGCCGTGGGCACAATGCTGTTATTACATATGGCCGTGGGCACAATGCTGTTATTATAGGTGGCCGTGGGCACAATGCTGTTATTACAGGTGGCCGTGGGCACAATGATGTTATAACAGGTGGCCGTGGGCACAATGATGTTATTACAGGTGGCCGTGGGCACAATGATGTTAATGATGATGTTATAACAGGTGGCCGTGGGCACAATGATGTTATAACAGGTGGCCGTGGGCACAATGATGTTATAACAGGTGGCCGTGGGCACAATGCTCTTATTACAGGTGGCCGTGGGCACAATGCTGTTATTACAGGTGGCCGTGGGCACATTGATGTCATAACAGGTGGCCGTGGGCACAATGATGTTATTACAGATGGCCGTGGGCACAATGCTGTTATTACAGGTGGCCGTGGGCACAATGCTGTTATTACAGGTGACAATGCTGTTATAACAGGTGGCACAATGCTGTTATTACAGATGGCCGTGGGCACAACACTGTTATTCCAGGTGGCCGTGGGCACAATGATATTATAACAGGTGACCGTGGGCACAATGCTGTTATTACAGATGGCCGTGGGCACAATGATATTATAACAGGTGACCGTGGGCACAATGCTGTTATTACAGGTGACCGTGGGCACAATGCTGTTATTACAGATGGCCGTGGGCACAACACTGTTATTCCAGGTGGCCGTGGGCACAATGATATTATAACAGGTGACCGTGGGCACAATGCTGTTATTACAGATGGCCGTGGGCACAACACTGTTATTCCAGGTGGCCGTGGGCACAAAGCTGTTATTACAGGTGGCCGTGGGCACAATGCTGTTATAACAAGTGGCCGTGGGCACAATGCTGTTATAACAGGTGCCTGTGGGCACAATGCTGTTATTACAGGTGGCCGTGGGCACAATGATGTTATAACAGGTGGCAGTGGGCACAATGCTGTTATTACAGGTGGCCGTGGGCACAATGATGTTATTATAGATGGCCGTGGGCACAATGCTGTTATTACAGATGGCCGTGGGCACAATTATGTTATAACAGGTGGCCGTGGGCACAAAGCTGTTATTACAGGTAGCCCTGGGCACAATGCTGTTACTACAGGTGGCCGTGGGCACAATGATGTTATAAAAGGTGGCCGTGGGCACAATGCTGTTATTACAGGTGGCCGTGGGCACAATGATGTAATGATGTTATAACAGGTGGCCGTGGGCACAATGATGTTATAACAGGTGGCCGTGGGCACAATGCTCTTATTACAGGTGGCCGTGGGCACAATGCTGTTATTACAGGTGGCCGTGGGCACAATGATGTTATAACAGGTGATGTCATAACAGGTGGCCGTGGGCACAATGATGTTATTACAGATGGCCGTGGGCACAATGCTGTTATTCCAGGTGGCCGTGGGCACAAAGCTGTTATAACAAGTGGCCGTGGGCACAATGCTGTTATAACAGGTGACTGTGGGCACAATGCTGTTATTACAGGTGGCCGTGGGCACAATGATGTTATAACAGGTGGCAGTGGGCACAATGCTGTTATTACAGGTGGCCGTGGGCACAAAGCTGTTATTACAGGTAGCCCTGGGCACAATGCTGTTATTACAGGTGGCCGTGGGCACAATGATTTTATAACAGGTGGCCCTGGGCACAAAGCTGTTATTACAGGTAGCCCTGGGCACAATGCTGTTATTACAGGTGGCCGTGGGCACAATGATGTTATTAACAGGTGGTTACAACGGTGGCGTGGGCACAATGCTGTTATTACAGGTGGCCGTGGGCACAAAGGTGTTATTACAGGTGGCCGTGGGCACAATGCTGTTATAACAGGTGGCCGTGGGCAAAATGATGTTATAACAGGTGGCACAATGTGGGCACAATGCTGTTATTACAGGTGACTGTGGGCACAATGCTGTTATTACAGGTGACCGTGGGCACAATGATGTTATTACAGGTGGCCGTGGGCACAATGATGTAATGATGTTATAACAGGTGGCCGTGGGCACAATGATGTTATAACAGGTGGCCGTGGGCACAATGCTCTTATTACAGGTGGCCGTGGGCACAATGCTGTTATTACAGGTGGCCGTGGGCACAATGATGTTATAACAGGTGGCCGTGGGCACAATGATGTTATTACAGATGGCCGTGGGCACAATGCTGTTATTCCAGGTGGCCGTGGGCACAAAGCTGTTATAACAAGTGGCCGTGGGCACAATGCTGTTATAACAGGTGACTGTGGGCACAATGCTGTTAACAGGTGATGTTATAACAGGTGTTATTACAGGTGGCCGTGGGCACAATGATGTTATAACAGGTGGCAGTGGGCACAATGCTGTTATTACAGGTGGCCGTGGGCACAAAGCTGTTATTACAGGTAGCCCTGGGCACAATGCTGTTATTACAGGTGGCCGTGGGCACAATGATTTTATAACAGGTGGCCCTGGGCACAAAGCTGTTATTACAGGTAGCCCTGGGCACAATGCTGTTATTACAGGTGGCACAAAAACAGGTGGGCACAATGATGTTAGAACAGGTGGCCGTGGGCACAATGCTGTTATTACAGGTGGCCGTGGGCACAAAGGTGTTATTACAGGTGGCCGTGGGCACAATGCTGTTATAACAGGTGGCCGTGGGCAAAATGCTGTTATAACAGGTGGCCGTGGGCACAATGCTGTTATTACAGGTGACTGTGGGCACAATGCTGTTATTACAGGTGACCGTGGGCACAATGATGTTATTACAGGTGGCTGTGGGCACAATGATGTTATAACAGGTGGCCGTGGGCACAATGCTGTTATTACAGGTGGCCATGGGCACAAAAACAGGTGGCCGTGGGCACAATGCTGTTATTACATATGGCCGTGGGCACAATGCTGTTATTACAGGTGGCCGTGGGCACAATGATGTTATAACAGGTGGCCGTGGGAACAATGATGTTATTACAGGTGGCCATGGGCACAATGATGTTATAACAGGTGACCGTGGGCACAATGCTCTTATTACAGGTGGCCGTGGGCACAATGCTTTTATTACAGGTGACCGTGGGCACAATGATGTCATAACAGGTGGCCGTGGGCACAATGATGTTATAACAGGTGGCCGTGGGCACAATGATGTTATTATAGGTGGCCGTGGGCACAATGATGTTATTACAGGTGGCCGTGGGCACAATGATGTTATTACAGGTGGCCGTGGGCACAATGATGTTATAACAGGTGGCCGTGGGCACAATGCTGTTATTACAGGTGGCCGTGGGCACAATGATGTTATTACAGGTGGCCGTGGGCACAATGATGTTATAACAGGTGGCCGTGGGCACAACGCTGTTATTACAGGTGGCCGTGGGCACAACGCTGTTATTACAGGTGGCCGTGGGCACAATTATGTTATAAAAGGTGGCCGTGGGCACAATGCTGTTATTACAGGTGGCCGTGGGCACAAAGCTGTTATTACAGGTAGCCCTGGGCGCAATGCTGTTATTACAGGTGGCCGTGGGCACAATGATGTTATAACAGGTGGCCCTGGGCACAAAGCTGTTATTACAGGTAGCCCTGCGCACAATGCTGTTATTACAGGTGGCCGTGGGCACAATGATGTTATTACAGGTGGCCGTGGGCACAATGCTGTTATTACAGGTGGCCGTGGGCACAAAGGTGTTATTACAGGTGGCCGTGGGCACAATGCTGTTATTACAGGTGGCCGTGGGCACAATGCTGTTATTACAGGTGGCCGTGGGCACAATGCTGTTATTACAGGTGGCCGTGGGCACAATGATGTTATAACAGGTGGCCGTGGGCACAATGCTGTTATTACAGGTGGCCGTGGGCACAATGCTGTTATAACAGGTGGCCGTGGGCACAATGATGTTATAACAGGTGGCCGTGGGCACAATGATGTTATAACAGGTGGCCGTGGGCACAATGATGTTACAACAGGTGGCCGTGGGCACAATGATGTTATAACAGGTGGCCGTGGGCACAATGATGTTATAACAGGTGGCCGTGGGCACAATGCTGTTATTACAGGTGGCCATGGGCACAATGATGTTATAACAGGTGGCTGTGTGCACAATGCTGTTATTACAGGTGACCGTGAGCACAATGATGTTATTACAGGTGGCCGTGGGCACAATGATGTTATTACAGGTGGCCGTGGGCACAATGCTGTTATTACAGGTGGCCGTGGGCACAAAAACAGGTGGCCGTGGGCACAATGATGTTATAACAGGTGGCCGTGGGCACAATGATGTTATTACAGGTGACCATGGGCACAAAATCAGGTGGCCGTGGGCACAATGCTGTTATTACATATGGCCGTGGGCACAATGCTGTTATTACAGGTGGCCGTGGGCACAATGCTGTTATAACAGGTGGCCGTGGGCACAATGCTGTTATAACAGGTGACTGTGGGCACAATGCTGTTATTACAGGTGGCCGGGAGCACAATGACGTTATAACAGGTGGCCGTGGGCACAATGATGTTATAACAGGTGGCCGTGGGCACAATGATGTTATAACAGGTGGCCGTGGGCACAATGGTGTTATAACAGGTGGCCGTGGGCACAATGATGTTATAACAGGTGGCCCTGGGCACAAAGCTGTTATTACAGGTAGCCCTGCGCACAATGCTGTTATTACAGGTGGCCGTGGGCACAATGATGTTATTACAGGTGGCCGTGGGCACAATGCTGTTATTACAGGTGGCCGTGGGCACAATGATGTTATAACAGGTGGCTGTTATTACGTGGGCACAATGCTGTTATTACAGGTGGCCGTGGGCACAATGCTGTTATAACAGGTGGCCGTGGGCACAATGATGTTATAACAGGTGGCCGTGGGCACAATGATGTTATAACAGGTGGCCGTGGGCACAATGATGTTATAACAGGTGGCCGTGGGCACAATGATGTTATAACAGGTGGCCGTGGGCACAATGATGTTATAACAGGTGGCCGTGGGCACAATGCTGTTATTACAGGTGGCCGTGGGCACAATGATGTTATAACAGGTGGCCCTGGGCACAAAGCTGTTATTACAGGTAGCCCTGCGCACAATGCTGTTATTACAGGTGGCCGTGGGCACAATGATGTTATTACAGGTGGCCGTGGGCACAATGCTGTTATTACAGGTGGCCGTGGGCACAAAGGTGTTATTACAGGTGGCCGTGGGCACAATGCTGTTATTACAGGTGGCCGTGGGCACAATGCTGTTATTACAGGTGGCCGTGGGCACAATGCTGTTATTACAGGTGGCCGTGGGCACAATGATGTTATAACAGGTGGCCGTGGGCACAATGCTGTTATTACAGGTGGCCGTGGGCACAATGCTGTTATAACAGGTGGCCGTGGGCACAATGATGTTATAACAGGTGGCCGTGGGCAGAATGATGTTATAACAGGTGGCCGTGGGCACAATGATGTTATAACAGGTGGCCGTGGGCACATTGATGTTATAACAGGTGGCCGTGGGCACAATGATGTTACAACAGGTGGCCGTGGGCACAATGATGTTATAACAGGTGGCCGTGGGCACAATGCTGTTATTACAGGTGGCCGTGGGCACAATGCTGTTATAACAGGTGGCCGTGGGCACAATGATGTTATAACAGGTGGCCGTAGGCACAATGATGTTATAACAGGTGGCCGTGGGCACAATGATGTTATAACAGGTGGCCGTGGGCACAATGATGTTATAACAGGTGGCCGTGGGCACAATGATGTTACAACAGGTGGCCGTGGGCACAATGATGTTATAACAGGTGGCCGTGGGCACAATGATGTTATAACAGGTGGCCGTGGGCACAATGCTGTTAGTACAGGTGGCCATGGGCACAATGATGTTATAACAGGTGGCTGTGTGCACAATGCTGTTATTACAGGTGACCGTGAGCACAATGATGTTATTACAGGTGGCCGTGGGCACAATGATGTTATTACAGGTGGCCGTGGGCACAATGCTGTTATTACAGGTGGCCGTGGGCACAAAAACAGGTGGCCGTGGGCACAATGATGTTATAACAGGTGGCCGTGGGCACAATGATGTTATTACAGGTGACCATGGGCACAAAAACAGGTGGCCGTGGGCACAATGCTGTTATTACATATGGCCGTGGGCACAATGCTGTTATTACAGGTGGCCGTGGGCACAATGCTGTTATAACAGGTGGCCGTGGGCACAATGCTGTTATAACAGGTGACTGTGGGCACAATGCTGTTATTACAGGTGGCCGGGAGCACAATGACGTTATAACAGGTGGCCGTAGGCACAATGATGTTATAACAGGTGGCCGTGGGCACAATGATGTTATAACAGGTGGCCGTGGGCACAATGGTGTTATAACAGGTGGCCGTGGGCACAATGATGTTATAACAGGTGGCCGTGGGCACAAAGCTGTTATTACAGGTAGCCCTGCGCACAATGCTGTTATTACAGGTGGCCGTGGGCACAATGATGTTATTACAGGTGGCCGTGGGCACAATGCTGTTATTACAGGTGGCCGTGGGCACAAAGGTGTTATTACAGGTGGCCGTGGGCACAATGCTGTTATTACAGGTGGACGTGGGCACAATGCTGTTATTACAGGTGACCATGGGCACAAAAACAGTGGGCACAATGCTGTTATTACAGATGGTTATTACAGGTGGCCGTGGGCACAATGATGTTATAACAGGTGGCCGTGGGCACAATGCTGTTATTACAGGTGACTGTGGGCACAATGCTGTTATAACAGGTGGCCGTGGGCACAATGATGTTATAACAGGTGGCCGTGGGCACAATGATGTTATAACAGGTGGCCGTGGGCACAATGATGTTATAACAGGTGGCCGTGGGCACAATGATGTTACAACAGGTGGCCGTGGGCACAATGATGTTAGAACAGGTGGCCGTGGGCACAATGATGTTATAACAGGTGGCCGTGGGCACAATGATGTTAGAACAGGTGGCCGTGGGCACAATGATGTTATAACAGGTGGCTGTGGGCACAATGCTGTTATTACAGGTGGCCATGGGCACAATGATGTTATAACAGGTGGCATACAATACTTTCTGAAGTGGAGAGTATAGCTGATATAATATACTGAACAAAAATATAGACTCAACATGCAACAATTTTACTGATTTTACAGGTCATATAAGGAAATCAGTCAATTTAAATAAATGTATTAGTCCCTAAGCTATGGATTTCACATGGCTAGGCAGGGGCGCAGCCATGGATGGGCCTGGGAGGGCATAGAGCCCACAAAAAGGGCTTTATTATAGACAGAAATACTCCTCAGTTTCATCAGCTGTCCAGGTGGCTGGTCGGATGTGGAGGTCCTGGGCTGTCGTGTTACACTTGGTCTGCGGTTGTGAGGCTGGTTGGACGTACTGACAAATTCTCTAAAACAAAGTTGGAGGCTTATAGTAGAAAAATGTACGTAAAATTCTCTGGCAACAGTTCTGGTGGACATCACAGTCAGCAATGCAATTGAACTTTCCCTCAAAACAGTGTTTTGCGACAAAACTGCACATTTTAGAGTTGCTTTTTATTGTCCCCAGCACAAGGTGCACCTGTGTAATGCTGTTTAATCAGCTTCTTGATATGCCACACCTGTCAGGTGGATGGATTATCTTGGCAAAGGAGAAATGCCCACTAAGAGGGATGTAAACACATTTCTGCACATCATTTGAGAGAAATAAGCTTTTTGTGTGTATGGAACATTTCTGGGATCTTTATTTCAGCTCATGAAACATGGGACCAACACTTTACATGTTGCATTTATATTTTTGTTCAGTATAACTAGTAGAGGATTTAAGTCAGAGTGTGTGTCTGTGTGTGTTCTGCAGCTTTGTGCAGAGTGTGCTGGCAGAGAAAACAAATGCGGTCTGTAGCAAGCCCCAGGGTCAAACTACACAGCAACGCTATTTCATCAGCACTAAAGCTCTCTCCCTCTCTCCCTCCTCCCTGTCTCTCTCTATCTCGCTCTCTCTCTCCTTTTTCTGCCTTCCCCTTTCTAGCCATCTCTATCTCTCTCTTTCTCTTCCTCCTTCCTTCCTTCCTTCACTCTCTCTCACTCTCCTGGCTACAGCTCGCTGGTTAAAAAACACTCCTGGCCCCAAATAAACCTCTCTGGTCTCCGTCTTACCTTAGGCGTACACGCACGCACACACACACACGCACTCACACATATACACACACATTTCTATTATACACTCATTCAAGCAGATATATGCACATGCACATACACAGACAAACACTAACACACTCATATCGACAGTATACTCACACTCTCCTATATGTTTCCTGTTCCAGAATGCCACTGGAGAGAGATAGACAGGGATGAATGGGTCTCTGTGGTTGGAATCATTCATTGCAGTTCCTGACCCCATTGTCTCTGTTAGAGGGAGAGATAAATCTGCTGTGATACTGGCTTAATGATGTTACAATTAATTATAGTTAATTGGCCTCTAATACTACCCACCTTTTATGGACCAGTGAGGCCACCGTACATACAGATAATCCCTCAGTTGAATTTGATGAAAGGATCATTGTTGAGCTCACACACGCACACAAACACACAATCTTTTTAGTTTTGTGTTTGTTCTCTCTGCCCCCCCCAGCGATGATGTCATGGCTGGCTTGATAATATTTGTGTTAAATGTGATTTATTGCCACTGCGATTGATTTGGGTGTTATCTGATGGCCTTCCAGGACTGCAAATCAAAACCATATTCCCTTGTCTACCTTCCAACGTCCTTCTGATTCAGCCATTACAAACAATTAAACCCATCTCCCAAAAATACCATAGAGCTGCCTTATTGAACTGTGGTTGAAAGGGGGAGGCCTATCTGCACTGAAATTGTTCTTCCAGTTATTGATAAGCCTGCACCTATTAAGGAACTGAACGTTAGAACTATTAAGGCCCTGTGGATTAATGAGGAATTGAAAAACTGTACCATTGAAAGAGATGGGGCAAAAGGAGGGGCTAATAAGTCTGGCTGCACATCAGATTGGCAAACTTACTATAAATTGAGAAATGGTGTGACTAAACTGAACAAAAAGAATAAGATATTGTATTATGAAGCCAAGATAAATTACATAAAGTATGGTGGAAAAAAGCTTTGGAATAATTTCAACTAAATTATTGGCATTCAGGCTAATTCAACTCCATATTTCATTGAATCAGATGGTTCATTTATTACAAAACATTTTGATGTTACCAATTACTTTCATTGCTATTTCATTGGCAAAGTACACAAACTTAAGCATGAAATTAACTTATTAAAGTTGGTGTGGGTGAGGTGCAAAAATATTGTTGGCCATCAATAATGCCAGACCACCTGATATTGACATCTGAGATGGAAAGCTACTGAGGATTGTAGCGGACTATATTGCCACTCCTATTTGTCATATCTTAAATCTGAGTCTGGATATTTTTTAAATTGGTGTCAGACCTGGAGGGAAGCCAAAGTCATCCCGCTAGCCAAGAATGGTAAAGCTTGATGACGACTCTTTGCAAACTTGTAAAAATTGGTTAAACATGTAACGTACAGTGTACCGCAGAGCAGCTCTCTTGGGCCTTTAGGCTTTTCCATTTTTACCAATTACCAGATTGTAAAAACAGTTGGCTGGTATGCCCTCAACTGTCTGAGTGGTAGAACCTATGGCTGCAAACTTATCAAAGTTACTAAGTCATTTGTGGTTATTACCCATTATTACACAACATGTAAAAAAGAAAACTATAAACCCCCCTGCAACTTACATTTTGAAGCACGCCCAACATTCAGGTTTTCTTATTTCTGTCCACAATAAAAAATAGTCCTCAGAAAATTTGCATCTTTCTTCGGACGACTATAATACTCCGACCTGAGTGGTGGGTGCAGTGTCCAGACGCACCTTTCCAAGCTCTTTGATTGGTTGCGAATGGTAGTGCCGTGATGCGTGAGGGATATCTAAGCTAGGATGAACAACCAAATAAATGGGACTCAATAGAAACTGAAGGGACTGTGAGGGAAAGTTGGGTAGAGAAAAAAGAGAAAAAAAAGGGGGAGGCCTTTTTTTAGAGCCGCCCCAATATTTTTTATGGAAATATTAATATCCAGTAAAAGGCCTCTAACCTAAAGGGCACAGTCTCTGCAGCCAAAGGCCTTACTTGGCCACAGTCTCTAAAGAGCTAGTTCTAATCTGGCAGGACAGGGAGTTGGATGATCCGAACCACTGGGCGCTTGCAGGTTCTGTCATCTACACGCAACTCTGCATTCCTGATCCTGACGTCGGGTCCAGGCATCACCTGTGAGACCTGTCCCTCAGGCCGCAGTGTTCTGGGTAACTGTGGGTTGACAATCATGACTGTAGTTCCAAGATTTGGTGTCTCTGCTTTCCACTTCTGACATCCAGACAGGTAGTGGCTGATGAAGTGCTTCCAGAACTGAATTGCTAGCAGCTGGCTGTGTCTCCATCAGTGTCAGCTGAGCAGCTCCGATTCAGGGTATACAACTTGAGGAAGTGAGGTGTCTGGTCGTCCCATCAGGAGAGCATTTGGGGTTACCGGGTCTGGGTTTGCAGTGTCGGAGGTGGTGTAGCCTAGGGGCTTGGAGTTGAGGATCCCGTCTATCTCAATGAGGACCGTCCTCAGGACCTCTTCCAGTATTGCTTGAAGGCCTTGCTTGAGGGAGCAAGGCCTTCAAGGCCTCTCCCAGCACTTGGTGGATTGAAAGCAAACTGGATCTGCTGGCTTGCTGGGCTTGCAGGACTGGCTGGAGCACCGCAAATGCTTCCTTCAGCTCCCGTTCTTCTCCTATGAAGTTGGCCTGACAGCAATTTGGCCAGACAGCAATTTGAAAGGCATCCATCGGCGGGCCACGAAGCACCTGAGTGCCATCATGAAGGAGTCTGAGTCAATACTGGAGAGAAGGTCATGGATCACTGCCTGGGTGGTCATACACTTGAATGTGATGACCCATATTTTCTTATTGTGGGAACCTATCTTAACCATGCAGGTGTTGAAACTGTCCACGCCAGTGGAGTAAAAGTGGGGTTTGTGTATGCGGAGCCTAGCGGGGGGGAAGGTCAGAAATCTTGGGAATCTCCCTAACCACTTCCAACATTAACCCTAACCACTTCTGACCCTCCTTACACTCACACTGGTGTCGACGAATAGCCGCTCTGCCACTGATGATCCAAGACTTCAACAAACTCGTTCAGGCCCTGGGTGGAGCAGTCTCTCGTCGAAGTCTCCGATGATCAGCTTAGTGATTGGATGTTGGTGGTTGAGCATGATGGGGTGCATGGCCTCTTCATCCAGAACTGTGCTGCAGCGAATGCGACCCCCCACTCAAACCAGCTGAGTGGCGCGATCCAGCTCCAAGCCGAGAGCAAGTAGGCGGCTACTGGTGGGCACAGGCTTGACCCCTGTTCGGTGGAGAAGCAGTCCTGCTGCCCTTGACGAAGGAGGGATAGCTCTGCTTCCTTGTAATCGTTGGCTGAAGGGCTGCTACCTGCCACGTGGTTGAGTAAGTGGGAGGTTGCCGCCAGAAGTTTTTACATTTACATTTAAGTCATTTAGCAGACGCTCTTATCCAGAGCGACTTACAAATTGGTGCATTCACCTTATGACATCCAGTGGAACAGTCACTTTACAATAGTGCATCTAAATCTTAAAGGGGGGGGGTGAGAAGGATTACTTATCCTATCCTAGGTCTTCCTTAAAGAGGTGGGGTTTCAGGTGTCTCCGGAAGGTGGTGATTGACTCCGCTGTCCTGGTGTTGTGAGGGAGTTTGTTCCACCATTGGGGGGCCAGAGCAGCGAACAGTTTTGACTGGGCTGAGCGGGAACTGTACTTCCTCAGTGGTAGGGAGGCGAGCAGGCCAGAGGTGGATGAACGCAGTGCCCTTGTTTGGGTGTAGGGCCTGATCAGAGCCTGGAGGTACTGAGGTGCCGTTCCCCTCACAGCTCCGTAGGCAAGCACCATGGTCTTGTAGCGGATGCGAGCTTCAACTGGAAGCCAGTGGAGAGAGCGGAGGAGCGGGGTGACGTGAGAGAACTTGGGAAGGTTGAACACCAGATGGGCTGCGGCGTTCTGGATGAGTTGTAGGGGTTTAATGGCACAGGCAGGGAGCCCAGCCAACAGCGAGTTGCAGTAATCCAGACGGGAGATGACAAGTGCCTGGATTAGGACCTGCGCCGCTTCCTGTGTGAGGCAGGGTCGTACTCTGCGGATGTTGTAGAGCATGAACCTACAGGAACGGGCCACCGCCTTGATGTTAGTTGAGAACGACAGGGTGTTGTCCAGGATCACGCCAAGGTTCTTAGCGCTCTGGGAGGAGGACACAATGGAGTTGTCAACCGTGATGGCGAGATCATGGAACGGGCAGTCCTTCCCCGGGAGGAAGAGCAGCTCCATCTTGCCGAGGTTCTGCTTGAAGTGGTGATCCGTCATCCACACTGATATGTCTGCCAGACATGCAGAGATGCGATTCGCCACCTGGTCATCAGAGGGGGGAAAGGAGAAGATTAATTGTGTGTCGTCTGCATAGCAATGATAGGAGAGACCATGTGAGGTTATGACAGAGCCAAGTGACTTGGTGTATAGCGAGAATAGGAGAGGGCCTAGAACAGAGCCCTGGGGGACACCAGTGGTGAGAGCGCGTGGTGAGGAGACAGATTCTTGCCACGCCACCTGGTAGGAGCGACCTGTCAGGTAGGACGCAATCCAAGCGTGGGCCGCGCCGGAGATGCCCAACTCTGAGAGGGTGGAGAGGAGGATCTGATGGTTCACAGTATCGAAGGCAGCCGATAGGTCTAGAAGGATGAGAGCAGAGGAGAGAGAGTTAGCTTTAGCGGTGCGGAGCGCCTCCGTGATACAGAGAAGAGCAGCCTCAGTTGAATGACTAGTCTTGAAACCTGACTGATTTGGATCAAGAAGGTCATTCTGAGAGAGATAGCGGGAGAGCTGGCCAAGGACGGCACGTTCAAGAGTTTTGGAGAGAAAAGAAAGAAGGGATACTGGTCTATAGTTGTTGACATCGGAGGGATCGAGTGTAGGTTTTTTCAGAAGGGGTGCAACTCTCGCTCTCTTGAAGACGGAAGGGACGTAGCCAGCGGTCAGGGATGAGTTGATGAGCGAGGTGAGGTAAGGGAGAAGGTCTCCGGAAATGGTCTGGAGAAGAGAGGAGGGGATAGGGTCAAGCGGGCAGGTTGTTGGGCGGCCGGCCGTCACAAGACGCAAGATTTCATCTGGAGAGAGAGGGGAGAAAGAGGTCAGAGCACAGGGTAGGGCAGTGTGAGCAGAACCAGCGGTGTCATTTGACTTAGCAAACGAGGATCGGATGTCGTCGACCTTCTTTTCAAAATGGTTGACGAAGTCATCTGCAGAGAGGGAGGAGGGGGGGATTCAGGAGGGAGGAGAAGGTGGCAAAGAGCTTCCTAGGGTTAGTGGCAGAAGCTTGGAATTTAGAGTGGTAGAAAGTGGCTTTAGCAGCAGAGACAGAAGAGGAAAATGTAGAGAGGAGGGAGCGAAATGATGCCAGGTCCGCAGGGAGGCGAGTTTTCCTCCATTTCCGCTCGGCTGCCCGGAGCCCTGTTCTGTGAGCTCGCAATGAGTCGTCGAGCCACGGAGCGGTAGGGGAGGACCGAGTCGGCCTGGAGGATAGGGGGCATAGAGAGTCAAAGGATGCAGAAAGGGAGGAGAGGAGGGTTGAGGAGGCAGAATCAGGAGATAGGTTGGAGAAGGTTTGAGCAGAGGGAAGAGATGATAGGATGGAAGAGGAGAGAGTAGCGGGGGAGAGAGAGCGAAGGTTGGGACGGCGCAATACCATCTGAGTAGGGGCAGTGTGGGAAGTGTTGGATGAGAGCGAGAGGGAAAAGGATATAAGGTAGTGGTCGGAGACTTGGAGGGGAGTTGCAATGAGGTTAGTGGAAGAACAGCATCTAGTAAAGATGAGGTCGAGCGTATTGCCTTGTGAGTAGGGGGGGAAGGTGAGAGGGTGAGGTCAAAAGAGGAGAGGAGTGGAAAGAAGGAGGCAGAGAGGAATGAGTCAAAGGTAGACGTGGGGAGGTTAAAGTCGCCCAGAACTGTGAGAGGTGAGCCGTCCTCAGGAAAGGAGCTTATCAAGGCATCAAGCTCATTGATGAACTCTCCGAGGGAACCTGGAGGGCGATAAATGATAAGGATGTTAAGCTTGAAAGGGCTGGTAACTGTGACAGCAGTTAACTGAAAGACTTGAACTGGTTAGCTTCTGGGAGGAAAGGGTCTGGCGCTTGGCCGCAGAATGCAGGCTTTCTCAACTCCTCCTCGTCCGTAGTGTCTGGAAGTGGCTTCTTCAGCCACTGGTCTGGGGTTCATTGCAGGAATGATGGGCCTGGTTCCAGCAACTTCTGGAACCCAGTTCTGCTACGGTCGTCCCACGTGTGATGTCATCCACTGGATTATTTGCTGACTCTGAATAGTGCCATAACTCTCGGCCACTCGGGTGCCAACGATGATCTTGAATCGTCAGGAATCCGATTGGAGCCATGTGAGGACCGTCATGGAATCCGTCCACATAATAACTTGGCAGATAGTGTGAGTGGGGATCTTGGCCAGCTGCGCTACAGTAAGCGCTGCACACAATTTCAGACAAGGGATCGATTGTTGCTTCTTCGGGGCCATCTCGATGTTGCCGTTGCGTTGTTCTGTTCTGAGGTACAGAGCCATAGGCCTGCTCCGAGGTGTCGCAGAACACATGGATGTCCCTCACGAAAGTCGGGGGGTCCATGTCTGGGCTGGTGTATCAACTTGGCAGGGATATCTGCTGCAGATCTGGAAGTTCTCTCTTCCACTCTTTCCAGGGGAAGACTAGATTTCTGGGCAAATGGGTGTCGTCCCAGTCCTTCTTCTTGTTCAATAGACGCTAAAGCAGCATTTTGGCCCTGATGGTAAATGGGGCAATGTACCCCAGGGGGTTGTATTTGCTAGCTAGTACCTTGTAGATGGTGTGCATTGTAACTGTTGGAAAATCTAGCCGGCAGGACTTGTACGACAGGGTGTTGGACTGACAGTGCCAGCGTAGCCCGAGGGCTGATTCTTGAGCATCTGCTTGCCCCTGTCTAATCCAGAGTTTGGTGCTGCTCGACCTGACTTCAGAAGGGAGAAGGCTGATTACCGAAGGGACGTTGCTTGCCCGTTGTAGTGGCTAGTAGCTTCCAAAGCTTGTCCCCAAGGGCCTTGGCATCTTCCAGTTGTCCCCTTAGAAGGACTTCTCTATTGACCCTCTTACATCTTCTGCAGGCTGTCTGTGGTTCAGGATGTGTTTCTGGAGAGTGAAAGTAGCACAGTAGGGACTTGATGTGGTGCCAAAGGGGAAGACGCATCACTCGTAAATGCTGGGCGGATTTTCCCGGTTTAGGTCTCTCCAGAGGAACCTCATCAGTGGCTGGTCTTCAGGGAGTAGTCTGACTTGGTGGAACATCCCACGAATCCTCTCTGAATCTGAGAAGCAATACAAGCAGGGAGGGGCCAAGCGTCGCGCCTGGGAACAGGACCTTGTTAATGTTGTCCCCTTTGTACTGGAACAAGCAGTTGAATACCACACGATACTTGCTGTTATGCTGTGTCATGTGGTGTGGGTTGTACCAGCTCGTGGCAGTGTTCTCTTCAGCGTTTGGTGCTAGCTTTACTGTGTAGCTGGCTGCTCCTTCTGAATCGCTTCTTTGAATGCTGCTGCTTGCTCTGGTGACTTTGCCAGCCTCTTCTCTGTGGCCCTGAGCAGCGGGAGCACAGCTTCCTTAGGGGCTCACAGCTAGGGCATATTCTTGATGTGAAGGAGGAGAGTTGCGGAACATTGGACTCCATTCACTTCAACTCTCATTGTTCTGGCCTCCAACAGGTCTGTTGTCTCCTGGTCTTGGTGAGTTCTGGTGCTGAACTTCTGGCTGCGCCATGGCAGTACATCCATCTGCCACAACTTCTCAACCTGACTAAACAGGTCAGCATTCGAGCACAGCATAGAGGTGACATAGCCCTAGTGCTCAAAGATGCTGTACTTAAGTCCAACCCAGGATGGTCTTGATGGCAGCTGGGCTTCCTGATGGTTCCACCTGCATGATCAGGTGGGCGTAGTCTGATCCAATAAGCAGAACTGTCTGGACATTGAATATGTGCTGCAGAGGCGGTCCCTTCAGGTGGCGATACTTCTGTTGCAGGGCACAGACCGAATGGGTCTGCTTGAACAGGCCTAGCTGTTGCGAAGTGAAGGCACCTTGGATCCGAAATGTATTGTGGGTCTGTGAGACAGGGGAGACAGTGAAGGAATCGGACGCCCAAAGGAGAACCTAAAACTCTTGTCTTACTGTTCGAAGGGTCAAGTCTTCAGGCTCACCTTTGAATCCCACAAGAAGTTGTCACTGATTGCAAGTCTTGCAGCGGAATTGGAGGTTGCACTCCGCAAAATGATACTCTTGGCCGCAAAGCCAACACACGTTTCTCTCCTTTGATCCAGCTCGCCTGGAGGATCAAAGAAGAAATGGAGCAATTTTAAAATGCTGGAAAATGGAGCAATTTTTGAGGGAGTGGCTGATGCGTTCACAGTAGGGACAATAGACTTTCTCCTTGGTGGCGGTGGCCTCTGACCTATTTTTGAGGGCCATCTTCTGCATGCCAAGTAGGATGGTTGTTGTCATGCTGGAGGCCGTAGGCTCCTTATGGCGATCTCTGCTTCTAGCTAATGTCTCTATTTGTGAACTGCTGGTGAACCAGGAGTTATCCTCCTGCATTTGGACCTCATACTACATGCAGTCTGCCAAGTCTAGCAGAGTGGGGATTTGGATCTTGCATGGATGGATGAACCTCCAGAAGCTGGATATCAGGTCATGTGGAAGTTCCCCAGCAACCTGGAAACATGGGATCCACAATCCAGCTCCACATCTCCCTTCCTGCCCAGCTGCTCCAACATGCCAATTAACGAACATACTCAGGAACAGACAGATGGCCTTGATGTTCCCACTGGCAACATTTGGGCCATCCTTGAGCTTGGCGATATGCTGGAGCTAACTGATGCTGCAGTCTGAACTGCTGGTTGAGGGCAGACATGGTATCTGTGAAAGGGTACCTTCGAGTTGCTATAAAAGTCAGAGATAAGCAGGACCCTTTTCAGCTTAAGGTGGTCACCGAGGATCTGGACCCTAAACCGCTCTGTGGCATCCGCTGGGAGGATGTTATCCAGGGCGATCTTCAGCTGTGAGAACTCTCTGGGGTTCGGATGAACAAAGTCCAGGATCATTGGAGTGGGCCCTCTGTAGGTCCTCCTGACCTGGGGATGTGGCATACTCTGTGTCCTGAGTCTAAGGGGATGCCTATTAGCAGAGTAGTTGTGTCGCCTCAGGGGATAGTAGGCTCTGGGCTCTGTGTGGGGACCGATGGTTCGCTGAAACGACATCAGTCTGTGGAGTTGCTCAGCTGTCTTGATAGGTAGTAGCCCTCCCGGTGGTATCGTGGAAGTGTTGTGGGCTCTGGTCGGGAGACTCTAGAGCAGCGTTCGACAGGGGAGTTGCTGCACTTACTAGAGACATAGTAGCCCTCCTGGCGCTCCATCAGGGGTGTTAAATTCTCTAAATAGGTGGCCCTGGAGTAACACTGATCAGGGGAATAGGCTAATCGGTGGAGGAATGGAATACTCCGAACATGAGGCGGGGTAGTCTTCCCTAAAAGGGCGAGGGTCTCGCTGTACTATTGGATGTGGGACTTGCTCTCTAGAAACCTCCTGGGTGGTGGTACGTGGCAGGGAAGCGGGCTCATGTAGGCAATATGAAGGAACATTCTGGTTTCTCCACTCTTCGGGTGCCGCTGTGCTGTAAGGCAGAAGCTGGGATGGCCAGCTCTGGGCTGGCCGACGCTGGGCTTGCCCCTCTATCCTTGGTCGGCAGGGTGTGTGGCTGGTGCTGGCCCAATCCTCTCCCCCCAGTCCTCATCGTCATTCTCTTCATCCCCACTCTCTTATTGAGCTTGTTGGAGGGAAGATGGCTTTGAGGGTGCAGGTGGCCATTCTTGGCGTCAACTTGGACTTGACTGGGAATGAATCTTGGTGGAATAGTACTTGTGTTAATCCAGATTAATTGTGGTTCTATAAGGCAAATCCATACACAACATAACAGTATCGATAAAGTGGCATAATTATGCAATATAAATAGGCTATATAAACATGACTGAATAAACACAACAATACACTACTATAACACAGATATAAACAGGGCTATAAAAATATCAGCATAAATATTAACCTAAACGATAAACATCTTGTCAGAGTGAGAGAAACCAATTACTGAGACTGACAAGATAAAAAATGTATGCCACCCTCTCTCTCCAGCCCGGTGCGAGAATCTTCCTTGCTGATATCTTATCCGCCCCAGTGCCACAGTGTCATAAATTACTCTGCACATTCACGAGCTCCAAGACCCATCTGGGAGGGTTCTAGAAGCTCGCCCATGGCAGCGCAACAACCACTTTAACAAAGTCCACTATGGAAAATGCCATGGTAGCATGTGCACATGAAAAACTATGTTTATCAATACAACAGTGACATAATGCTAGATTCTATAAACAATACGCCAAGCAGTTTTGGCAACTCCAACATTAAAGAATAGTAATAGCTGTATAAACTATGGCCGCAAACTTAACATAGCTACTAAGCCATTTGTTGTTATTAAACATTATTACACAACATGTAAAAAGAAACCCAATAAACCCCCCTGCAACTTACATTTTGAAGCATGCACAACATTCAGGCATTCTAGTTACTCTCCACATTAAAAATAGTCCTCAGAAAAATGCGGGTCTTCTTTCTTCGGACGACTATAATACTCCGACCTGAGTGGGTGGGTGCAGTGTCCAGATGCGCCTTTCCAAGCTCTTTGATTGGTTGGGAATGGCAGGGCCATGATGGGTGAGGGATAACTCATTTAGGCAGAACAGCCAAACAAACGGGACCCAAAGGAAACTGAAGGGACTGTGAGGGAAAGTTACATAGAGAGAAGGGGAGCAGGGCGGCCATTTTTACACCGATGATTCAACCCTATACATGTCAGCTAGTGATCCACAGCTAGTGAAATCACTCCAACCCTAAAAAAAATGGTTGCAGTCTGTTTTAGAATAGGTGGCCAGTAATAAAGTGGTACTGAACATGTAAAACTAAGAGTTTTGTATTGGTACAAATCATTCCCTAAATTCTAGACCTCAGCAGAATGTAATAATGAATGCTGTGGCTACTTGGTGTTACTTTAGATTGTAAACTGTTTTGGTCAAAACATAATTAATTGGTTGTAAGGTTGCCTTTTTTATCCACCACACTCCACAAAGCAAGTCTTGCAAGCTCTAGTTTGATCTAATCTGGATTATTGTCCAGTCATATGGTCAGGTGCTGCAAAGAAGGACCTCGTTCAGCTACAGCTGGCCCAGAACAGAGTGACAGGTTTTGCCCTTCGCTGCAATCAGAGGGATAATATCAATACTATGCATGCCGGTCTCTCTTGGCTAAAAGTTGAGGAGAGACTGACTGCATTGCATCTTGTTTTTATAAGGAACATTATGTGTTGAAAATTTTAAATTGTTTGCATATGTAACCAACTTCATAAAGCCACCTAGAACAAGATGGTGCCGAAGAATATGGCTGACGTTTCAAATTCTCCCAACCAGTTGTCATATTTTGTTAGTTTCTTTGTGTTGTTTGTAACTTATTGTTACAAATCCGTTTTGGCCCGACAGTCTAGGGGGGATGGTAATGAGACCCGTAACATAACTCATGCAATTTATAATAGTGACAAAGTTAAAGTGTGAACGAAATAACCACGACAACTGAAATCTACCGTCAAACTCAGAGTATATTAATAAACACACAGTAATGGGGGGAGCAGGAAAAGGGGCTGAGCTGGACCCAAGGAAAGAAACAATAAGTATTCAAAAACACCCCTAAGCTAGACCAGCCTACTTTAACAACAGCTAACTAACTAACCAAAAATACAGTGGGTGGTCCGCCCAGTTCTAACTAGTGTATTTAACAAAGTTTACCTACGGGTATTGTATGCCCATGGGCGACTTGTCTTTGTTCCCCCTTTTCCCACCAGCAAACAAACAAACACCATAACCAAAAACAATACTCACAGATGATGACAAAGTGTTATGGAGGTGCTCAAACAAAAGAGAGGTTAATACACAAAGAGAGAGTGAACCACAGAGACGTACAGACATGACATTTACAGAGAGATTGAGCTCCACAGCAAACAACTGACAGAGTTTTTAAACAAAGGGAAAGGAACAGTGATTGAGTAGGAAACAGGAGGAGGTGTGTCTTCTGATTGATGATTGATTGGTGAGTGATTGGGGATTGATAATAATAATATATAATAATATAATAATATATGCCATTTAGCAGACGCTTTTATCCAAAGCGACTTACAGTCATGTGTGCATACATTCTACGTATGGGTGGTCCCGGGAATCGAACCCACTACCCTGGCGTTATAAGCGCCATGCTCTACCAACTGAGCTACAGAAGGACCATGATTTTCATCTGTGAGGGGTGAAGGAGAGAAAAGAACACAGGATACATACACACACACAGGATACCTGTATCCGTAACACCTACTGTGTACATAATGTTGCTGCTACGGTCTCTTATGACCGAAAATAAATTCTGAACATCAGAACAGCGATTACTCACCACGGACTGGAAGAATCTTTTTCCTTTAACGAGTCCAATGAGAAGGATATCCTACTTTCCCTGGAACAGGCCCAGATCCCCGCCTTTTGCGTGAAGAAAAGACACAGGAAAAGAGCCCGCATATCGGGCGGCCTTCTGAGAATCCATAAGCTAGTCTGAGAATCCATAAGCTAGTCTGAGAATCCATAAACTAGTCTGAGAATCCATAAGCTAGTCTGAGAATCCATAAGCTAGTCTGAGAATCCATAAGCTAGTCTGAGAATCCATAAGCTAGTCTGAGAATCCATAAACTAGTCTGAGAATCCATAAGCTAGTCTGAAAATCCATAAGCTAGTCTGAAAATCCATAAGCTAGTCTGAGAATCCATAAACTAGTCTGAGAATCCATAAGCTAGTCTGAAAATCCATAAGCTAGTCTGAAAATCCATAAGCTAGCGAGTAAACTCCCACTGCCACCCGTCCTTCTTGTTAACGTGCAATCATTGGAAAATAAAATTGATGACCAACGATTAAGATTACCCTGCCAACGGGACATTAAAAACTGTAATATCTTTTGTTTCAACATGACGTGGCTGAACGACTGTCACGTTCTGACCTTAGTTCCTTTTTTTGTCTTTTGTTTTAGTATGGTCAGGGGGTGAGTTGGGTGGGTTGTCTATGTTAGTTTGTCTATGATTTTCTATTTCTGTGTTTGGCCTGGTATGGTTCTCAATCAGAGGCAGCTGTCAATCATTGTCCCTGATTGAGAACCATATTTAGGTAGCCTGTTTTCCATTGTGTTTTGTGGGTGGTTATTTTCAGTCTTAGTGTGTCTACACCAGACTGAGCCAACTCCCCGTGAGGTGCACGGTGTCCCCGGTGCGTGTGCATAGCCCGGTGCGGTACATTGCAGTGCCTCGTATCGGCCGGGCTAGAGTGGGCATCGAGCCAGGTGCCATGAAGCCGGCTGGCCTGGCTACGGGCTCGGTGCTCAAGAGCTCCAGTGTGCTTTCACGGTCCGGTCTATCCAGTGCCACCTCCACGCACCAGCCCCCCGCACCAGGCTGTCTCTCCGTCTTCTCCCTACAGGTGCTCCCGCCTGTCCAGCGCTGCCAGAGCCTTCCTCCTGCCCAACGCTGCCAGAGTCTCCCGTCTGTCCTGCGCTGCCAGAGTCTCCCGTCTGTCATGCGCGGCCAGAGTCTCCCGTCTGTCCTGAGCTGCCAGGTGCTCCTGCCTGTCCAGCGCTGCCAGAGCCTTCCTCCTGCCCAACGCTGCCAGAGTCTCCCGTCTGTCCTGCGCTGCCAGAGTCTCCCGTCTGTCATGCGCTGCCAGAGTCTCCCGTCTGTCATGCGCTGCCAGAGTCTCCCGTCTGTCCTGCGCTGCCAGAGTCTCCCGTCTGTCCTGCGCTGCCAGAGTCTCCCGTCTGTCCTGCGCTGCCAGAATCTCCCGTCTGTCCTGAGCTGCCAGAGTCTCCCGTCTGTCCTGAGCTGCCAGAGTCTCCCGTCTGTCCTGGGCTGCCAGAGTCTCCCATCTGTCCTGAGCTGCCAGAGTCTCCCATCTGTCCTGAGCTGCCAGAGTCTCCCGTCTGTCCTGAGCTGCCAGAGCCGCCAGTCTGTCCTGAGCTGCCAGAGCCGTCAGTCAGCCAGGAGCTGCCAGAGCCGTCAGTCAGCCAGGAGCTGCCAGAGCCGCTTGTCACGCCTGCGATGCTAGAATCGCCCTTCACTCCGGAGCTCCCGGAGTCTCCCGCCTGTCCGGCGCTGCCGGAGTATCTGTACGTACATATCTGACTGTACGTACATATCCCAACCAGAAACCATGGATTACAGGCAACATCCGCATCGAGCTAAAGGCTAGGCCTGCCGCTTTCAAGGAGCGAGAGAGTAATCCGGACGCTTATAAGAAATCCCGCTATGCCCTCAGACGAACCATCAAACAAGCAAAGCATCAATACAGGATTAAGAATCCTACTACACCGGTTCTTACGCCTGTCGGATGTGGCAGGGCTTGAAAACTATTAACTAACTATTAACAAAGGGAAACCGAGCTGCCCAGTGACGCGAGCCTACCAGACGAGCTAAATTGCTTTTACGCTCACTTCAAGGCAAGCAATACTGAAGCATGCACAAGCGCACCATGCCTATGTGATAACGCGCTCGGTAGCCGATATGAACAAAACCTTTAAACAGGTAAACATTCACAGAGCCACTGGGTCAGGTCAGATTACTAGGACGTGTACTCAAAGCATGCGGACCAACTGTCAAGTGTCTTCACTGACATTTTCAACCTCTCCCTGACCGAGTCTGTAATTCAAATCAAATCCAATTGTATTTGTCACATACACATGGTTAGCAGATGTTAATGCGACTGTAGCGAAATGCTTGTGCTTCTAGTTCCGACAATGCAGTAATAACCAACGAGTAATCTAGCTAACAATTCCAAAACTACTACCTTATACACACAAGTGTAAAGGGATAAATAATATGTACATAAAGATATATGAATGAGTGATGGTACAGAGCGGCATAGGCAAGATGCAGTAGATGGTATCGAGTACAGTATATACATATGAGATGAGTATGTAAACAAAGTGGCATAGTTTAAAGTGGCTAGTGATACATGTATTACATAAAGATGCATGTTATATGTTTCAAGATGACCACTATAGTCCCTGTGCCCAAGGAAGTGAAGGTAACCTGTCTAACTGATTACTGCCCCGTGGCACTCACGTCGGTAGCCATGAATTGCTTTGAAAGGCTGATGATCATGGCTCACATCAACAGCATCCTCCCAGACACCCTAGACCCACTCCAATTCACATATCGCCCCAACAGATCAACAGATGACGCAATATCAATCGCACTCCACACTGCCCTTTCTCACCTGGAATATCACCTGGACAAAAGGAACACCTGCTCTGAATCTCACACAAATGATCAATGAACCTACCAGGTACAAGCCCAAATCTGTAAACACGGGCACCCCCTGCTGTCTTCAACCAGGATCTCAGCGATCACTCCCTCATTGCTTGCGTCCGTAATGAGACTGTGGTCAAACGACCACCCCTCATCACTGTCAAATAATCCCTAAAACAATTCAGCTAGCAAGACTTTCTAATCGACCTAGCCCGGGTATCCTGGAAGGATAATGACCTCATTCTGTCGGTAGAGGATGCCTGGTTATTCTTTAAAAGTGTTTTCCTCACCTCACTTAAATAAGCATACCCCATTCAAAAAATGTAGAACCAGGAACAGATATAGCCCTTGATTAACTCCAGACCTGACTGCCCTTGACCAGCACAAAACATCCCGTGGCATACTGCATTAGCATCAAATAGCCCCCGCGATATGCAACTTTTCAGGGAAGTTAGGAACCAATATACACAGGCAGTTAGGAAAGCAAAGGCTAGCTTTTTCAAATAGAAATTTGCATCCTGTAGCACAAACTCCAAAAAGTTCTGGGGCCCCTGTAAAGTCCATGGAGAATAAGAGCACCTCCTCCCAGCTGCCCACGGCACTGAGGCTAGGAAACACTGTCACCGCCGATAAATCCACTATAATTGAGAACTTCAATAAGCATTTTTCTATGGCTGGCCATGCTTTCCACCTGGCTACCCCTACCCCGGTCAACAGCCCTGCGCCCCCCAAGGCAACTTGCCCAAGCCTCCCCATTTCTCCTTCACCCAAATCCAGATAGCTGATGTTCTGAAAGTGCTGCAAAATCTGGACCCCTACAAATCAGCCAGGCTAGACAGTCTGGACCCTCTCATTCTAAAATTATTATTATTGTTGCAACCCCTATTACTAGCCTGTTCAACCTCTCTTTCGTATCGTCCGAAATCCCCAAATATTGGAAAGCTGCCGCGGTCATCCCCCTCTTCAAAGGGGGAGATACTCTAGACCCAAACTGTTACAAACCTATATCAATCCTAGCCTGCCTTTCTATAAAGGTCTTCGAAAGACAAGTTAACAAACAGATCACCGACCATTTCGAATCCCACCAAGCTGGTCATGGGTGCACCTCAGCCACGCTCAAGGTCCTAAACGATATCATAACCGCCATCGATAAGAGACAATACTGTGCAGCTGTATACATCGACCTGGCCAAGGCTTTCGACTCTGTCAATCACCACATTCTTATCGGCAGACTCAACAGCCTTGGTTTCTCAAATGACTGCCTCGCCTGGTTCACCAACTACTTCTCAGACAGAGTTCAGTGTGTCAAATCGGAGGGCCTGTTGTCCGGACCTCTGGCCGTCTCTATGGGGGTGCCACAGGGTTCAATTCTCGGGCCGTCTCTTTTCTCTGTTTACATCAATGATGTCGCTCTTGCTGCTGGTGATTCTCTGATCCACACCTCTACGCAGGCGACACCATTCTGACACTGTGTTAACCTCTCTAGGGTATGTGGGACGCTAGTCTCCCACCTGGCCAACATCCAGTGAGATTGCAGTGCGCCAAATTCAAATACAGAAATACTCATTACAATAATATTAAAAAGATACAACTATTTTACATAGGTTTAAAGATTAACTTTTTGTGAATCCAGCCACGGTGTCAGATTTCAAAAATGCTTTACGGCGAAAGCATACCTTACGATTATTTGAGAACATAGCCCAGCAGACAAATCATTACAAACAGTAACCAGCCAAGTAGAAGAGTTACACAAGTCAGAAATAGAGATCAAATTAATCACTTACCTTTGATGCTCTTCATATGGTTGCACTCAGAAGACATTCATTTATTCAATAAATTATACTTTTGTTCGATAACGTCTCTTTATATCCAAAAACCTCCGTTTTGTTTGCTCATTTTCTTCAGTAATCCACAGGCTCAAACACAATCACAACAGGCAGACAAAAAATCCAAATAGTATTCGTAAAGTTCGTAGAAACATTTCAAACGATGTTCATTATCAATCCTCGGGTTGTTTTTAGCCTAAATAATCGATAATATTTCAACCAGACAATAACGTTGTCAATATAAAAGGTAAACAAGAAAGGCTCTCTCTCGGTCACGCTCATGAAAAAGCTCTGTGACACGGCAGGGTCCACTCATTCAGACTTCTCTTACTCCCTCATTTTTCAGAATACAAGCCTGAAACCATTTCTAAAGACTGTTGACATCTAGTGGAAGGCATAGGAACTGAAATTTGAGTCCTAAGTCAATGAATACTGTAATGGCATTGAATAGAAAACTTTAACAAACAAAAAAAAACTTACTTCCTGAATGAATTTTTCTCAGGTTTTCGGCTGCCAAATCAGTTCTGTTATACTCACATACACTATTTTAACAGGGTTGGAAGAGTGTTTTCTATCCAAATCTACCAATTATATGCACATACTATCTTCTGGGCCTGAGTCGAAGTCAGTTTAATTTGAGCACGCTTTTCATCCAAAATTCCAAATGCTGCCCCCTACCCTAGAGGAGTGAACTAACCTCCAGACGAGCTTCAATGCCATACAACTCTCCTTCCATGGCCTCCAACTGCTCTTAAATGCTAGTAAAACTAAATGTATGCTCTTCAACAGATCGCTGCCCGCACGTGCCCGCCCGTCCAGCATCACTACTCTGGGAGGTTCTGACTTAGAATATGTGGACAACTACAAATACCTAGGTGTCTGGTTAGACTGTAAACTATCCTTCCAGACTCACATTAAGCATGTCCAATCCAAAATTAAATCTAGAATTGGATTCCTATTTCGCAAACAAAGCATCCTTCACTAATGCTGCCAAACATACCCTCGTAAAACTGACTATCCTACCGATCCTTGACTTTGGCGATGTCATTTACAAAATAGCCTCCAACACTCTACTCAGCAAATTGCTCCTTTGCACCCCAGTATCTCTACTTGCACTTTCATCCTCTACACATCTATCACTCCAGTGTTCAATTGCTAAATTGTAATTATTTCGCCACCATGGCCTATTTATTGCCTTACTTCCCTTATCTTACCTCATTTGCCATTACTTTTCTATTGTGTTATTGACTGTATGTTGGTTTATTCCATGTGTAACTCTGTGTTGTTGTCTGAGTCGCACTGCTTTGCTTTATCTTGGCCAGGTCGCAGTTCTCAACTGGCCTACCTGGTTAAATAAAGGTGATATATATATATATATATATATATATATTATTTTTATGTATTACCATACAATTGGTGTTACAGAGAAAGTTGCCCCCCTCTTAATGTTGTGGTCTATGCGATAAGGCCACATTGAGTCCCTCTATACCAGTTAGTGGAGTAGTCCAGCCTTTCTGCCAGGACTACTAGAGAGGGGCCAAAGTCATAGGAAGGATTGGACACAGAGAGAGAGAGAGAGAGAGAGAGAGAGAGAGAGAGAGAGAGAGAGAGAGAGAGAGAGAGAGAGAGAGAGAGAGAGAGAGAGAGAGAGAGAGAGAGAGAGAGAGAAGACAAGTGATATATCATATTAATGTCATACTTTCCCCAGTCATCAGCTGACAGTCAGGCAGTGACAGTCTAGCCACCAAATACCAGTTTTCTTTGATAAAAATCTGTCCCCTGACATCTTTATGCCACACACACTCTCTCATACACACGCACCAATAGCACCAGCCAACCAACTGACATCCTTTCCAAAGGTTGTTGCATCATTGCTGGATGTCCTGGTAGTTTGCTGTAGTGCCAGAGGTTGCTGGTTACTCTGCTGATAGGTTTAGGAGGGGAAGGGGAGAGGCGGAAGGGAGATAGAGGAGACTGGAGAAGGGAAGATTGATGAGGGGAGAAAGGTAGATTGGAGAGATGGAGAAGAATATCGAGGAGAGAGAGGGAGAAAAGTGAGAGGTATAACGGTGAAGGGTGAAGAGGTGAGGGGAGATGAAGGATCTAAGGTGGTTTAGAAATGTAAAATAGCAGGGGTCCCTGGGAAGATTGCTTGTATTTTAGTGCTCTGCATACTGTAACTATTGGGCAGACCTGGATTAAAATACCTTTTCAAATATCTCAATTACTTTACAAACATTTGAAGTAAGTATTCAGATATATTTTATTTGAAAAAATAAGTAGTTGGATATTTTAATGTATTTGGAAATACCCTTGGAAAGCATTTTAAAATACACTGGCTCAATTACACTCCCATTCATTTCAAAATAGTAATTGAAAATTACTATTTGTTTTTTTTTTATACAAATAACCATTAAAATACTAAAATATAAGTACATGTTTTGGGTTGTGTATGTGAAAATACTCAAGTACACAGAAAAAAATCATTTTAACAGGCCACTGCAGTCAAAAATCTAATCAAATCAATTATTTGTCACATGCACCGAATACAACCTTACAGTGAAATGCTTACTTACCAACAATGCAGTTAAGAAAAAATAAATAAATAAGAGATAAAAGTAACAAATAAAGAATGAGTAGCAGTAAAATAACAATAGCGAGGCTATACACAGGGACAATTTTCCCGTTGGTAGGATATACGTGCTTTTAGTTCGTCCACTTTATTATCCAGCTATTGTACGTTGGCCAATAATACCGATGGCAAAGGCAAATTAGCCACTCGTCGCCGGATCCTTACAAGGCACCCTGTTCTCCTTCCACGAAACTTCTGTCTCTTTCTCCTGCGAATGACTGGGATGAGGGCCTGTTCGGGTGTCTGGAGTAAATCCCTCTCGTTCGACTCGTTAAAGATAAATTATTGGTCCAATTCAAGGTGAGTAATTGCTGTTCTGATGTCCAGAAGCTCTTTTCGGTCATACGAAACGGTGGCAGCAACATTATCTACAAATTAGGTTACAAACAATTTGAAAAAAAAAATAGCACGGTTGGTTAAGAGCCCATAAAACAACAGCCATCCCCTCCGGCACCATCTGATATAAACCCCTGTGAGATATATCCACACTATGAGGTTGGAATAATACTATGAAATTCTGGAAATTCTGATAATGCCCTTTTAGTGTAAAAGCTGTTTGAAAAGACCACCTGAAATCTCTGCTTGTTTTGGTGGGGTGGAGTTTTGAAGCCTTTTTTTCTCTACACATAGTGTTGTGTGTTCCTTCCAAACAACTCAACCTTAGTTTCATCTGACCACAGAATGTTTTTCCAGTAGCACTGTGGACATCCATGTGCTCTTTTGCAATCTTCAGACGTGCAGCAAGGTTTTTTTGGACAGCAGTGGCTTCTTCCTTGATGTCCTCCCATGAACACTATTCTTCTTTAGTGTTTTACGTATCATAGACTCGTCAACAGAGATGTTAGCTTGTTCCAGAGATTTCTGTAAGCCTTTAGCTGACACGCTCGGATTCTTCTTTACCTCATTGATCATTCTGCACTGTGCTCTTGCAGTCATCTTTGCAGGATGGCCACTCCTAGGGAGAGTAGCAACAGTGCTAAACTTTCTCCATTTATAGTATAGACAATTTGTCGTACCGTGGACTGATGAAGATCAAGGGTTTTAGAGATACTTTTGTAACCATTTCCAGCTTTATGCAAGTCAACAATTCTTAATCTTAGGTCTTCTGAGATCTCTTTTGTATGAGGCATGGTTCACATCAGGCAATGCTTCATGTGAATAGCAAACTCACATTTTGTGAGTGTTTTTTATACTGCAGGGCAGCCCTAACCAACATCTCCAATCTCGTCTCATTGATTGGATTCCAGGTTAGCGGACTCCTGACTCCAATTATCTTTTGGACAATTCATTAGCCTTGGGGTTCACTTACTTTTTCAAACCTACACTGTGAATGTTTAAATGATGTATTCAATATAGACAAGAAAACTACAATACTTTGTGTGTTATTAGTTTAAGCCACTGTGTTTGTCTATTGTTGTGACTTAGAGGAAGATCAGATCACATTTTTGTGGACCAATTTATGCAGAAATCCAGGTAATTCCAAAGGGTTCACATACTTTTTCTTGCAACTGTATTTCACAATCCCTTGAAAACGGCACATTGTTGTCAATGGTTCCAGCGAAGCAAATCGAACGTATTGTGACGTTTTATTGAAACCGACCTATAAGATAGAGAGTTCCAAAAACAGTTTTCCCCTCCCCACTCAGACCACTCCAAGACAGTCCTAGCTAAATTCTTGCTTAAGAAATTACTCTTTGCTAAGAAGCTATTTTTTTATATTTTGGACCATTTTAATTTTAAAAAATCACCAGAGGTTTGGATTCAAGTCATATGACTTGGACTCACATTTGATGACTTGAGACGTGACTTGAAAGAAAATTACATTTCTTGAGACTTGACTTGGAACCTCAAGACTCCGGACTCAACTTTGACTTGAGACTGATGACTTGAAATGATCTGGCCAGGTTTTGTAACGTTTTGTCATTTCTGGCACAGTGTCTCCCTGGATTACTCTCTACACAGCCAGAGACCGTAGACACAAGCAACCTCGCACTTGCAAAAAAAAAAGAAAAGTGCAACAGATTTGCCTAGTGATGCGCACTCTCTGCCCTCTGATTGTACCAGCAAACTGTCAATCAAGACAGGTCATGTAAGCTAGCGCAGTGGTTCTCAAAGTGGAGAAGGTTCTGGGGGTCAAGAGTATGAAACTGAATGGGAAAAATACATCTTTTTCATACTTTTATTGTCTACACTAACTATTTGTATTTTATATTTATACCTTTTCCTATTTGATCTGGTTCCTAACATAGGCTTACGTTATTGCACCAAATGATTGTCTAAAAAACATCTAATCTGTGCTTTAGAACCAAAAAGTTGTGGGTCTTGATTGTTGACCAGTCATCAGCATTAGCGTGCAAAAGCGGGCACATATCCAGATAGCACTTGTTTAATTTTCTCCCGTTTTTCCTGGTAAAAACAGATTAAGCCTGCGTTTATATTATCTATACAAAAGTTGTCCATATACTGTATACAGTTTAGCAATCTACTATGAACGCATCCTTCCTGTGTAGCGGAATGTAGTTTCATCGGATGGAAGCACCCATAGCTGTATGGATCTGTGCCCATAGCTGTGTGGATCTGTGCCCATAGCTGTGTGGATATGTGCCCATAGATGTATGGATCTGTGCCCATAGCTGTATGTATCTGTGCCCATAGCTGTATGGATCTGTGCCCATAGCTGTATGGATCTGTGCCCATAGCTGTATGGATCTGTGCCCATAGCTGTATGGATCTGTGCCCATAGCTGTATGGATCTGTGCCCATAGCTGTATGTATCTGTGCCCATAGCTGTATGCATCTGTGCCCATAGCTGTATGGATCTGTGCCCATAGCTGTATGGATATGTGCCCATAGCTGTATGTATCTGTGCCCATAGCTGTATGTATCTGTGCCCATAGCTGTATGTATCTGTGCCCATAGCTGTATGGATCTGTGCCCATAGCTGTATGGATATGTGCCCATAGCTGAATGGATCTGTGCCCATAGCTGTATGTATCTGTGCCCATAGCTGTATGTATCTGTGTCCATAGCTGTATGGATCTGTGCCCATAGCTGTATGGATCTGTGCCCATAGCTGTATGGATCTGTGCCCATAGCTGTATGGATCTGTGCCCATAGCTGTATGGATCTGTGCCCATAGCTGTATGGATATGTGCCCATAGCTGAATGGATCTGTGCCCATAGCTGTATGTATCTGTGCCCATAGCTGTATGTATCTGTGCCCATAGCTGTATGGATCTGTGCCCATAGCTGTATGTATCTGTGCCCATAGCTGTATGGATCTGTGCCCATAGCTGTATGGATCTGTGCCCATAGCTGTATGGATCTGTGCCCATAGCTGTATGGATCTGTGCCCATAGCTGTATGGATCTGTGCCCATAGCTGTATGTATCTGTGCCCATAGCTGTGTGGATCTGTGTCCATAGCTGTGTGGATCTGTGCCCATAGCTGTATGGATCTGTGCCCATAGCTGTATGTATCTGTGCCCATAGCTTTATGGATCTTTCAGGATAAGTCATTTTATTTGAAGTTTTTTTTATGTTGTTGGAAGATAAGGGCCATATGTTTTGAAAGCCATATCGCAAGTGATGACTATTAAAACACACGGTCAGGATTGTAGTTCACATGGGGCAGTAGTGGGCAAAGCTAATGTCTGAGAACTATATGGTGAAGACAGAATGCTGTCTAGAGTTTTTGAAAGCTAAGACAGACCATGCTTTCCATCCGTCTCCTGCAACCTCCTGATATCCCTAGTTGATATTGGCTGACAACATCTCCACCATCTCTCTCTACTATTCGACATTTGCGCTGCACCCAATCCAATAGCTGTACAGAAAAAACTGCACAGCGGTTCTCAAACATTTTGTAAAACCGCGTAAAACTGTGTTTTTGCATTTTCCACAAAATGCAGGTGTAAAACGCTGTTTTACAAACATTTTGAGAACCACTGAGCTTGTGAATACATTGCTGTGAATACATTGCTGATGTCCAATTGTAGGGAGAGACGATTGCCATAAAGATATGCAACTCCAAGAAATGTTGGTGATCAAGAATATTAAATGTTTACTTTGCAAGCTCACCAGTAGTGTGGCACCAAGCAAAAACTACTAGCATAGGCCTGCTGGTCTTTTGGTATGAAATTGCTTGAAATGTATAATTTACTTAATTTACTTGCATTGGGAATTTGTTGTTAAAATATATTCAAATGATGTTTAGGATAAGAGAATGAAAAGGGCTGTCTGGTAGCCTCAATAAATAGACAAAGATATACAGTATACTGTATATATATTTTTTCTTGACTTGAGACTTGACTTCAAAAAGCTTGTGACTCTACTTGACTTGTTCTTAGAATGCACGACTTGGACTTGACTCGAGACTCGACCTGTTCTACTTGGGACTCGACTTGAGACCTTGACCTTGTGACTTGAGACTTGCTTGTGACTCAAACAACAGTGATTTGCTCCCACCACTGATAATCATAGTACGGTACTTAATTGTTACCCAGAAATGATTTGATATTGAGATAAAAACTGCATTGGACCTTTTAATACCAGATACTCAAATACACATTTCTGCTATTGGGGTTAGTTCTCACCTACTGAGTTCACTTTAAGTCAGTTTCACAATGGTCACTGTGTTTCTATTAGATCAGGAAACCAAATCCAATCCAATGAAAGCTTTACTTAAAATATGTTTTGGAGACAGGTTTTAATACATTTCACCGTCAAACAATGTCAGCTGACAAAAATGTATTAAATACAAGCAGGTTAGTAGGTCTGATAAAATTAATACAAATATCATGTATGTGTCCTAAACGGTTATGGGTTACTTTAAATTACCATTTGAATCAGTATTACAAATTCCCCCATTTTAGCACTGTCACAATGTCACCCTCAGGGTGTCTGGCTAACAGGGGTGATGATCATTGGTGCTGAATTTGAGCCATCATAATCATCAAAGGGGTTCAAGTATGGATAGAGCTTCTCTGTGAAGGTGCAGCCGGTGAAAGAGAAGATATGAGACCTGGTGTCCACGTCATAGAAGGAGACTTGACCCTCCTCATAATCCACAAATACCCCCAACTTCTCCGGCTTGCTCTTCAGTGAGAGGGGGGTATGGGGGTCTGTGCAGGCCTCATAGTCAACCTGAAAAGACAACCACACGGTCCAGAATCCTTGCTCTGGGTATAATCCACCTATCTTTCTATTAATCGACTCTTTGGCCACTCCTACATTCCACCCAGTCTTCCCCTTCACCTGCACCTCATAGTAGAATCTCCCCGAGGAGAAGCCCTCCTTTGCCAAAACAGCTACACGACTTCTAAACCTCTTTAGGTTGTAGAAGTGGTTCTGTTCAAAGTGACCTGTTCTCACTAGTTTCCCATTGCCAGATACAATGATAAGGGGATGTGCTGTATCAGGGTCCATAGTGACATCCACTGCATACTGCTGCATCCTCTTCAGGTCATCACCCTTTGACTTCTCCAATACATTATTAAATTTCTCCTCAAGTTCAGAAAGTGCTCTCCTCACCTTTTTATCCAGCTGGGATATGTCTTTCTGCACATTCCACTTACTCTCGTTCTGGGTTATACTGACATCAGGCCAGTCCTTGGTAGATGTAGGGGGGCACAGGGATGGCGAGCTCTGGAGGAGGTGCAGATGATCCTTAGTGTGTGAGAGCTGATCCAGCTCTGAGCATCTCCTCTGTAGCTCAGTGATGTCCTGCTCCAGCTCTTTAATGAGGCTCTCAGCCTGCCGCATGGTTGCTTTCTGCTTCTCTCCAATCATCTTAGACACCTCAGCCTGGCTTCTCTGCATGGAGCGGACTAGAGTGGTGAAGACCTGTTCGCTTTCTTCTCTCTCTCTCTCTGCATCTCTGTTGCTGAGCTCCGCTGAGTGTTTGATCTCTTTAACCTTCTGTAGGCACTTCCGGATCATCTGCTGCATTTGATTCTTTGTCCTTCCCAACGCAGCTTTCTTCTCTCCGAACTCCTTCTTCAGTGGGACGGTGTGATGACCCTTGTGGTCTGTCACAGTGCAGAACTGACACACACACATTTGTTCAGTCCTACAGAACAGCTCCAGGGGTTTCTTGTGCTTCTTGCACATCCTGTCTTCCAGGTTATCCACAGGGTTGATCAGCTTGTGTCTCTTCAGGGCTGGGGCTATCTGATGAGGCTGCAGATGAGTCTCACAGAAAGAGGTCAGACACTCCATGCAGGACTTCAGGGCCTTGAGCTTCGTCACAGTGCAGACATCACAGGCCACTTCTCCAGGCGCAGCAGGGGACTCATCTCTGTCTCTGACTTGTATCCCCTTAAAATGATTCACAACCTCTCGGAGTGTTGTGTTGATTTTGAGCTTAGGCTTTTTGTCAAAGGTCTCCTTACACATTGGACACTGGCACTGTTCAGTGCTTTTCCAGTACCCGCTGATACAGGCCTGGCAGAAGTTGTGTCCACATGGAGTGGTGATCGGATCGGTGAGAACCTCCAGACAGAGAGAGCACTGGAACTGCTCCTCTGGCAGCAAAATGTTCGAAGACGCCATATCTGGAACACAAAATAAATATTAAAGGACTTCCTGAACTTCATCTTTTATAGCTGTGTTTACTAAGAACAGTCCTTACTTGATACCAGTCCACGCCACAATCTTTCACTAATGCTGCCATTCACTTGAGTGCATGATTGAAATAAACACAAGACAGGATTTATCCCTTGCTATTCAAAGTAGTCACTACAATACATTTACTTAGATTGTATGGTTTCTTACAATTAATGTATTCTTGTACAAATTCTCTCTCTCTCTCTCTCTCTCTCTCTCTCTCTCTCTCTCTCTCTCTCTCTCTCTCTCTCTCTCTCTCTCTCTCTCTCTCTCTCCTTACCTGATTATATATGTACTTTTCTTCTTTTACGACAAAATGGTGTCTCTGTGCAGCTGTGTAGAATGTTTTGTAAAGAGCAAGAGAACGTTTGTGCAGTCCTCTGTTTCTCTCATTTACTTTCACTTCAGCAAAGTGATGTCACACAACTCCTCCTTAACTCTTTCCCTACTTCCCTTCCATTTCCCTTTCTCTCTCTTTCCCTCCATGCTCTCTGTGTTTCCTGCTCTTAAAGGGGCAGGAAATGCAACAACTAGACCCTGCTACCCTCAAGGATTGGAGTTTCGCAGACCGGCCCTAAGCCAGCACTTGCTCTTTGATCTTTAACAGCTCTATATTTTTCGAACACCTTTGTCATAGTTATTTTACGCTGTTGCTATGCAACATCACATCAAAATAATGGCAGAAAGATTCTCTCTTTCATTTGTTGGATGTCCTGGCAGCGGGTGTGTGTCCCCTGCCCCCCCATTAAGAATTATTATTATTAGAGAGATGTAGAAGGAGAAGACAAGGGATATATCTTATTTCGTTTAAATCAATGTCATATTTTCCCCAGCTGATCTGTCTTTCAGGGCAAGTCATCAGTTGACAGGCAGGCAATGACAGTGACAGACGAGCCAAAAGATATCAGTTTTCTTTGTTCAAATCTGTCCCCTGACATCTTTATGCCACGCACGCACCCACACTCTCACTCTCTCTCTCTCTCTCTCTCTCTCTCTCTCTCTCTCTCTCTCTCTCTCTCTCTCTCTCTCTCTCTCTCTCTCTCTCTCTCTCTCTCAATCTCTCTCTAGACTGAACAGTTAATTCAGTTAAATGAAAAGATTAAAGTAATGACAAAATCAGATTAAATAAAAACGTGAATGAAATATAAGCAGACTGATAAAGGTAATAAAGTTATGTATATTTTGATGATTTACATGAGAAGGCATTGATGGCAGTTCCTTGCACGACACAACGCGGAGTACCTGGGGACAGCCCTTAGCCGTGGTATATTGGCCATATATCACAAACCCCCGAGGTGCATTATTGCTCTTATAAACGGTTTACCAACGTAATTAGGGCAGTAAAAATACACATTTTTGTCATACCCATGGTATATGGTCTGATATACCATGGCTGTCAGCCAATCAGCATTCAGGGCTCAAACCACCCAGTTTATAATATAGTGTATAGTTTATATTAATATACGTTACCGTTACACTTGTTTAAAATATATTATTTTGGACGTTTTTTTCCTGGGTAAGCCCTATTGTAAGTTACTGTTAATTAGTATTTGAAACAATTTTACAATTGTTTGTTTGATCTTACATGGCTAAGCGCTGTCAGGATGTCTCCCTCAGGGTGTCTGGTTAACAGGGGTGATGACCAATGGGACTGGGTTCGTGACATAATAATCATCAAAGGGGTTCAATTATGGATAGAGTTGATCGTTGAAGTTGCAGCCAGTAAAATAGTAAACTAGGTAACAAATCAAATCAAATTGTATTTATCACATGCGCCAAATGCAACAAAGGCAATGTAGACCTTACCGTGAAATGCTTACTTACAAGCCCTTAACCAACAATGCAGTTCAAGAAATAGAGTTTAAAAAATATCTACGAAATAAACTGAAGTTAAAAATAAGTTAAAAAATAACAATAATGAGCCTATAAACAGGGGGTCAATGTTACAGGTAAGTTGAGGTAATTTGTACTTGTAGGTAGGGGTAAAGTGACAATGCATAAATAATAAACTTCTGTAGCTCAGTTGGTAGAGCATGGCGCTTGTAACGCCAGGGTAGTGGGTTTAATCCCCGGGACCACCCATACGTAGAATGTATGCACACATGACTGTAAGTCGCTTTGGATAAAAGCGTCTGCTAAATGGCATATATTAAACAGCGGGTAGCAGCAGTGCAAAAAGAAAGGGAAGGGAAGGGGGGATGTAAATGTAAATAGGCCGAGGGGCCATTTGATTAATTGTTCAGCAGTCTTCTGGCATGCAGGTAGAAGCTGTTGAGGAGCCTTTTGGACCTAGACTTGGCACTCCGGTTCTGCTTGCCATGCGGTCACAGAGAAAGCAGTCTATGACAATTTTTTGGACCTTCCTCTGACACCGCTTAGTATATAGGTCCTGGATGGCAGGAAGCTTGGCCCCAGTGATGTACTGGGCTGTACGCATTGCCCACTGTAGCGCCTTACGGTCAGATGCTGATAGTTGCCATACCAGGCGGTGATGCAGCCGATCAGGATGCTTTCAATGGTACAGCTGTAGAACTTTTTGAGGATCTGCGGACCCATGCCAGTCTCCTGGGGGGGGGTTGTTGTGACCTCTTCATGACTTTCTTGGTGTGTTTGGACTATGATAGTTTGTTGGTGATGTGGACACCAAGGCACTTGAAACACTCGACCCACTCCACTACAGCCCCGTTGATGTGAATGGGGGCGTGTTCGGCCCTCCTTTTCCTGTAGTCCACGACCATCTCCTTTGTCTTGCTCACATTGAGGGAGAGGTTGTTATCCTGGCAGCACACTGCCAGGACTCTGACCTCCTCCCTATAGGCTGTCTCATCGCCAACAACCATTGTGTCATCAGCAAACTTAATTATGGTGTTGGAGTCATGTTTAGCTACGCAGTTGTGGGTGAACAGGGAGTACAGGAGGGGACTAAGCACGCACCCTTGAGGAGCCCCCGTGTTGAGGATCAGTGTGGCAGATGTGTTGTTGCCTACCCTTACCGCCTGGGGCCGGCCCATCAGGAAGTCCAGGATCCAGTTGCAGAGGGAGGTGTTGAATGATGAGCTGTAGTCAATGAACAGAATTCTCACATAGGTGTTCCTTTTGTCCAGGTGGGAAAGGGCAGTGTGCAGTGCTATTGAGATTGAGTCATCTGTGGATCTGTTGGGGCGGTATGCAAACTGGAGTGGGTCTAGGGTTTCCGTGATGATGGTGTTGATGTGAGCCATGACAAGCCTTTCAAAGCCCTTCATGGATACTGACTTGAGTGCTACGGGGCGGTAGTCATTTAGGCAGGTTACATTTGTTTTCTTGGGCACTGGAAAAGCTGGTGCTCTCATGCATGCTTCAGTGTTGCTCAAAGCAAGCATAAAAGGCATTTAGCTCTTCTGGTAGGCTTGTGTTACTGGCCAGCTCGCGGCTGGGTTTCCCTTTATAGTCCGTAATAGTTTACAATTCCTGCCACATCCGACAAGTGTCAGAGCCGGTGTAGTAGGATTCAATCTTAGTCCTGTATTGACGCTTTGCCTGTTTGATGGTTCGTCTGAAGGCGTAGCAGAATTTCTTATAAGCGACTGGATTGGTGTCCCGATTCCTTGAAAGCAAAAGCTCTAGCCTTTAGCTCATTGCGGATGTTGCCTGTAATCCATGGCTTCTCGTTAGGATATGTACGGTCACTGTGGGGACGATGTCATCGATGCGCTTATTGATGAAGCCGGTGACTGAGGTGGTATACTCCTCAGTGCCATTGGATGTATTTCGGAACATATTCCAAACAGGGCTAGCAAAACAGTCCTGTAATATAACATCGTATTGAGCGAGTCACTGGCACTTCCTACTTTAGCTTTGGCTTGTAAGCAGGAATCTGGAGGATATAATCATGGTCAGAAATACCAAATGGGGGGCGAGGAAGAGCTTTGTATGCATCTCTGTGTGTGGAGGAAAGGTGGTCTAGAGCTTTTCTTCCTCTGGTTGAACGTAACATTAGCTGGTAGATATTAGGCAAAACGGATTTAAGTTTGCCTGCATTAAAGTCCCCGGCCCACTAGGAGCACCGCTTCTGGATGAGCATTTTCTTGTTTGCTTATGGCCTTATACAGCTCATTGAGTGCGGTCTTAGTGCCAGCATTGGTTTGTGGTGGTAAATAGATGGCTATGAAAAATATAGATGAAAACTCTCTAGGCTATAGCGTGGTCTATATCTTACCATGAGGTGCTCTAACTCAGGCGAGCAATACATCGAGATTTCCTTAATATTAGACATTGCGCACCAGCTGTTATTGACAGACACACACCACCACCCCTCGTCTTACCGGACGTAGCAGTTCTGTCCTTCCGATGAACTGAAAACACAGCCAACTGTATATTATCCATGTCGTTGTTCAACCACGACTTGATGAAACATACGATATTACAGTTTTTAATGTCCCATTGGTGGGATAGTTTCGGGTTGGAGCTAATCTAGTTTATTCTCCAGTGATTGCACGTTGGCCAACAGAGCGGATGGTAGTGGCAGGTTACCTACTCGCCGTCGAATCCGCACCCTGATCTCCGCCCCCCTGTACCTCTGTCTTTTCGTCAAGTGAATGACAGGGATTTGGGCCTGGTCTCGGAGAAACAGTATATCCTTTGTCCAGTTTGAGGTTTAAGGTGAGTAGTCGATGTTCTGGTATCCAGAAGCAATTAGCAGCAACATTATGTACAAAATAAGTTAAACAATGTGAAACAACACACAAAATAGCACAATTGGTGAGGAGGCCGTAAAACTGCAGCCCTCCCCTTCGGCACCATTGTTATCACATCATAGAAGGAGACCCTCATCGTAATCCACAAAAACCCTCAAATTCTCTGGCTTGCTCTTCAGTGAGAACGAGGTGTGCAATCTGTCTTAAAAGACAACCATACAGTCCAGAATCCTTCGTCAGAGTTCAGTCCACCATGGGCCTTATCAATGGACTCTTTTGCCATGCCTACATTCCACCCACTGGCAACTGTCCAAATAAACCTCGCAGTAGAATCTGCCTGAGAATCCCTCCTTTGCCCTGACAGAAATACCACCTTGACACTTCTTCAGGTTGTAAGGGTGGTTCTGTGCTTTTTGTACATATTGCACTCTTTTCCCATCGCCAGACAAAATGAGCTTTGGATGTGCTGTAACAGGATCCAGAACCACATCCACAGCATGCAGCTCATCAGACAGGAGACTGCTGGATAACCCCATATGTGACTGACCGCCTTGATTCGGTCTTATGCAGCAAAATTAGACATTTTTGTTTTTACATTGGATAAAAGTAGAGACTCGGCCTCCCGGGTGGCGCAGTGGTTAAGGGCGCTGTACTGCAGCGTTGTCCGGGTTAGGGAGGGTTTGGCCGGTAGGGATATCCTTGGTTCATCGCGCACCAGCTACCCCTGTGGCGGGCCAGGCGCAGTGCACGCTAACCAAGGTCGCCAGGTGCACAGTGTTTCCTCCGACACATTGGTGCAGCTGGCTTCCGGTTGGATACGCGCTGTGTGAAGAAGCAGTGCGGCTTGGTTGGGTTGTGTTTTGGAGGACGCATGACTTTCGACCTTCGTCTCTCCTGAGCCCATACGGGAGCTGTAGCGATGAGACAAGATAGTAGCTACTAACAATTGGATACCACGAAATTGGGGAGACAAAGGGGGTAAAATTCAACAGAAAAATCAAAACAAAAAAGTAGAGACTTGGAGCTACAAAATGGTATTTCATACACTGCATTTGAGGAACAATGGGAAAGTAATTCTGCTTTGAAAGTTGATAAACTTGTAACCCCACTTTTTTAGAAAATGACCCTTGAATGTTTTGGTACACCTACTGGAGAGCTCTTTTGTCTACACCCTTTCAGCATTGCTCACACCCTCTTCAGCCGTAGCCCCTACCCATCTCTTTAAGGATTCACATGTGAGGTTGTGCTAAATGTCATGTAGTGTGGTAAATATTAATACTAAAGGTGGTAAAAGTAGTAGTCGAAAATCAGGAAAAATTCCAGGTAAACAGTGTCCAGATAAAAAATATTTTATAAATATTAGATGACGCTTACCCAGACACACTTGTCTAAATGAATGGGTCATGTGGAAGAAATACTATAACCACAGCTACATCTTGCTAAGTGGATGGGTCTCCACAGAAGGTGTAAACAGTACAGCAAAATGTTTACTTGCATAAGAGCAATATCAAAAATAGATATTGTCAATATAAAGAAAAAGATAACAAGTGTCAATGAAAGTAGAGAAAGAACAAAATAATATGGCGTATGTACAATAACAATATCAATAAAAAATATCAGTTATACTGGTGATTGAGATGAGGTAGTTATACGTAAACAATCAGGGGTAAAGTGGCTGAGCAGCAGGATAAAAAAATAATCAGTAGCAGCAATGGATGGTGTGTGTGTTAGGAGAGAGTCATGTGAATGTCCGTGGAGGCACTGGAGATAGTGCTGTTGACTGGGAACTCGCCCCCAGTGATGAACTGGTCTGTCTGTTATGCTGGTGAATGAGGACCCAAAAGCGACTTAACGAAAACAGAGTCTTTATTCCAGTATAAGACAAAAGTAATAATCCTGGATATAACAAGGAGAAAACAAAACAGGAAAAACTTAAATCCACTCGTAGTAGCGAGGACTGACTGGAGACTCGACCATAGAATGCAGGTTGCTTAGGGAAGGCACCGACCGTAGCAGACTAAGACACCTGCTCACACGCAGCATCTGAAGAAGACAAAACACGACAGGGCGAGACCAGGACACAGAACAGCGAACATCATACAAGGATCCGACAAGGACAGAAGCGGAAAACAAGGGGAGAAATAGGGGCTCTAATCAGAGGGCAAAATAGGGGACAGGTGTGAAAAGAGTAAATGAGTGAGTTAAGAGAATGAGGAACAGCTGGGAGCAGGAACGGAACGATAGAGAGAAGAGAGAGAGGGAGGGGGAGAGAGAGGGATAGAAAGAGGGAACGAACCTAATAAGACCAGCAGGGGGAAACGAACAGAAGGGAAAGCACAAGGACAAGACAATATATGACAAAACATGACACTGTCCAAACTACACATGAACAAGGGAATCTATATTCGGAGTGCCTGTTTCTGTTCTGCCCTTGAATTTGCTGCAGGGCATGTGATGTCCATAGCCTCTTCGTCACAAAAGTTTATCTAGCTGTCATCAGTCCGGGTGGTGTTTGTACATGCAGACCATCTATGGGAGAAAGGATGTCACTGTTGTGCAACAGCTGAAACCTGGTCCCGACTGAGTCCGAACGCTCCTTGATGACAACAACACCAGGCTCCAGAACATCGAAGCTGTAAAAAAGTAAATAAAAAAAATTGAGAAGACATTTTTTTTATTTAACTTCTTATGGCTGCAAGGGCAGTATTGAGTTGCTTGGATAAGAAGTGCCCAGAGGTGCCCAGAGTAAACGGCCTGCTCCTCAGTCCCAGTTGCTAATATATGCATATTATTATTAGTATTGGATAGAAAACACTGAAGTTTCTAAAACGGTTTGAATGATGTCTGTGAGTATAACATAACTCATATGGCAGGCAAAAACCTGAGAAGAAATCCAAACAGGAAGTGGGAAATCTTAGGTTGGTCGATTTTCAACCCAGCACCTAGTGAATACGCAGTGGGATTTTGGTTATGTTGCACTCCCTAAGGCTTCCACTAGTTGTCAACCTTCTTTAGAAGGTTGAATGAGGCTTCTACAGTGATGTGGGGCTGGATGGGAGCTGTTTGAGTCAGTGGTCTGGCAGAGAGCCAGGTCCTGGTCATGCGCATTTCACATGATAGAGACCTGCGTTCCATGGCTTTTCTACAGACAATGGAATTCTCTGGTTGGAACGATATTGAAGATTTATGATAACAACATCCTAAAGATTGATTCTAAACTTAGTTTGACAAGTTTCTTCGACCTGTAATATAACTTTTTTAAGTTTTTGTCCGACGTTCGGCTGGACCTGATGCCCAAACAAAAGTAGCTACATGGACATAAATAATGACATTATCGAACAAATCAAATCAAGATTCATGTGAGTATATTCTGATGAAGATCATCAAAGGTAAGGGAATATTTATAATGTTATTTCTGATTTCTGTTGACTCCAACATGGCGGATCATTCCTTTTTTTCTGAGCGTGGTCTCAGATTATTGCATGGTTTGCTTTTTCCGTAAAGTTTTTTTGAAATCTGACACAGCGGTTGCATTAAGGAGAGGTATATCTATATTTCCATGTATAACAATTGTATTTTCATCAACATTTATAATGAGTATTTCTGTAGAATGATGTGGCTCTCTGCAATATCACCAGATGTTTTTGGAACTAGTGAATGTAACGCGCCAATGTATAGTGAGATTATTTTATATAAATATGAACTTTATCAAACAAAACATACATGTATTGTGTAACATGAAGTCCTATGAGTGTCATCTGATGAAGATCATCAAAGGTTAGTAATTCATTTTCTCTCTATTTGTGCTTTATGTGACTCCTCTCTTTGGCTGGAAAAATGGCTGGGTTTTTCTGTGAGTTGGTGGTGACCTAACATAATCGTTTGTGATGCTTTTGCTGTAAAGCCTATTTGAAATCAGACACTGTGGTGGGATTAACAACAAGATTACCTTTAAAACGGTATGTTTGAGGAATTTTAATTATGAGATTTCTGTTGTTTTGAATTTGGTGCCCTGCACTTTCACTGGCTGTTGTCATGTCGATCCCGTTAACGGGATTGCAGCCCTAAGAAATTTGACCTCTATTTAACTAGGCAAGTCAGTTAAGAACAAATTCTTATTTACAATGACGGCCTACACCGGCCAAAACCAGGATGATGCTGGGCCAATTGTGTACTGCCCTAGGGGACTCCTAATCACGGCCGGTTGTGATAGAGCCCAGATTCAAACCAGGGTGTCTGTAGTGACGCCTCAAGCACTGAGATGCAGTGCCTTAGACCGCTGTGCCACTCAAGAGCATCTTTGCTTAACAGCAATTCACCTCCCAAGTTAAGATAAGAAGAATAACCTCATACAATGCAACAGAAATGGTATTCACCTGAAGTAATGCTTGTTAAATACTTTTTCTTTACATAGTTGAATGTGCTGACAACAAAATCACACAAAAAATATAAATGGAAATCAAATGTATCAACCCATGGAGGTCTGGATTTGGAGTCACACTCAAAATTAAAGTGGAAAACCACACTACAGGCTGATCCAACTTTGATGTAATGTCCTTAAAACAAGTCAAATGAGGCTCAGTAGTGTGTGTGGCCTCCATGTGCCTGTATGACCTCCCTACAACGCCTGGGCATGCTCCTGATGAGGTGGCGGATGGTCTCCTGAGTGATCTCCTCCCAGACCTGGACTAAAGCATCCGCCAACTCCTGGACAGTCTGTCGTGCAACGTGGCGTTGGTGGATGGAGCGAGACATGATGTCCCAGATGTGTTCAATTGGATTCAGGTCTGGGGAACGGGCAGGCCAGTCCATAGCATCAATGCCTTCCTCTTGCTGGAACTGCTGACACACTCCAGCCACATGAGGTCTAGCATTGTCTTGCATTAGGAGGAACCCAGGGCCAACCGCACCAGCATATGGTCTCACAAGGGGTCTGAGGATCTCATCTCGGTACCTAATGGCAGTCAGGCTACCTCTGGCGAGCACATGGAGGGCTGTGCGGCCCCCCAAAGAAATGCCACCCCACACCATGACTGACCCACCGCCAAACCGGTCAGGCTGGAGGATGTTGCAGGCAGCAGAATGTTCTCCACAGCCTCTCCAGACTGTCACGTCTGTCACGTGCTCAGTGTGAACCTGCTTTCATCTGTGAAGAGCACAGGGCGCCAGTGGCGAATTTGCCAATCTTGGTATTCTCTGGCAAATGCCAAACATCCTGCACGGTGTTGGGCTGTAATCACAACCCCCACTTGTGGACGTCGGGCCCTCATACCACCCTCATGGAGTCTGTTTCTGACCATTTGAGCAGACACATGCACATTTGTGGCCTGCTGGAGGAAATTTTGCAGGGCTCTGGCAGTGCTCCTCCTGCTCCTCCTTGCACAAAGGCGGAGGTAGCGATCCTGCTGCAGCGGTCCTTGATTTCACAGAAGTGTGATTGACTTGGAGTTACATTGTGTTGTTTAAGTGTTCCCTTCATTTTTTTGAGCAGTGTATATACATATATGTATACAGTATATATATTTTTTGTGTACTGTATATCTATCTATCTTCACACTGACCGTGTGCAATGCCATAAGAATCATCAGATATTTCTCCCTCTCTTTCACGGATGCCATGTTTGCCCTTAGTTTGAAGATCCGGAGACAGGTGTTTTATACAACAGTCATCTGTGTTCTCTTTTCGACTCCCTCTGCATTTGCAATCAAACGGCAGAATTGTATTCATATCCTTATCATACTCTGCTTCTACTAGACATTCCACTAATTTCAAAACTCAGTCAACTTCTTACATGACAACAACACTGTTGATCACCGTTTCTTCTCCCTCACTGTCATCAGAAGACTCTGCAATGTCTTCTTCAATGAAAATGCTTTTACTTAAATCAGGGATTTCCTCATCGTCTGATTCATTTTCAGAGAGAGAGAATCAGCATGTTACGATCGTCCTCCTGAAAGTAGTCCGACAACTTTTTCCCACTGTCCTTTGTCGATATCGCCTGATAAATTTATGGCAGCAATGTTATTTAGAGCATTAGCAACACATTTTCAGTTCTCCGTGGCTAATGTTATGTCTTTCGAAAGAACTGCAGTAGAAAGGACTATCTACACATAACGAGCAGGTCATTTTATAGAAGATGCTACATGGCAGACCAATCCGAAACTCATCTGTCGGCATCTCTAGCCCATTCATTATCTCAGCCAGTTATGGCTAGCGGGATAATGTCTTGTCTGTCTTTTTTACTGTCTTTTTCTGTGGTTAAACCCACTAGGCTCGTAGTTTAACAACTTTATTTGTATTTACAGATGGCGTACACGTTTGTTATTAAGGCAAATGGAAGTTCAAATGTTCCAGAAGGCATTTCTGCCAATAAACGCATTTTGATAGAAAATCTCCTGTGAAGTCGTGACTTGCGACATACGCCTAGTTTGCTGAAACGAGTCACATATCTGCAACACAATAAAAGACAAACTATAGAAGGACTTCGTGGTCATAACTTGATACCCGTGCACATCACCCTTTCAGTAATTATACGGTTCACTTGGCTACATGATTGAAAAGAACATGGTTATTTCAAGCCAGGATTTAGCCTATATTTAAAGTAGTCACTATGATACATTTACTCAGATTGTATGCTTTCTTCCTCTCGCTCTCTCTCTCTCTTTCTCTGCTCTGTCTCTGTCTCTATCTCTCCCCCCCTCTCTCTCTCTCTCTCTCTCTCTCTCTCTCTCTCTCAATTGAATTACATTTCAATTCAAGGGGCTTTATTGGCATGGGAAACATATGTTAACATGTGAAGTAGATAATATACAAATGTGAAATAAACAATACAAATGAACAGTAAAGATTAAACTCACAGGAGTTCCAAAAGAATAAAGACAATACAAATGTTGTATTATGTATAAAGTGTTGTAACAATGTGCAAAAGATTAAAGTACAAAAGGCAAAATAAATAAACAATCTCTTTCCCTCGCCTTACCTGAGTTTGCAGTCCGGCTTCTCTTGTTTGCCTTCACTTCATCAAAGTGACATCTCTCAGCTCCTCCCTTCCTATTGGGGAAGGAAATATAAAAAATAAAAAAACATGTTTACACTGCAGCCCTCAAGGATGAGTGTTTTGCACCAAGACATCACTTCTCTTTGCTTCATCTGTGGGTATTTCTGTAATACCTTGGTGTTTGTTTTCTTACCCGATTGCTTTGCATCATCCCATCGAAATAATGGCAGAAAGATAAATATTGTCATTCTATGAAACAGTTGGTTTTCAGACGCATTTTGGCTGAGTCAAATGTTCTTTTGATCTTTCGCTGTTCTTGTCCGTGATAGATGCCGTGTCATTATTGGATGCTTTGGTTCCTCTGGCCTGTTTTCACTAGGAAGGCGATTCCCGCATGACACAGCACTGTGATTGTATCAGCCTGATCCATGGCCTTCATTAGGCTTCATGATGTAATCCAGCGACTAATAATTCACAATCATTGACTAGTTCGGAGAGCTTGGCGTGGACGGCACAATGTAAAAAACGGATTTTTATTCATCTGTATTAGAGAGGGAGAAAAAGGGAAAAGGAGAGAGAGAGTGATGCAGAGAGGGAAAGAGATTGGGCCGGCCACATCCATCAATACCCACTAAATCTCTCCTTGTTGAAGGCACAAGTGGAAGAAAACACCAGGCATATTCATTGTCCTATACCTTCCTACCCAGATGCTAGGCAATGCCAGGCTCCTGATAAAGCCTTATGCGTTAGGTCTCCGTATCTCAGCCCTGCAGAGTGGGATGGATTGGAGCTTTCGTAGCTCATGTATGATCATATGTCCTGTTCTTTAATGGCAGGTAAATGCCCAGCCCATTTAGGAGTACCAGATGAATGGTTTATACCTGGAGAGCTGCACAAAAGGATTCTCAGTGGACTGTCTTTAGTTTTGAAGGTCTTAAGGACAAACCCCAAGCTGTGGTGTTTAGTAGAAATATGATATTGAATGGAATTTATTTTGGGTAACAGACATATACAACAAAATGTACAATGTGGACCCAGAGGATATCACTTGAAAGTATTAATTAAAACACTTGTTTCCAAAGTGGTGCTCAGTGTAAAAACAATAACACATTTAATGATTAAAAGCCAAGACAAAATTACAAACAACCATAAATACATTCATTTATATTGACATCCTAAAAAGTGACACTATTCACTGCACTTCTCCCTAACCTTAAAAATCAACCATATTAATTGCACATTACAACAATCTATTGCCCATCATACCAATCCTTCAAATAATACACCTGACCAGCAGTAGGGGGCACAAGGGGCAGTGGAGTGGTTTCTTTTACTTAGACAACATTGTCCAAATGAAAACCTTTGCCTGCTTTTTAAAGCAATTTCAACTTTTTACTCCAAGGGAAGGTTATTCCATAGACAAATGCCTGTATGTATGTTGTTTACTCTTGGGATTTTACAAGACATAGCACTAGCTCTGGTATTGTGACTGTATTGGTTATAGACCATATCAATATGTTTTTTATTGTAACCTTTGAGATGTCAAACACATGATTAAGTTTAAGTTGGTCCACTCTGGAATCCAAAGGCAACAAGCCCACCTCCTGGAACTCCTGTACCCCTATGTGCATCCTAGGGGGGACATTCAGCATATACCTGATCACATTATTTTGCATGACCTGTATTCTCTTTTTCAGCTTTTTTGATAGCCCACTAGACCAAGCAGAGTAGGCGTAATCAACATGACACTGAATCAAGGTTGAGACAAGCAGTTTGTTAACTTTAATGTTAAAATATTTGGTGTTACGATATCAACATTTCTATTTGTTCGCCATTTTAGAAAGTATTTTAGCAGCAATCAGGTCTCCAGAAAGGGATTGATCTAGGGGCACCACAAAAAGATACACTTGTTTTAGATTCAATCTCCTTGCCTGCACAGTTTACCTTTATCTTGTCAGCCCTAAGCAATCTACATTTTGTTCCAAACAAAATCGATTCAGTTTTTCCCAGATGTGGTGACAATTTGTTGTCAAACAACCAACCTCCATCAAAATGTGATTCCTTACTCAGGGTCTCCACTATGTAAACTGTGGACTCCTTCCCTCATACCAGTATGGCTGAATCATCAGCATAAAATAGGAGTTTACACTTTACTGTATCTGGCATATCATTTTACTTTTTTATTTAACTATGCAAGTCAGTTAGGAACAAATTCTTATTTTCATTGACAGCCTAGGAGCAGTGGGTTAACTGCCTGTTCAGGGGAAGAACAACAGATTTGTACTTTGTCAGGTCAGGGGTTTGAACTTGCAACCTTCCGGTTACTAGTCCAACTCTCTAACCACTAGGCTACCTTGCCGCCCCAGCATATTATTAACGTATATAAGAAATAAGAGGCCCTAAAATGGATCCCTGCGGTACTCCACAGGATATTTCTTTGGCCTCTGACAGAACATCACCAACATTACATACTTGTGTTCTGTTGGTCAGATAAGACCTAAACCAATTCACTGCTACATAATTTAGACCCATGCATTTCAGTTTCATCAGGAGAACATCATGGTCCACAGTGTCAAAAACGTTTTGCAAGTCTAACATGACCATACCTGTATAGTTCCCCTTCTCACTTTCCTGCTTAATGTGATCAAAAAGGTGGATAAGGCAAGTATCAGTGGAATGAGCTGTTCTAAAGCCAGATTGTAGTTCATAAAGAAGTTTGTGCTCAAGAAGGTATCCCTCATGTTGATTACAAACTAATCTTTCAACAAATTTGGATAAGGTGCTGATAGTTTCCTACATTTTTTTCTGCTCTTCTTGTGGAGTGGAACCACCTGGACTGTTTTGAGATCCTTGGGAAATGTACCACTACTAATAGAAAGGTTTACAATATCATTTTAGCAGTTACACAAGCACTATCCTTTATGAATCTTGCAAGAAGGTTATCCATCAAATCAAATCAAATGTATTTATCTAGCCCTTATTACATCAGCTGATATCTCAAAGTGCTGTACAGAAACCCAGCCTAAAACCCCAAACAGCAACCAATGCAGGTGTAGAAGCACGGTGGCTAGGAAAAACTCCCTAGAAAGGCCAAAACTTAGAAAGAAACCTAGAGAGGAACCAGGCTATGGTCAGTCCTCTTCTGGCTGTGGTAGAGATTATAACAGAACATGGCCAAAATGTTCAAATGTTCATAAATGACCAGCATGGTCAAATAATAGTAATCACAGTGGTTGTTGAGAGTGCAACAGGTCAGCCCGGCCAGGTGGACTGGGACAGCAAGGAGTCATCATGCCAGGTAGTCCTGAGGCATGATCATAGGGCTCAGGTCCTCCAAGAGAGAGAAAGAAAAAAGAGAGAAATAGAGAATTAGAGAGAGCATACTTAAATTCACACAGGATACCGGATAAGACTGGAGAAATACTCCAGATATAACAGACTAACCCTAGCCCCCCGACACATAAACTACTGCAGCATAAACACTGGAGGCTGAGACAGGAGGGGTCAGGAGACACTGTGGCCCCATTCGATGATACCCAAACAGGCAGAATATAACCCCACCCACTTTGCCAAAGCACAGCCTCCACACCACTAGAGGAATATCTTCAACCACCAACCTACCATCTTGGGACAAGGCCGAGTATAGCCCACAAAGATCTCCGCCACGGCACAACCCAAGGGGGGGTGCCAACCCAGACAGGAAGACAACGTCAGTGACTCAACCCACTCAAGTGACGCACCCCTCCTAGGGACGGCATGGAAGAGCACCACTAGGCCAGTGACTCAGCCCCTGTAATAGGATTAGAGGCAGAGAATCCCAGTGGAGAGAGGGGAACTGGCCAGGCAGAGACAGCAAGGGTGGTTTGTTGCTCCAGTGCCTTTCCATTCACCTTCACACTCCTGGGCCAGACTACACGCAATCATAGGACCTACTGAAGAGATGATTCTTCAATAAAGACTTAAAGGTTGAGACCGAGTCTGCGTCTCTCACATGGGTAGGCAGACCATTCCATAAAAATGGAGCTCTATAGGAGAAAGCTCTGCCTCCAGCTGTTTGCTTAGAAATTCTAGGGACAATTAGGAGGCCTGCATCTTGTGATCGTAGCGTATGTGTAGATATGTACGGCAGGACCAAATCAGAATGATAGGTAGGAGCAAGCCCATGTAATGCTTTGTCAGTTAGCAGTAAAACCTTGAAATCAGCCCTTGCCTTAACAGGAAGCAAGTGTAGAGAGGCTAGCACTGGAGTAATATGATCACATTTTTTGGTTCTTCTCAGGATTCTAGCAGCCGTATTTAGCACTAACTGGAGTTTATTTAGTGCTTTATCCGGGTAGCCGGAAAGTAGAGCATTGCAGTAGTCTAACCTAGAAGTGACAAAAGGATGGATTCATTTTTCTGCATCATTTTTGGACAGAAAATGTCTGATTTATGCAATGTTACGTAGATGGAAAAAGCTGTCCTTGAAAGAGTCTTGATATGTTTGTCAAAAGAGAGAACAGGGTCCAGAGTAACGCAGAGGTCCTTCACAGTTTTATTTGGGACGACCGTACAACCATCAAGATGAATTGTCAGATTTAACAGAAGATCTCTTTGTTTCTTGGGACCTAGAACAAGCATCTCTTTTCTGTCTGAGTTTAAAAGTAGAAAGTTTGCAGCCATCCACTTCCTTATGTCTGAAACACAGGCTTCCAGTGAGGGCAATTTTGGGGCTTCACCATGTTTCATCGAAATATACAGCTGTGTGTCATCCGCATAACAGTGAAAGTTAACATTATGTTTCCGAATGACATCCCCAATATGTAAAATATATAGTGAAAACAATAGTGGTCCTAAAATGGAACCTTGAGGAACACTGAAATTTACAGTTGATTTGTCAGAGGACAAACCATCCACAGAGACAAACTGATATCTATAAGATCTAAAACAGGCCAGAACTTGTCCGTGTAGACCAATTTGGGTTTCCAATCTCTCCAAAAGAATGTGGTGATCGATGGTATCAAAAGCAGCACTAAGGTCCAGGAGCACGAGGACAGATGCAGAGCATCGGTCTGACGCCATTAAAAGGCAATTTACCACCTTCACAAGTGCAGTCTCAGTGCTATGATGGGGTCTAAAACCAGACTGAAGTATTGCATATACATTGTTTGTCTTCAGGAAGGCAGTGAGTTGCTGTGCAACAGCTTTTTCTAAACATTTTGAGAGGAATGGGAGATTCGATAGAGGCCGATGGTTTTTAAAATATTTTCTGGGTCAAGGTTGGTCTTTTTCAAGAGAGGCTTCATTACTGCCACTTTTAGTGAGTTTGGTACAGATCCGGTGGATAGAGAGCCGTTTATTATGTTCAACATAGGAGGGCCAAGCACAGGGAGCAGCTCTTTAAGTAGTTTAGTTCGAATAGGGTCCAGTATGCAGCTTGAAGGTTTAGAGGCCATGATTATTTTCATCATTGTGTCAAGAGATATAGTACTAAAACACTTGAGTGTCTCCCTTGATCCTAGGTCCTGGCAGTGTTGTGCAGACTCCGTACAACTGAGCTTTGGAGGAATACTCAGATTTAAAGAGGAGTCCGTAATTTGCTTTCTAATGATCATGATCTTTTCCTCAAAGAAGCTTACGAATTTATTACTGCTGAAGTGAAAGCCATCCTCTATTGGGGAATGCTGCTTTTTAGTTAGCTTTGCGACAGTATCAAAAATACATTTTGGATTGGTCTTATTTTCCTCAATTAAGTTGGAAAAATAGGATGATCGAGCAGTAGTAAGGGCTCTTCGATACTGCACGGTACTAACTTTCCAAACTAGTCGGAAGACTTCCAGTTTGGTGTGGCGCCATTTCTGTTCCAATTTTCTGGAAGCTACAGAGCTCAGGTATTTTCTGTATACCAGCGAGCTAGTTTCTTATGACAAATGTATTTCGTTTTTAGGGGTGCAACTGCATCTAGGGTATTACGCAAGGTTAAATTGAGTTCCTCAGTTAGGTGGTTAACTGATTTTTGTCCTCTGACGTCCTTGGGTAGGCAGAGGGAGTCTGGAAGGGCATCAAGGAATCTTTGGGTTGTCTGAGAATTTATAGCACAACTTTTGATGATCCTTGGTTGAGGTCTGAGCAGATTAGTTGTTGCGATTGCAAACGTAATAAAATGGTGGTCCGATAGTCCAGGATTATGAGGAAAAACATTAAGATCCACAACATTTATTCCATGGGACACAACTAGGTCCGGAGTATGACTGTGGCAGTGAGTAGGTCCAGAGACATGTTGGACAAAACCCACTGAGTCAATGATGGCTCCAAAAGCCTTTTGGAGTGGGTCTGTGGACTTTTTCATGTGAATATTAAAGTCACCAAAAATGTGTATATTATCTGCTATGACTACAAGGTCCGATAGGAATTCATGGAACTCAGTGAGGAACGCTGTATATGGCCTAGGAGGCCTGTAAACAGTAGCTATATAAAGTGATTGAGTAGGCTGCATAGATTTCATGACTAGAAGCTAAAGAGACAAAAACGTTTTTTCTTTTAATTGAAATTTGCTATCTTAAATGTTAGCAACACCTCTGCCTTTGCGGGATGCGTGGGGGATATGGTCACTAGTGTAACCAGGAGGTGAGGCCTCATTTAACACAGTAAATTCGGGCTTAAGCCATGTTTCAGTCAGGCCAATCACATCAAGATTATGACCAGTGATTAGTTCATTGACTATAACTGCCTTGGAAGTGAGGGATCTAACATCAAGTAGCCCTATTTTGAGATGTGAGGTATCACAATCTCTTTCAATAATGGCAGGAATGGAGGAGGTCTTTATTCCAGTGAGATTGCTAAGGCGAACACTGCCATGTTTAATTTTGCCCAACCTAGGTCGAGGCACAGACACTGTCTCAATGGGGATAGCTGAGCTGACTACTCTGACTGTGCTAGTGGCAGACTCCACTAAGCTGGCAGGCTGGCTAACAGCCTGCTGCCTGGCCTGCACCCTATTTCATTGTGGAGCTAGGGGAGTTAGAGCCCTGTCTATGTTCATAGATAAGATGAGAGCACCCCTCCAGCTAGGATGTAGTCCGTCACTCCTCAACAGGCCTTGCTTGGTCCTGTTTGTGGGTGACTCCCAGAAAGAGGGCCAATTATCTACAAATTCTATAATTTGGGGGGCAGAAAACAGTTTTCAACCAGCGATTGAGTTGTGAGGCTCTGCTGTAGAGCTCATCACTCCCCCTAACTGGGAGGGGGCCAGAGACAATTACTCGATTGTAACTGATTTACACGCTGAAGCTATGTTGCGCTTGGTGACCTCTGACGGTTTCATCCTAACATCGTTGGTGCCGACGTGGATAACAATATCCCTATACTCTCGCCAGTTTTAGCTTTAGCCAGCAACATCTTCAGATTAGATTTAACGTCGGTAGCCCTGCCCCCTGATAAACAATGTATGATCGCTGGGTGATTCATTTTAAGTCTAATAAATCAAATCAAATCAAATGTTATTTGTCACACACACATGGTTAGCAGATGTTAATGCGAGTGTAGCAAAATGCTTGTGCTTCTTATTACAGTTAAGAACAAATTCTTATTTTTCAATGACAGCCTAGGAACAGTGGGTTAACTGCCTATTCAGAGGCAGAACGACCTTGTCAGCTTGGGGGTTTGAACTTGCAACCTTCTGGTTACTAGTCCAACTCTCTAACCACTAGGCCACCCTGCAGCCTCAGTTTGGTGTGGCGCCAATGCAGTAATAACCAACGAGTAATCTAACCTAACAATTCCACAACTACCTCCTTATACACACAAGATTAAAGGGATAAAGAATATGTACACAAAGATATATGAATGAGTGATGGTACAGAACGGCATAGGCAAGATGCAGTAGATGGTATAGAGTACAGTATATACATATGAGATGAGTAATGTAGGGTATATAAACATAAAGTGGCATAGTTTAAAGTGGCTAGTGATACATGTATTACATAAAGATGGCATGATGCAGCAGTTTAAATGAGTACAGTATATACATATACATATGAGATGAGTAATGTAAATATTATATTAAGTGGCATTGTTTAAAGTGGCTAGTGATACATTTTTACATCAATTTCCATTATTAAAGTGGCTGGAGTTGAGTCAGTATGTTGGCAGCAGTCACTCAATGTTAATGGTGGTTGTTTAACAGTCTGATGGCCTTGAGATAGAAGCTGTTTTTCAGTCTCTCGGTCCCAGCTTTGATGCACCTCGCCTTCTGGATGATAGCGGGGTGAACAGGCAGTGGCTCGGGTGGTTGTTGTCCTTGATGATCTTTATGGCCTTCCTGTGACATCGGGTGGTGTAGGTGTCCTGGAGGGCAGGTAGTTTGCCCCCGGTGATGTGTTGTGCAGACCTCACTACCCTCTGGAGTCCTCTTGCAGTCGTGGGCGGAGCAGTTTCCGTACCAGGCGGTGATACAGCCCGACAGGATGCTCTCAATTGTGCATCTGTCGAAGTTTGTGAGTGCTTTTGGTGACAAGCGAAATTTTTTCAGCCTCCTGCGGTTGAAGAGGTGCTGCTGTGCCTTTTTCACAACACTGTCTATGTGGGTGGACCAATTCAGTTTGTCCGTGATGTGTACGCCGAGGAACTTAAAATTGACTACCCTCTCCACTACTGTCCCGTCGATGTGGATAGGGGGGTGCTCCCTCTGCTGTTTCCTGAAGTCCACAATCATCTCCTTTGTTTTGTTGACGTTGAGTGTGAGGTTATTTGCCTGACACCACACTCCGAGGGCCCTCACCTCTTCCCTGTATGCCGTCTCATTGTTGTTGGTATTCAACCCTACCACTGTAGTGTCATCCGCAAACTTGATGATTGATTTGATGATTGATTTGGAGGCGTGCATGGCTATGTCGTGGGTGAACAGGGAGTACAGGAGAGGGCTCAGAACGCACCCTTGTGGGGCCCCAGTGTTGAGGATCAGCGGGGTGGAGATGTTGTTATACCTACCCTCACCACCTGGGGGCGGCCCGTCAGGAAGTCCAGTACCCAGTTGCCCAGGGCGGGGTCGAGACCCAGGGTCTCAAGCTTTATGATGAGTTTGGAGGGTACTATGGTGTTAAATGCTGAGCTGTAGTCGATGAACAGCATTCCTCTTGTTCAGATGGGTTAGGGCAGTGTGCAGTGTGGTTGTGATTGCGTCGTCTGTGGACCTATTGGGACGGTAAGCAAATTGGAGTGGGTCTAGGGTGTCAGGTGGGGTGGAGGTGATATGGTCCTTGACTAGTCTCTCAAAGCACTTCATGATGACGGAAGTGAGTGCTACTGGGCGGTAGTCGTTTAGCTCAGTTACCTTAGCTTTCTTGGGAACAGGAACAATGGTGGCCCTCTTGAAGCATGTGGGAACAGCCGACTGGGATAAGGATTTATTGAATATGTCCGTAAACACACCAGCCAGCTGGTCTGCGCATGCTCTGAGGACGCGGCTGGGGATGCCGTCTGGGCCTGCAGCCTTGCGAGGGTTAACACGTTTAAATGTTTTTCTCATGTCGGCTGCAGTGAAGGAGAGCCCGCAGGTTTTGGTAGCGTGCCATGTCAGTGGCACTGTATTGCCCTCAAAGCGAGCAAAACAGTTATTTAGTCTGTCTGGGAGCAAGACATCCTGGTCCGCGACGGGGCTGGTTTTCTTTTTGTAATCCGTGATTGACTGTAGAACCTGCCACATACCTCTTGTTTCTGAGCCGTTGAATTGCGACTCTACTTTGTCTCTATACTGACGCTTAGCTTGTTAGACTGGCCATAGTGTCCAGAGCAGGTGGGTAACTTCTTAACCAGAGATAAGGCTATAGTGGTAAAAAATGTGTTCAAATAATTTGCAACCTTTGCCTGGTCATCATAAAACATAATCAATATCCAGGCCAATACTACAGGATTTTACCTTATGGAGAGATTTTGAGCCAGTATCCTTTAAAATTGTCCACAGTTTACGAGGCTGATGTAAGTTGTCATAGACAGTGTCTATATAATGTTGGGATTTGGCCTTATCAATTTTGTATCTTGCCTGGTTTCTACAGTTAATAAATAATCATCTTGTTGTAGATTTGTCCTTCTGAATCTGGCCAGGGAGCGATCCCTTTTCCTTAAGATCTCGGAAGTGGTCCATTTCCCTGACTGCTCTTTGATTCTAATTTGTTTCATCGGAGCCAAAGAGTCGAGTGCAGACAGAAACAGATCTTTAAAAATATAACAAGAGTGATCAACATCATCACGGTTTAATACATGAGACCAATCCAAAATTCCAAGTACTTCTACAAAACGTTATTTTGAATATTGTTTCATAGACCTTCATGTATTTAAATCAAATCAAATCGAATTTTATTTGTCACATACACATGGTTAGCAGATGTTAATGCGAGTGTAGCAAAATGCTTGTGTTTCTAGTTCTGACAATGCAGTAATAACCAATAAGTAATCTAGCTAGACACTAGACATCCTGGTCCGTGATGGGGCTGGTTTTCTTTTTGTAATCCGTGATTGACTGTAGACCCTGCCACATACCTCTTGTGTCTGAGCCGTTGAATTGAGATTCTACTTTGTCTCTATACTGACGCTTAGCTTGTTTGATTGCCTTGCGGAGGGAATAGTTACACTGTTTGTATTCGGTCATGTTTCCAGTCATCTTGCCCTGATTAAAAGCAGTGGTTCGCGCTTTCAGTTTCACGCGAATGCTGCCAACAATCCACGGTTTCTGGATTGGGAATGTTTTAATCGTTGCTATGGGTACGACATCTTCAACGCACGTTCCAATGAACTCGCTCACCGAATCAGCGTATTCGTCAATGTTGTTGTCTGACGCAATACGGAACATATCCCAGTCCACGTGATGGAAGCAGTCTTGGAGTGTGGAATCAGATTGGTCGGACCAGCGTCGAACAAACCTCAGCGTGGGAGCTTCTTGTTTTAGTTTCTGTCTGTAGGCAGGGATCAACAAAATGGAGTCGTGGTCAGCTTTTCCGAAAGGAGAGCGGGGCAGGGCCTTATATGCGTCGCGGAAGTTGGAATAGCAATTATCCAAGGTTTTTCCAGCCCTGGTTGCGTAATCGATATGCTGATAAAATTTAGGGGTTCTTGTTTTCAGATTAGCCTTGTTAAAATCCCCAGCTACAATGAATGCAGCCTCCGGATATATGGATTCCAGTTTGCAAAGAGTCAAATAAAGTTTGTTCAGAACCATCGATGTGTCTGCTTGCTCACACGCAGCATCTGATGGGGGGAATATACACAATCACGGCAAAAACACGGGACTGTGATTATAATACAAGGAAGAGAATTCCTAATCAGGGGAAAGGATCGGGAACAGGTGTGGTAGATATTATGGAACAGCTGGCAGCAGGAACGGAACGACAGAGAGAAGAGAGAGCGAGAGAGTCCAAACAAGACCAGCAGAGGGAAACGAATTTGATTGTGACAATAAATGACAAACATGAATTCTAAATCAGGTGAACAGAAGGACCCATTTATTACCTGGCTCTAGTAGCATTTTGGATTTCTTATGGGTTCAGTAGGTTACCATATGATCTCGTAAACCAATATTTAAGACTGATAGACGTTCTCTTGATCTGATACAATAATCAAATCCAAAGTTGATTTACTGTCAATACACCCGTGTTGGCTCAACAATCAGTTGTTTTAGACCAAATAACTGATTAAAGATATACAGGGCATTTACTAGTGTACTTCTCTGCGGTGATAACTGCACATTTCTATTAATATTGCCAAGAAAAATTAATTCTCTATCAGCCAATACATTGTGATCACAGCAATTAGATTCAAGTAAATCATAGAAATGATTCTGCTTAGGAGGCCGATAGCTCACACCAACAAGTATAGGACGACATTTAGGAAGAAGTATATCTACCCATGTAACCTCAAGACCATCCATTTTCAGACCTGAACGAGGGTTAAAATGCACATCATTCCTTGTAAAAACACACACGCCGCCACTGAATGCCTTCAGCGGAAATAACGGAACCGAGAAAAGTAACGGAGGAGACATGTTTCAGCCTTTACGGGCAATTCTATGAATGCTATGACCCGGTAGCTCAACCTCATCGTCCTCAATTGACCCATCGAGCCATGTCACAGTCACAGCAACTACTGCAGCCCCTGTGTTAGAAGCAAGAAGTTTTAATTCCTCTAATTTCGGCAGCAGGTTCCGTGTGTTCACATAGATAAAATGAAGTCCTCTCCGATTGAAACAGTCAAACATGTCATTTTCTGTGCCCACTGCAGATACATCGACAATCTCATCTAGATTGCACTCATCATTCCTGCTTGTGTTCTGCATCCCAATGTTTGGCATTGCATTTAAACAGCATACATTTAAACAGCATACATTTAAACAGCATACCTTTATACAGCATACATTTAAACAGCATACCTTTAAACAGCATACCTTTAAACAGCATACCTTTAAACAGCATAACTTTAAACAGCATACATTTAAACAGCATACATTTAAACAGCATACATTTAAACAGCATACCTTTAAACAGCATACCTTTAAACAGCATACCTTTAAACAGCATTACTTTAAACAGCATACATTTAAACAGCATACCTTTAAACAGCATACCTTTAAACAGCATACATTTAAACAGCATACATTTAATCAGCATACCTTTAAACAGCATACCTTTAAACAGCATACATTTAAACAGCATACCTTTAAACAGCATACCTTTAAACAGCATACATTTAAACAGCATACCTTTAAACAGCATACCTTTAAACAGCATACATTTAAACAGCATACCTTTAAACAGCATACATTTAAACAGCATACATTTAAACAGCATACATTTAAACAGCATACATTTAATCAGCATACATTTAAACAGCATACATTTAATCAGCATATGTTTAAACAGCATACGTTTAAACAGCATAGCTTTAAACAGCATACCTTTAAACAGCATACCTTTAAACAGCATACCTTTAAACAGCATACATTTAAACAACATACCTTTAAACAGCATACCTTTAAACAGCATACATTTAAACAGCATACCTTTTCACATAAACAGCATACATTTAAACAGCATACATTTAATCAGCATACCATTTAAACAGCATACATTTAAACAGCATACATTTAAACAGCATACCTTTAAACAGCATACATTTAAACAGCATACCTTTAAACAGCATACATTTAAACAGCATACATTTAAACAGCATACATTTAAACAGCATACCTTTAAACAGCATACATTTAAACAGCATACTTTAAACAGCATACATTTAAACAGCATACCTTTTAAACAGCATACATTTAAACAGCATACATTTAATCAGCATACCTTTAAACAGCATACCTTTAAACAGCATACATTTAAACAGCATACCTTTAAACAGCATACCTTTAAACAGCATACATTTAAACAACATACCTTTAAACAGCATACCTTTAAACAGCATACATTTAAACAGCATACCTTTAAACAGCATAGCTTTAAACAGCATACCTTTAAACAGCATACCTTTAAACAGCATAGCTTTAAACAGCATACCTTTAAACAGCATACCTTTAAACAGCATACATTTAAACAGCATACATTTAAACAGCATACCTTTAAACAGCATACCTTTAAACAGCATAGCTTTAAACAGCATACATTTAAACAGCATACATTTAATCAGCATACCTTTAAACAGCATACATTTAAACAGCATACATTTAATCAGCATACATTTAAACAGCATACATTTAAACAGCATACATTGTAAACAAGCGAAATGTTACTTTGAGACTATAGCTTCATCATATGACAAGGGGTTGATAGCTCCACACATTATGTGAACGAACAAATCACAAATGTCACAAGCCCCCGCTTTTGAATTCTTCCTTACGGTCTTACCACAGTTTGGGCATGGTTTTTAAGATTGCTTTGTGGTGTTTGGGGCAGGACAGGGGTGTACATCGACACAGAGTAGCAGGCAGACACAAGGTAACAAGCAGATTGTTGGAATTAACACCGGTCTCAGGGGCGCTGCAGCGTTTCCTGTGTACCTTTACCGAGCGGCTCAGCTGTTCCCGTAGGAAAGGTGATATCAGGTGCTGGTAAAGTTGTTAATGGCCGAAGTTCACAATATCAAAGTGAAGATTTCCATCCACGTCTTTCGGTGTAGGTGGAACGGGAGTTTGGGATCATCTCCATGTTTGAATTGTAGAATAAATCAGAAACGCAAGAAGAGCAAAACTTCTGGCTAGAGCCATAATAGTGTTAAAATGTGATATAGAAACAAACAATACTGATATACAAACAAACAATTTACCCACTGAAGTCGGTTACGACACCTATCTCATTACTAGCTCAAAGTAACATGTGGACAGGGAGGCGCTTTGGGATTAGCTAACTAATGTTGTGTGGGATGACTTTATTTGAATGGTCACATCTTTTAATTGGTCATAAACTGACATTCGTTGTTTTAACTCCTAGTGGCATGAGAGAGAGAGAGAGAGAGAGAGAGAGAGAGAGCAAAGTGAGTTTCTCACCTCTTTCTCTCGGTCTCTCTCTATCTTACACACACATGAACACACATAAACACACACATACTCAAAAGGCATAAAAATATGTAGTCCATTTCCACCTCAAAGAAGCAAATTGGTCATAAATTTACTTTCGTTGTATTAATTCCTAATGGCATGAGAGAGAGAGAGAGAGAGAGAGAGAGAGAGAGAGAGAGAGAGAGAGAGAGAGAGAGAGAGAGAGAGAGAGAGAGAGAGAGAGAGAGAGAGAGAGAGAGAGAGAGAGACAGACAGACAGACAGACAGACAGACAGACAGACAGACAGACAGACAGACAGACAGACAGACAGACAGACAGACAGACAGACAGACAGACAGACAGACAGACAGACAGACAGACAGACACAGAGAGAGAGACACAGAGAGAGAGACACAGAGACAGAGAGAGAGACACAGCTCGGCATTCAACACCATAGTACCCTCCAAGCTCGTCATCAAGCTCGAGACCCTGGGTCTCGACCCCGTCCTGTGCACCTGGACTTCCTGACGGGCCGCCCCCAGGTGGTGAGGGTAGGCAACAACATCTCCTCCCCGCTGATCCTCAACACGGGGGCCCCACAAGGGTGCGTTCTGAGCCCTCTCCTGTACTCCCTGTTCACCCACGACTGCGTGGCCACGCACGCCTCCAACTCAATCATCAAGTTTGCGGACGACACAACAGTGGTAGGCTTGATTACCAACAACGACGAGACGGCCTACAGGGAGGAGGTGAGGGCCCTCGGAGTGTGGTGTCAGGAAAATAACCTCACACTCAACGTCAACAAAACTAAGGAGATGATTGTGGACTTCAGGAAACAGCAGAGGGAACACCCCCCTATCCACATCGATGGAACAGTAGTGGAGAGGGTAGCTAGTTTTAAGTTCCTCGGCATACACATCACAGACAAACTGAATTGGTCCACTCACACTGACAGCGTCGTGAAGAAGGCGCAGCAGCGCCTATTCAACCTCAGGAGGCTGAAGAAATTCGGCTTGTCACCAAAAGCACTCACAAACTTCTACAGATGCACAATCGAGAGCATCCTGGCGGGCTGTATCACCGCCTGGTACGGCAACTGCTCCGCCCTCAACCGTAAGGCTCTCCAGAGGGTAGTGAGGACTGCACAACGCATCACCGGGGGCAAACTACCTGCCCTCCAGGACACCTACACCACCCGTTGTTACAGGAAGGCCATAAAGATCATCAAGGACATCAACCACCCGAACCACTGCCTGTTCACCCCGCTATCATCCAGAAGGCGAGGTCAGTACAGGTGCATCAAAGCTGGGACCGAGAGACTGAAAAACAGCTTCTATCTCAAGGCCATCAGACTGTTAAACAGCCACCACTAACACTGAGTGGCTGCTGCCAACACACTGTCATTGACACTGACCCAACTCCAGCCATTTTAATAATGGGAATTGATGGGAAATGATGTAAATATATCACTAGCCACTTTAAACAATGCTACCTTATATAATGTTACTTACCCTACATTATTAATCTCATATGCATATGTATATACTGTACTCTACATCATCGACTGCATCCTTATGTAACACATGTATCACTAGCCACTTTAACTATGCCACTTTGTTTACTTTGTCTACACACTCATCTCATATGTATATACTGTACTCGATACCATCTACTGTATGCTGCTCTGTACCATCACTCATTCATATATCCTTATGTACATGTTCCTTATCCCCTTACACTGTGTATAAAACAGTAGTTTTGGAATTGTTAGTTAGATTACTTGTTGGTTATCACTGCATTGTCGGAACTAGAAGCACAAGCATTTCGCTACACTCGCATTAACATCTGCTAACCATGTGTATGTGACAAATAAAATTTGATTTGATTTGATTTGACAGAGAGCGAGAGAGACATAGAGCGAGAGAGACAGACAGACAGACAGACAGACAGACAGACAGACAGACAGACAGACAGACAGACAGACAGACAGACAGACAGACAGACAGACAGACAGACAGACAGACAGACAGACAGACAGACAGACACAGAGAGAGAGAGAGACAGACAGACAGACAGATAGACAGACAGACACAGAGAGAAAGAGAGACAGACAGACACAGAGAGAGAGAGAGACACAGAGAGAGAGAGAGACAGACACAGAGAGAGAGAGACAGAGAGTGAGAGATTTTTCCTCTCCCTATCTATTCCACTTATCTGTTGGTTGAAGCCGAGCTGACACTGCAGGCTCCATTAGTTTTGTGCTTCTGTGCCGTTTGTCAGTTAAAGCGTTACCTTTCCCTACCACGCGTCCCGTGTCGGCAGCTCATTAACGCTAATGATGGTAGGCGTTATGCGCAGCGGGCCAGAACGGCAGCTGTGATTGGCCAATCTCAGTCTGATGAACGAATGGCAGGCTCTGATGCTGGAGATGTCAGGAAGTGTTAATCTTACAGTGAAGAGCTGCTATGGGAAAGGGTCATTATGAAATATGTGGTTCATATTTATAGACAGGGATTCAGACTAACTGAGATTGGTCAGGCTGTTATGTGGAAGTGGAAGTTGCGGTTATAACTAGGGGCCTGATTTTTTACTGATCACAAGACCTAACCAGGAACAACTCTGGCGCCTTAGTGAGAGTCCATAACTAGTGCCTGGAGTTTTTCCTGGTTAGGTCATACGCGTAGGGAAAACTCTATGCCCTTTGATCCTTCTGTGAGACAGGATCCTCATTATCACAATATGGTTCATATTTCAACGGTCTGGCTGGCAGTGATGTGAGAAGGTAACAAGTTTGTTTCTTGCTTTATTCCATTGTTATTTGTGTGATAAGGTTCATCACAAATTTTCTTTGAATTTTTAATTTTACCTTTATTTAACCAGGCAAGTCAGTTAAGAACATATTCTTATTTTCAATGACAGCCTGGGAACAGTGGGTTAACTGCCTTGTCAGCTCGGGGGTTTGAACTCGCAACCTTCCGGTTACTAGTCCAACGCTCTAACCACTAGGCTACGCTGCTGATTGTCTGTAGACAATCCGCCAAAGAGAGACAGGAAGACTGTGATGTGTTGACATGCCTTACAATCATACTGTATGAAGCTTAGTGAGTGAACCGTTGAATGATTCATCTTCAACTTCTCTGATCTCTCAGTAGTGCTGAGTGTGATGACTGCGGTGGTGGAAAAAGTACCCAATTGTCATACTTGAGTAAAAGTAAAGATACCTTAATACAAAATGACTCAATAAAAAGTGAAAGTCACCCAGTAAAATAATACTTGAGAAAAAGTCTAAAAGTATTTGGTTTTAAATATACTTATGTATCAAAAGTAAAAGTATAAATTAGTTCACATTCCTTATATTAAGCAAACTAGACGGAACCATTTTCTTGCATTTTTTATGAATTACAGATAGCCAGGGGCACACTCAGACATCATTTACGAAAGAAGCATGTGTGTTTAGTGAGTCCGCCAGATCAGAGGCAGTAGGGATGATCAGGGATGTTCACTTGATAAGTGTGTGAATTTGACCATTTTCCTGTCATGCTAAGCATATGAAATGTAAAGAGTACTTTTGGGTATCAGGGATAAAGTATATCATTTTCTTTATGAATGTAGTGAATGTAGTGAAGTAAAAGTAAAAGTTGTCAAAAATATAAATAGTAAAGTAAAGTACAGACAACCCCAAAAACTACTTAAGTAGTACTTTAAAGTATTTTTACTTAAATACTTTACACCACTGGATGACTGTAGGTTTTGTAAAGACACATGTTTGATCTACGAGAGCCACAGACATGGATGAGAAAACCTAAGAGCTCCTCTCAGTGGGTTTGAGTAAGTTTATCATGGTTTGATTGAAGTAAATGCAATGACTGTGACCTTATTCAGGCAGTTCCATTACAAGGCTTGCTGCTATATCAGTGACTGAATGATGATGTGACGACTGACAGTGACACACCTACAGCCTGGAGGAATGACTAAACACTTCTTTCTCCCCCTTCCTCATTTCTCCTTCTCCCTTTCTCATGACATCTCTATCCCTCATCCTCTGTCTATCTTTGTCAAACGCCTTTGCTATTTTTCCTTCTCCATTTGTCCTTTATTCTATTTTTATTCCACCTCTCCTTGTCAAATCCCTCCCGTTTCCCTTGTCTCTCTCTCCTCACTCTCCTCCACGTCCTCTCCACCCCAGATCTACCTGCGTTTCCTGGACTATGAGATGCAGAACAGTAATGAGTGTAAGCGTAACTTTGTGGCGGTGTACGACGGCAGTGCGTCCGTAGAGGACCTGAAGAACAAGTTCTGCTCTACGGTGGCCAACGACGTGATGCTGGTGTCCACCACGGGGGTGATCAGGATGTGGGCCGATCAGGGAAGCCGTCGGAGCCGCTTCAGGATACTCTTCACCACCTTCCAAGAACGTAAGGGACTGTTGATAGTATATGCATATGCGTTCACACACACACACACACACACACACACACACACACACACACACACACACACACACACACACACACACACACACACACACACACACACACACACACACACACACACACACACACACACACACACACACACGTGCACACACACACACACACACACACACACACACACACGTGCACACACACACACACACACACACACACACACACACACACACACACACACACACACACACACACACACACACACACACACACACACACACACACACACACAAATATCCTCTTCAAGAAGCCATACAGTAAAGACATTTACTGGAACATTTTTTACATTTATTTCATTTTATTTGACCTTTATTTAACCAGGTAGGCAACAATTGTGACCTGGCCAAGGTAAAGCAAAGCAGTTTGACACACACAACGACACAGAGTTACACATGGAGTAAAACAAACATACAGTCAATAATACAGTATAAACAAGTCTATATACGATGTACATTGGGATGGGGGAGGGTACAGATCGGGTGCATTAATGTCCCCCACCCCCACCTCTTATACTGGACCCCTAACCCTACTACGTCTGCAGCGTTACACAGAAAATAAAAACAACCCAGCCGCAGTCTATCTTTAGTGGCGGCTATTAAAGAAACACGGGCGTGGTCGATTCATCAGCTCGTTTATGGCCGTGTCCATTGAGAGAGAGAGAATGGGCTTGGGCTAAACCGCTGTGGGCAGAGGTGCAGTCTAAGGATCTCATTTACTTTTATGAGCGTTTAAACAGCTCCTCGTGACTGGAGAGGGAACGTTCCATTAGGGAGTGTATCAGCCACAGGGCTGTTACACTGCAGTGTTAAAAGGGGATGAACGAAGTATCAGAGGTAGGATCTTCATTATCTGGCCATTCGTGAATGAAAATATGTACAAGGATTAATCTTGTTTTAACCATCGATCCTAACCTGTACCCTTAGGACAATACCAAATGGGCACACCACGTCATTTCAACGTGGATAATTGGGTAATATTTGGTTGAAACGTTGATCAATGAGAATACAACCTGTATTCATTCACTAAAAAAAGCAGCCAAAAGTTAGTTGAATTTCTAGTGTTATCACTACACTTTAAACCATCTAAAAGCACAACCAAATTCCAATGGAAATACAATGTCAGATAATTGTTTTTTTATATAACAGATGAATATGTTATCACTGTGCTTCATCGAAATAGCAGAACCAAGTGACTAGGATTGAAGTTGAGATTACATTAAAAGTACATGGTGTAAGTGTTCAATGCCGTTTGAGATTCTGTGCAGATTATTAAAGCAATTGTGAAGATCTCCCCCTCAACTGGCCTACCTGGTTAAATAAAGATGAAATAAAATAGAATCTCCCCTGCAACAACCTATGCATGTTGTAGGATTACATAATAAGAAATGTACCGTATAGTTACAGTAACCTCAAAGTGTTATTCATTTTAAGGGTGAATGTTACATTAGTTTGTAAGGTGTACTGTATTTACTGTATTACAAAAGTCATATTGAATTGTGTTTGATTGACAATGCAACCATATATCAACATTTAAAGGAGATGTACTGCTTTGATCTGAGCTAATTATCTGATCATCTGAGCCACTGGCTTAATCCCAGTCCTTAACTTTGGTTGAGTTGGAAACGTGAATCCAACATATCATTTGTTAACGTGTTGACAAATTAATAGGCGATTTCTTGTATTTAAAAAGTTATATTTAATTGTCAATGCAACCAAATGTCAACATTTGAAGGAGATGAATCTTCTGCTTTGATAGTTCCATCGGTGTCTTTAATTACAGTTTGTCTACAAATGAATCATTGTTAATAATATGTTGGATTCATGTCTCCATCTCAGCCAAAAATGTAAGTTAAAGAATAACACTAAATCAAATCAAACTTTAAATACAGTTGGATTTGATTTAGTCCTATTCTTTAACTTAGATTTTTGGGATGTGAATCCAACATATCAATGATTAATTTGCAGACAAACTGGAATTAAAGCCAGAGTAGGTCAGTGGCACAGATGGAACTATCCAAGCAGAAGATAAATGTCTTTCACATGTTGATATTTGGTTACGTTGACAACCAAACACAATTCAACATCACTAAATATCATTACATTGGAAATCAACCAGAGCTTGAAACCCTCAGCCTATTGTATTGTCTATTTTTAGTTGAATTCTGGGTTGAATTGAAACAAAACCTGTTGATGACATTACAATTGCTATATACACTAGGTCTAGAGAGCATCATTGAGGATGTATGAGAAATATACTATGGTCACATTTCCACGTAGATTTTCAAATGATGTTGATACAACATTAATTCAACTTGTTTGTGCCCAGTGGGTAGCTTATGGGCTCACTGCTTGCTCACCAATGCTGTCCTTTGTAATGTGGACATCTAGTGAGTGCCTAAGTCTTCTCACCCTGTTCATGATCCATTCATAGGGGAAACGCTACAGTACCTTAGACAGACTGTCTGAGTCTGTCTATATGAATGTGGTAGTGATGGCATGTCATTCACACCATTCACATGCAGCTGAGATTCTTCCTTGGAATGATGTATTACAGTAACTGAACTATCTTGGCGCGATAGAGAGGCAGTGTGAGGGGGAGAGAATGAGTGGGGGAGAGGGAGGAGAGCAAAAGAGAGAGAGAGAGAGAGAGAGAGAGAGAGAGAGAGAGAGAGAGAGAGAGACAAAGTGAGTACTCACTGAATCTCAAAATGTGCTTTTCCCCCAGAAACCATAGTATTCACATCCCCTCTCAATTCTGTTTGAGAGCTTTCATAGCTAACACGCACGTACACAGACAGAACACAAACACAGAAAGGAGAGATAGATATATACAGGGGTGAAAGTAAACCAATACGGTCCAGTAAGGCGTCCCGGCAAAAAGAAATAGTGAGGGTACGCCGTACTGGTAAAACATGAGCCTATCTCAATAATTCAACCAAAATGTCAAGGAAACTGTAGACTATTACAACATTATTTATCATGGCCGCATGTCAGCAGCATGACAAATGAGCGAATGGACTTGAAAACGGGTGGTATAGGCTACGCTCCAAAATGCGTTGTGGTTCAAGGAGAACACTGACATATTTTCAAGGCAGAGATGACTAGCCGAGACTGACGCACACAGACAGCTGAAGACGCATCAATCCAGGCTAGTGCAGACATAATGACAGTCGCCGAATATCATTACATTTTTTGGTGTTTTAACAGATATTTATTTCCATTTATCAAATGGCGGCTGTACAGAGCACTGTTTTGCTGCTGGAATTAATTTGTGGGTAATGGAACGTACCTGAGTAGCCTACATGATGAGCCTTTGATTGTTTGACAATCAGATTAAAACATCATGACTGGTTGTGTTTATGCCACATTAAAACATAATACATTTTAGTTAAGTTAAACGACTTCTAGGCCCAAAGAGATCCTATTAAATTAATAGGGATTGTATATGTCACTCTATGACTAGGCCCATTTTGTGTGTGTACACATAGGAGGTTCCCTGTACCATGAAGGAAGGACATCTACTTTCATCCCTGGATATACACACTAGAGAGAGAGAAACACAGACACCCATCTCCCATTGATTGAGTAGTTTAAATTGACAGGGGAGAGAGGTTTTCACAGGGAGGCCATTGTACTCCTGCTGAGGATGATAGGGGGGATAGAATGGAGGATGACTCAGTGGCCCGGCTCAGTGTGAACGAAAGGCACTGAACTCTCCTTTTAAGGTACTCTCTCTCTTTCTCTCCCTCCCTCTCGCTCTCTCTCTCTCTCTCTCTCTCTCTCTCTTTCTCCATCTCTCTCTCTGTCTCTCTCTTTCGCTCTCTTTAAATACACATACAGATCTGCATCAGTTACAAGTGTTAGATTGGTTTGCATGTGTTTGTGAGTGTGTGTGTGTCCGTGTGTGAGTGTTTAATGAATAGGCAGTGCAGTTGTTTGTGTGCGAGTCCGTTTCCTCTTTGTGAGGCCAGGATGTGCCGTTTCCCCGGCAACACTGCTGCCTAAGTCAATCAACCAATGCCTAGCAATACTCTGATCCAGAGCTGCATTCAGAACTGCAGAGCAAAATCATCAATATCATTTAAACATGCAGGTACCACCAGGCAATATGCAGGTACACAACATCTACTCAGCAGATACTCTCTTTGAGCTGCATTCCCAACCTCTGTGCAACTCCGTCTAAACAGGCTGGTACACCAACTGCCAACCAACTACGAAGGTCCATAGATACTATCTGGCTGAATAGGTAAAAACCTAAAACAGCACACTCATGACTGAACACTCCTTACACACTCTTTGCATATTCTGACATCCAGAAGAGGCAGAGAGACAGAATGATGAACAAGAGAGAGAGAGACATTCCTGTTATTACCCAGCATGCAATTATACCTAGGGTGGGAGATGTGTGTGAGCGACAGCAGAGCTGTCAGCCTCTTCATGCCTCATCAATTCCTAGAGTCCCCTGGGACGTATAGATCTACATCCTCAGTGGCTTCTCTTCACATGCCAATCTCTGCATTCAAACAGACATTGAGATGTCTGAGATCTGGCGTTTATGAGACAGCATATGTATGTAGACATATGGGTCATCCACATACAGTGATTGTCTTATACATTGATTACTTTCCTTTTTTGCAAGGTATATAAACCTATAGACATACAGTATATCAATGTTTGGTTGATTTGTGACTGGGTACAGTTGAATCCATATGTTGTATGCTTAAAGCCACTATATAGATGATCTGGAAAACATATGGAAAACATATGCATATACTGTAGGATCATTCAGATGTTGTCTGGGGATATCAAACAAGGATAAGTATATATATATATATATACTTCTCCTTGTTTGATTTCCCCAGACAACATCTGTTTAGTCACCCAGCATCTATAGACATTGTTTTTCTCCTTCTGCTTCTCAAGACATAGGCACTAATGTGGTTTCCCAACAGTAAGGCTCAGATGAACATGGCAGTGTTGCCATTGTTTATAAAATGCCGAAATAAACACCGATATCACACTCACAAACTGAAATCCTACTGTATGTGTGTACATTATACAACTGATTATTAAGAGTGCCTAAAATATCACATTTATCTATTCACTGTAGGCTACACATGAATTGCAGCAAATGAGTTCCTGTTTCAGGCATGTCTTTGGTCAGGTTCACGTGGGTCAAACAAAAACACCCTAATGATTGGTTGACAATAGAGTCTCCCACAATGCAGGTGATGGCTGCAGGATGAAGCTGGTGGAGAGCAACTGCATGATTTCTGTAAAGTTCATGCAGTCGACCTGTAGAAGCAAGTTTTATCCACAGAATGCAACACACAATGGTCCCCCACTTGTCATCTTCTCGAATACATCCATTGTCTATTATATTGACAGGATAGTCAAGTGACCGCTCTAACAATGGAAATACAGTACAAGTCCTCAAAGATAGAAGGCAGGCGGGAGGAGGCAAGATCGTATGGGACCAGTCTAGCCAATGAGAGGGCAGATACGCATGTGAACAACTTGCCATAGAGATAGAGGACTTATCTTTGTATCTGTACCATTATAGGTAGCCTGGCAGGTAGGTAGCCTGGCAGGTAGCTTGGTGGGTAGGAGCATTGTGCCAGTAACAGAAATGTTGTTGGATCGAATCCCTGAGCTGACAAGGTCAAAAATCTGCCATTATGCCCCATGAGCAAGGCAGTTATACCACTGTTCCCCATTAAGGCAGACCTACGCACCTCTCTGATTCAGAGGGGTTGGGTTAAATGAGGGAGATGCATTTAGTTGTACAACTAACTAGATATCTCCCTTTCCCTATAGTGTCTGTGACAGCATTGACATTCTAAAGTAGAACATTTTCTTATTTTTCATTGGCTGATTGCTCCCAACTTATAGGAATCCCCACCCAGTTGACTACTTTAAAATGGTGGAAGCCCTCAATGGCAATGTACATGCTAAAACAGGTTATAGCCATGATGAGTGTCTCTGTCTATCTATCTCAACTCCAATATAAAGTCATTTAATTTTCGAAGTTGCCGAAATGCTACGTGTGTCCACTAATTTCAGTGCATTCGTAACAGCCTAACCATTACGAAACTTAAATTTGATAAACTAAGCCTCACATACCAAATTTGACATTCTCATTGAACTCCATACAAAAATCCCTCACATCGTGGGCTTATTTTTGTGGAAAGACTTTGGGCTGAGTAAAACCTCTCGATTCTCATCTTCCTCTCTGACCAAGCTTCCATTAAAAATATGTTGTTTTATTGCAATTAGACCTATGTTTTTGAAGTTCGTATAAAGTGCTCCTCTGCAGCAGACTGAGCTAGAGGACCTCCGAGCTTTCAGTTGGAGGTCTAGTGTATTTCATCAGGCCACTTTATTATTATTTAATTTATGCCTGGGGCAGTGGGGGGAAGGCTCCTGGGTGGGGAAAGGGGCACTTTTTTATTACAAAATGTCTGGGAATGAATTTGGCTGCAGATGAGTTTGGATCCACCTCTTCATAAAGTCAGCTGTGGCCCTGTGGAGCAGTGGGAGGCTACTGAGTGTCGTTGGGAAGGTGAGGGACAGCACCTCCCCCTGGTGGAGAGAACTGGCACTGTGTTCAGGAAGAGAAGGCTGAATAAAGTAAGCCCCAGACACTGACCTACGGACAGTCCTGCATTTGGGCCCGAATGGTTAAGGTTAGGATTGGAGAGGCCTGGAGAGGCCGCTTTAAGGGATGTACTGGTGGGAGTGTTGGGGAAAAGGGGAGAGAGGCCGTTGGAGGCAGACCTGGCACTCAAGAGAAGACAGGCTATGTGCACCCTGCCCACAAAATTACGTGGAAACTGAGCTGCACTTCCTAACCTCCTGCCAAATGTATGACCATATTAGAGACACATATTTCCCTCAGATTACAAAGACCGACAAAGTATTCGAAAACAAATCCAATTTTGATAAACTCCTATATCTATTGGGTGAAATACCACAGTGCGCCATCACAGTAGCAATATTTGTGACCTGTTTCCACAAGAAAAGGGCAACCAGTGAAGAACAAACATCATTGTAAATCCAACATATATTTATGTTGATTTATTTTCCCTTTTGTACTTTAACTATTTGAACATCATTATAGCACTGTACATAGCCATTATATGAGATTTGAAATGTCTCTATTCCTTTGAAACGTTTGTGAGTGTAATGTTTACTGTTCATTTTGATTGTTTATTTCACTTTTGTTTTTTTATCTATTTCACTTGCTTTGGCAATGTAAATATACGTTTCCCATGCCAATAAAGCCCTTTAAATTGAATTGAGAGAAAGAGAGAGAGAGAGAGAGAGAGAGAGAGAGAGAGAGAGAGAGAGAGAGAGAGAGAGAGAGAGAGAGAGAGAGAGAGAGAGAGAGGGAAGAGAGGGAGATACGTAAGAGGGAGAGGGAGACAGAGAAAGAGAGAGTGAGAGGAGATAATTCATTCTAATTTGAGCTGTTATTATTCCCCTGGGATCAGTGCAGAGATGAAAACAGTCGTCCATCATTCAGGTAATTCTGCCCAACCTTGAGCCCCTCTGTATCAGACAGCAGCCTGTTTTAATGCCCAACGCAATGCATTATTTTCTGTGTGCGTGCGAGTGTGTGAGTGTGTCTGCGTGTATATGCGTGTGTGTGCGTGCGTGCGTGCGTGCGTGTGTGTGTGTGCGTGTGCGTGTCTGTGTGTGTGCCTGACCACTTCCCCATCCACAGCCAGTAAATAATCAATGTTTAAACACAGCCATCCATTATGTTCACCCATCCCACATTCTAATGAGTTTCAACAGTAGACAGGGAGGATGTAGTGTGAAGTGCTGCTTCTACCAGTCTTCATGCTTCACTCCTGATGAATGGCATGACTTGGGGCTAGGACTGATATGAAATCATCATGCACTAAACCAGAACGTGCATGTCTAGAGTAATTGAACATAATGTATATGTGGTGGACTTTACTGCATTTTAATAGTTTGCTCTTATCCAATGTGCACTCAGGAGTCAGCTGTAGCCCTTACATCACTACCCTCTGTACCCACTGAGTCAGTGCTGGGAATATTGAATGTTCAGTTTAAACTATACCACTAGAAACAGATTACTGTTATGGTGCAATAAAGATGTATTAAATCCCATTGAATTACATCTGATTGAATGGATGAAACTGTCTTGGCTTGGTGTAGGCGTTTGATTAGTCAGTAGGTCTGTTCATTACACTGTGGAGGCCACGGTAGGCCAGTGCATTAGTGTGATTAAGAGGGGAGGTGTCTCCTGTCTCTGAAAGTCACCTTGCTTGTTTAATTACCGGTGTGGTGATGAGGCTGCTAACACATTACCTGAGACTCTATAATTGGATAACTCACTTCCTTCTGCCTCGATGGCTCTGTCACTCTCCAAACATCTCTCTCTCTCTCTCTTTCGCTCTCTGTCGCTCTCTCTCTTCTCCTCACATCTCTCACTTTTATGATCTCTGTCACCGCCTGTTGTCACGAATACAGCTATGTGTCACACTTGCTCGTACACAAGCACTAATGGATAGACATACACACACGCACACCGTTCATTCCCTGCCAGTATCAACACACAGTCATAACTTGTCTCTTTTAACTTTGTGCATATCTCCGTATTGGCATCGATGCATACATAGTGTGAACATTCAAGTTAAGTTATGTATGCATACAGTATCTCTGGCCCTGGATTCAGGCCTGGATGATTACAACATGTGTTAGTCTGACATCTCCAGCATGTCAACGTTTTCTCTCCAGGTGTTTCCTTTCCCGTGTAGTTAGATAGATAGCTTTAAAAGGAACACTCCCAGAGAGATTACTATGCACTGCCTTGTCTCATCACATTTCAGAAGAGGAGGAAAGATGAACATTTATGAAGAGCAGATGGGTTCAGGGCTGAGTAATGCGCCTCCAAATTCACCCAAATCTGTAGCATCATAATACTATACCAGGAGCGCAACTGTGATTTTAGAAGTGGGGGAGGGGGCATAAAATTTTTTGGGGCATCTAAAGTTCATTTCCTGCAATCTAATACGATCCAGGGCCCTTCTAGCCGTCTCTGTTTAGAACAACAAAAAGTAAGCAAGAATGCCCACAGTCATCAAGCTAGGTAAGATATCATTGTTGAATATGTTTAAGTGATTGATAAGACTGATCAATAATACTAGATCAATGATAATTCAATAATCATTATTGTGTTGCACCTTTAACCAATAACCAAATGAACAACAAGTAAAGTACAAAGACGTAACTTTTGTTTGTCTTGATTATGACATCCTATATGTAACTTTTCAGCCAGACCACCAGGCCAGCCCGAGCTGCCTGCGAGCCCGAGCCCCACCAGTCTAGTCAATAACTCCACCCTCTCCACAAAACAACTTCCTTCTCATCTTTTGGATAACAAAAAAGTTGAATAAAAACACACATACAACACACATTAGCACACAGAAATAGCACGTTCTCCATATAATTCACACCTAATAGTACTGTAGAGCTCTTCTTGCACACAACTTAACTGGGTCACCCCATCCTGCCCCTAGGGGTCCGTGGCCCTGCAGAGCCCCAAACACAACACACCCCACTCAGCTTTAAGATCTTAGTAAAAGATTCCTTATTGGTTTCAGGTGTGTTAGTCCAAGGCCAGAGTGACAATCAACAGTACAGCAGACCCCCAGGGCCAGGACTGAGCAGCCCAGCAGCTAGGGATTGCCTAAATAGGTATCCCCCCCGAAGTTTTCAATACAGACTCCTTTGTTCGTACAGTATTCCATATAAGGCATCCAGATCTTATGAAAGTTGCACAGTATACCCTTAATCTTGTAATAAATCAAGTCTAGTGATACATAACTTGACATTTCTGCCATCCATTGTGGGAGGATAACCAACCTGCATTTCTTAGCCAGCTATAAATGCTAGGTTACACAGATTATTCTGAGAACAGTCTCCAGTATCAACATTTCCAAACAAACAAAATTAGGGAGAAGGAAGAATCTGTAGACATGCTGAGATAAAATAAAATACTCTTCCAGATTTCAGACAGCATTCACAAGACCATAACATATGTAAATATGTCCCCTTTGGTGTTTTACACCTCCAGCAGAAGAATTTAATTTCTGGATGCATGATAATCAGTTTCACTGGCATATAGAATGTTCTATGGATGGTCTTAAACTGCAGTCATTTATGTCAGATTATATGAACATGACTGGACATTCTAAAATATCTATATCCATTCATCATCGTCAATAGCGCCTCCCAGGTCTTCCTCGCGTTTTCGTTTGACATGTTTTGTGTCATTGGGAAAAGCCTCTATCAACCCTTGATACAGTTTGGAAATCAACTTTAGATGTTTGTCAGACTGCCTTAAAGTAGTTTCAATCTTTGAAGCTTCTTCCTTATCCAGTGTTTGCTGCACAGAGAGAACAAAGTGTTGTTTGTATCTGCAAAAGTCCACCTCTGTGCTGTCACAGACTGGTCTTCCCTGGCTGCCTGATCCTGATGAGACCACTGTCATCATCTGACCCTGCTCGGATAAAGCATTACAAAGAATTACCTTGGTGTACATTTATAAATTATATTATCCAAGAATAGAACCAATGGTTCAATAATTGAAATGACCATTATTCCCAGATCCCAGACTAGAGCCTTCCCATCAACTCAAGATGGAACTTTGTATCATTGACTGATATTGTTAATATACTGCAAAATTCACCTGAGTGCCGTAGACTGGTCTTCCCTGGTTGTCTGACCCTGCAGGGAAATCTGTCACCATCTGATCCTGCTAAGACATGATGAGCACAGTGTTGTGTACTGACTGTGCACCATGAAAGTGAAGCTGTATAAACAGTAGAGCTGTTTATACAGAGTCAGTGTGAAAAAGTAGGGAATTAGCTAGGGAAACTGACAGATCAATAGGATTACATTGCTACACTGACTGATAAAATTCACATTGCACAGAAAAAACATCAGTCTTCAATTATTTGACCGCTGGTTCCATCATTTAATTCAGGTCTAGTGTAATTGAGGAAAAAATAATAGCTCAAGTTAGTGAGCTAGCTAGCTCGCTATTGTTAGTCAACTTTTGGCTAGCTCTAGCTAATGGTACATTATCAAATGTACTTCTGTTGAAACGGGACAAAACAAAGGCTACAAAACATTTCCATACACACAGCAGCTGTTAGATACTGCTACCTGACAGATAGCTAGCTAGAGTCCAGCTAGCTGAACTGGCTGTGGTAGCTACTAGCTAGCTAACTAGCTATCAGTCAACTAAAGAGTTGCCATTTTCTGCTCTGCTTGCTTTTACAACTCTGAGAAAAAGCGCAACACACACATTTCAGAATGTGGGAGGGGGGCTCTGATATTGGTTGATGTTGTGGATTATTTTTGCTCTATTTCTGATGCCATTGATTTTGTGTATGATCATAAATGGCTGTTTGTTGTGCTATACAGTACACTCCTTTCATATAAAAATAACATTCATCCTTGACTATTTTAACAAAGCAGATACTGCAGATGGAAACCATCTAATACATAATGATCACAAAATGGAGAGCCTCTGTCCCACAGTTGTTGAGCAATGTAATCAATTGATTCCTATAACCACAGGTACACCAAATACACCACTCTTTACCCAGCTGATACTTACTTAGAGCTGCATTCCCAACCTCTGTTTAACTCCATCTAAACAGGCTTGTACACCAACTACCAACCAACTATGAACCTTAAACAGAACACTCATGACTGAACACTCCTTACACACACTTTGCATATTCTGACACCCAGAACAGGCAGAGAGACAGAATGATGAACAAGAGATAAGTGGGAGGGGAAGGGAGAGAGTGACAGGCCTATTATTACCCAGCATGCAATTATACATAGGTTGGGATATGTGTGTTAATTGTTGTTCTGTCTCCTGTCATTGCAGCTCCATGTGAGGCGGATGCCTTCTTCTGTCACAGTAACATGTGCATCAACAACACCCTGGTGTGTAACGGCATTCAGAACTGTGTCTACCCCTGGGATGAGAATCACTGTAAAGGTCAGAGGTCAAACCCAGGCTCGGTCCAGAATGATCCACTCTTGATTCCATGCATAACTACAAACTGCTGGCATACTCAATCCTTTGGTCCTCATCATTCAACTGCATTCAGAATATACAGTTGAAGTCGCAAGTTTACATACACCTTGGTCAAATATATTTAATCTCAGTTTTTCACAATTTAATCCTTGTAAATATTCCCTGTCTTTGGTCAGTTAGGATCACCACTTTATTTTGTGGAATGTCAGAATAATAGTAGAGTGAAATGTAATGTGAAATGTCAGAATAATAGTAGAGAGAATGATTTATTTCAGCTTTTATTTATTTCATCACATTCCCAGTGGGGCAGAAATTTACATACAATCAATTAGTATTTGGTAGCATTGCCTTTAAATTGTTTAACTTGGGTCAAATGTTTCGGGTAGCATTCCACAAGCTTCCCACAATAAGTTGGCGGAATTTTGGCCCTTTCCTTCAGACAGAGCCGGTGTAACTGAGTCAGGTTTGTAAGGCCTCCTTGCTCGCACACGCTTTTGCACAAATTTTCTATAAAATTGAGGTCAGAGCTTTGTGATGGTCACTCCAATACCTTGACTTTGTTGTCCTTAAGCCATTTTGCCACAACTTTGGAAGTATGCTTGAGGTCATTGTCCATTTTTAAGACCCATTTGCTACCAAGCTTTAACTTTCTGACTGATGTCTTGAGATTTTGCTTCAATATATCCACATAATTGTCCTCCCTCATGATGCCATCTATTTTGTGAAGTGCACCAGTCCCTCCTGCAGCAAAGCACAACATGATGCTGCCACCCCCGTGCTTGACGGTTGGGATGGTGTTCTTCGACTTGCAATCCTCCCCCTTTTTCCTCCAAACATAACGATGGTCATTATGGCCAAACAGTTCTATTTTTGTTTTATCAGACCAGAGGACATTCCTCCATGTGCAGTTGCAAACCGTAGTCTGGCTTTTTTTCTGGCGGTTTTGGAGCAGTGGCTTCTTCCTTGCTGAGCGGCCTTTCAGGTTATGTCGATATAGGACTTGTTTTACTTTGCTGTTGTTCTGGGATTGATTTGCACTTTTTGCACCAAAGTACATTCATCTATAGGAGACAGAACGCGTCTCCTTCCTGAGCGGTATGATGGCTGCGTGGTCCCATGGTGTTTATACTTGCGTACTATTGTTTGTACAGATGAACGTGGTACCTTCAGGCATTTGGAAATTGCTACCAAGTATGAACCAGACTTGTGGAGGTCTACAATTCTTTTTCTGAGGTCTTGGCTGATTTCTTTTGATTTTCCATGATGTCAAGTAAAGAGGCACTGAGTTTGAAGGTAGGCCTTGAAATACATCCACAGGTACACCTCCTGTGACAATACAGAGGCGGATGCAAGATGCAAGCAACGATGGTTTAATGAATACAATTTATATCAGCAACAGGACAGACAGACTGTACTCAGATGGAATCCAACCCAGGGACTAGGGCTCATCCTCTGGTGATAGCGTGCTGAGAAATCCAGGGGAGTGTGTCCGGATGGGAAGGAAGGAGCACAGCAGATAATCCACACAAGGGCGGCGAGAGATGAGCACTGACACACGACACAACCTCCGGGAAGTAACAACGATCTGACAACAAGAAACACTGGTTACGGAACATATAAAGGGAAGATAAGTGGTTCCAGCTGGCGCAGACCATCAGGCCGAGATTGGGAACCACGCCCACACAAACACGGGAGAGAGAGAAGGAGAGAGAGAGAGAGAGAGAAAGAGAGAGGGAGGCAGTGGATTCATGAACCGTGACAATACCCCCTCCCCCCCCCCCCCTAGGAACGCCTCTTGGCGTTCCCAGGCGAATTTACCTGTCGATTGAAATCATCGATAAGGGAGTGATCCAGAATGTCCCTAGCAGGTACCCAACTTCTCTCCTCCGGGCCGTAACCCTCCCAGTCCACCAGGTACTGGAATCCCTGTCCCCTCCTTCTAGAGTCCAAAATACAATTGACAGAAAAGGTGGGTTCCCCATCAACAAGTCGTGGCGGCGGGGGAACCGGGACCGGCGGGTTAATGCGTGCCTGAAACACAGGTTTTATTTTAGACACATGAAAGGTAGGATGAATTCTCCTATATGCCGAAGGAAGCTTGAGCCGGACCGCCACCGGACTAATGATCCTGGTGACTCTGAACGGGCCGATAAATTTGGGGGCAAGCTTGTTCGAAACGGATCGGAGTGGAATGTTCTTAGTAGAAAGCCACACTCTTTGGCCAACGACGTATACCGGAGGCTTCGACCGGTGGCGATCGGCCTTAGCCTTGGTGCGCGCCCCCACCCGGAGAAGAGTCTCACGGGCTCTGCTCCATGCGTGACGGCACCTCTGGATGAAAGCGTGAGCGGAGGGAACAGTGACCTCGGACTCCGTACTGGGAAAGATAGGTGGCTGGTAACCTAAACTACACTCAAACGGAGAGAGACCCGAGGCTGCCACTGGCAACGAATTGTGAGCGTACTCAACCATAGAGAGTTGTTGACTCCAGGAAGAGGGATTCTTAGAAACCAAACATCGCAACACTCTCTCCAAATCTTGGTTGGCCCTCTCCGTTTGACCATTGCTCTGGGGATGAAACCTTGAAGACAGGCTGACCCTCGCTCCCAGTAACCTACAAAACTCTTGCCAAAACAAATTGGGGCCCCCTGTCAGAAACTACGTCCATCGGCAGGCCATGTAAGCGAAAGAGGTGATCCACGACAGTTACCGCTGTCTCCTTGGCAGATGGTAATTTAGGCAAGGGAATAAAATGAGCCGCCTTCGATAACCGGTCCACCACGGTCAAAACAACTGTCTTGCCCTGGGAGGGTGGAAGGTCGGTAATAAAATCTAGCGCGATGTGGGACCAGGGTCTCGAAGGGACCGACAGCAGTTGGAGTAACCCATCTGGGGGTCGATTAGAAGTCTTCCCAGTGGCACAAACCGAGCAAGCCAAGACGAAACTGTGAATGTCACGAGCCATCAGTGGCCACCAAAAGCGTTGCTTAACCAAAAAGCTAGTGCGGCTGACTCCTGGATGACACGCTATGTTGGAGCAATGCCCCCACCGAATAACATCAGACCGACACCCCTCCGGCACAAACAACCGATTAGGCGGGCAACCGGGCGGAGGCGTTACCCCTTCTAAGGCCGTTTTGACCCTCGATTCAACCTCCCATGTGAGTGTGGAGACCACTAGGGTCCCAGGTAGGATTCACTCAGGAGTGGATGGGCGTTCGGAATGGTCAAAAATGCGAGAAAGGGAATCGGGTTTGACATTCTTGGAACCCGGGCGATACGAGAGAGAGAAGTCAAAACGTCCGAAAAAGAGTGCCCACCGCGCCTGCCTGGAGTTGAGTCACTTAGCGGTTCTGATATATTCCAAATTCTTGTGATCGGTCCAAACTATAAAAGGTACCCCCGACCCCTCTAACCAATGGCGCCACTCCTCCACTGCTAACATCACTGCCAACAACTCTCTGTTGCCAAAGTCGTAGTTGCGTTCCGCAGGTGATAACCGATGGGAAAGGAACGCGCAAGGGTGCATCTTGTCGTCAGAAGAGGAATGTTGGGAAAGTACCGCACCTACCCCCACCTCTGAAGCGTCCACCTCCACCACGAACTGACGCGAGGGATCGGGAGCTATGAGGATGGGAGCCCAAACAAAGCGGCTCTTGAGTTTGGCGAATGCAGCCTCGGCTGTATCGGACCACCTGAACGTCACTCTGGGGGAGGTTAAGGCGGTAAGAGGAGCGACTGACTAAAGTTGCGAACGAAACGCCGGTAGAAATTGGCGAATCCCAGAAACCTCTGTAGGGCCTTACGGGAATCTGGGCTAGGCCAATCCACCACAGCCTTAACCTTGTCAGGATCCATGCGAATACCTTCAGTCGAGACGATGTAACCTAGGAATGGAACGGATTGTGCATGAAAAATGCATTTCTCCGCCTTGACAAAAAGTCCATTCTCCAACAACCTCTGAAGCACTCGTCTGACGTGCTGAACGTGTTCCTGGAGAGAAGAAGAAAAAAATCAGTATGTCATCCAGGTAAACATATATGAACTGATCAATCATATCTCTCAGTACGTCATTGACGAGTGCCTGGAAAACCGCTGGGGTGTTGGATAGCCCAAAAGGCATGACCAAATATTCGAAGTGCCCTCTGGGGGTGTTAAACGCGGTCTTCCATTCGCCCCCCCCCCTATGCGAACCAAATGATATGCATTACGTAAATCCAACTTAGTGAACACGGATGCTCCCTGTAACCTTTCAAAGGCTGAGGACATCAACGGTAAGGGATAGGTGTTCTTCACTGTGATGTTATTCAACCCACGGTAATCAACGCAAGGACGCAGAGATCCGTCCTTCTTCCCCACAAAGAAGAACCCCGCCCCCGCTGGAGAAGAGGAAGGACGAATGAATCCAGATGCCAGAGAATCAGAGATGTATCTCTCCATAGCCTCCCTCTCCGGAACAGAGAGTGAATATAACTTGCCTTTAGGCGGAGACTCACCTGGCAATAATTCTATTGCACAGTCATAGGGACGATGCGGAGGAAGAGAAGCAGCACGGGACTTACTGAACACCTCCTTCAGGTCAAGGTATTCAACGGGCACGTCAGACAAATCCACTGCCTCCTCTAGAAACACAGAATCAGACACAGACGAACAAGCAGACACTAAACATGACTCAAGACACTTGCTACTCCACATGGATATAGATTTATGAACCCAGTCAACTCTGGGGTTGTGTTGGGTGAGCCAAGGGTGGCCGAGAACTAATGGTGCAAGGGGTGAGTCCATGAGTAGAAATGATAGTGTCTCAGTGTGATTGCCAGAAGTGATGAGTGTGATAGGTTCAGTGGTGTGAGAAATGTTGGGGAGTTCTTGACCATTGAGAGCGTTGACGGATATCTTGTGCGTGAGTGAGTTGATAGGAATCTGGAGTTTGTGAGCGAGCTTGGTGTCCATGAAATTACCCTCTGCTCCTGAGTCCAGTAAGGCTTGGGTGTCGTGCGTGTGGGTGGCCCATCTTAGTCTTACCGGGAGGAGAGTAGATGATGAGGTCTTCTCTGTGGTGACACCACCCGATAGTAGCCTCATGCTTACTACCGGGCCTGATCTTTTACCGGGCAGGAGTGGATAAAATGGCCCGCTCTACCACAGTAGAGACAGAGTCCTTGGGATCTCCGCCTCTCCCTCTCTTCCCGAGAGAGGCGAGCTCTCCCCAGCTGCATGGGTTCGTGAGCGGTGGCTGAACTGGCCGTGTTCCCGCCGCTGGCATGCCAGCCCTCCGTGTCGTTATACGGTCTGTTAGGGCATGCTCGGCGGCCAATACGACTCAGACGAGCGTCGACCCTCAAGGCTACTTCCACTAGTCCATTTAAACTCCTGGGAAGGTCCAGAACATAAATCTCCTTCTGGATCCGGTCCTCCAGCCCATGCAGGAACATGTCCCACTGCGCCTCCTCGTTCCACTGACACTCTGTGGCCAGAGTGCGGAATTGGATGGAGTATTCCGATACGGAACGGTCTCCTTGGCGAAGGTCAGCGAGTAGTCTGGCCGCCTCTCTACCCGCCACGGCCCGATCGAAAACCCTTCTCATCTCCTCGGAGAGTGTCTGGAAAGAGGTGCAGCATGGGTCCTGGTTCGCCCACACCGCCGTTCCCCAAAGAGCCGCTTTACCTGATAGCAGTGTGAGTACGAATGCTACCTTAGACTGTTCACGGTTGAAGGTCCGTGGCTGCAACGAGAAATGCATGGAACATCTCGTAAGAAAAGCTCTGCAATAGTCAGGATCACCTGAATAACCCTCTGGTGTCGGTAGCCGTGGCTCTAGCTGGGAATCCGGCTCTGGCGGGGCGGGTTGAACTGCCGGTGTAGGTGGCGCAGCGGAACCCCTCAGATGTTGTAATTGTTGGGTCAGCTGGGATACCTGCGTCGCAATGGCTTGTACTGCCCGACCTGTGCTAAAACGTTCTCCTCTTGTAGATCCATTCTCGTGATACTGCGGGAAATTAATTCGATCAGACTCGTTGAACTCGCTGCATCCATGGTCTGGTCAGATCGTTCTGTGACAATACAGAGGCGGATGCAAGATGCAAGCAACAATGGTTTAATGAATACAATTTATATCAGCAACAGGACAGACAGACTGTACTCAGACGCAATCCAACCCAGGGACTAGGGCTCATCCTCTGGTGATAGCGTGCTGAGAAATCCAGGGGAGTGTGTCCGGATGGGAAGGAAGGAGCACAGCAGATAATCCACACAAGGGCGGCGAGAGATGAGCACTGACACACGACACAACCTCAGGGAAGTAACAACACAACCTCAGGGAAGTAACAACGATCTGACAACAAGAAACACTGGTTACGGAACATATAAAGGGAAGATAAGTGGTTCCAGCTGGCGCAGACAATCAGGCCGAGATTGGGAACCACGCCCACACAAACACGGGAGAGAGAGAGAGAGAGAGAGAGAGAGAGAGAGAGAGAGAGAGAGAGAGAGAGAGAGAGAGAGAGAGAGAGAGAGAGAGAGAGAGAGAGAAAGAGAGAGGGAGGCAGTGGATTCATGAACCGTGACACCTCCATTTGACTCAAATGATGTTAATTAGCCTATCAGAAGCTTCTAAAGCCATGACAATTTCCTGGAATTTTCCAAGCCGTTTAAAGGCACAGTCAACTTAGTGTATGTAAACTTCTGACCCATTGGAATCGTGATACAGTGAATTATAAGTGAAAAAATCTGTCTGTAAACAATTGTTGGAAAAATTACTTGTGTCATGCACAAAGTAGATGTCCTAACCGACTTTCTAAAACTATAGTTTGTTAACAAGAGATTTGTGGAGCGGTTGAAAAATTAGTTTTAAACTTCCGACTTCAACTGTATGTATCGTTCAATCATCCTGTGTGTCTCTCTCCCACCTCTCTGGACTTCACTGTCTCCACCTCTCATAACTCTCTCCCTCTCCACATGGTCACATGATCCACATGAAATCCCACGTCAATCCGGTCCAATCCACTGTGTATTGCCTCCCTGTATCCATGTCCCTCTCAATAGATGCATATCCCACAGAGGTTTCTTCAAACTCTACTAATATAATTCCATCCCGCCTGATCCATACCAGAAGCCCAGGATTACCATGTATTTTCCATACACAAGCATTCAGTAGAATTCCCTTTGTATTCCTGTCGACCTCTCAATCCATACCTGATTCTGGTTCACACTTCCTCAGTAATATATTCTGTTCTACTGATCCCATGTCATGATCCACTGCCAATTACCGCTCTATCCTCAATAATGACAAAGTCCTTAGATAATCCAATGCATCTGATTGTATTTCCTGAACTCGGTCCCTGTCAGCTCTTTCATGATCTTCAGTGCTTCTCTGTTTTCTCAGTGTCCTCAATACACTCTCTGTTTCTCCTATTAGATTCATACCACAAGAGGCTAGTGAGCGGGGGACGGCTCATAATAATGGCTAGAATGGAGTGAATGGAATGCTATCGTGTGTTTGATATCATTCCATTCCAGCCATTACTATGAGCCCATCTTCCCCAGTTAAGGTGTCACCAGCGACCTGTGATCCATACAACCCCTTCCTCTTTATGTTCTTGGTCCTCAGGGTCAATCACAGACATTGTGCTGGTAATTCATTCCTTCCTACTTTATTACCAGAATTCTGTCCCTCTCAACCTTCTCCCCAACTCTCTCCTTATCTCTCATGCTTCCATCTGTTCTTGTAGCTGTCCAAATAGATCCATACTATGATCCTTAGGTCTACCTCCGTATCCTCCGAGCTGCTGGTCAATCAATACAGCCTGTGTTCCCACAGACTGACTGCTACTGGGAGGAGTCGAGTCTAGTGGTTCTAGTGGGTTGGTGCACATGCTATTTATACCATCATGACCCTGCTAATAAGGCTGTATGAATGGTTCCTTTCAGCTCCTTTAGTTTAGCAGGCTACTCCATTGGGAGCCTTGCTGGTGACCCGAGTTCGAACCCAGGCAGCCGCCAAACCTGTCCTCTTGATGCACTTTTGTCCCTCTGTGTAACCCTGGGCAGAGCCCAATGACAAAGAACAGCAATGTACAGCCATTGTTAAGCCTGTGTGGGCTTATTTCTCACCTTCTAAGCCTCCGTCGTCCTTACAAGTTCCTAGTCTTGAAAATCTGTATCTGTCAGCATCTTGTCCGGACATGCTTTTGTGCTGCTTAGCTAGTTTCCAGCTCTTCCCCCCTGTCCCTGGTAATATATAGCTCTTGCCTGCATCTATACCTTCATACACACACACTCACAAACACACACTGTAAAACGTATACACACACACTCACCACACAAAATGTATATCCATCACAGTGTATACATTAAATGTCAGCCCTCTCCCTATTGGCAGCTTCTATCCACATTGTTGGTGTTCTGTGCTCTTTGTAAGCTCTCTGGCGGAACTTGACTGCTAACCTTTTCACCCAGCTCTTGTTCATCAATAACATCTTGATCCATATCTTGTGGTTCATTTCCTCTGTGTGTTGGGAATCATCTTTGCATGTTAATTGTGATGCATCCATCTGTTGGGGTGTGATCTTTTACAAAGGTCTCGCTGTGTGTGTGTGTGTGTGTGTGTGTGTGTGTGTGTGTGTGTGTGTGTGTGTGTGTGTGTGTGTGTGTGTGTGTGTGTGTGTGTGTGTGTGTGTGTGTGTGTGTGTGTGTGTGTGTGTGTGTGTGTGTGTGTGTGTGTGTGTGTGTGTGTGTGTGTGTATGGGGGGGGCATAAACAAACAAGAAACCGCTCACCAAAAGGCAGCGTTTCTGGTGGGCGTAGACTTTAAAACTTAAAACTGTCCTACCTCACTTCTACCAACACGTCTCCTGCACTAGGGGCGCTTAAACTATAGACCACTTTTATTCTACCCACATAAATGCACACAAGGCCCTCCCTCGTCCTCCCTTCGACAAATCTGACCATGACTCCATTCTCCTGCTTCCTGTTTACAAATGAAAGCTCAAACAGGAAGTACCAGTGATGCACTCAATACAGAAGTGGTCAGACGAACAGACACAAGGCTACAAGACTGTTTTGCTAGTAGAGACTGGGAAATGTTCCGGGATTCATCCAATAACATTGAGGTATTTACCACATCAATCATAGGCTTCATCAATAAGTGTATAGACTTGTATATAGTATAAACTGGAAGTAGAAGCCTAAATATTGTTGTCCATTAGTTTACTCCAATTAGGGGAGGGATGGTAGAGTTAGGGTAAAATAAGGAAAAATACATTTAAAAATGTTAAAAATATATATATACATTACATTGATGGAAGCCAAAATCTATATGCAATATTAAAGCTGATCTACCCCCTAAAAAAATGTATAATAATAATAATATGTGCATAGACGATGTCGTCCATACAGTGACTATAAGAATGTATACAAACAAAAAAAACATGGATTACGGGCAATATCCTCGCTGGGCTAAAGGCTAGAGCTACCACTTGCAAGGAATGGGACACGGACTTGGAAGCATACAAGAAAGCCCGCTACGAGCTCTGACGAGACATCAAACATGCAAAAGGACAATATAGGAGGAAGGTGGAATCCTATTACACCGACTCCGACACCTGTCGTATGTGGCAGGCCTTGCAGATGATAACGGATTGCAAAGGGAAGCCCAGAGGTGAGAAAGGCCCAGACATGACGTTCCCCAGCGATGCAGAACTCCCAAACGAGCTAAATACCTTTTATGCTCGCTTTGAGGAATATAACACTGTGCCTTGGGTGAAAGCAGCTATTTCACAAGGACAGAATACCAGGGTGCTTTCTCAAAGCATGCACAGGCCAGCTGACAAGTGTCTTCAGGGACATTTTCAATCTCTCCTTGTCCCAGTCTGTAATCCCAACGTTTCAAGGTGACCACCATTGTCTGTTCCCAAGAGCTCCAAGGTATCCTGCCTAAATTACTATCACCCTGGAGCACTCGCATCTGTAATTCTGAAGTGCTTTGTCCATTAAAATAACATCAAATTGATCAGAAATACAGTGTAGACATTGTCAATGTTGTAAATGACTATTGTAACTGGAAACGGCAGATTCTTTATGGAATATCCACATAGGTGTACAGAGGCCCATTATCAGCAACCATCACTCCTGTGTTCCAATGGAACGTTGTGTTAGCTAATCCAAGCTTATAATTTTAAAAGGCTAATTGATTATTAGAAACCCTTTTGCAATTATGTTAGCACAGCTGAAAACTGTAGTTCTGATTAAAAAAGCAATACAACTGTCATTCTTTAGACTAGTTGAGTATCTGGAGCATCAGCATTTGTGGGTTTGATTACAACTTCAAAATGGCCAGAAACAAAGAACTTTCTTCTGAAACTCGTCAGCCTATTCTTGTTCTGAGAAATGACGGCTATTCCATAAGAGTCATTTCCAAGAATCTCGTACAACTTTATGACCTACTCCCTTCACAGAACAGCGCAAACTGGCCCTAACCAGAATAGAAAGGGGAGTGGAAGGCCTCTGTACACAACTGAGCAAGAGGACAAGTACATTAGAGTGTCTAGTTTGAGAAACAGACACCTCACAAGTCCTCAACTGGCAGCTTCATTAAATAGTACCCGCAAAACACCAGTCTCAATGTCAACAGTGAAGAGGCGACTCCGGGATGCGGCATTCAAATGGCCAATTGATAAAATACAATTGTGTTCTTTGACCGTAGCTTATGCCTGCCCATACCATAATGCCACCGCCAGCATGGGGCACTCTGTTCACAACGTTGACATCAGCAAACCGCTTGCCCCACACAACGCCATATACATGGTCTGCGGTTGTGAGGCCGGTTGGACGTACTGCCAAATTCTCTAAAACAAAGTTGGGAAGCAGCTTATGGTAGAGAAATTAACATTCAGTTCTCTGGCAACAGCTCTGGTGGAGATTCCTGCAATCAGCATGCCAATTGCACGCTCCCTCAAAACTTGAGACATCTTTACCAATGTGTTGTGTGACAAAACTGCACATTTTAGAGTGGCCTTTTATTGTACCCAGCACAAGGTGCACCTGAACAATGATCATGATATACCACAACTGTCAGGTGGATGGATTATCGTGGCAAAGGAGAAATGCTCACTAACAGGGATGTAAATACATTTGTGCACAACATTTTAGAGAAATAAGCTTTTTGTGTGTATAGAACATTTCTGGTATCTTTTATTTCAGCTCATGAAACATAGGATCAACACTTTACATGTTGCGTTTATATTTTTGTTCAGTGCACAATTTTAAATATACACTACCGGTCAAAAGTTTTTGAACACCTACTCATTCAAGGGTTTTTCTTTATTTTTACTATTTTCTACATTGTAGAATAATAGTGAAGACATCAAAACTATTAAATAACACATATGGAATCATATAGTAACCAAAAAAGTGTTAAACAAATGTAAATATATTTTATATTTGAGATTCTTCACCCTTTGCCTTGATGACAGCTTTGCACGCTCTTGGCATTCTCTCAACCAGCTTCATGAGATAGTCACCTGGAATGCATTTCAATTAACAGGTGTGCCTTGTTGAAAGTTAATTTATGGAATGTATTTCCTTCTTGATGCGTTTGAGCCAATCAGTTGTGTTGTGACAAGGTAGGGGTGGTATACAGAAGATAGCCCTATTTGGTAAAATACCAAGTCCATGTTATGGCAAGAACAGCTCAAATAAGCAAAGAGAAATGACAGTCCATCATTACTTTAAGACATGAAGGTCACTCAATATGGAAAATAACTTTGAAAGTGCAGTCGCAAAAACCATCCAGCGCTATGATGAAACTGACACTCATGAGGACCGCCACAGAAAAGGAAGACCCAGAGTTACCTCTGAGGATAAGTTCATTAGAGTTACCAGCCTCAGAAATTGCAGCCCAAATAAATGCTTCACAGAGTTCAAGTAACAGACACATCTCAACATCAACTCTTCACAGGAGCCTGTGTGAATCAGGCCTTCATGGTCGAATTGCTGCAAAGAAACCACTACTAAATGACACCAGTAAGAAGAAGAGACTTGCTCGGGCCAAGAAACACGAGCAATGGACATTAGACCGGTGGAAATCTGTCCTTTGGTCTGGAGTCCAAATTGGAGAGACTCGGTGTGGGTGAACGGATGATCTCCGCATGTGTACTTCTCACCGTAAAGCATGGAGGAGGAGGTGTTATGGTGTGGGGGTGCTTTGCTGGTGACACTGTCTGTGATTTATTTAGAATTCAAGACACACTTAACCAGCATGGCTAACACAGCATTCTGCAGCAATATGCCATGATTCCATGTATGTTATTTCATAGTTTTGATGTCTTCACTATAATTCTACAATGTTGAAAATAGTAAAAATATAGAAAAACCCTTCATTGAGTAGGTGTTCTAAAACTTTTGACCGATAGTGTATATATATTTATTTAAACTTTTTCTCCCCAATTTTGTGATATTTAATTGGTAGTTACAGTCTTGTCCCATCGCTGCAACTCCAGTATGGACTTGGGAGAGGCGAAGGTTCAGAGTCATGCATCCTCCAAAGCACAACCCTGCCAAACAGCACTGCTCGCGTATCCCGGAACCCAGCCGCACCAATGTGTCGGAGGAAGCACAGTACAATTTGTGAGCTTACAATCGTCAGCTTGCAGGTGCCCGGCCTGCCACAAGGAGTCACTAGAGTGCTATGGGACAAGGACATCCCAACCGGCCAAGCCCTCCCCTAACCCGGATGACGCTGGGCCAATTGTGTGCTGGCTGTGAAACAGCCTGTGATTGAACCCTGGCATGTGGGGACTCCTCAAGCACTGTGATGCAGTGCCTTAGACCGCTGCACCGCTCAATGATTTAAAACATTACATTACATAACACTTTTCACAACAGATTAAGTGTGTTCCCTCAGTCCAATACTCTACTACCACATATCTACAATACAAAATCCATGTGTATGTGTGTGTAGAGTCTGTGTCTCTTATAATGTGAATGTGTAAGAGAGAGTTGATAGATTGCGATGCATATTATTAATGTTAGCTCTTCGTGTACATTTAAGCCAATTGTAATTTTCCTAAGTCCCTCTCTGTGGCACTGACCACATGACTGGACAGTAGTCCAGGTGCGACAAAACTAGGGCCTTGTTGATAGTGTTGTTAACTTGTTAGAGATAGCCCCCCTTTTTAAAATTTTTGCCTAAATGACAAACTGTTCAAATGATGACCGCCCGTATCATCGGTGTGCAATGAGGCATCGCTCTCTGACCAAATATGGTGTCCTATAGGATATACTACATCCCTAATGATATAGTGAAGTCTTCTTACGTTCCAGGATCTCTGAGGAATTCATACGAACGTGATTTGACTCGTTGAAACAGCGTTTAGGGTGAGATTTTCACAGATTCCTTTCTTTGCAAATTTAACGAGTGGAAATACAAAATTGATTGTGCATGTTATATGGACCTTTTTGGAATATGAATAGGGATGTTATCTAACAAAACGACACTTCATGTTATCTCTGGTACCCTTTGGATGATAAATCAAAGCAAGATTTCAGAATGTAAGTACACATTTCACCTTCAGAGGTGAATTTATCAAAACTATCACGGTGAAAAAAGTGTTGTTGTTAGGAGCTCTCTTCAACCAATAGCATGGCATTTCTTCGCAATAATAGCTACTGTAAATAGGACACTGCAGTTAAATGAACAAGAATTGAAGCTTTCAGACGATATAAGACATTTATCTGAACCGACATTTGTTGTTTCTCTAAAATATACGATCTTGACATAAGGCGCTGCATGATTTACAACTGTCCCTTTGACGGTACGCAGATTTAAATAATTTTCCACACACAGTCTGTGCCTGTATTTAGATCTCGTGCTTGTGAGGGCCATGAATTCACTCTCACATAGGTACATGGTTGCTAAGGACATCAGTGTCTTAACAGCGCGATTTGCCAAGACAGAATACTCTGAGCGCAGCCCAATCTAGAAATCTGGCAGTGGCTTCTGATTCAATTAAATTCTCACAGAACCCCTTGTTGCAATTTCGATGAGACTCTCTTGTTCAGATATCGTTAAGTGAACTGGAGGCAGGGCATGAAAGGGATAACGAATCCAGTTGTTTGTGTCATCCATTTAGGGAAAGTAATTGCGTACCCAGCTCACTTAGGTGCTTCGCTATATCATATTTGACATTGTCTGTAAGCTTAAGTTCACACACAAAATCATACAATGATGGAAAGACCTGTGTTGTCCTTGTTAATGCAAACAGAGAAGAGCTCCAACTTTTTAATCATAGCCTCAATTTTGTCCCGCACATTGATTATAGTTGCGAAGAGTACTGTAGTCCTAGATCCAGATCATTCAGGTGAGAAAAAACATTACCCAGATGGGCCAGTCGTGTGAGAAACTCGTCCACATGCAAGCGGTCAGACAAGTGAAAATGATGGTCAGTAATCAAAACTTTAAGCTCGTCTCTCAAAGTCAATTCTTTTGCCCCTTGATAACCAGTGCCCTTCTGTGTGTTGTAAAAGTGTTGCATGGTCGCTGCCCATATCATTGCATAGTGCAGAAAATACATGAGAGTTCAGGGGCCTTGCTTTAACAAAGTTAACCATTTTCACTGTAGTGTCCAAAACGTCTTTCAAGCTGTCAGGCATTCCCTTACCAGCAAGAGCCTCTTGGTGGATGCTGCAGTGTACCCAAGTGGCGTCGGGAGCAACTGCTCGCACGCGCGTTACCACTCCACTGTGTCTCCCTGTCATGGCTTTTGCGCCATCAGTACAGATACCAACATGAGCAGCAGCTACGTTTGGCTACATACGGACCGTTAAGTGGAATTCCCACAAGAAAGTAACGGTTAATGTGATTAGATGTTAATTATTTGACTAGGCTACCTGTTTTTGACATTGTGTTGTTATTTCGCTAAACACTAGATGGTTTAATTGTATTTTTGGCAGTGAAAAGAGGCTACCCATATGAGAAAAAAATGGACTGTTTGAAATTGTGAAGAAGAAAAAAGTACAAAAATGTCATTTCAAAAAATAGATATATTTTATGTGAATCACATTTTTATTTGGCGTACCCCCGACAGCATTGTGCGTACCCCTGTTTGGGAACACCTGCTGTAGAGCATCTTTTGTTTCCAGAAGATGACAAAGTTATCTATAACAATTATTCCAACAGAGCTACAGTAATCTTTTCGCCAGTTGTGTAATCACATATGCTCAAACATACATTACACACACTCACACACACTTTTACACTCATCATTTCCTGTTGCTACTCTGTTCTTTATTATACTCGTATTATTATCTATCCTGATGCCTAGTCACTTTACCCTTTATCCTTCATGTACAGATCTACCTCGTACGACTACTTCTGATATTAACCTCCATTCTTGTGTATTTTATTTTATTCCTTTTGTGTTGCTATTTGGATTATTATTTTTAAATTCTGCCTCATTGGGAAGGGCTCGTAAGCAAGCATTTCTCGGAAAAGTCTACATCATGTGACAAATAAGATTTAATTTCATTTCATTGTAAGTGTGTGGGTGTAAGTTGGCCATTTCTTAAAGGGGCAGCCCCGAAAAGTGGAAAAACTATAGAAATGCAATGTGTTTCACAACTTGGCTGCATTTACAAATATGGAAGCAGAAAACAACACACTCTCTAAAAGAGAAACATTCAAATGTCTCCTGATCACCACTATTTGCCCCTCTCTCACTGTCTCTCTCCCTCCCACCTATCTCTCTATTTCTCTCCTTCTCTCTCACCCCATCTGTCTCCCTCCTCCAACAGAGAAGAGGAAAGCCAATATCCTGGACAACCTGAACAACACCAACAGCACCATTATCGGCGTCACCTGTTGTATCGTCCTCATCCTCCTCATTGTGTCCGTCATCGTTCAAATCAAACAGCCCAGGAAGAAGTACATCCTCCGGCGCGAGGACTTTGACCCCACCATGTTCCAGGAGGTCTTCGAGCCGCCGCACTACGAGCTCTGCACGCTACGGAGCGCCACGCACGCCACTGCAGCCTCCGCAGACCTAGTCGACCTGGCAGAGGACTTCGAGAACTACCACGCTCTCCGCCGCTCATCCTCACGCTGCGTCCATGACCACCACTGTGGCTACGCCTCCAACCCGGGCTCCGCCCACCTGTCCCAGCTGTCACTCAGTGGGCGGGGTAGCCGCGGCAACCTGAGCACGCGCGAGACCCTCCTCACGGACCTTCCACCACAGCCGGTACGGCCGCTGCTGCCCAGCGTTGCCACAGGGAACCGGCGCAGTATACTGGTGATGAAGCACAGCTACTCACAGGAAGCGGCCGACAACGGGTGCGACCTCGATGACGACCTGGAAGAGGTTCCCACGACGAGCCACCGACTGTCGCGTCACGAGAAGGCAGTCCAGCGGTCAGTATCTATAGATTTCCAATGATCCATGATGATCCATGGTCAATCAATCCATCTCAATGAAGACATCCTAATAGAAGATGTCATGGGGGAGGGTGACATTGATTTTCTTCCTTTTTAAACATTTTTTAATCCCCCTCTACTTTTGTTCTTTCTCTCATTCTTCTTATTTTTTTTACGTTGTAGCTTCCTTTTTTGCGTTGATCTTCTTACTTCTTGTCAACTCTGCTATCATTCATAAAGAGTTATGCTGTGGTAGGAAGACCTGCCCCTTCACTTTCTCTCTCACCCACTATCTTCCTCCCCTCCCTGTCTATTTATCACTCTCTATCTCACTCTTTCACACACATTCACTCTGTTTCTTTGTCTCTGTCTCTATATTGCTTTCTTTATCTATCTATGTAGCTCCAACCCATGCTCAGTACCAAGAAACATTGCCAGGTGTCCTTGTTAGGTTTTCAGATATCCATCTTGAATTAAAATACTGATTTATGATGTGCAAATAGAGTGCACGACATTTGCAATGGATCAGACAAATACACACCTCTTTTCTATAGAGGACATGTAGATCAATTCAGTCTGTAGTCATATCAATCTGTTGTGACTCTCAACAGAAGGGCTTGTATTGGTGCCTGCCACTGTTAAAGAGATTATTGATCAATTTTGAATGCAAAAAAAAATATTTTGTAGACTCAAAAGATATAAACACAAATAACTTTGTTAATAGTAAAAGTTAAATGTGTTCTTTTTTTATGTGGTAAAGTTCAAACCTTTGGCACAAATCTGTTTTCTTCAATTATATTTGAATGTACAGATATCTGCACCTTGATGACTTGATAAATGAAATGTTTACACTTCTTGGACTTCCAAAATAACTTCCAAGATAAAGTACCTTTGCTATGCATGCACTATGTGTGCTCTACTGTATTCAACCTGTATACCTGAAAAAGTCTTGTTTTAACTATAATGTCCAGCACAGCATTCTATGCATGCAAGACTTCCAGAGTTCAAAACTCTGTTGAAATGTTCTGCTTTTATGTAGCCAATATATGCATTTACAGTACATATGATAATCTCTATGCAAAAAAAAGAGTTTGATATTAAACGACAGAGCGGTGACATTTCAGGTTCTGCCTCATTGGCTCTTTGAGCAAACACGAATCAGAATACAACACGACTAGGGTGTAAGGCAATCTCAAGGTAAGCCCCCCCCCCCCCTTATACAACAATAAACATATGTTATGTTTCTGTGTAGGTCATCGTTTGACCATATAAGTCAATATCTCAGTAATGGTAGTTTTATGTAGTTTTGATGTTGAATGTTTTTGTGAAGTTATTCTGGATTTAGTTTGTTTTTGTTTGTTAGATTTTTTGATATGGTTCATTGTTGTCATCAAGATGGTTCCTCTGCTTGCGGTCATCTTGGTTTATGGTGAGTTTTTGTGTGAAATTTGGCTCCTATTTTTTTGCGTGGTTGATTTGAAGCTCATGTATGTGTCCTCTTCTTACCGAGGTCATATCATGAGCAACATTTTATTATTTATTAGCATGGACTTTTCCAGTCATCTTCTGTTGAACCTGTGGAAAATAAGGATCATTCTCACCTTTAACCTGTATTTCTTTTAGCCTCATAGCACAAACAGATCATAGCTGTATTATTTAACATACAGATATTTAATTAGCACACTTTTAATTCAGCACATTAATAGGACTACATACACCAATACTAAAGTCACAGTCCTAATTCTAAACAAGTTAGTCACCTGGAATATTTTCAGACATTACTAAGGTTTACTGAAGTCACACTTACACGATATTCTCCTGTTGTCTTGACTTGTTGAATGAATGAAATACTGAACATGGCTTTTCGAGCCTACTAGTCCATGAGTCAGACCCCCAAATATGATCTGTACAGCTCACTTGGGATGATGTGTCTCATAGTGATTTTGTTGAAGTTCTCTGTGCCTAGTGTCGGAAAATGTGTGATAGACGTGCATTAAAATCCTGAATCATGTTCAACTTTGTTTGAAAAGTGGTTCTGAAAGGTCATGAAGTTACCTTTTAAATTATATAAAATATACTGTAACCAACTTCGAATGCACCAGCTACAACTACTGTTAAGGAAATCGCAAATATTGTGCCATTGACATTATAATGTTTGAAGCTTAACCATAGAATTCCATGTAATGGGGCAGTTATGTTTTTGGACTATAACATTATGGAAGAGGCTTGTAGATACAGGGCCATCACAGAATCCATGTATTAAGAGCCCAGAAGCCTTTTACCAATATGGCCACTAAACAACACAATTGCGTTTATTTAATCATTTTGCATGACCATACCTGTATGAAATATAATTGTAGTATACCCCAAAATATCTTAAAATGTTCATAGTGATGTAGAATACACGACAAAATTTGCCAGGTGTGCCAGATACAGTACCTTCGGAGAGCATTTAGACCCCTTGACTTTTTCCACATTTTGTTAAGTTACAGCCTTATTCTAAAATGTATTAAACAAAAAAATCATCAGCAATCTACACAAAATACCCCATAATGACAAAGTGAAAACTACTTTTTATAAATGTTTGCAAAGGTATAAAAAATATACAAAACAGAAATACCTTATTTAAATAAGTATTCAGATCATTTGCTATGAGATTTAAAATTGAGATCAGGTGCATCTTGTTTCCATTGATCATCCTGGAGATGTTTTTTACAACTTGATTGGAGTCCACCTGAGGTCAATTCTATTGATTCTATTGATCGATCCCACAGTTGGCAGTGCATGTCAGAGCAAAAACCAAGCCATGAGGTCAAAGGATTGTGTCGAGGCACATATCCGGGGTTCTGGGGTAAAATGGCTGCATCATTGTAGGTCCCTAAGAACACAGTGGCCTCCATCATTGTTAATTGCAATATGTTTAAACCACCAAGACTCTTCCTAGAGCTGGCCGCCTGGGCCAAACTAGCAATTGGGGGAGAAAGGCCTTGATCAGGGAAGTGACCAAGAACCTGATGGTCACTCTGACAGAGCTCTAGAGTTCCTCTGTGGAAATGGGAGAACCTTCTAGCACCACCATCTCTCCACCAATCAGGCCTTCATGGTAGAGTGGCCAGACGGAAGCCACTCCTCAGTAAAAGGCACATGACAGCCTGCTTGGAGTTTGCCAAAAAGACTCTCAGACCATGATGAACAATATTGTCTGGACTGATGAAACCAAGATTTAACTTTTTGGCCTGATTGCCAAGTGTAACTTCTGAAGTAAACCTTGTGCCATCCCTACAGTGAAGCATGGTGGTGGCAGCATCATGCTGTGGATATGTTTTTCAGCGGTAGGGACTGGGAGACTAGTCAGGATCGAGGCAAAGATAAACAGAGCAAAGTACAGAGAGATCCTTGAGAAAAACCTGCTCCAGAGGACTCAGGACCTCAGACTGGGGGTGAGAAGGTTCACTTTCCAACAGGACAACGACCCTAAGCACACAGCCAAGACAATGCAAGAGTGGCTTCGGGACAAGTCTTTGAATGTCCTTGAGTGACCCAGCCAGAGCCCGGACTTGAACCCAATCGAACATCTCTGGAGAGACCTGAAAATAGCTGTGCAGCAACGCTCCCTATCCAACCTGACAGAGCTTGAGAGGATCTGCAGAGAAGAATGGGAGAAACTCCCCAAATAAAGGTGTGCAAAGCTTGTAGCGTCATACCCAAGAAGACTCGATGCTGTAATCGCTGCCAAAGGTGCTTCAACAAAGTACTGAGTAAAAGGTCTGAATACTTACGTAACTGTGATTTTCAGTTTTTTATCTGTAATAAATTAGTAAAAATGTCTAAAAACCTATTTTTGCCTTATCATACTGGGATATTTTTTAGATTGATGAGGGAAAACAACTATTTGATCAATTTTACTGTAAGTACGTAACAAAATATGAAAAAAGTGAAGCAGTCTGAATATTATCCGTAGGCACTGTATATAAAGATGTTAAATTATTCACAGAATTGTGATAAGAATGTGCACAAAAAAAGCTTTACGGATCGCTGATTTCTGCGGATGTTATGACGAATAATTGCAATATTTAATCTTCAAACATGTCAAATGGATGTGTACATGTGATGTCATTGATGTGAGTAGATTCAAATGATATACAATGTTATCATATGAATTGTTTTCATAAAACAACTGCATACATTACAATGTCAAATTCCATAGAAATGTCAATCAGGTTTTCACCTGATGTTGAGAGCAGCAAACCATTACACGTAGTTAGTCTAAATGAACATGCATTCTTACTCTGGGGCTGTTTACTAGAATACTACAAGTAATATAATTGACATCAACAGGCCCAACATTGGATTTTACTACATTGTAATGGAATATACGGGGCAGGTTTATAGTCCTCATAATGAAAACAACTACTAGGATAACATTGTATATCATTTTAATAAGCTCACATCCATGACTATTCACATGTACATTATTTCCATGTTTAAGGATCAAATATTACAATTGTTGATGCTATTGTGTTCATAGGTCAGTGATTCTTTCTGACAGCTTTTTAGGCACATTCTTACTACAATTCTGTGAATAATCATTCCTTATCTGGCCCACCTTGCTCATTTGGTTGTGTATTCTAAAACACTATGAACATTTTAAGATATTTTAGGGCATATTACAATTATACTGAACATAAATATGAACGCAAAATGTAAAGTGTTGGTCCCATGTGTCATTAGCTGAAATAAAAGATCCCCGAAATTTTCCATACACACAAAAATCTTATTTCTCTCAAATGTTGTGCACAAATTTGTTTGCATCCCTGTTAGTGAGCATTTCTCCTTTGCCAAGATAATCCATTCAGCTGACAAGTGTGGCATATCAAGAAGCTGATTAAACAGCATGATCATTACACCGGTGCACCTTGTGCTCAGGACATTAAAAGCCCACACTAAAATTTGCAGTTTTGTCACACAACAGAATTCCACAGATGTCTCAAGTTTTGAGGGAGTTTATTATTGGCATGCTGACTGCAGGAATGTCCACCAGAGCTGTTGCCAGAGAATTTATGTTTTTTTCTCTACCATAAGCCACCTCCAACGTTGTTTTAGAGAATTTGGCAGTACGTCCAACCGGCCTCACAAATGCAAACCACGTGTCACCATGCCAGCCGAGGACCTCCACATCCGACTTCTTCACCTGCAGGATTGTCTGAGACCAGCCACTCGCAAAACTGATGAAACGGAGGAGTATTTCTGTCTGTAATAAAGCACATTTTTGGGGGAAACTATTTCTGATTAGTTGGGCCTGGCTCCCCAGTGGGTGGGCCTATGCCCTCCTAGACCCACCCATGACTGCGCCCCTGCCCAGTCATGTGAAATCCATTGATTAAGACCTAATGAATTTATTTCAATTGACTGATTTCATTATATTAACTGTAACTCAGTAAATTAATTGAAATTGTTGCATGTTATGTTTATATTTTTGCTCAGTATATATTTCATACAGGTATGGTCATGCAAAATTTTCCAGTAAGACCCCATTGTTTTGTTTGTCGGCCATATTGGACAAAGGCTTCTGTGGGGTTAATGAGTGAATTCTGTGATGGCCCTGTACTGTGTCTACAAATCTTTTTAAAAACCTGCTCTAACTGGTTGTGTGCAATTTGATTCCTCTATCACCAAAGTTAGAATCCCAAAACATAGCTTCCCCATTACATAGAATTCTAAGCTTACAACATTCTAATGTTGATGGCACAATATTGGCGATTTTGTTTAACAATAGTTGTAACTGGTGCTTTCGAAGTTTGAACGGTAATTTTATGACCTTTCAGAACATCTTGTCAAACAAAGTTTAAAATATATCACGTTTCCTCTTTAAAGCAATTCATACAGGTAATTCTAATATGTACCCTAGAGGTCAAAGGTCGAAGTTCTGTTAACCGAAACATTCAGAAAATATGTCTGATGAATAGCTGTGAATCTAAGCAATCCAATGGTATATGACTGAAGAGTATAAGTGAGCAATAACTAGTTGTATACTGACATTCTTTGGGGTAAAATCCCTATGGGAAAAATTAATGGGACGGAGGGATGAAATAAAGAGTTTTATCACAGAGGACGCTACCATTGATGCACTGCTATCACACATTTTCCAACTCTAGGGACATTGACCTTCAAAAAAAATCACTATGAGACCCCACTGACTCATGGACTGTACTGTCGTCTTCAATTTTAAGTTGCATTAATGTAAAATCATTTTATTTTATGTCTTTGTTGGGTAACCCTTAATTTGGATGTTTCATCATAATGCCAACATAAGGTTGTCTACATTATCATTACACTTAATGAATATCACCTTTAAGCCATGACTCCCTCATGTTAGTATTATGCTGGGACATTGAAATAAACTGTTACCCTAAGTTGTGTCATTCAGTGTAAGAAATGCTTAGTCCGGTGAGTGTGAATGTGTGTTTGTGTGTTTGTTTACGCTCTACGTTATGTTGCATTGTTTCCATCATATAGACTTCTTGAGAATAGTGCAATCCTGGATCAGTACGAACGGGCTTCAATGAAATATGAAAATACGGACCGGAGATTCACATCAGCATAATGGCAATGGTGATGGTGATGAAGAACTTATGGAAATAGAGAATATGAAATATGTAACAAACTGGAAGAAAGTAGCTACAGTGATAAAAACAATTGCCTGTGAATAGACTGGCTTAAAATCATTGAAACTTGAATTTAAGTAGGCTTCTAATCAGACCCACTATTGTCACTTCAGATTTTGTATTCTTATTGACTGGACATTAAACAAGGTACATTATTATCAAACAAAACCTTGGATGAATATCTACATTGTGAGATGCAAGTTTGTTGCTCAAAATCATCAATGGACTATTGTGATTAGAAAACCTTCCTCAGTTCAATGTTTAGAGCATGTGATTTTGTAGGATTTTTGCAGCATATTATAAATGGTATTTTGGGGTATCAATGCTTGCAATTTTTCAGTTTGAGGAAAGATGTAACATTTATCAGTAATAATTAGGCAATAAAGGTAACTCAGTAACTAACCTCAGTGTAATTACCCCTCTCTGAATAAGAAAAAAAAAACTTTATATGATAATTGAAAATGCTATGGTATGACTTGTGCATGCTTTTTATATCCATTAAAACATGAACAAACTAACATCTAGATTGAAAGTCATCCACTAATGCACTACATGCATCTCAGTTATAAATAGGTTCACTATAACATAAACAAAGGAAATCTATCCATAAAAGTATTATGAGTGGTATTAATTGATTGCATGCTAATTCAACTAAATTGAAAGTCAAATGTCAATACAAAACTAATCTTTAACATTTTCATTTTCAAATGTTGATTCCTCTCACAAATTTAAAAAAAAAATTCAAAGTGTAGTTGTTTATTATTTGACATAAACAATGTAAATTCAGTTGATTTGTCACACCCTCTCTTTTCGTAGCCTGTAATCTTTGTACTCAGACTTTTCTACTGGGGGTATTTGAAAAGAGGAGACTTTTGAAAGACATAAATAATACTGTTCAGGACTGATTTTATGAATGCTTTGTAAGAAAATAAACAATAAAAGCTTAATCATTTTTATTTTAAGGTTTTATCTAATTATTTGGTTATGTGTTTCACCAGTCCTTATTGTTCAAATGAAATTAAATTAAATTAATTTGGTTGCAAGTAAATAAATATGAATGCAAACATACACACATGTACGCACACAACACACACACACACACACATGCACACACACACACACACACACACACACACACACACACACACACACACACACACACACACACACACACACACACACACACACACACACACACACACACACACACACACACACACACACACACACACACACTCTCACAAACGCACCCCATTAAGGTACACCGTTTAGCCACACTAGGACTATACTAAATCAAAACATTTTGATCTCCACTCAAATGTTATGTAATTCCAGTCCATTTTCACTTGAACATTATCAGGGAGGTGTTACAATGTCGACAATAGGATCTATGTTATTGCCTGCATGGTTTGTCTACACTACATCATTGCAACTACGCTGACGCCTTCAATATCCCAACAATAAATCAATCTTTAGTTTCATTTGATATGCTTGCTCAGTTTTCTCGTTTGCTGTTGTTTATGTTAATGTTGTTGTTGTTGTTTTTTGTAATGCACTTTGTGTAAGTTTAGTTCATGTTCAGTTAATGTTATTTGTTCACTTCATTTTGACACAGCTCGTGAAACTGTTATTGCATAACTGTAATGTGAACTTAAAGACACCATGTGAATCAATACTGACGCTGTGTAAACACACACACAGAGAGAGACGGCAACAATACATTAATGTCTTAACACATGCACAATATGAGCAACATACTTCAAATAGGCTTACTGTATGTTGTAACATGTTCATGCTTTAGGGTCACATTTGATTTACGCAGTAATCTGTTCTAATGAAACTTCAGGATGGAGAGACATAGAGGTAAAGTGATATATCAAACTGTAATAAAGTGTTGTTGTAGTTATTGTGGCCTAAGGTACACTAGAAGTAATGGTGTTTCCATTTCTCTACAGATACTTCAGACCGATTCATCAGTCTTCTGCATCTTGCCAAGTTTGACATGGAACTAACATTAATCTCCCTCATGCATCTTGAGGGAATTGTTGCACTTGCGTTGAGCGGCAAGACCAATTTAGAGTGTTGTGATAAGGAAAAACAGAAGCTTTTTTTGTGTATGCGTTGGGTTTTTTGTTTGTTTGGATGACAGGTGAGATGCCCTGTTTGTGTTTCTCAAATGGCTGAGATTGTAAAGCCAACGGACACATATCCTGATACTCAGATACTGGACCGAAACTTTAAAAGAAAAATAAATACCTTTAATGTACATTGTTCATGGACTAAAAACTGAACCTGTTCTTTGAAACTTGATTAATGATTTTTTTTTTTATCAAACATGTAAGGATGTCATTTTGGTGCTGAAATACCATCTGGAAATCCACAGTATGTATCGCTGTTATGTTTCCCTCCCTCCATTATGGCTCGGTTCTTTCCCCGGATGGAGTGTCACACCCAGGAGAATGTTGTGATGTCATGAAGGGCATTAACCTTAGTGTTAATCCACTAAACATGAAATATCTCTTTGGTGATTTCTGTGGACTGAAATGGGACATTGGGATGTAATATGTAGTTTCTATGACAAGTCACAGACCTCTTCAGAGAGTAGCCTAATGAAATTGTTTTTCCAGAGATCCCAATTTTGAGAATTTCCAGTCAGATTTCCAACTAGGATCTCAAACATTGGGAATGGTTGTACTAGTGGCTTGTCCATACACACTAGGCTACAGTAAAACAAAATGTGTGCTCAATTACTGATCATAAATTAGGCTACTACCTAATTCCTTGATTGCCCCATAGCCTTTCCTTTGCAATATTTTATTTCCTGTCATTCAAAATACACCACGTGACCAAAAGTATGTGGACACCTGCTCATCGAACATCTCACTCCAAAATCATGGGCATTAATATGGACCTGGTCACGCCTTTGCTGCTATAACAGCCTCCACTCTTCTGGGAAGGCTGTCCACTAGATGTTGGAACATTGCTGCGGGGACTTGCCACAAGAGCATTAGTGAAGTCCAATTCATCCCAAAGGTGTTCGATGGGGTTGAAGTCACAGCTCTGTGTTGGCCAGGGAAGTTCTTCCACACCGATCTCGACAAACGATTTCTGTATGGACCTCACTTTGTGCATGGGGGCATTGTCATGCTGAAACAGGAAAGGTCCTTCCCCAAACTGTTGCCACAAAGTTGGAAGCACAGAATCGTCTAGAATTTCATTGTACGCGGTAGCGTTAAGATTTCCCTTCACTGGAGCTAAGGGGCCTGGCCCGAACCATGAAAAACAACCTCAGACCATTAATTCTCCTCCACCCGACTTTACAGTTGGCACTATGCATTCGGTCAGGTAGCGTTCTCCTGGCATCTGCCAAACACAGATTAGTCCATAGGACTGCCAGATGGTGAAGCGTTTCCACTTCCTCCAGAATCCAATGGCAGTAAGCTTTACACCACTCCAGTTGACGCTCGGCATTGCGCATGATGATCTTAGGCTTGTCTGCAGCTGCTCCTCCATGGAAACCCATTTCATGAAGCTCCCGGCGAACAGTTCTTGCGCTGACATTGCTTCCAGAGGCAGTTTGGAACTCGGTAGTGAGTGTTGCAACCGAGGACAGATTATTTTTATGTGCTAAGCGCTTCAGCACTTGGAGGTTCCGTTCTGTGAGCTTGTGTGGCATAACGCTTCACAACTGAGCCGTTGTTGCTCATAGACATCACTGTGCTCTTCAGTAAGGCCATTCTACTGCCAACGTTCCTATGGAGATTGCATGGCTGTGTACTCAATTTTATACACCTGTCAGCAACGGTTGTGACTGAAATAGCCAAATCCACTCATTTGAAGGGGTGTCCACACACTTTTGTGTATATCGTGTATGTGTATGTTTGAGACCCATCTGTTTGCTGAGATCTCTATACTTTGGTAACACGTTAAAGAAATGCTGGGCAGAATGTTTTCAATACACTGATACTAATCTGATTGAGACTTACTGAGTTTGTATATTGGAAAGTGATATTAATTTGTGCTTGTCCATGAACAACGTCACTTGTCAGGGTACATGTACATGTAATCTGTTTACAATAAAGCAAACTGTAATCAGTTACGTTACCAGCAAAAATATTGTAATCAGATGATGGATACTTTTGAAAAACTATGATTACTGATGATTACATGATTACTTCTTGGATTACTTTGACATTTAGAAAGGATGTTTGGGAAAATGTTTTATGACACCATTCTGATTTTTTCAATGGCATTCAATTCAGCATTGAAAAAAGGCGATAGTTTAATTTTGCTCCACCTGAGCGATCATTTTTGTCTTCTTCCAATGCCTCTTAAAGGTAGAAATCGAAAACTGAAGTTACTGATTACAATTTCGGACAGGTAAGTAGTAACTGTAACAGATTACATTTAGAAAGTAACCTACCTAAACCTGTCCCTTGTTATAATGTTGTAGCCTATGTGCTGTAGCTTACCCTACTAGTCTAGAATACGTGAGTATATTACCAAAGAGAATATATGTTTAAAATATACATGTTTTAAAATCTGTGACATTGCTGTGATGTCTATTTCATCAAAGACAGAATTATTTTTAATTTTATCCACTGGGACCTGCCATGGACTTAAACTGCCAATGCCTCTTCCAAGAAAACTCTCTCTCCCATGATTCTTCGCGCTTGTACAGTGACGACATGCATGCGCCAGAGGTTCAACAGCAAGCTCCCTAACTCAACGCTGACAGTCTTGCAAGTAATTATTGAAGTATATATTGAATTGTGTTTCAATTAGGTCATTTATATCGTATAATGGGTCGACTTTGGTAACAGTTAATTAATACTGGGAAATTTTGCGAAATAGGGGCAAGACACATCGTGCGTTTTTTGTTGATAGCTGAAGTAGCTAGCAAGTCAACGTGAATAGAGGACAACATGGTGTATTCTTTCATACTGAAAGTTGTGCAGCGTAATTTGCATCAATATCAAACACTGTCAACGCAATCCGTTCTGCGAATATGTAAACGCATGCAGAATAATTTGCACCTTCAGAAACCGTCTACTGCAACATCCAGATTCGTTTTCTACGGGACTGCATATCACTCACCTATTGTGAGCAATCCATTTTGTACACGGAGTCGAAGCATTTCTGTCGACACAAGATTGAGAAGTAAAGGAGAAGAGAAGGATGCTGGGCAGGTGTCAGTACCGAGGCAAGGACCTTCTACTGCACATAAAGGTAAGCCTGTCGAACACTATATATATATATATATATATATATATATATATATATATGCCATTTAGCAGACGCTTTTATCCAAAGCGACTTACAGTCATGTGTGCATACATTCTACGTATGGGTGGTCCCGGGGATCGAACCCACTACCCTGGCGTTACAAGCGCCATGCTCTACCAACTGAGCTACAGAATCAGAGCCCATATGGAGTTTGCCTTGTTAATCACACTTCTTGCACAATAAGAATGAAAGAGACTCAACTATTGAATGTTTTGGCATAATGGCATCATCATTTTCTCCAGCTATCAAAGAGTTTAGAACTAGAAGGGTGTACCATAATCAGAGTTCTCTCCCTCGCAACAGTAAAGGAAGCTGGCAAAGACTTTACCTACCTCATAGTTGTGCTGATTGGACTCGGAGTAACAGGTGATTTTATTTATTATTATTATTTTTTTCACTTCCAGGATATGATATTGAAAGATCAATTGATGTAATCTGATTAAAAGACAGTGTTGCCCCAACCTGTTGACGCCTCTGTGTTTTGCTCTCAGGTGGGTTGTTGTATGTGGTTTTCCAGGAGCTGTTCTCCTCCTCCAGCCCCAACAAGGTCTACAGCAAAGCCTTCAACAAAACCAGGTTACACCCAGAGGTGAGATAACAAGCACATAAACATAACATCAACGAGACAATCTACTCTTAGTCTGCATCTCAGTTGAGTTAATTTATGTGTTTGCCTTTTCCCGGAATGTGTTTTGCATATGAGAGAACTGAGTTAAGACAACATTAACCATCTACGTCTCATTGGCTCGTCTCTTTCCCTGCATCTGCACTTCTCTGAAAACACAGGATTGATAAAAGCAATGTGGTGTCAGGGGTCGCGTTTCACACAGAAAGGGAAAGCGAAAAACGGAGATCTAAAATCCCTCTCTTTGTAAATTGTGCTCGGCTTCAGTCAGGGTTCGCTCCAAATCATGAATATAAAAGGACACATTTTGTGATTCAGTTACACTCTTTGTTCACATCATTGGATCACAAGACAGCGCTCTGACTGATGGATGTGTAGCCTACTTTTCTCCTGTACTTTCCTCTGGTGTAGTTTCTCTGGTATCAATTAAAATGCAAGATTTACTTTAAGCAAAACATTAGGAAATGTAGCTGGCTACATTCTTTCTATGATATATATTATACATATCATGGCCATGCATCATTTTGCCTCATTTTTTTTTTTACGTGCTTTTTCATTGTAAGCTAATTTGCTTGTGTGGCTGCTAGCCGAATAGCGTTTCACGTCTGTCATCTGATGGGGGGAAAAAATCTGCCAAATGTGTTGCGTTAATGCGTTTTGTGGGAAGATTGAAGTAAAAAACACTGTTGACATTCAATATAAAACACAGGTGAAATGGTTTAAAACAGATTTTTGATGGTCTGCTTTTAGAAAAGATTGATTTCTGAAATCTAATTTGACCCCAGGGTGTAAAGTTGATTGTTCTCTTCCTTCCTCTTTGTAAAACCACAGGTGATTGGAGTGTTCGGGGAGCCAATCAAGTGCTTCGGCGAAACGTCCCGCCGAGGTAGAAGACAGAAAATCAGGTGAGATCAACGTTTGTTTTTACCATGAGGGTCTTTCTTTATACACTGTTATAGGAATATAAGATCACTGCATTAAACAGACTGTGTGATTACTAGCATGTTTATTATGTTATTTTTTCCCCCCACAGTCATGTGGAGTACATGAAAGATGGACTGAAGCACATGAGACTGAAGTTCTACATCCAGGGAGAAGAACCAGGCCGGCAGGGAACTGTCCACACAGAATCTAAAGAGGTTTGACATATTACCTAGCCATATTATTTTATGTGTTCAATTTATCTGCTTGATTGACCTAAACACTATAGCGTTTAGAGACATTATTTCATTGCTATCAGAAACAAGATTCTCCATTAATTAGAGAATAAATATTGGCATAAACGGCTCTTTTTGTTGTGACATGAGGTCAACGTGTTTTAACTCTTTCAACAGAACCCTGAAACTGGAAAGTTAGAGTTCCGCTACATCTTCGTGGAAGTAGACACTTACCCCAGGAGAACCATTGTCATTGAGGATAACAGATAAGATGGGGACTGATTCTCTGACCTGGTCTGAAGAGGTGCTGCAGCTGTCTAGCATCACTCAGATTATGTAGGCAATGCATCACTTTGTTGATGAACTTGTTTGTTTCAAAGGTTTTTCAACAAATGCCAATAAAGTTTTAGTCTGTTGGTGTTGAACCAAGTTCCTATATCTTGTTGTTTAGTATGAGTTTCAGATTTGTTGGGTGATTTGGAAAATTTACTGCCATTGCTGACTTTTCTGAGGACAATTTCCTTATTTTTGAGAACTGAGTTAGTGAGGGTGAAGTATGATCTCTTTTTGATGTGGCTGTTCCCTTCTGAATGCCAATAACTGGTGTTTTAAATCATTAGCAATGATTTGAAGCTATCTGTTTTAATGCTCCATAGGATAAACGGCTTCTAAAGAATGGTTTACGTTTGTTGTCAAATCACGAAAATGTAATGCTTTTAAAGAAAAGCATCTGATGCAGAGAAGTTATTTGTCTATTGACAGTGAAAATGTTCAATGTCTTTGTTCATGAATCTACTACACTTATTAGAGATATGGAAAACCGTTAAAGATTTTGAATTAACTAAGACTCCTATATTTTGAGAGCAAATCAATAGAATTGTTTTATGAGTATATGGAGATGCAAAAAATGTGTGACTTGATTAAACTGCCAATAATAAAGGATTCACTGGCCATGTGAAGTTAGACATATTCTGTCACTGCAAATGTTCTATCCCACGCTGAATTTATTGGAAATACATTTTAGAAAAAGTCTGTTGGTACTTATGGAACGCAGGAGGTTGGTGGCACCTTTAATTTGGGAGAAAGGGGTCATGGTAATGGCAGGAGCGGAATAGGTGGAATGGTATAAAACACATGGTTTTCATGTTTGATTACATTCGCTCCGTTCCAGACATAATGAGCCTTTCTCCCCTCTGCAGCCTCCATTGTTATGGACAGTATTGTTTATTTCATTCTGGCAATATTTGATAGGATATTACAGCATACCCAATATTACGTATGCAAATGTTTACTCGGACCTGATGAAATTAGTGTAAACATCATCTTATGACTGACGGAATACAGTGCCTTCGGAAAGTATTCAGACCCCTTGATTTATTCCACATTTTGTTACGTTACAGCCTTATTCTAAAATGTATCAAATAAAAAGAATTCCTCAGCAATCTACACAAAATACCCCCTGATGAAGAAGAAAAGTTTATTTTTCAATTTTTGCAAATGTATTAAAAATAAAAAAACATCTACCTTATTTACAAAACTATTCAGAACATTGGCTATGAGACTTGAAATTGAAGAAAAAAAGAAAAGGTTCTTGGCGTATCCTCTAAGGGTTCTTCAAAGAACCCCTTTTAATGGATCCTCAGAACCTTTTGGGGTACATTTTGTAACCCCCTCCCCTATTATTATAATAATATGCACAACAATAACACCATGTTTTATTTGTCTGTGTTTATTATGATATTAGTGGCAAAGCAGAATAAAATCATCCAAACTCCCAGCAAAGTCCAATGGGTATATTAATGTTCTCCGTATCCATAGCCAGAATGATTTTGCAGTGCATAGTGAACAGGTGTAGGGAGGATGAAGTCTGTGAGTCCAAATTTGTTAAATTATACACATTTACAAAAAATGCACACAACAGTATTCATACCTTGGTTATTGAGGTAAATGTGAACGAAAAACACTTTTGATAATGGTTTTCATACACATTTAGTACATTGTCCACCCAGTATATAGCCTCGCTTGTCATTTTACTGCTGCTGTTTATTATTTGTTACTTTTATTTTCTATTTTCATTATTTTACTTAACACTTATTTTTATTTTTTTCTTAACTTCTTAAAGCATTGTTGGCTAGGGGGTGGTATTTTCACGTCCGGATGAAAAGCGTGCCCAATGTAAACTGCCTGCTACTCAGGCCCAGAAGCTAGAATATGCATATTATTAGTAGATTTGGATAGAGAACACTCTGAAGTTTCTAAAACCGTTTGAATATTGTCTATGAGTTTAACAGAACTTATTTGGCAGGCAAATCCCAGAGGACAAACCATCCAGGAAAAAATGTTTTGAGGTCACTCTTTTCAATGGGTTTTCTGTGTGGATCTATATTTCTAAGGCACTTGCTTGCAGTTCCTATTACTTCCACTAGATGTCAACATTCTTTAGAAATTGGTTGATGTTTTTCCTTTGAAAAATGAAGATGTAGGGCTGTTCAGAACGAGGGTCGCGCAGGTCGCTCCACTTTGTTTTTATCCGCTATTGAACTCAGTTTATCCCGTCTTAAATTGGATTGATTATTTACGTTAAAAACTACCTAAAGTTGTATTAGGAAAGTTGTTTGAAATGTTTGACAAAGATTACAGGTAACTTATTAGATATTTTGTAGTCATGTTGCGCAAGTTGAAACCGCTGTTTTTCTGGATCAAATGCGCCAAATAAATGGACATTTTGGAGCTATAATGACAGAATTAATCGAACAAAAGGACCATTTGTGATGTTTATGGGACATATTGGAGTGCCAACAGAAGAAGCTCGTCAAAGGTAAGGCATGAGTTATATCGTTATTTCTGAGTTGTGTGTCGCGCCTGGCTGGATTAAATATGATTGTGTTTGTTTGATGGGGTGCTGTCCTCAGATAACAGCATGGTTTGCTTTCGCGGGTAAAGCCTTTTTGAAATCTGACACGGTGGCTGGATTAACAAGAAGTAAAGCTTTAATTTGGTGTATTGCACTTGTGATTGTATGAAAGTTAAATATTTATAATAATTTGAATTTGGCGCTCTGCCATTTCACAGGATGTTGCCAAATCGATCCCGTTAATGGGATTTGATCCCTAAAGAAGTTTTAAGGGCTTGTATGTAAGCATATCACTTCAAGGTCTGTCGTATTCGGCGAATGTGACAAATACAATTTGTGCTGTGAGGTGTTTATTTGCTTTTATCTTTGTTCCTATGCACACTGGCAGATCTAGTTTGACTTGGTGATGACTTGAAGTGGACCTTCTGTATTCTCCCTCTCCCCTTCATCATAGTATGTGTAATGGCACACAGGATGTCTTCTTCAGAAAGGGTTTGTTTTGCAGGGGGCACTGAAGTCCTATAACAAATGATGGCACTCTTACAAAGTAATATAAACAAAACAAAAATGAACAAGAAAACGAATTGTCAAAACAACTGCCAAAGTGAATCATTTTTCAAAAACATTCATTGCTTTAAAATCAACTCTCTTGTTCATGGAATAAATGTTGCTACAAAAATCACTAAATAAACAACCATTCTGAATGTTATTTTTCATTCATTGACCACAGTCTGTCTTTTAAATCTTTTTACATTTATATTAATATTTTTTAAATACACCATTTTAATTGTTTTACTTGTCTTTTATTTATAACTGATTTGACTCCCTTCCTTCTGTCTCTCTCCTCCTCATAGCCATGGAGGTGTAGAATGTATCTAATGTCCCAAGTAAACTGCATGTTATGAGAAGGGCATTGAATAATATCTGATAAATGTTGATGAATATCCCTCCAACTCTTCATCCAATGACTAGATGGAAACTAACTGGTTGGATCTGGTACATTTACAGAAATGTTGATTGATGTGCTTTGGCCCAGTAAATAAATAAATGACATGACCCCCTCCCTTCTTTCCATTCTCCTATTCATAGAACTCCATCTCATCGATGGTTATCCAGATAAGTAGTTTCAAGCAAATATCTGTGAGTTTTAACCATACCTCCGTAGCTCAGAGTTGTGCCTCTTCTTCATTTCTGGTTTGAATTATATGGTTTGTTTTATATGGTGAAGCTGTCTTTTTCCAGGTTCCAATTGATGCCTAAGCTTTACTGAAGAGGTATTAGAGCTACCCCTAGATCTTTAAGGCGATCCTCTGGAACAAATGCTTCCATGACTTTGCTGCTGTTAGAGGCTATCTTGCGCAGCCTCGCGCTTTACTCAGCTGACATTTATTTTGTTATTTTAAAGAGGTCAACTGCTTCCTCGTCTCTGGGGTATGAGGTAAGTCCATCGTCCACGTAAAAGTTTCTCATGACAAACTGTTTTGCATCTGTGCCGTGCTCTTCTTCACCCTTCTGGGCTGCCCACCTCAGGCCGTAGACTGTTTGTTTGTTTTTCATTTTCTTCTGTCAGTGGTTACTGTATGTGCTCTCTCTTTCTCTCTCATTGGGGTTATGTGCAGGTGAGTTTTAACCCTGCCCCCGAACACGCTAACACACATTAAGGGTTCCAATTATGGCAACGAACTCAAGGTTACCATTTGTATGTCTCTGTATCCAGTATGAAGGAAGTTAGAGGTAGTTTTGTGATTCAATGCTAATTAGCATTAGTGCAATGTCTGGGAGTATATGGTATCTACTAGCATGCTAACAGTTACCATATACATTGAGTATACAAAACATTAGGAACACCTTCCTAATATTGAGTTACACCCCCCTTTCGCCCTCAGAACAGCCTAAATCCATCGGGCATGGACTCTACAAGGTGTCTAAAGCGTTCCACGGGGATGCTGTCCCATGTTGACTACAATGCTTCCCATGGTTGTGTCAAGTTTACTGGATGTCCTTTGGGTGGTGGACCATTCTTGATACACACGGGAAACTGTTGAGTGTGGGAAAAAAGTTTTTGACACAAACCAGGGAGCCTGGCACCTACTACCAAACCCCATTCAAAGGCACTTAAATATTTTGTCTTGCCCATTCAACTTCTGAATGGCACGCATACACAAGCCATGTCTCCATTGTCTCAAGACTTAAAGATCCTAGAAAATCTATGCACCCTCAATCATGAGAAAGGAGAATAGGTCACAGCCTATAGGTGAGCAGAAGTGTAGACGCTAAATGGTTTCCATTGGAAATTATACTATATATCATTGTGATACTGTATGTATTTTAGTCTTGCGTTGCTACACTCCATAGTCTTGTCTTGACTGTGCCAGGAAGACTGGAGATCAAGGTTCAGTTGTATTAGAGCAGTTTAAAGGGCATCAATGTCCACCAATTCAAGCATGATTATGTCAGTAGATGATAATATTTAACAGAGCTTGTTAACTTGCCTGGTTGTGTCAGTCTTTCCGTCAGACTAACCTAACTCTGGATTGCACGACAGAAGCATGTTTTCAGCTCATCAAAGAACTGGCCAAGGAGGTGAAGGATATCAGTAAGGTATGACAATATTCACAATCACACATAAACACACACTGTCCCAGTCATTCATTACATCAACAACAGAAAATACTAAGTCAAGAAGCTGTTCATTGACAAACTTTGACATGTTAAAAAAATACAAACCTCCACATCAAGACTGTTACCACAGGTGATATCAACAGATATGGCTGTACTTACTTCCTTGCAGCATGCTCAGAAGGGAGTGGTAATAGAAGAGGTAACTGCATCACTTCAATAGCAGCAGGAGTCTCATTCTGGAGTGGTCCAAGGAGCTGAACCAACCAACCTGGGTGAGCAGGCTAACTGGGCAGTTACAACAGAAGGAAATCATTGATTAAACCTTAGTGGCCATGCACCTGTGTTTATGTATTTACATCATGATTGCTGAGAAAGTCCCTGTAGTATAAGGTTTGTGTCATGGGTCAGGTGGTCAAACTTTTTACATGGTCCTACTCATTCAACAGAAAGGAGCACACCACTCCGAGGCTGCAAAATATTTGGAATTCAGATCAGCCAAAAACGATCAGCCATAAACTAGCAGAGTACACATGCAATTTAATTCTGGGTTCCAAATTTAAGGAACGTTGAAGTACAAGCCAAAATTCAAGGTAGACAATTAGCAATTATGGATAACTGAACAAGCAGATCTTTACCATCAAACTTTAACATAACAGATGCAATCATATTTCATGAAGCACGTGGATTGTTACCAGTGATTAAATGAACAGATTATATGACAATGGCGTTTCTACCTCGCTTGTAGCATGCCCGGAAAAGAACATTGGAAAAAGCTGTCACTCCACCACCTATCAGCCTAGAGAGCAGCAGGAGTCTCATCCTAAATCTATCCAAGGAGTTGAACCAACTTGAACCAGTATGCAGGCTTAAACATACCATACTGCCAAAGGAGATCATTCATTGTCTTTGACTCCCAGTTCATGTAGTATTTACTCAATTGCTGTTATAGGTTTGGGTCTGCTTTACATCTGGACCTCATATCTCATTTAATATACAGGTAAATGCCAAAATAAAGGAAACACTTGAGTAAATGATGGATACAAAGTACAGTGCATTTGGAAAGTATTCAGACCCCTTGCCTTTTCCCACATTTTGTTACCTTACAGCCTTATTCTAAAAGGAATTAAATTCTTTGTTTTTTGTCATCAATCTACACACAATACTCCATAATGACGAAGCAAAAACAGGTTTTAAAAAACCTGAAATATCACATTTACCAAATGTTCAGACCCTTTACTCAGTACTTTGTTGAAGCACCATTGGCAGCGATTACAGCCTTGAGTGTTCTTGGCAATGACGGTACAAGCTTGGCACACCTGTATTTAGGGAGTTTCTCCCATTTTTCTCTGCAGATCCTCTCAAGCTCTGTCAGGAAGGATGGGGAGCTTTGCTGCACAGCTATTTTCAGGTCTCTACAGAGATGTTCTATCGGGCTCTGGCTGGGCCACTCAAGGACATTCAGAGACTTGTCACAAAGCCACTCCTGTGTTGCCTTGGCTGTGTGCTATGGGTCGTTGTCATGTTGGAAGGTGAACCTTCACCCCAGTCTGATGTACTGAACGTTCTGGAGCAGATTTTCATCAAGGATCTCTCTGTACTTCTTTGCCTCGTTCCTGACTAGTCTCCCAGTCTCTGCCGCTGAAAAACATCCCCACAGCATGATGCTGCCACCACAATGTTTCACCGTAGTGATGGTGCCAGGTTTCCTCCAGATGTAATGCTTGGCATTCAGGCCAAAGAGGTCAATGTTGGTTTCATCAGACCAGAGAATCTTGTTTCTCATGGTCTGAGAGCCCTTTGGGTTCCTTTTGGCAAACTCCAAGCAGGCTGTCGTGAGGAGAGGCTTCCGTCTGGCTACTCTATCATAAAGGCCTGATTGGTGGAGTGCTGCAGAGATGGTTGTGATGCTGTGTGGTTTGTTGCTAACGTTTCTTTGCTACCTGCCAACTTTACAGTTTTTACCTTTTTTAATTACCGTTTTATATTTTTCATTCAACTTGTTCCCCCCGGACGCTTTATCTGGACATGGTTCTACACGACCTCCACCAGCCGAAGCTAAGACGTAACATTAACATCATGCCTTCATCATTGCAATCGCTGTACTCGTAATCTACAGGAGAATGAGGATAGCTGTGCTGCAAGCCCAGCTTCAGACGCAATCGTTAGGCAAGGGTAATTTTAAGTGTAGGAAGGGATGAAACAGCGTCTGTACCACCAATAAGTACAGATACTAGTATAAATCCCCTCGCACAGTCCCCGCAGCCGGACAATTTTCTCATGGCTTCTGGAAGGAAATGCTGTAGGAATGCTAAACCGGTGTCGCTCATTCAGCTGACAGAAACTTTCAACCGGTTCTCCCCATTAAGCAACGAGTCAGTCAGTGGGCAAAACTAAACATGGCGGTGTTCGCCTTTGCAATATCACTGGAATAAAGACCTCCTCCATTCCTGTCATTATTGAAAGAGATTGTGATATCTCACATCTCAAAATAGGGCTACTTAATGTTAGATCCCTCACTTCCAAGGCGGTTATAGTCAAGACGTTTGTGTTTTTAATGTAAAATATTTTTGTTGTACTGTATGTGTGTTTATAGTTTTGTTTAATGTTTTGTTAGTGTATGTAAGTTGTTTTGTCTGAAACGTTGTTCCCTCTGTTGCTATTGCACCAGGTCTCTCTTGGAAAGAGATGTTATCTCAATGAGAAAAAAACCTGTATAAATGAAGTTAACATTTAAAAATTTTCAATAAAAATTGACTGAAGTGTTTCCTTAATTTTGTCAGTTATCTGTACATTTATGGAAACTATATTTGAATATTATTCCAATGTAGACCTTTTGAGAGGCACATTTTCTTTATGTGACAGACCCATTCATCTATCTCATTAGTACTCTTATTAGCCTTTTTAATCACTGTGAGTTCTAGAGTAGACCCATGTTAGAATATCAAAACATAAAAATAAACAAAGTTTTTACAATTTTGGCACAATTCATCTTTAGTTTGGGATGGTTTAAATTGCACTTTGCGACAATTCTGATTTGATTTATTAGGATCCCCATTAGCTGACGCCAATGGCGACAGCCAGACTTACTGGGGTACAACACATAATAAAAAAAACATTATAGACAAAATACTTTACAATTGACATACACTTAAGAACATGAACATTTAGTGTGTGTGTGTGCATCTGTCAGTTACACATGCATGTCCGTACATACACACAACAAGTAGGTCACATGGGGGAGAGGTGTTGTGCTGTGAAGTGTTGCTTTATTTGTTTATTTAAACCAGGTTTGCTGTTCACTTGTGCTATATAAGATGGAAGAGAGTTCCATGAACTCATGGCTCTGTATAATACTGTACGTTTCCTTTAATTTGTTCTGGAACTGTGAAAATGTCTGGAGGGGTAAGTGTGTATCAGTGCTGTGTGTAACTATGCAAACAATTTGGAATTTCCAACACATGAATGTTTCTTATAAAAACAAGTGACAAAGTCAGTCTTTACTCAACTCTCAGCTAATAGAGACTGACATGCATGGTATTAATATTAGCCCTCTGATTACAGTGAAGAGCACGACATGCCACTCAGTTCTGGGCCAGCTACAGCTTAACTAGGTCTTTCTTTGCAGCACTTGATCATTAGAGCCTGCAGGACTTGCTTTGTGGAATATGGTGTCAAAAAAGCAGAACATCTCTTTATAGACAGATCTCTCCCCTATATTCAGGAGTGCTCCAATGTATAAATAAATATTTTGAAAGTTCAAAACGAGTAAAAGTTTATGAACATTTCATAAATGCATTCCTATGTTGTTGTGTAACTAGCATACTATTGGTGATGACATAATATTGTGTCAAAAGAGTTTTATAGCGAGTGATGCGATGCTAGTTTGGCTATTTTAGCTAGGCTTACATTAGCTAGCTAGCTGAACTAGCACCACAGCTAGCACAGTATCCGGATCTTCCCCTTTTTCTTGTCAACTGCAGTTTCAGATGAGCATCACACACTTGAGTCAGTGTTCACCTTATTGAAAAAGTAGCTAGTGCCCTTAAGGTACCAATGCAAAAGAGGAGAATAGTGCAGAACATAACATGTTTGGGGGATTGCAGGTGGACTGTAAGTTAATTAATGAATGGCTACTTAACTTGCTGGCTAGCAAACTACACAATAGTTTCACAATTCACAATAAACGGGCACTATGTAGTCAGCTAGCTAGCTATACATATTGTCAGTAAATACATCATTTAGCTCATAAAAGCAGTATCTAAGTCATGTTAATAAGCTAACCACATCATTGTTAAGGCCAGCCATTTTTGTCATATGATAATGGTATTTGGTAATAGGATTATGGCAGGGTTCAAAGACAGGCAATAGAGAGAGTGAGAGAGAGAGAGAGAGCACCACCCACATTGAGGCAGGGAGAGGCCGAACAGATCATCAGGTGAGAATTTGAGTTATAAGGCACTATCAGTTCAACTCCTCATCTTTGCTGACTGTAGCCCGTGCTATAACAAAACAGTTGTTGCCTGCATTTCATTTGGTTGTTTTGGCAGGGTTCAGAGACAGTCAGTAGAGAGAGGGAGAGCACCACCCATGTTACGGCACAGGGAGAGGACAAACAGGTTATCAGGTGAGAATTTGGAATATGAGTTACAATGCAGTCTGCTAAAGCACTTTGCACAGAAATTTACACCGCACACAGATTGGAACTATCGGTTCAGCTCATCATCTTTGCTGACAGTAGCCCAAGTGCTATAACAAATGTTGTTGCTGCATTCTGATTTCATTTGGTTGCCATGGAGGTTGACGACGTAACAACAATAAGACAAAGCAGTCTGCCATATCCACCAGGAGAAGCTGGATACCATAGATAGGGAAACAATATGCTAGAATGTCTTTTCTGGCAGAAACAGACGTAAAAAGGTATTTGATGCATTTAAGTGAATTGAGACTATAGATCTGACCCTTCTCTTTACCACTAGACAGACAGTGCATTCACAAAGTATTCAAACCACTTTACTTTTTCTACATTCTGTTACGTTACAGCCTTATTATACATTTATTCCCTTGTCAATCTACACAGCTATTTTCAGGTCTTTCCATAGATGTTCGATCGGGTTCAAGTCTGGGCTCTGGTTGAGACACTCAAGGACATTCAGAGACTTGTCCCGAATCCACTCCTGCATTGTCTTGGCTGTATGCTTAGGGTCGTTGTGCTATTGGAAGGTGAACCTTCGCCCCAGTCTGAGGTCCTGAGCGCTCTGGAGAAGGCTTTAACAAGGATCTCTGTACTTTGCTCTGTTCATCTTTCCCTTGATACTGACTAGTCTCCCAGTCCCTGCCACTGAAAAACATCCCTCAGAATGATGGTGCCACCACCATGCTTCACGGTAGGCACAGTACCAGGTTTCCTCCAGACGTGACGCTTGGCATTCAGGCCAAAGAGTTCAATTTTTTGTTTCATCAGACCAGGTTTCTCATGGACTGAGTCCTTTAGGTGCCTTTTGGTAAACTCCAAGCGGGCTATCATGTGTCTTTTACTGAGGTGTGGCTTCCGTCTGGCCACTCTACCATAAAGGCCTGATTGATGGAGTGCTGCAGAGATGGTTGTAACGGTCGTCTGATGAAGAAGGATCGGACCAAAGCGCAGGGTGGTAAGTGTTCATGATTTTTATTATCACTGAACACTAGAACAAAATAACAAAGTGAGAAACGAAACAGTCCTGTCAGGTGCAGAACACTAAACAGAAAACAACTACCCACAAAACACAGGTGGGAAAATGCTACCTAAGTATGGTTCCCAATCAGAGACAACTATAGACAGCTGTCCCTGATTGAGAGCCATACCCGGCCAAAACAAAGAAATTCCAAAACATAGAAAAATGAACATAGAATGCCCACCCAAATCGCACCCTGACCAAACCAAAATAGAGATGTTCTGGGATTCATCCAATGACATTGAGGAATGTACCACCTCAGTCATCAATAAGTGCATTTACGGCGTCGTCCCCACAGTGACCGTACGTACATATCCCAACCAGAAGTCATGGATTACAAGCAACATCCGCACCGAGCTAAAGGCTAGAGCTGTCGCTATCAAGGAGTGGGACACTAATCTGTACGCTTATAAGAAATACAGCTATGCCTTCAGACAAACCATCAATTCAGGACTGAGATTGAATCCTACTGCACCGGCTCTGACTCTCGTCGGATGTGGCAGGGCTTGCAGACTATTACGGACAACAAACCCATTACGGACTACAAACCCAGCCACGAGCTGCCCAGTGAAACGAGCCTACCAGACGGGCTCAATGCCTTTGATGCCTCTTCGATAATCACTCTCCCTCACTTGGGCAAGGGACATTTAAGGTACAAATGTCGGAAGGAAGTCAAACAAATGGGTGCTTAATGGCGTGTTCAAAACAACTGCAAACTCTGAAAAATACGAGGTAAAATCATGACGCCAGGGATCTTAAGGTCGGAAATTCAGAGCTACCGAGTTCCCGAGTTGGAATTTCCATTGGAATTTTGGAGTTCCGAGTTCCCACTTGGTTTGAACGTAAGCAAAAGAAAGTGCATTAGTGTCATGGCAGCAACATTCACTTCCGGTTTCACGATTTTGCCTACATAATTCAAGTCTGCGGTAAAATGCTATGTATGTGAAATCTAGAATTTGTGCATAGTGCATAATGTTAAAATAATGTTACAAAATTATAACTAAATCTGGGAAAATAACTAGTACTTTATATAAGATACATAATATTATAAGGTGGAGCACATTGAGAAATAGTTGGAGCTTAAGTAAATGAATGTAAAGATCATAATATTCCATAGACCCTATTAATCTAGTCTATGTATGGTGTTATTTCTTGAATGACTGTCATCTAAATACCCAGCAGACCTTTCTATTCCACCCATCCCTTTAGTCCCAATGCAATACACTGTAAGACTATAAATGACATATTAGCTTATAAGGGAAAAATTATTATATGTGCTGATGTAAAGGTGGGGTTGGAAATGCTTAGTAGGGTCTGTAGAATCTATATATGGTGTCATTTCATGGGGCTTTGAATAATACTTAGTGTTGCTGGCCTTTTACTGTGGTCAAATGGCTTAAAATCGGGTGCCTGGACACTACGGTACCAATTTAGAGCTGAACATGAAAATATTTTTTTGTGCAGATGTAAAAGTGGGTTGGGGAGTACAGGATCTGTAGAATCTATATGTGGTGTCATTTCATGGGGGTCTGATTAATACGGAGTGTTGCTGACCTTTTACTCAGCCCATTACATTGGCCACAGCACATTACACATTGGCTTATAGAGAAAAACCTATTATATATTCTGTTGTAAAAGTGGGTTGTGGAGTACTCAGAAGGGTCTGTAGAATTTATATATCAGTGGAGGCTGTTGAGAGGAGGATTGCTCATAATAATGCCTGGAAAGTCGCAAATGGAATGGTATCAAACACATGGAAACCATATGTTAGATGTTGTTGATAACTTTCCACTTATTCCCCTCCAGCCGTGCCCGTCCTTCCCAATTAAGGTGCCACCAACCTCCTGTGGTATATATGGTATCATTTCATGGGGCTCTGAATAATACGGAGTGTTGCTGGTCAAACATTTTTTTTTTGCTCTATAAACCAATATGTATTCCATATACAGTTGAGGCCAATGGAATAGGTGGAGTAAAAGGCCATCAACACACGGTATTATTCAGAGCCCCATATAATGACACCATATACATTGTACAGACCCCACTAAGTATTCCCTATAATACTTTTACTGCGGCACCCAGAATAGTTTTTGCTCTATAAGTCGATATGTATTCCATATACAGTGATTAGCATTGTGGGCATTTATTTTTTACCTCCGAATATGTTTTAAAAAACCCACATTTAATGAAAATGTCATTTAAATATGAGCAAATATGAATCATTGTTTTTATTTAGAGAATAACTTTTCGTATATCATGGATAAATACAGGTTATTTATTGCCACGTTTCTACTATTATGCTGGGGACTTTTATTTTGAAAAGTTTCAAAATTCTGTGACCGGGACATACTTTTTTTATGCTAGGTGGAGGGGAGTCATCACTAGGGTTCCAATGTCTTTTTCTATAGATGATATTAAATAAAATGTGAAGGGAGGCAGAGTGATTGAGGGCAAAAGGTTGATTAGTAGGAAAGAGTCAAAGAAGTGAAAGCTTATCAGTGCTGTTGAGGTTTAAGAAGGTTTCTCCTGGAAAAGTAGATTTGATTCCTTAGTTTCAATGTCAGAGGATTTAGCCCATCTCCATTGCAGTGTTTAAAATGCCAAAGACGGGACATGTAGCTGTTCAGTGTGAAGGAAAGAAAAGATGTGCCAAGTGTAGAGGGGAACATGATTGGGGTGAATGTGGGAGCAATGTGAAGGTTTAGTGTTGTAATTGTGGGAGGGAACATAGTGCAGCATTTGGTGGATGCCAGGTGTAGAGAGAGGCTCAGAGATATAAAAGCAGTCATGATGTATCATATGCAGAGGCTGTAAGACTGATTGGTGGAACTACAATGCGGACTGATGGAGCTCCCATGGCTGCTACTGTAGTAAGTGGACCTACTGACAGGTTGGTGCTTCTGCTGGTCCTGGCATGGTTTCCAGACCTGTTCATAAATCTTGCACTCATGAACGTGCTGTGTCAAAGGACACTTTGATAGTGAATAAAGTTAACTTCATAGCTTTCACTGGTAAGGTTATCAACACGACTCGGGAGGGGGAGGATGTGGTAGAAGTTAGTAGGGATGTATTTGTTTTTTAAATTAGATTTTCTCAGTAGTACAGAATTTGGCAGACCATGATTGATTGCACACTAAACAACAGTTGTTTAAGGACTGCCATGATATCATATAAGAAGAATCAAAGAACTGATAGGAAGTGCTTTACGTTGCACTCATAAAATGGCAGAAGTGGATGGTATGTTTGCATCAGATGGCATGTCTAGTCAAGATGAGTGAGAGAAGAATTGGATTACAGTGGTAAATCCAAAAGGAAATAAGAGAAGTAAAGTGGAAGTGTAATCTACTAATTCCATGCGTAGTTCTGATTAGTTTTTGGTTGGAGTAAGGGTTTTGGATCGAGGTTGTGGGAGATCCGTTTGAAGTCGCTATTAAAATTGTGGAAGCGTTGGATGAGGTGGCGTCGATGAGAGTAACAAGAAGTGGGCTTATTTAGTTTTTTTTGTAGATATTTGTTTTATTTAACTTTTATTTAACCAGGAAGGGCTCATTGAGATTACAATCTATGTTTCAAGAGCGCCCTGGCCAAGATAGGCAGCACCAAGTCATTACAAAACAATTACAGACAGACAACATGAAAAACTAATTTAAAAAATTAAATTAAAAACATTGACAGGTCAGGGAATCAGCCTCAAAATCCTTCATCAGTGATTTAAAAACACCAATCGGGACAAGTTCTTCCAGAACTATATATATGGAACAGAAAGAGCGTGCTCTGCGACTCAAGAAGATAGCGGATTGGAATGTGTCGTGTGGATCTAGTGGTTAGGGCATTGGACTAGTAACCGAAGGTTGCAAGTTCAAATCCCCAAGCTGACAAGGTATAAATCTGTCATTCTGCTCCTGAACAGGCAATTAACCCACTGTTCCTAGGCCGTCATTGAAAATAAGAATTTGTTCTTAACTGACTTGCCTAGTTAAATAAAGGTAAAATAAATCAAATAAAAAAATCTTCAAAGGGGGGGTGCTAGAAGTAAAAGCAAAGAGTTTATGTGAAGAATTCAAATCAAATTTTATTTATCACATGCACCGAATACAACAAGTAGACCTTACCGTGAAATGCTTAATCAACAATGCAGTTCAATAAATAGTTAATAAAATATTTACTAAATAAACTATAGTTTAAAAATCAATCAAAAAGTAACACATCAAATGTACATAACAATAACGAGGCTATATACAGGGGGTACCGGTACCAAGTCAATGTGTGGGGTTACAGGTTAGTCGAGGTAATTTGTCATGTGATAATAAACAGCGAGCAGCAGCAATGTAAAAACAGAGGGGGGGGGGGGGGTCAATGTAAATAGTTATGGCTTGGGGGGAGAAGCTGTTAAAGAGCCTTTTGGTCCCAGACTTGGCGCTCCGGTACTGCTTGCCGTGCGGTAGCAAAGAGAACAGTCTATGACTTGGGTGACTGGAGTCTTTGACTATTTTTTGGGGCCTTCCTCTGACACCGCCTAGTATATAGGTCCTGGATGACAGAAAGCTTGGTCCTAGTGATGTACTGGGTCGTACGCACTAGTCTCTGCAGCGCCTTACGCTCAGATGCCGAGCAGTTGCCATAACAGGTTGTGATGCAACCTGTCAGGATGCTCTGGATGGTGCAGCTGTAGACCTTTTTGAGGATCTGGGGATATGTTCCAAATCTTTTCAGTCTCCTGGTGGAAAAAAAAAGTTATGGACACCAAGGAACTTGAAACTCTTTACCCGCTCCACTTCAGTCCTGTCGATGTTAATGGGAGCCTGTTCGGCCCTCCTTTTCCTATAGTCCACGATCAGCTCCTTTGTCTTGATCACATTGAGAGAGAGGTTGTTATCCTGGCAGTGTGTCTGACCTCCCTATAGGCTGTCTCATCGTTGTCGCTGATCAGGCCTAGTCAACAAACTTAATGATAGTGTTGGAGTGGTGCTTGGCCACGCAGTCATGGGTGAACAGAGGGTAGAGGAGGGAGCAAAGCACGCACCCCTGAGGGGCCCCAATGTTGAGGATCAGCATGGCAGATGTGTTGTTGCCTACCCTTACAACCTGGGGGCGGCCCGTCAGGAAGTCCAGGATCCAGTTGCAGAGGAAGGCGTTTAGTCCCATGGTCTTAGGTTAGTGATGAGCTTTGTAGGCACCAGGTGCGAAAGGGCAGTGTGGAGTGTGATTGAGGTTGCGTCATCTGCGGATCTGTTGGGGTAGTATGCGAATTGTAGTGGGGCTAGTGTTTCTGGCATGATGTTGTTGATGTGAGCCATGACCAGCTTTTCAACGCACTTCATGGCTACCAATGTGAGTGCTATATTGCAGTAATCATTTAGGCAGGTTACCTTCGCTATTTCTTGGGCACAGTGACAATGGTGGTCTGTTTGAAACATGTCGGTATTACAGACTCGGCCAGGGAGAGGTTGAAAATGTCAGTGAAGACACTGGCCAGTTGGTCCACGTATGCTTTGAGTACACGTCCTGGTAATCCGCCTGGCCTCGCGGCTTTGTGAATGTTGACCTGTTTAAAGGTCTTGCTCACATTGGCTATGGAGAGCATGGTGGATGGAGTGAGGAAGTCCACTGTATCCGTTCCACAGTTTTTTGATGACGAGTCTCTCCCTTCCTTTTCACGTTTATTTTGGTTTTATGAGATTCCCTGTGAGAGCTTTCATGCCCAAACCCATGCAGTGTTATAAATGCTAAATATTTGGTCATGTGTCAAGTATATATATCATATGCCAGCTGAGCCTAAATGCTGCAGTTGTGGTGGTGAACATGCACCCAAATTTCTGAAGTGTCCTGTTAGAGTGAAGACTGATGTAGCAAGAATAAGGGCTGTCCAGTAGATTCTATCCGGAGCTGGTGAGAAGAGTGGAAGAAAGGAGTGAAGTTGAAGAAGTAATGGTAGTAGTAGACACCAGATTATATTCCTTGTCAAAAGAGGGATGCTGACATGTTGCATGTTAAGGAGGTGAACTTTGTAGAGTTTATTGCATTGGTTATCAACTGCAGAGCACAGAGAGGGAATCTGAGAAAATAGGCATCATTGAGATTGTGCTGAACCTTTTTTGGGACTCAAGGATTTTACTGCAGAGGCATTCCAAGGAATCCTGTCAATTAATGTTCCAACCTCACAGGCACCTGAGCCTGTTCATGGATGTGATTTGGACTGTGACTGTTTTTAAAATGTATTTTTTGGTCTTTTGTATGATTTTGGGTCCCCCATACAGTAGGTGGCAGCAATACACCAATAGGTGTAGTCTGCCATAATAATTTATAGAAGAAGCACTACGCTTTGTTTTCGTTTTACGGTCTTACAAATGTTTAAGTCGCAATGTTTGCAAGGAAAATAAACTTTGGAAATTGACAAGTAGTCAGTGGATTACCTCAGCATGCCGATTACAATAGACAGCATTTGAATAAATTGTTGTTCACGCTAAGCTAAAGCTAGCTGGCTAACATTCGAAAATGTCCTGCAAGCCACAGCTGAATTGAAAACATAATGACAAGCCTGGGTGATATACTCCGCTGATACGGTAAGTAACTTATTAGTTATGTTTAGCGAATTAGCTAAATTTACTATTAGCTAGCACAACGTAAACAACTGACTAGCAAACGTTAGCTAGCTAGTCTAATTAGTAGCTACTTTAGCTAACTAGCCAGTACCCTTGCCTTGTAATACGTTCTCACTAGATTGTACAGCTAACGATATATACTTTATACTGTTTTTGATTTGCTAGCTAGCTGGCCGTTTTCGTTTGTATAACTCGCTGTGCTTTCTAATAGTTGACAGGCTAGCTAGTTACGTTTACTAGCCAAGTAAAACGCAACTCCACGATGTAGCGTTAGTATTCACGGAGACGAGAGGGCGGAGTGTACCTCATCCGACTACATCGAGTCACCCGCTGTCAGTCGATATGAGGAAACAGTCCGTGGATGTATTTGTTTAACGTTTTATTCAAAAGTATAGATTTCAGCAAACAAATACACGCAGCTACAGAGGGACAAGTACACGGTAAGGGTTTAAAGGTCAACTCCGACACTTCCTACATTTGCGTTGTTATTATAAAGTATTTACTGATGTCCTGAACAGTTTTAGTGTAATTGTATGATTTCATGTCTATTGACTGTTTAGTGATGAGCAAAACCAGAAATTGCTTCTCTGTTACGTTTTTTCAGCAGGATCCCTGAGATGACTAATACAATAAATTATGGACGGTCATTTTCATCTATATAACTTGGGTGTTAAGGGTCAAAATGAAACAGTGGTTCTAGTGTTTTACTCATGTATTCTATGTTATTGAGAAGCTTCCCAGGAACAGAGTACACTTCATTTCATGAGGATAGGACTTTGCTGAGTTTTTTCTTTTTCAAGTGAACAGAAAATATTCAAAAGGTCGCAGACTGGTCAATGTTAATCCCAAGTCAATAATGGCACCAAATTCTTAATTTTAACACGTTTTGTCCAATATCTCGATAGTTTGGTCATATTGTTAGGACATTTTCAAGGCTGATGTAGAACACATAATTGATTCAAATAAAAGTCAAATGTATTAAATTAAATTGCAATATTATGTAATGTGGCACTTAATATGCAAATGAGACAGTATGGAATACATAGGTCTACTGACAGTAATTTAAGACTAATAATTTAAGGTAGGGTGATCATGCACTACATGGCCAAAAGTATGTGGACACCTGCTCGTCGAACATCTCAAAGGGAGTCCTCCCCTTTGCTGCTATAACAGCCTCCATTCTTCTGGGAAGGCTGTCCACTAGATGTTGGAACATTGCTGCGGGGACTTGCCACAGGAGCATTAGTGAGGCTGGGTACTGATGTTGGCCGATTAGGCCTGGCTTGCAGTCGGCATTCCAATTCATCCCAAATGTGTTCGATGGTGTTGAGGTCAGGGCTCTGTGCAGGCCAGTCAAGTTCTTCCACACCGGTGACGATTAGGCTAAAAATAAAAACAAATACCATTGAAGTGAAAGGAACTTTGCTATTCACTAACTCATTTGCATAAAGTAGTATGAAAATTTGCATAAGTTGTTACAAACTCTGTTTTGCAAAAAGCATGAATATTTGTTAATAATACTGTGGCTTACTTCTAAGGTAAGCATAAACCAGAGTTGGCTTACATTGTTATGTTTGGTGTTGGGAGTGATGGGAGGATAAACGGCATTGTTTCCAGTAAATAATTATCCTTGACTGAGACAGTGATTTGCCTCACAGTTTTGTTTAAAGATAGATAGAACACATTTTCAATTCACTGGTATTATTCAATGTTTTTATCGATTGTAGGGCTGTAACCACTGCATTCTGGTAGAATTAATAAAACCATCAAACACAAAATTCGCTGCTCACATAATACAGCCTGACATAATGCTGCCTCTGACCAAGAGCGTTACCTCAGTGAATGGCTTCAAGCCAACAAACACTCCCTCACACAGCTAGCTAGCATCTCATCATGAAAAAGGGTGGTGCCAATCCCTAATAACCCATACACCAAAATGTAACTACGAAGTTCTACTTGGTGACATGCTATGTTTTTTTTTATGTGTCTCTGAAAACGTCTGAATGACCGAAGGGAAAACATTTTACCTTTATATTTCAGTCCAATGACATCTGATGAACGTAAAACCTCAGGACTTTCCCATACTTGTTAGCAATGCAAAGTCACATCGATCTTACTCTGCGATGGGTATTCCTCACTCTACCAAAGAGCAAATTTGAACACATCGACACACCGATTTCATGGGTTTCATAAAAAAAAAGACTGTCTCACAGAATTGAACGTTCTAAGCACGGCACTTACTTTACATTTGGGCTCCTATCACGTAAATATCAGAATATACAGTATTTCGAGTTTTAACAACTTCCACATTCATGATTTATGTATTTTGATGACTACATTATTGACATTTTAGTGAAAAAGTATTTGATCACTGCTGTTTTTTGTAGAATTCTTGCATATTGTCCATTGTTTGTTGAATATCGTTTAATAAAAAATAAAAAACATACACTGAGTGTATAAAACATTAGGACCACCTTCCTGATATTGAGATGCACCCCGTAGGCCCTCAGAACAGCCTCAATTATTCGGGGCAAGATCTCAAGTGTTCCACAGGGATGCTGGCCAATGTTGACTCCAATGCTTCCCACAGTTGTCAAGTTGGCTGGATGTCCTTTGGGTAGTGCACCGTTCTTGATACACACGGGAAACTGTTGTGTGAAAAACCCAGCAACACTGCAGTTCTTGACACATTCAAACCGGTGCGCCTGGCACCTACTACCATAACCTGTTCAAAGGAACTTAAATATTTTGTCTTGCCCATTCACCCTCTGAATGGCACACACACAATCCATGTCTCAATTGTCTCAAGGCTTAAAAATCCTTCTTTAACCTGTCTCCTCCCCTTCATCTACACTGATTTGAAATTAATTTAACAAGTGACATCAATAAGGGATCATATCCTTCACCTGGTCATTATGTAATGGAAAGAACAGATGTTCCTAGTGTTTTATTTACTCAGTGTAATAGTAGCATATTCACTGGTTATAAAGTGGTGGAATTGTCCTTTTAAGAAGTATCGACTTTCGGCGACTCGGTGTAGTCGGAGATACAGTACACACAGTCTCGTCCGCTCAACTCCGTTGATGTGAAGTACATGGTGGAGTTGGCCAGCTACATGGTTGGAGGAGTAAATAACAGCCTGTAGTTTGAAGTGCCTCTCCCACGAGTTAATGGTGTTTAAAACCACACAACATCCCTTGGATCGGATGTTGAAATGTTACTCACATTGTGCCACGTCTGTCTTGCAGATTGAACGGGACTCCTTTATTCTTCACAGAGGTGATGTAGCTATGGTTTCCATTCTGAGTTTTCCATTTGGGTTTACAGTAAACAAATTCTCTCTGTCATCTTGTTTTAGAAGAACACACACAGTGGACTGTGCCTCTGGAAATGTCTAAATACTGCTTTGGTTTTGTGTTTCAGGGACCATGATACCCTGCAACTAGTGATCTCAATATGGAGTTGTACTGGTACATGTAAGTACCTTCCAAGTTGCATTTCTATTCTACATATTTTGCAGTAGGATTTGATGGATAGAATTACAATGTGAACAACATTAACTTCAGCATAAGACATTATTGCTGCTACTTCTCTCTCCTTTCTGTTTACCTTCAGAGTGGTCATCGTATTCATCATCATCAAGATCTTCTTCTACGTGTGCTGGTACCGCTCACGTCAGAGACAGCTGGCAGCGTACCTCAACAACCCTCGTAATGCCCAGATAGTCATCGTGGGAGGGAGGGCCTATCTGCATCAAACGTGTGAGAGACCGAATGTAAGTAGCAGTGGTTCTTTGACATTTGGTATTGGGGCATTAAACCAAGGCCATGGATTGACATAACACAAGGCTGATTATGTGCAAGTAATTGTATACCAATTAGCAACCAATTTGACTAGGTTTGGGGGGAGGTGGCATCCTGTCTGCAACGTGGTTCTCAGGCACACATTCTGAGAAAGTAGTTTGAGATGCAGACCTACTAATTCAGGTTATTCCGAGACTAGAATCACATTGTTTTGATCCAGTCATGCGCGGGGAAGCATATCATATTGACTCTGAGTAAAGAAGAAGAGGTCAGGAGGGTTGCTAAAGGTTGCCCTTTCAGAGGTTTGTGAGTTGGTGGGTTGGCAGTTTGTGTTCCTGAAATTGCTTGTGGTTTTAGCTAAGTTACTTTCATTCCGAATGTCTGAGAACGGGAGGCTTTCTCACTGTGTCGATTACTCAGCTTCCCACCAATCTTGTGGTGTTTAACAGCAGGTTGACTCTTTGTTTAGTAGGTGTGTATGCTCATGTATATGTGTATCAGTAGTCTGTGTGTTTGTGTGTGTTTGTGTGCACGTACGGGTGTGTTTGTGTGTGAGACAGTGCCCTTGCTGAAACGTCAGGGCTCTGGAAGGTCTCATGGCTTTGTGAAGCAGTGCAAGGGCTACAATGGATGTGTGAGAGCCAATGTTGGGGTAGGTTTTTCTACCGGTGACTGTCCAGCACTTGTAAAATCTAACCCAAGCTTGTGAAAGTCTCTGAGCCAATAGGAACAGCTAAGATGGACGGGGCAAGAGAAGGTCCTTAGAGAAGAGGACGGACCACCACGCTATACATCTTGTTTCCCGGAGTTTTCAAAGTGACGTTCATGGAACTTCTGCATTCCTTTGTTGTACTGGACAGGGACTTCTCCCTAAACATCAAGTGTCACCATCTGTTGTGGTTTGTTTGTCCTCTGTGGACTAATATCTCTAGAACCACTGACCCGTGACTTTGATGTTCTCATCGTTTTCAGTCTGGGAGAAGACTTCAAAACCAAGGTTGCGTTATAGAAACTGACATCAGCCCTACTTCCAGTACATTCTGCCTTTGTGTTCTGCGGAGGTTCTTAGAACGCGTTTTTTAACAGCTCTTCGTAGAACACCTGGAAGTAATGAATCAAAACCCGACTCAAACGATCTGTGAGGGAACAAATTCAACATCTCTCTCTCTCCGATTCGTCTGCTGTCCCTTTTAATAGCGCTCAGAGCGGTTCCATACTATCCTGGCCTAGGTCTATATCCTTCTGATTGACTGGATAGAAAGAGCACCGTTACGTGAATAAAGGACTGCAAATGCTATGTTACTCAAACAAGTGTCTCATAGTTTGTCAGGGGCCCAAGTCGTTAGGCTACTCAGAGCAAGTAGTCTCCTTTTTTTATTGTTACAAACACCGGATAGGTGCAGTGAAATGTCAACATGCACACCATAACAATTGTGCTTTATTACCGTCCTTGCCTTTGCTTTAGTGAATTACTATAGGTGCCCCTTGTTTTCCAGATGAGTTTTTTAAAGCTATTTATAGCGTAGCTTTCTCATGGTGGAAATGCCCCAATTCTAAGAATGAGGGCTGTAGTCATTAAGGGGAGATTCCAGCCACTAGCTAGCTCTTCTTGGAAACTCTCCCCAGTAATGACACTACTGTGTGCTTTAGTATCTCTGCCTTTGATCTGATTTGAACATTTGGTTTGAACAGAAGCCTGTTCTGCCTTTGATTGTTCGTGTATTTGGACTCGAAATGAAACAGCTCTACAAGGAAGCCAAGTTCAAATAACTGGAGATTTTTGTACAGGATGAGCAAACCTTACAGTTCTGTTAGGCTGGAATTAGAATTAGGGATGCACATTTCAGTCAATTTTACAGCCGACTAACCGACTCTCATTAACTGGTCAACAAACGGTAAAATAAAATCTAAGCAGTAACATGACGTGAGCAACAGAAAATACTATGCATGCACAGACATTTGTAATTAGAATGGAAACAGGCTTGCTATTGTTGCATATCACCTTGCAGTCAAAAGGCTATAGCCTATTATTGAACATCCAACTCCTGTAATGACCAGCTAATAAAACGTGCCAAAATGCAATTCGTGAGAAAGCACTGTTCTAAACAACGGGAGTTGATTGAGAAATAAAAATAGTAGCTATTTTTAATTGTGGCCATCAACTGTTTTTAACACTCGATTTTCATTCATAATTATTTGTTGCGCAATGACTGGGCTTACAAAAGCACGTTTCATTCCAGTACAAGCTTTTTGAGAACAGATGATAGGCTATTCCGCTCCTCAAACTAGGCTCCCTATGCTGTGAGCATGTGATGAGTAAGATGCATGGCGACAAACAAAAATACACGTGCCAATTTTAATTCCAATAAATGATGCAAATTAACCTATAGACCAATAAGTATTATATAGTTCTCGCCCATTAACCGTTAACCGTTAACATACCTAACTAGAATGTACGAATTAGAATGTCAGGCAGAATGTAGCTGTGCTCGGAACAGAACCCAGGTAAAGCTGAGTGTTCTAACCCTGTGATTCCACCTGGTCCTTTTCAGCCACCCCAGTGAGCCAGCTTGAATGATCTGTTGCTCTCCATTCCAAGCCTTTACTGCCTCACTGCTTTAGTACCCCTCTCTGGCTCACCTCAACCTCCTTCTCTTTTCTGTTTGCCACCCGTCTCCTCTTTGTCTTCTAGTCTAAAGCATGATACTCCCTGTTTAGATTGTAATGGAATGTTCAGCAAGGAGGCCCCCGAGCCATCCATAACTCCAGTAGGCAGGCAGCAGCCTCCCCGAAGGGCTCTGGAGACAGGCCAGGGGGAGACCAGAGACAGGGTGCCTCCCAAATAGCACCCTATTCCCTCTAAAGTGCGTTACTTTTGGCTGGTCCCCATATGGTTCTGGTCAAAAGTTGTGCACTATATCGGGAATAGTGAGCCATTTAGGGCGCTGCTTGAGAGGGAGAGAGACTGGGAGATGCAGGGTGAAGATTCTGTCATTTGGCCGCTAGTGAGCTTTTGCTTCTGTTGAGCTTGTGTTTATCATCACACTCCAGTTGAGAATGAAAGTGTGCGTGTGTGTGGTATTAATTCCTTTTCTCTTTCTCTCTTTCTCCCCCCCCCCCCAGACGTCTATCTGGCCCAGTTGGTATGGGGTTCAGGATGAGGAGTCAGTGGGCGAGCCTTCTACCTCTCTCCCCCCGGCAGCATCCTTCTCTCACATGGACATGCCTCCACCATATGAAGCCGTCTCTGGAGGTAACGCATACAGGATATGGTGACGAGACCCAACTGCAGAAAATTGGTCATAGAAACACCACTTAATGTCGTACATGTCTTATCTAAAGAAGGGGCTAACATTACACTTAGAGTGGATGGCTTTTATCTCTCACAAATACTGCAGCCTACTCAAGATTGCATTGGAGCTACTTAATAAGGCTACCGTAAGCCTGTCTTCACCACTATTTAGCTCACTTAGCTAACTCCTTCAGAGGGGTTGTTAATTCTGCCATCCTGGTGCTGAGGTCTTGAGCCTTGAGGCAGCAGCCTTACAGACCACCAGGACAAACAGGGTTATATTCATTAGTGTATACTGTTCAACATGTTTTGGTTACAGAAAACATTTTGCAACAACAACAAGTTCCCTATTGGACAAGTTGAAATAGTCCCTCCCCGTTTCTGTCTGTGTGCTTCGTTTTGGTCCCTCGTGAACACAACCCAGGAGAGAAAAAGCACACATCTCCCAGTATAAAAGCACTGCATGGCTGGCCATCTGGTACCACTGCCAAAAGGCTTGTTTTAGGCCCGTCACAGCCACACTGCTGCCAAAGATACACCATCTTACCCTGTTGAAAGGAGTGATTACGCACATCCAGCCATAACAAAGGAGCTGGATACAAAAAATGACTCATCGTTTGCTCTTCCCAGAAGCTCTCTTTAGTGACCCAATTACATCATTATTTCTAACAGCATTGTCTTCGTCACATTCAAAAGGGGAGTGTTCTTTCCCTCATATCCCAGTCACTATTGACACCAGTGGTTCCTGACTACAGTAGCAGGCAAGATGTAAAGGAACCTCTAGAGTAGCCCCATTTTAAAATGAATGAGGACTTCCCTGCTTGGCTGTACTGTCACTTAGATCTTCAGTGCTTAGATCACTCACCCTCAGTGATTGTGTGTGTGCTGTATCAAAGACACCTTTACCCCTCAGATCTCTCCATGATCACAGAGCCTCCTCCACTCACACATGTAACTGATGTCAGTGTTAAACCCACACACTGGTCCTGGTACTGTCCCTTTCCTTGTCGTAAATACACTGTAAAAAGTACCTTATTATTCCCCCCTCCTCCTGCGTGGCTAGTGTTTTCTCCTGTCACTGGGTTGTTGCCCGGCGTTCTAGCGCTCAGGAGTGAAGTCTCTAGGTACAGATCTAGAATCAGTTTCCCCTCCCCCAATTCTAACCTTAACCCTGAGTGGGCAAAATGCTAAACTGACCCAAGATCAGCATCTAGGAACAACTTTACCCTAAACCGGTTCTAGCCAGCTCACTGAAAAGTAACAGGATGTGGTAGGGGAGGATATGAGTCTGTTGAGTGGTTACTTCCTCCTCTGATTTCGCAAACTATATTCTCTAGGACAATGCCAAATAGAGGTATGTAGAAGTTGTGTGTACCCAATTTTTTTAATTCCAAAGTACTGTAAACTTCTATTAATAACCCAGACATTTATTTGTTTCAACTGCCGAGTTGGCCGGTACATATGGGAGGCTGGCGTTTAATATCACTCGAGGTGTGGAAGTTCCTCTACAGCTACTGTAATTAGTACGTTCTGTCACCGGTGGCCCTGTGAAATATTTAAGACAGTGGTTGCATTTAGAATGCACTGCAAATGTTACAAAAGGGGAGAACTGATCTTTTTTTCCCGCTGCTTACAGACAGACTATTATTCTGCTGGAGCAGACGAGTCAAATTTGTGCATGTCATTTCACTTTTCTGCCCCGGCACTTATAAGCGGACAGCATTTATTGGCTCAAATTAAAAACGATGCCCAGCATTTGTTGGAGACTTGAGTTTTAAGAATGTTTGCCGACCATCGCAACATTCTTTACAGTTTCTTTTTTCTTTAGACTGCACACAGATGTTCATGGCGTGGCTCTGTATTTCTGCTTATTGACCTCTAACCTCTGACCCCACAGCTGATGACCTGAAACCTCCTCCATATAGTGAGGTTGCCCAGAGCGACACCATGGACAATTCTCGCCCCTCCCACCACGCCCTTCTCCCTCCCCCTCTGTCTGAGGGTGGAGACTCTGCTAGCATCATCAGCGAAGCCCCGCCTCCATACACCCCCCAGCCCCAACCGGCATGAGGGCCCTGTCAACTCCAGCCAATCACACTCGGGGGACCGACCCAGCTAGACCAATCACGAACCCTGATGCCGACCGACTCTTTACCTCCTTTCCAAGTGCTGTCCTCCTCCCTGCCTTCTCACCTCAGCGATCCCTGCCAGCTATGCTCACTCACTAAACCGAGAGGGCAGACTGTTGGTTTGGTTTTCTAGGTTTTAAAACAGTTTTCTATTTTCTACTGTTTGAAAGTGATTTGTTGTGATGAAGAATATGATAAATAATAAGATGTAATGTTGTGGAGTTGATGGGGAGTTTGACTGCTGGACAACTCTTCCCTCTGGAACACCCCACTGCATCATGGGAACAAGAGGGAGAGATTTACACAACAGCCAGCAGTGGAGAGGATAAAGGCAACAATAACGTCCAATATCGTCCAATATCCAATGAGTCCAATGACGGCCTTTAGTGCTGCGTCCAGACACCCATTCCAGTGTCCCCATCAGAGTTCTATACTAAGCACCTTCTCAGAACAGATTTAAAAGAGACTATTCTGTAACATCCAACAGCATTTGCCTTAGAGATTGAGAGAGATCAATGCATTTCCAAGAAATCTACCAGATGAAAGAACCATGTTGGAAAAATGTAGTGGTTGAATGTGATGATTATTGTACAGTCACAGAACAATAATGATCGCTAACATCTTCAGTACATCGGAGATCCATGCCCTCTTCACTCTGTCAGTGGCTTGGTTATGCCATTTTGGCTATTCTTATGTCATAACTGTTCTGTTATTGCGTCATCACAGGGTCCAGGGGTTGTTTTTTTCTGACCAAAAACTCTGGACCTTAAAGTTTAACTAGGGTCCAGCGTTTTTCTAGGCAGGTCATGTAGTTAGGAAAATAACCGTAGTCGTGTCCATTCATTGAAGATTGCTGCTGTGTCAATGCAGTCTGTGGGGTTACAGTAAATATGTCCCAATTACAGTGAGCTCCAAAAGTTTGGGGACGGTGTCACATTTGAGTTGTTTTGGCTCTGTACTTCAGCACTTTGGATTTGAAATGATACAATGACTGAGGTTAAAGTGCAGTCTGTCAGCTTTAGGGTGTTTTCATCCACTTCAAAATGACACAATACATTAATTACCATTCATTTCTGTTGGGCACCAAATCATCTGAAACGCAACTCAAACAACCAGCAAATGCATCCAACAAATTTGTAGTCACAAGCTTGATGTAGTCATTGCGTGCTGTGAATATGGGACCAAATACTTAACTTTTTACAACTTTAATACACATATAAGTGAAATAGTCCCAATATGTTGGGTCCCCTAAAATGTGGTGACTATGTGCAAAAAGTGCTGTCATTTTTAAACGGTTCACCCGATGTGGATGAAAATACCTTCAAATGAATGCTGACTGTCTGCACTTTAACCTCAGTCATTGTATCATTTTAAATCCAAAGTGCTGGAGTACAGAGCCAAAACAACAACAAAATGTGTCACTGTCCCAATACCTTTGGAGCTCACTCTGAATCTCCTTCCTCCCAAAGTGTGCATTTGTTCATTACCCTTCACTGATTTGAAGAAAATGACTGCTCTAAGTTGGTGGAAACTCCCACTAGCCATGCCTCCACCAATCCAATGCTTTTAGATCTGTAGCAAGTAGTGAGCGAGTGCACACTTCAGGAGAAAGGAGATATTATTGGGACGAACCGTTAGTATCCCAGCTATCTGGTTCCTTCCTTCCCTTGGCTGTAAATGGTTTGAGCTAACAGGCCTGATCATGATGACCTTTCAACAGAGGTTTTTGGTGTGTTTACAACGACAAACAACAACAATGTTGTAAAATGCGTAGTAAAGAATACAGGGGGAACTTGGAGGAAGTAATCTAGGGAAGTAATCTGGAGATCCATTTGAAACATAACTTTAAGCATAGAATAGAAAGGTTGCCGATGAGTTTAAAATTACTTTAAAATATATTGTTATATGATTATGATAATCTTCCATTTTGTGGTGACAAATCAGTGTGTGTCTGTCCCAGATTCATAACCTTGCCACATGCATTATATGGGGGGTTGAACCCAGTTTGATTCTGCATTTCTGAGACTTGATTTTGTTGTTGGGTATTCATACATTTTGGGGATTAATCAATTGTACATTAAACATATGATTACATTCATATCTCGTTTCTGGTGATTGTCTTTTCACAGCGCAAATACATTTTGTCACCGTAGCTCGGCTTCCATCCAATTGGTGACTGATGTTACTGCGGATATTCTAATATCCCCATAAAAATAATATGCACATTTTCCAACCAGAGAAGTCCATCAAATTGACTTCTGGATAAATGTCTGTGCTTGATGACGTAGTGCACATAAATAACTGTTGCTGTTAAATGGGTTTCCAACGTATTTTAAACTTGACAGAGCTGATATAGTGATTTCTTGATATCCGGAAACTCCCTTTGGTGACTGCCATTTGTCAATTCCAGTGTTATGAGACTGATGATTTCTTGATAGAAATCACCTTGTCTGATTTACATGGCTATCAAAACATCACCCAGGGTAAGCCTACATGAAACAGCCCTTATTTTAAGTGTTTCTAAAATCCCCTGTTGCAAAAATTAATGGTGGAAAAATGATTGGAACCATTGCCCTGTTTGAGTTTTTATGGGTATTATGACACCTCCACTATGGGCTCTATCGGTGAAACTTGATATCAAGAAATTCCCCTAAGTGCGGTCTGAAATTACACCCTTTGTTCCTGTCCACAATTCCCCCTCAACCAGTGGTGATATTTTTGAGCCACTAGGGGGAGGTGTTGCTCTGTTTGATTTCAACCAAGCCACTGTCAGGGTCTCTTTGGCAGGGAGTAGCCTAGTCTACAGGCACCAACTGTTGACCATGTTTCTCAGGGCTAGTTTATATTATGGTTTTTGGCATATCTGTCTTATTTCCCTCTTGACGGATAGAGCTAATTCTAATCAGATTGGCTTTAGATTGCTCATATTATTTAGGATCAGTAGATTTGAAAACAGTATACTATTTATTGGTGGGTGTGTGTTGGTACGTGGGTGGGTGACTGCTAAGTATAGTGACTAGTAAATGGTAAACAGACAATGCCGTTCCCAGAGGCGTGGGTGGCAGTGATAGTTTCACCCAGCGCACGATGCCACTGCTGCCTGCACTCAATGATTTATTTTGAATTGGCAGGACAAATAAATGCCCCTAAAAGGGATACACTCACATTTTCAAACACACCTCTTACTAAATGCATATGTATGAGAAGGAGTTACACTTTTTCAGTTGGAAACTTTACAAACAAGCAGTGTAGCTAGAAAGGAATTGCATGCCACAGATATATATCTCAAGGTAGCCTAACATAGATTAAGTTGTCTTTCCTCTCCGAGGTTCTGAATACGACATATTGCCCTTGGCTATTTTATATATTCATCTCATCTGGTTGACAATTCACATTAATCAATGTTAGGTAGCGTAGGTGTAGAGCTAAATTAGCTGTGTATGCTGTGTTTGTCCTTGTCTAAATGTGAGGCGGTGTAGCATCACTTTAATTAAGGCACTCCTCAGGGCTGAAAAGCCTCAACATTACAGTTCACAGTCCTGCCCTAGACACTCAAGGCCACCGACTTCAATGTTTTTGATTCCTCTTCCTGAGAACTTTGGGTTGGAGCTGGAGATAAGCACATAGAAGGGAATAGGAGTTTTGGAAAAAACACCTACATGCATAATTGGACTTACACACAGACACACACACACACACAGTCTGACACGAGGCGGGGAAGGTCGTTTGTGCTTGTCACCTCAGCAGTACACCACACTGACTCCCACATGAAAAATAATATGTTCAGTTCAGGTGAAATGTTTACGTTGTAAGAAATTCATGTCTGCAATCCATACTCACTAAATGTGACATTTCTTTCATAAGCAATACATTAAAAGGTGACAAATGGGAGTTGAGGCTATTTCAGTTGGGTTTTTAAGGAAGGATATTAGATATAGGCTACGTCCCAAATGTCAAACTATTCCCTACATAGTGTACTACTTTTGACCACAGCCGTATGGACCCTGGTGAAAAGTATTGCACTATAAAGGGAATAGGTTGCCATTTAAGATGCAGAAGTAGTCTTACACCTCCCCACCACACAGCTCCGCACATGACATTTGTATAAATCCTCTGAGAATCATTGCGAGCTTGAGAATCAATGAATAATTACAGAGACATGAATTCAAATTAAGATTGGGTTTTGTTTTTGTCATTGGGGCTCAGGATAGGGTATTGCTCTCGAATACCCTGCCTAAGGTACCTATCAAATGTCAAGTATTTTTGGAGAGGTATTTGGCATCCATGGAAATAACACACCTTGTGTTTTTGAATTCCGCACGAGAGCTCATTCCTGCCAGGGGTGAAGATGGATGAAGTGTTGAGAGCTTTTAGTTCTTTTTCTTCTCCCCTAAATCATTTCAGTTGGGGACGCCCATGAGTACCATGACTAAAGATAATATTTTAAACGGTTTAAGATGTTATTTCACTGTGCAGGAACAATATAACTTTTCCCCTCTCGCAACAAACTGATATTTGATATTGATGCCAAGATCAATTAAAGTCCAACTTGTCAAAATATAAACCAAAGTTTCCTTATTAACCTATCTGCAGCACTACATTTTCAGTAAATGCTTCATTTGCAGTAATCATTCTGCTTTGGAAATTAACCGCAGGCACGCACACACACGCATACTGTACACACAAACACGCTAAACTAAGAGATGGCCAGCCAAACTCCTGTCAGCTCTGTTGGTCTGGGCAACAATTGATTGACTTTTGAAACACACACACACACTCACAGAAATGCATTGGCTTAAGAATGTGATAGGCAACAGCAGTAATATGAAGAGTTTGTCCTCATCTCCCTATTGAATAAATCACAGTGTTCTCCTCAGACAACCTGCAAATAGACACTTAATGGCTTCCCCTTGTTTCACAGGAACTTAGGTACAGCAAGCACATACAGTGCCTTGCAAAAGTATTCATCCCCCTTGGCGTTTTTCCTACTTTGTTGCATTACAACCTGTAATTTAAATGGATTTTTATTTGGATTTCTTGTAATGTACATACACAAAATAGTGCAAACTGGTGAAGTGAAATGAAAAAAAATAACTTGTTTCAAACTATTCTAAAAATGGAAAAGTGGTGCGTGCATATGTATTCACCCCCTTTGCTATGAAACCCTAAATAAGATCTGGTGCAACCAATTACCTTCAGAAGTCGCATAATTAGTTAAATAAAGTCCACCTGTGTGCAATCTAAGTGTCATGATCTGTCACATGATCTCATGATATAAGATATAAACACCTTTTCTGAAAGGCCCCAGAGTCTGCAACACCACTAAGCAAGGGGCACCACCAAGCAAGTGGCACCATGAAGACCAAGGAGCTCTCCAAACAGATCAGGGACAAAGTTGTGAAGTACAGATCAGGGTTGGGTTATAAGAAAATATCAGAAACTTTGAACATCCCACGGAGCACCATTAAATCCATTATTAAAACATGGAAAGAATATGGCATCACAACAAAACTGCCAAGAGAGGGCCGCCCACCAAAACTCACAGACCAGGCAAGGAGGGCATTAATCAGAGAGGCAACAAAGAGACCAAAGATAACCATGAAGGAGCTGCAAAGCTCCACAGCGGAGATTGGAGTATCTGTCCATAGGACCACTTTCAGTCGTACACTCCACAGAGCTGGGCTTTATGGAAGTGGCCAGAAAAAAAGCCATTGCTTGAAGAAAAAATAAGCAAACATGTTTGGTGTTTGCCAAAAGGCATGTGGGAGACTCCCCAAACATATGGAAGAAGATACTCTGGTCAGAAGAGACTAAAATTGAGTTGTTTGGCCATCAAGGAAAATGCTTTATCTGGAGCAAAATCAACACCTCTCATCACCCCGACAGGGATGTATGGTGGTGGCAGCATCATGCTGTGGGGATGTTTTTAACCAGCTGAGACTGGGAAACTGGTCAGAATTGAAGGAATGATAGATGGCGCTAAATACAGGGAAATTCTTCAGGAAAACCTGTTTCATTCTTCCAGAGATTTGAGACTGGGACGGAGGTTCATCTTCCAGCAGGACAATGGCCCTAAGCATACTGCTAAAGCAGTGGGGCCCTAGTCAGACTCCACCGCTTCTGATTTGACTTGTATTACTCGCTAATATTCAGTCCCTGGACAATAAAGTAGACGAGTTCAGGGCAAGGATCTCCTTCCAAAGAGACATCAGGGACTGTTACATACTCTGTTTTACGGAATAATTTTTCTCTCCGGATATATTGCCCTGTCCAGTCACCCAGCATGGTTCTCCATCCACCGTGCTGACATGAAGAAACAACTCTCTTGAGAAAAAAAGGCAGAGGGGTTTGTTTAATGATTAACAACTAATGGCGTGATTGTGGTAACGTACAGGAACTCAAGTCCTTTTCTTCTCAACCTGTTTCAGTCTTTCAGATATTTGAGACTGGGACGGAGGTTCACCTTCCAGCAGGACAATGACCCTAAGCATACTGCTAAAGCAACACTCAAGTGGTTTAAGGGGAAACATTTAAATGTCTTGGAACAGTCAAGTCAAAGCCCAAACCTCAATCCAACTGAGAATCTGTGGTATGACTTAAAGATTGCTGTACATCAGTGGAACCCATCCAACTTGAAGGAGCTGGAGCAGTTTTGCCTTGAAAAATGGGCAAAAATCCCAGTGGCAAAATGTGCCAAACTTATAGAGACATACCCCAAGAAACTTGCAGCTGTAATTGCTGCAAAAGATGGCTCTACAAAGTATTGAACAGTCAAAGGGGGCGGTGTTGCAATCTACTGCAAAGATAGCCTGCAGAGTTCTGTCCTACTATCCAGGTCTGTACCCAAACAAATTGAACTTCTACTCTTAAAAATCCACCTCTCTAAAAACAAGTCTCTAACCATTGCCGCCTGCTATAGAACACCCTCTGCCCCCAGCTGTGCTCTGGACACCATATGTGAACTGATTGGGACCTAAATTGTGACCTAAATTGGAACATGCTTAACACCCCAGCCATCCTACAATCTAAGCTTGATGCCCTCAATCTCACACAAATTATCAATGAACCTACCAGGTACCACCCCAAAGCCGTAAACACGGGCACCCTCATAGATATCATCCTAACCAACTTGCCCTCTAAATACACCTCTGTTTTCAACCAAGGTCTCAGCGATCACTGCCTCATTGCCTGGATCCGTAATGGGTCAGCGGTCAAACGACCTCCACTCATCACTGTCAAACGCTCCCTGAAACACTTCAGCGAGCAGGTCGTTCTAATCGACCTGGCCGGGGTATCCTGGAAGGATATTGATCTCATCCCATCAGTAGAGGATGCCTGGTTATTTTTTTTAAATGCCTTCCTCACCATCTTAAATAAGCATGCCCCTTTCAAGAAATTTAGAACCAGGAACAGATATAGCCCTTGGTTCTCTCCAGACCTGACTGCCCTTAACCAACACAAAAACATGCTATGGCATTCTGCATTAGCATCGAACAGCCCCCGTGATTTGTAACTTTTCAGGGAAGCTAGAAACCAATATACACAGGCAGTTAGAAAAGCCAAGACTAGCTTTTTCAAGCAGATATTTGCTTCCTGCAACACAAACTCAAAAAAGTTCTGGGACACTGTAAAGTCCATGGAGAATAAGAACACCTCCTCCCAGCTGCCCACTGCACTGAGGATAGGAAACACTGTTTACCACCGATAAATCCACTATAATTGAGAATTTCAATAAGCATTTTTCTACGGCTGGCCATGCTTTCCACCTGGCTACCCCTACCCCGGTCAACAGCACTGCACCCCCCACAGCAACTCGCCCAAGCCTTCCCCATTTCTACTTCTCCCAAATCCAGTCAGCTGATGTTCTGAAAGACCTGCAAAATCTGGACCCCTACAAATCAGCCGGGCTAGACAATCTGGACCCTTTCTTTCTAAAATAATTATCGGACGAAATTGTTGTAACCCCTATTACTAGCCTGTTCAACCTCTCTTTCGTGTCGTCTGAGATTCCCAAAGATTGGAAAGCAGCTGCGGTCATCCCTCTCTTCAAAGTGGGGGACACTCTTGACCCAAACTGCTACAGACCTATATCTATCCTACCCTGCCTTTCTAAGGTCTTCGAAAGCCAAGTCAAGAAACAGATTACCGACCATCTCGAATCCCACCATACCTTCTCCGCTATGCAATCTGGTTTCAGAGCTGGTCATGGGTGCACCTCAGCCACGCTCAAGGTCCTAAACGATATCATAACCGCCATCGAGAAACAATATCTTAACCGCCAACCGCCATTGAGAAACAATACTGTGCAGCTGTATTCATTGACCTGGCCAAGGCTTTTGACTCTGTCAATCACCACATCCTCATCGGCAGACTCGATAGCCTTGGTTTCTCAAATGATTGCCTCGCCTGGTTCACCAACTACTTCTCTGATAGAGTTCAGTGTGTCAAATCGGAGGGCCTGTTGTCCGGGCCTCTGGCAGTCTCTATGGGGGTGCTATAGGGTTCAATTCTTGGACCGACTCTCTTCTCTGTATATATCAAAGATGTCGCTCTTGCTGCTGGAGTCTCTGATCCACCTCTACGCAGATGACACCATTCTGTATACTTCTGGCCCTTCTTTGGACACTGTGTTAACAACCCTCCAGGCGAGCTTCAATGCCATACAGCTCTCCTTCCGTGGCCTCCAATTGCTCTTAAATATAAGTAAAACTAAATGCATGCTCTTCAACCGATCGCTGCCTGCACCTGCCCGCCCATCCAACTTCACTACTCTGGACGGTTCTGACTTAGAATATGTGGACAACTACAAATACCTAGGTGTCTGGTTAGACTGTAAACTCTCCTTCCAGACTCACATCAAACATCTCCAATCCCAAGTTAAATCTAGAATTGGCTTCCTATTTCGCAACAAGGCATCCTTCACTCATGCTGCCAAACATACCCTTATAAAACTGACAATCCTACCAATCCTCGACTTCGGCGATGTCATTTACAAAATAGCCTCCAATACCCTACTCAATAAATTGGATGCAGTCTATCACAGTGCCATCCATTTTGTCACCAAAGCCCCACCAAACCCACCACTGCAACCTGTACTCTCTCGTTGGCTGGTCCTCGCTTCATATTCATCACCAAACCCACTGGCTCCAGGTCATCTACAAGACCCTGCTAGGTAAAGTCCCCCCTTATCTCAGCTCACTGGTCACCATAGCATCACCCACCTGTAGCACACGCTCCAGCAGGTATATCTCTCTGGTCACCCCCAAAATCAATTCTTTCTTTGGCCGCCTCTCCTTCCAGTTCTCTGCTGCCAATGACTGGAACGAACTACAAAAATCTCTGAAACTGGAAACACATCTCCCTCACTAGCTTTAAGCACCAGCTGTCAGAGCAGCTCACAGATTACTGCACCTGTACATAGCCCATCTATAATTTAGCCCAAACAACTACCTCTCCCTCTACTGTATTTATTTATTTATTTATTTATTTTGCTCCTTTGCACCCCATTATTTCTATCTCTACTTTGCACATTCTTCCACAGCAAATTTACCATTCCAGTGTTTTACTTACTATATTGTATTTACTTCACCACCATGGCCTTTTTTTGCCTTTACCTCCCTTATCTCACCTCATTTGCTCACATTGTTTATAGACTTATTTTTCTACTGTATTATTGACTGTATGTTTGTTTTACTCCATGTGTAACTCTGTGTTGTTGTATGTGTCGAACTGCTTTGCTTTATCTTGGCCAGGTCGCAATTGTAAATGTGAACTTGTTCTCAACTTGCCTACCTGGTTAAATAAAGGTGAAATGTATATTTTTTTATGACTTTGGGGGTGAATAGTTATGCACGCTCAAGTTTTCAGTTTTTTTGTCTTATTTGTTGTTTGTTTCACAATAGCAAATACTTTGCATCTTCAAAGTGGTAGGCAAGTGGTAGGCATGTTGTGTAAAATGACAAATGATACAAACCCCTCCAAAAAAATCAAATTTAATTTCAGGTTGTAAGGCAACAAAATAGGAAAAATGCTTACGCAAGCCACTGTACGTGCAACGACAGTAAAGCAATCATTCAGAGGTACAATAGAGCAATCAGGCTCTAAATGTAGAAGTTATTTTGAAATGGTATAATCTGGGTAAGGCTATTTCGTTAGCTAACATCAGTTTGACTGACTTTACATTACATGACATAAACCACAGGATACTGTAAGTAGCTGTGTATGTACACTACTGTAGACTACATTCAATGAATACTGTGACAGCTTGTGTTATGTCAGTCTCCATATATCTTCTGGTCAGTTCTACAAAGACAACATCCACTTTTAACAGTGTTTATAGCATTTGTCATAATATAATGACTGTTTAATGTAAGCCTTATGATGGGAAAGTTCAAGTGAAGTATAGCTAGCTGCTTTTAAGAGGCTTGTGCCCGAAGAGCTGAGTGTGGGCGTATGTTTGCATGTGTTTGTTTGCATGTGTGCTTGCATGTTCATGTTTTGTGTGTGTGTGTGCATGTGTGCATGTGTGTATATGTGTGTGTGACTCATCCTGAATTTATCTTCTCTCAGCCTCTTCCTTCCTCCATCTTTATTCTTTCTGTTTTCTCATTCTCTCTTTTTCCTACTCCAGCTTATCAGACGCCTGAGTACCCTGTTATCGCCTGTTCATTAGCGCTGGTATTAACGGATTAAAAGGAAACCTGGAATCAGAGTTTGCCTCTACTGAGGGTTTGACACTAGAGAATTCGGGGGGGTGTAGAGCTTGCCATGCAACTAAAAGCTGTAAATTCAGACTTAATTGCTTTGGAGACCATATGTGATATGAATCGTTATGTAAACAAACTATGTTAAGTAACATGGAAGATGGAATAGTAAGCCACCAACCTGACCTTTATGAATTAAAAGCAACCGAGGCCTTTTAACGACTGAGCACAATTATAAACTAACTGTGAGCTGATACTATACTGTGATACGTATACAGTTTTAATAGAAACAGACTACCGAGATGCAGAACACCACATTATCAGTAATTAGACTGCTTTTACCCCTCTGACCTTCATTAATTGTTCAGTGCCTATTATTCCATTCCAATATGCTCATGTTATTTTCAGCATTAACATTAAAATGTTCTATACAAGTCTGACATCTCAAGGCATTTCAAATGGAATAAAATACAATACAATGCAACAGCATGAACATGTATACTTCTGTTTAAGTCCATAAGTGTGTATATTCCCCTAGTCTCTTCATGATTCTGTGCTCCATTGCCAGCCATAAACATGGTGGTGATGCATCAGTGCTCATTGTGTCATGTCTGGGGGCAGAAAGGCCCATTCTGGATGGATTGGAAGGTTTTAAAGAAACGAGTGCAGAAGTGACTGATGTGTAGGGACAAATGAGAAAGGAAGAGGGATGTTTTAGGAACGTGTGAAAGAGAATGATGTTTAAGGGAGGAGATAGGGAGAAAATGATGCTGTAGGGTTGGAAGGGAGAGTGAGTTATGTTTTATGAGAGAGAGAGAGAGAGAGAGAGAGAGAGAGAGAGAGAGAGAGAGAGAGAGAGAGAGAGAGAGAGAGAGAGAGAGAGAGAGAGAGAGAGAGAGAGAGAGATGAGCTACTCCAATCAGTCCCATTACATTGGCATTTCTACAGCACCATCTGTGGACCAATACACTCTCTTGTCAGCTGGAAATGTCACGATTAACGGCTGTGTTGCAAAACACACACACACACCCACAGACAGACACACACACCCACAGACAGACACACACACCCACAGACAGACACACACACCCACAGACAGACACACACACCCACAGACAGACACACACACCCACAGACAGACACACACACCCACAGACAGACACACACACCCACAGACAGACACACACACCCACAGACAGACACACACTATGCCCTGTTGTTTACCCAACGCTCCCGAGTGGCGCAGCAGTCTAAGGCACTGCAGCTCAGTCCAAGAGGCGTCACTGCAGTCTCTGGTTCGAATCCAGCGTGTAACATCCAGCCGTGATTGGGAGTCCTATAGGCTGGTGCACAATTGGGCAGGGTAGGCCGTCATTGTAAATAAGAATTTGTTCTTAACTGACTTGCCTAGTTAAAAAAATATGGGTGGAAGCATGGGTACCAAATGAGCTCCCCTATACACCAAGTGTTGAAAACATAATAACGACCTCACCGTTCAACCAAACACAATAGATCTAATCTGTCTGGGATTAGACTCCTTTTCTGTGTGTGAAGTCGTCTGAGATTCATAAAAGGAGGATGAACACAGTGAACATTAGAGAGGTTGTTTGGATATTATCATATTGTTGAGTTGAAGACAGATCCTGCAAAGACAACACAATACTTAATGACAACTCCAGACATCTTAATGAAATGGAGGAGTAATGTGGTTCATCGTGTTAGTTATAGACTCAATGCTCTGGTTAGGTCAGAAGTAGGACTATGCTCTAGTCTTGGTTTCATTACTACATTATTGGTACCCACCAGAGTAGGACGACAGCATATATAGCAGCAATACCTCTTGCCCTGTGGTAATTTGTTGGTCATTGGAGCCGATTTGTTCTGTGTAAGTTATCCCCAAACATTTTCGCTGAGTGGAAAGTTGTTCTCCGAGCGAGTGGATTCGTGACATACGATGAAGCTTACAGTGAATCACGACGGGTGGAAATTAAAAAACTCTGTTGGCGGCTGAGAACCTCCATGGCTTTAATACTAGCATAAGTCATTCATCTACACTACCACTCTTCCCTCTGCAGTTTAAGGTGGGCTCCAGATATACCTGTAGAGGGGACACATCACTCCAGTGGCTGTTGAGATTTACTGGATATCCTGGATATTCTAAAACGGTTGTGTAACGGTGAATTTTGTCACCTTAAGATGTTGAATCACTATCATTATACCTCAGTATACCTTACATAGTTTAAAGGCTCACCAGTTGTAGACACAAGGTGTGAAGCGCAGTTTGGTCTTATCGCAAAGCTTTCAACAGCCTGGACAAGTCATGTTATTCACAAAGGGAAGACGTGCTTACGGAGGGGAACGAGAGTAGCAGCCGGGCAAATACCAGGAGTCAAAGATCACCTGCTGATCCCTTAAAGTGACAATATCTTGCCTGAGCGACACCTGAATGCCCATGACCTTGGGCCTTATGCTAATCTGACCTTTATCCAGCGAGGCCTCGGTCTGTCTGAGTTCACCTGCTTACAGACACTACGGAAGCCTCTGTAAAACACACTTCCTGTCTAGCAGCCCCTTTGTTCCTCAGTTGTCAGCAGAATGTAGAATTTACATTTGAATTGGATCATGATGTGGTCGTTGTCACGGTTTTCATATGGTGAAGGAGAGTCGGACCAAACTGCAGCGTGTATATTGCGATCCATGTTTAATCACACAACGTAAACACGAATAAACACTACAAAACAATAAACAAACCGAAAACAGCCTATACTTGTGTCAACTAACACAGCACAAGGACATCAAGACACTCAGGACAATCACCCACAATACAACCAAAGAATATGGCTGCCTAAATATGGTTCCCAATCAGAGACAACAATAAACACCTGCCTCTGATTGAGAACCACTTCAGACAGCCATAGACTAACCTAGAACACCCCACTAAGCTACAATCCCACTAAGCTACACACCACATACAAAAACCCATGTCACACCCTGGCCTGACCAAATACATGAAGAAAAACACAAAATATTCGACCAGGGCGTGACAGTCGTAGGACACCCTACACTTGCTGTTAAACTTAAACACGTCAGAGGAAAGTGTTACAGAGCCGTGTTATTATGAGATGACTGGCAGTCAGACCAACTCACAGAATCCAAGTTAATATCTGACAAACTGACTCATGTTAGGGAGTATCCTTGGAGCGCGTGTACAAGGGTACAGCAGAATTAGAGCAGGGCCTTAGAGAGTTGTGTTTGAGTATGTGCGTACATGTGCCTGTGCTTGTATGCTTGCATGTGTCTGTCTGGGAGTATGCGTGCATTCCTCTTTCTGACCTGCATGTGTGTGGACTAGGATAACTTTGATCCATCCCTCCTCTGATGTGTGATTGAAGATGATGTGTCCACTCCCACTGTCTGTTTGATATTGCCACCTTCACTAACTCCGCTGACGTGACAGAACACTCTATTAACATGCAAGACACCTGAAACAGATGTGATTCGTCAGCTCCTTTGTCTGTTGTGATTGAGTTGATGTCTCATATTGACAGTACTGTGGGGGACAGAACTGGGGGAGGAACACTTGTTAGCATTGTCCTGACTATTCTGCTGACTCTGCCGACAGAGCGAAAGTCTCTGAAGAGAACCCTTGCTGTTTTCTTTGAGTTGAATGTTTTTTTAATAAGGTTAGTTTAGATACAGGCGTACAGTTCATTCACATTCAGTGTTTGATCAGTATAACTCCCTCACTGCCGCCTTCTTGCAAAAAGTTATTTAAAACTATTTCTTACCGATTGTGGCAACTGTAACACTGTTGCCTCTCAAACAAACGTATTCTATTTATTTCTTCCCTATTATTTTCTATCATTCAACCACACAGCAACTTCTTCTCAACAAGTTACATTTCCAAGCCCTGATCGTTGGGCGCTTCAGTCTTCCCACCAACTAACCCACCAACTCAACCCTGACCCTGGAAGACAGGGGGCTAGATTGGTTGCATCAGGACCTGTGATTGGTTGAATGAGCATCCTAATTGGTTCAGTCAGGATGGTGATTGGTTAGATGAGGAGTTGTCTGGCATGCACCTCAGGCTGCAGACACTGTGGCACTCCAGGACCAAGAGCTGTTCATCTGATGTGAGAGGCAGGATGTATTGATCACGTTTGGTCTAGCTGAGTGTGTGCGTGTTTGTGCATGCAAGTGTGAGCAAGTGTGTGCGTGTTTGTGCATTTGTGCATGCAACCGAGTGAGCAATAAATTGTGTGAGGATATTTCTAGGAACTCTGTACCGGCCCAGAAAAGTCAAGAGTGTAAATTGATCTAAAGGGCAGCAGAGCTACTTTCTCAGTTTCCTAAAGACAGTCATTAATATACTACACTGAGAACCATATGTCCTGACCTTCCATTCTCATCGCTTCATCTAAAACAAAACCTGGAATATATTGTCCTTACGTTCCCATGTGAATATCAAAAACAAATTATATTCAACATTAAATAGCAGGATAACAAAACAATAAGTTGACTGCGGATTGATGTCATACTGAAAGATGCTATTTTTATGGTGTCACTGACGCTAATACTTCATGAACTGATCATGTGACTCTATTCTGTAAGACTATAAAGCAGAGATGAGGGGTGAAAGGGCGAGACAGAATAATGGACATTAGGGATAACAGAGAAACGTGTTCAATTAAAACTACAGATGGAGTTTCACATTGTTGAAGGTTGAATACGAACAATACAGGTTATTATTCATTACTTTCAGTCCACAACAATGACCCGAATTGAGGGTATGAATTTCAATGTTTTCTATTGCTCTAGGTAGGAAGCTGCCTGAGAGCACAAATCAAGGATCAGCTTAGCTCCCTTATACTATTACGGGAAAACACAAAACTGACCTTAGAGCAGTGTCTAGGGGTAAACTTCATCCTAATCATTGTAGACTTTGTTAAGTTACATAAATCCCTGGAAATAGCTGGGTCAACCTTGTTCTTTGATCTCTTGAAGATGACCTGTTTCATTCCCTCCTCTTTCACTTCTAAAGCGAACTGCATCAGCTTAGACCAAATCAATATGAGCACCACCAGGAAATGAAAGGAATTCTATTTTTAATAAAAACAAACTCAATAGATTTTGACCAAAAAACAACAACACCGTTCTTCCTTCATGGATATGATGCTTTTGATCAACTTTCCCAACCAGGCAAGTCGGCGCTGTTTCGGTTATATCCTCGCTTTCTCTGCACCAATGAGAAACAATGTGCTTTATTCTATTACAGAATAAATCCAATCTCATGCTTCATGGTTTAGAGAGGAAAAGTGGAGGAAGCGATGAAAGAATGAGACAGCGTGGCGGAGCGAGGGTGAATGTTGACACAAATCCCACAATCCCTAGGGTGTCTCCGGTGGGCCGTAGGGGCACAGATTAGTGATTCCAATCAATTAACCAATCAATGAACAATTCAATTAACCAATCAATGACCCAGTCGATTACAGAGTTAATGGGAATTTGTGTAGCTATTGGGAATGGGTGTGTGATGAGAAGGGCATACCAGTAAATCAGTGTGGTGTATGTTAGCACATCAAAGACAATCACATAATACATACCAATATACCAAACTCATAGTCCAAGCTCTCATATTGGTCAAATAATTGACTTGTTGAAATAACCAGACACACAATTGCCCTTCACAGCGGCTGTTGACTCTACTCCAAACCTGATGAATATATAAATGAATAATGAATCAGCTCCGAATTAATATAACATTCCTAGTCCTAAAGCAAATAACTTGTAATATCCACTGATGTCGTGCCTGTGGACTGTCATTCATAAAATAATGACAACATTAAACACAGTGGCACTAAGCTGGCGTCATTCAGAATACACACACGTGCATACTGTTTTACCCACTTCATACAGTATGTACATATATACTGTACTCTAGTCATTGAACACTGGTCACTTCAATAATGTTTACATACAAAACACAGCATTATACTGTATGTGTGTAAATATAATACAGTACAGTATAGTATATACGTACATACTGTATGAGGTGGGTGAAACAGTATGCACGCGTGTGTGTGTATTCTGATTGGTGCCAGCTTGGTGCCACTATGTTTAATGTTGTCATTATTGTATTACCCCTGATAACCTATTTTTGTAATAACACATTCTCGGTTTCAAAATACTTCCTGGGTTTGTTCCCTCGTTAAAATGATGGTCGAGCCTGCTATGCGTCCTTTACTTCTATAGTGCTGCTGTGAATGGATATTAGTACTGTGGGCAACACTTACCCATTGAAGGTAACCCGTAATCTCCTGTCCTTGTTTGAACCCAACAGGTAACCTGCACACACTGCTGTTCTGTCATGTCAAGACAAAGCTGACATGTGACTGTTTTTAAGCCCAGCTCAGCCTATCAGAGTAGTGACGTCAGACGAACATACATTTCACTGTACGCTCGGAGGAAGAACACAAAACAGCCTAACAAACCACAAACTTCTACTTCTGTCTTGCCTGTCACTCCGTCTCTCTCTCTCTCTCTCCCTCCATTTGACCCCAAGTGGATGCCTGCCAGTAATTAAAATTAATTAACTTGTCCGGCATGAAGCTAAAACCAATTATCTGGGAACACACTTGCTTGTCAACAAAGCAGCGTTTGGTTGGGAGAGGAATGGGCAGATTGTCCCACCGTTGGCTCCCGCTGGAGACCCAGTAGGATGATGGATGTTGGGAAGTTTGTGTGCGTGCGTGTATGTGCGTGCCCTGTGTGCGTACGTGCGTGTGTGTGTGAATGAGTAAGATGGATGTAGGGTTTTACAACAGGGGCTTGTTTTTAATGAGTTCCAACAGCATACTGCCGGCTCATTATTATAAAAATAGATTATCAGGGATAATAAAATATAATAATATCCAAGTAATATCGATGATTATTATTGGTTAGGGAGCTAGTTTTTGGTATTATCCTTATTGTTGGTGGTGTTGTTGTTCTTGTTGTGGTTCATCTTTAAGGTTGTGTATTTCCCAATGGGTAGAACAGATGATGCAGTGAATGTTATATTGTGTATGTAAAAAGGCCTTAGAAGGAGCATGTTGCAGTACATCAACTATGAAAAGAGGGTTTTCCACGATGACGGCATAGAGGCCTGTGGCTGTGGGTGATCTAGGAAGAAAAGTATCATAAGCTGTTCCATGTATTTATTCTCTGTGGTACCTACACAGTTAAGGTATCCATGATCCCGCACTGTGAAAAACTCTGCAGATTTCTGTCATTTTTCAGTGCCTCAGTAGAGCCCCAAAACACACATAAATCTAGATTTGTACAACTCAGAGAAACAGAGGCAGTGTAGCGGGAAGCCTAATCTTGAATTGCTGTGCACACCTGCTCAGAAAGCATCACGGTTCACACACTCACACACACACACACACACACACACACACACACACACACACACACACACACACACACACACACACACACACACACACACACACACACACACACACACACACACACACACACACACACACACACACACACACACACACACACACACACACACACACACACACACACACACACACACACACACACACACACACACACACACACACACACACACACACACACACACACACACACACACACACACACACACTCTCCACCTGTTTGTGTGTGTGAATGCATTCTTGCCTCTGTGTGTGTCTGTGTTTCGTCCTGTTGGAGATGTGTGACCCGATGATATAGGACACTGTGAGTGTGTCTAGCTGACACAATAAGACCTAGTGACAGAGGAAGACAGGGCTGTGAGGAGAGGCCAGGGAGGCTCAGAAACACAAGCCGGTGTTGAGAGAAACAAATTGCCTTTTGGTGAGTTAGGAGGGAAGATGAAGGGAGAATATCATTGTGTCCTTGTTACACTAGGAAAGCCAAACATACACTGTAGGAGATTTGTTTCATGCCCCGCTGGAATGCACAGGAGATAGAGACTTTGATTACACTCCCCATTGCTGTTATACTGTACCTACATAATATTGGGACAGTATGAAAAGTTCAGGTTTCATATTATCATATTTGTTTTTGGATAGTAGGTCTAAGTAATTACAAAAAACCAAAGCCCTTGTCACCAATACTATTAGTGGTCCCAGATGTTGGTCACATTTTGTACCCATTGCGGTGGATAATTGCTCCCATCACATGGGATAGCGATGTAGATAATTGCTCCCTACAAATTCAGGCCATTGTCATTTGTGACATGAATGAATTCTGTGTAATTTAAAAGGCTGTCTGTGGACAGGGGACCTCACGCCTCCTCTGGCCTCCGCTCCATGATTGAATTTCACAAAGTTCATCTCTGCCGCTCTTAACTTTTCCACTCCACTTCACATCCAAGGGAGAGTCAGAGGGAACAAAATCTCATAAAAAACTCAACGTATCAGCCTTATTCTGGTTACTATCCATCACAGTGGAAACAGGGGAGGACAGGGAGGATTCTAGCCAGCCAGAGTATCAGTAGAGTAGAGGAAGATGACCCTATGGACCTAGCACCCCATGTCATTATCTCTCTCTCTCTGTCTGTCCATTCTCTCTGGAGCTGCTGGGCTGGAGGAGGCCAAAGCTCCACTCCATCAAGTTGTAGAAGCCATGAGAAAAGACAGAGGGCACACTTACAGGCAATGCATACACCCACAAACAGACACAAACACACACACACAAACACACACACACTCACACACACACACACACACACACACACACACACACACACACACACACACACACACACACACACACACACACACACACACACACACACACACACACACACACACACACACACACACACACACACACACACACACACACACACACACACACACACACACAGATAGACACAGACACACACACTACATCAGACTAGCCAATGCCCTAGACCAGGTATTCCCAAACTGGGGAACACAATGCCGTCAGAGGTACGCCAAATACAAATGTGATTCACATTTTTTTTTAAATAGATAAAATATATATATATTTTTTAAAACTTTTTTTTCCTTCACATTTTCAAACAGTCCATTATTATTTTCCAACGGGGCTACTTGGAAGACAGCTTGGAAGACGTTTTGGACACTACAGTGAAAATGGTTCACTTAGTTAAAGCAAGGCCCCTGAACTCTCGTGTATTTTCTGCACTATGCAATGATATAGGCGGTGACCATGCAGCACTTTTACAACATACATAAGTGTGCTGGTTATCAAGGGGCAAAGTATTGACACTTTTTTTTAAAATTGAGAGATGAGCTTAAAGGTTTGTTTACTGACCATAATTTTCACTTGTCTGACTGCTTGCATGAAGATGAATTTCTCACACGACTGGCCTATCTGGGTGATGTTTTTTTTCTGCCTGAATGATCTGACTCTGGGATTACAGGGACTCTCCACAACCGTGCGGGACAAAATTGAGGGTATGATTAAGAAGTTGGAGCTCTTCTCTGTCTGCATCAACAGGGACAACACACAGGTCTTTCCATCATTGTATGATTATTTATGTGCAAATTAACTCAAGCTTACAGACAACGTCAAATGTTATATAGCGAAGCACCTGAGTGAGTTGGGTGCGCAATTACTGGAAACGGATGCACAAACAACTGGATTTCTTATCCCTTTCATGCCCTGCCTCCAGTTCACTTACCGATATCTGAACAACAGAGCCTCATCGAAATTGCAACAAGCGGTTCTATGAAAATTGTATTTAATCAGAAGCCACTGCCAGATTTCTTGATTGGGCTGCGCTCAGAGTATTCTGCCTTGGCAAAACGCTCTGTTAAGACACTGATGCCCTATGCAACCACGCACCTATGTGAGAGTGGTATCTCGGCCCTCACTAGCATGAAAACTAAATACAGGCACAGACCGTGTGTGGAAAATGATTTAAGACTGAGACTCTCTCCAATACAACCCAACGTTGCAGAGTTATGTGAATCCTTTCAAGCACATCCTTCTCATGAACCTGTGTTGAGTCATTCACCATTTCCAATGATGTTCGATGTTTAGTGTGTGTGTGTAGCAGGCTTACAACGATGGCAAAAAAACAACATTTGAGAGTGTGCTGACCCTGGTGCTAGAGGGGGTACAGCTGGAGGTTGAATGTTTGAAAGGGTACGGGACTATACAAACTTTGGGAACCAATGGCCTAGACAGACCTGAGGATGAGTTAAAGATGGATTGGCCAAAGATGGTGTCATGAAAGAGACAGGGAGCTATAGGATAGCTATAGAGTTCCCACCGTAAATCCACTACAGAATAGATTTACTAAACTGCAGTTTTGCAGACAATCCACCATGTTGGCATGGAATGCTCAATGAGAAAACATTCGAATCAGCATTCTAGAATGGCATATTTGTTGCCAATATGGCAGCCATTCAAAATCTAAATCTCACCCAGATTTTGCTGAGCTTCTGTATATCTGCGGTTCAGGTGTATTCTGTTATACACCTGGGAGACACTGGGTCTATGGAGTTCAATAATTTCCCCTCACTGTGTCTTCCACAGCGGAAATACTTCTTGGAGAACCTTGGTGTTTATGACATTATTGTTCCAATCCTTCTTCCTCTGGACCGTGGCAGTTAACGTTACACAGGACATTCTGGGTCTCAGATGCTACAGGGACGTCTCCCTCGGCACCGCAGGGACACGGCAAGGCTGGGTAAGCCTGAAAAATCAGCTGCTCTTGGACCCAGTGCAGTGTGGGATGGCTCATTGGGCCCACGCAGGTACAGTAGCAGGGTGAAAGATGACTGCAGAGATTCACAGCTGGTCAGCACTCCTTCCTCCATCCCTCCATTGTTCATTCCTCTCCTCCTTTTTCTTCCTTCCGGCGATTATGCTTGACTGCCTCCATTACCCAATCCTCACCCCCTCTCCATCACCTTTTATCCCAATCCAATCTGACCCACGGTCCATATACAAAGTACCAGTCAAAAGTTTGGAGACACCTACTCATTCAAGGGTTTTTCTATATTTTTACTATTTTCTACATTGTAGAATAATAGTGAAGACATCACGACTAGGAAATAACACATATGGAATCATGTAGTAACCAAAAACATGTTAAACAAATCAAAATATATTTTATATATTAGATTCTTCAAAGTAGCTTTGCACACTCTTGGCATTCTCTCAACCAGTTCATGAGGTAGTCACCTGGAATGCATGTCAATTAATAGGTGTGCCTTGTTAAAAGTTAATTTGTGGAATTTCTTTCCTTCTTAATGCATTTGAGCCAAAGAGTTGGTAGGTGGTATACAAAAGATAGCCCTATTTGATAAAATACCAAGTCCATATTATGGCAAGAACAGCTCAAATAAGTAAAGAGAAACGACAATCCATCATTATTATAAGACATGAAGGTCGGTCAATCCGGAAAATTTCAAGAACTTTGAAAGTTTCTTTAAGTGCAGTCGCAAACACCTTCAAACACTATTATGAAACTGGCTCTCACGAGGACCGACACAGTAAAGGAAGACCCAGAGTTACCTCTGCTGCATAGGATAGGTTCATTAGAGTTAACTGCACCTCAAATTGCATCTCAAATTTCTGCATAGAAAACACAAGGAAAGGATACCAATAAGAAGAAGAGACTTGCTGGGGCCAAGAAACATGAGCAATGGACATTTGACCCGGTGAAATCTGACCTTTGGTCTAATGAGTCCAAATTTGAGACTTTTGGTTCCAACCGCCGTGACTTTGTGAGATGCAGAGTAGGTGAAAGGATGATCTCTGCATGTGTGGTTCCCACTATGAAGCATGGAGGAGGAGGTGTGATGGTGTGGGGGTGCTTTGCTGGGGACACTGTCTGTGATTGATTTAGAATTCAAGGCACACTTAACCAGCATGCCTACCACAGCATTCTGCAGCAATACTCCATCCCAACTGGTTTGTGCTTAGTGGGACTATCATTTGGTTTTGAACACGACAATAACCCAACATACCTCCAGGTTGGGTAAGGGCTATATGACCAAGAAGGAGAGTGATGGAGTGCTGTATCAGATGACCTGGCCTCCACAATCACCCGACCTCAACCCATTGAGATGAGTTGGACCGCAGAGTGAAGGAAAAGCAGCCAACAAGTGCTCAGCATATGTGGGAACTCCTTCAAGACTGTTGGAAAAGCATTCTAGTTTAAGCTGGTTGAGAGAATGCCAAGAGTGTGCAAAGCTGTCATCAAGAAAAAGGGTGGCTACTTTGAAGAATCTAAAATCTAAAATACATTTTGATTTGTTTAACACTTTTTTGATTACTACATGATTCCATATGTGTTATTTCATAATTTTGATATCTTCACTATTATTATAGTGTAGAAACTAGTAAAAATAAAGAAAACCCCTTGAATGAGTAGGTGTATCCAAACTTTTAGGACTGGGGGACACTTGAATACGTGTGTGTGTGTGTGTGTGTGTGTGTGTGTGTGTGTGTGTGTGTGTGTGTGTGTGTGTGTGTGTGTGTGTGTGTGTGTGTGTGTGTGTGTGTGTGTGTGTGTGTGTGTGTGTGTGTGTGTGTGTGTGTGTGTGTGTGTGTGTGTGCTTGTTGTTTTTTAGGGTTCCCAGAGTCCGTCCAGTCCTGAGCTGACCAGCGGCTGGGTAACAGTAGCTGTTTGACAGATGGACTGTTTGTTGCTGGAGAGCGATTTGGGAGTTATATAGAGGTTGGGTAGGCAGAGGTAAAGCTCACAAACATGTGCTCCTTCCCACACACACACACACACACCTTTTCAACAGTAAACACAGTTGGGCCAGGTGAAGGGATGGAGGAAGGGATGGATGGAGAGCGGGATAGAAGAGAGGAAGGGGACTCATGCCTAGCCTAGATTTTTGGTGTGTTGCTTGGCAACTCCAGTTCATTAGACTGACTGGCACCCAGTGAATATGTGTACTGTTTAAGGACACACACACACGTGCACACACACAGCACACACCAGAGAGGACTGGGGGACACTTGAATACGTGTGTGTGTGTGTGTGTGTGTGTGTGTGTGTGTGTGTGTGTGTGTGTGTGTGTGTGTGTGTGTGTGTGTGTGTGTGTGTGTGTGTGTGTGTGTGTGTGTGTGTGTGTGTGTGTGTGTGCGTGTGCGTGTGCGTGTGTGTGTGTGAATGCTCCCCTCTCCATCCCCCTCCATGCCCTGATGCACTAACGGCCATCCATCAGCAAGCCCATTTATCTGGGAACTCAGTTAAGACCCACCATTGTCTGGTTAAAGAATCTCACTTAAAGCCGAGGTAAAGAACCCTTTTCAGTAGGGTTTTTTGGGAGTTCTCCGGCTGGAGAAGATTATGGGGAGTTCTCCGGCTGGAGAAGATTTGGGGAGTTCTCCGGCTGGAGAAGATTTGGGGAGTTCTCCGGCTGGAGAGTGTTTTTGGGAGTTCTCCGGCTGGAGAAGATTTGGGGAGTTCTCCGGCTGGAGAGTGTTTTTGGGAGTTCTCCGGCTGGAGAAGATTTGGGGAGTTCTCCGGCTGGAGAGGGTTTTTGGGATGTCTCCGGCTGGAGAAGATTTGGGGAGTTCTCCGGCTGGAGAGGGTTTTTGGGAGTTCTCCGGCTGGAGAAGGTTTGGGGAGTTCTCCGGCTGGAGAGGGTTTTTGGGAGTTCTCCGGCTGGAGAAGATTTGGGGAGTTCTCCGGCTGGAGAGGGTTTTTGGGAGTTCTCCGGCTGGAGAGGATTTGGGGAGTTCTCCGGCAGGAGAGGGTTTTTGGGAGTTCTCCGGCTGGAGAAGATTTGGGGAGTTCTCCGGCTGGAGAGGGTTTTTGGGAGTTCTCCGGCTGGAGAAGATTTGGGGAGTTTTCCGGCTGGAGAGGGTTTTTGGGAGTTCTCCGGCTGGAGAAGATTTGGGGAGTTCTCCGGCTGGAGAGGGTTTTGGGAGTTATCCGGCTGGAGAGGGTTTTTGGGAGTTCTCCGGCTGGTTTGGGGAGTTCTCCGGCTGGAGAAGGTTTTTGGGAGTTCTCCGGCTGGAGAAGATTTGGGGAATTCCCCGGCTGGAGAGGGTTTTTGGGAGTTCTCCGGCTGGAGAAGATTTGGGGAGTTTTCCGGCTGGAGAGGGTTTTTGGGAGTTCTCCGGCTGGAGAAGATTTGGGGAGTTCTCCGGCTGGAGAGGGTTTTTGGGAGTTATCCGGCTGGAGAGGGTTTGGGGAGTTCTCCGGCTGGAGAAGGTTTTTGGGAGTTCTCCGGCTGGAGAAGATTTGGGGAATTCCCCGGCTGGAGAGGGTTTTTGGGAGTTCTCCGGCTGGAGAAGATTTGGGGAGTTTTCCGGCTGGAGAGGGTTTTTGGGAGTTCTCCGGCTGGAGAGGGTTTTTAGTAGTTCTCCGGCTGGAGAAGATTTGGGTAGTTCTCCGGCTGGAGAGGGTTTTTGTTGGAGTTTAGGCTAGATCCAGATTGAGGCAGAATCAAACAGTAGGTGATATGCTACACATTGGGGGTGAATGTAGTGAGTTACTACTGTACCTCCATATTCTTTAAACCTTGTGCAAGGTGAAATATACATTTAAGTCATTGTACGTTCTACGTTAGAGCGCAGATGTTGAGTAAATGAGACGTTCTTCAAAACACTTTGACAGCTAGTGAGTAATGTTTACAACTAGATGTCACAGTGGCATTTGTAGGATCAATCAGTGGTTGTAATCCCCCATGTGTCCTGTCTGCTCTTTGTCCTTCCCTGGCATCGAGGCACAAACGCATCATACATCTTGTAGGGCTGCCTTTTCTCAGCCCTGTAAATATGTTAACGTTCTCTGACTACTGGCATTTTGGGTTGGTCGGCATTCTGTGAGAGAGAGAGAATTCAAAAACCAATCCAATTTTGATAAACTCCCACATCTATTGGGTGAAATACCACAGTGTGCCATCACGGGAGCAATATTTGTGACCTGTTGCCACAAGAAAAGGGCAACTAGTGAAGAACAAACACCATTGTAAATACAACCCATATTTATGCTTATTTATTTTCCCTCTTGTACTTGAACTATTTACACATCGTTACAACACTGTACATATACATAATATGACATTTGAAACGTCTCTATTCCTTTTGAACGTTTGAATGTTTCCTGTACATTTTTTCTTGTTTATTTCACTTTTGTTTATTATCTATTTCACTTTCTTTGGCAATTTAAACATATATTTCCCATGTCAATAAAGCCCTTTGAATTGGAGCGAGAGCGAGAAAGAAATACCACTTGAAATGTAAATCTCAGCTTTACTTTATCCTCTATTGGGGGAGGTTTGCATTTTTATATGAAATGTTCCTGATTTGAATGTAGATGTGTGGATACAGAGAGCCTATCATACTGTATCTGTATTCACCCAGGCCAGTATATGAAGAGACCGTCTGTGTTTGACTTGAATAAATGCATCTGTCAAAGCAGCAGACGTCACCTCTCTGTCATAGTGTCAAAAACAGGATGACTGTCACTCGCATTGGCCGTGTGTGCATAGCTTGACACATGTTAATTTGGCTGGAGGGATAAACATTACAAGGAAGGTATTGAATTAAAGATGTCACACTCAAGGCATGTACATGTACAGTGGGGCAAAAAAAAGTATTGTCAGCCACCAATTGTGCAAGTTCTCCCACTTAAAAAGATGAGAGAGGCCTGTAATTTTCATCATAGCTACACTTCAACTATGACTGTCACGTTCTGACCTTTATTTCCTGTGTTTTGTATTTAGTTAGTATGGTCAGGGCGTGAGTTGGGTGGGCAGTCTATGTTTGTTTTTCTAGGTTTTGGGTATTTCTTTGTTTTCGGCCTAGTATGGTTCTCAATCAGAGGCAGGTGTCATTAGTTGTCTCTGATTGAGAATCATACTTAGGTAGCCTGGGTTTCACTGTGTGTTTGTGGGTGATTGTTCCTGTCCCTGTGTTTGCACCAGATAGGACTGTTTTAGGTTTTCTCACATTTGTTGTTTTTGCTAGTTATCTCATGTGTAGTTTCTTTATAAATTAAAGAACATGGATAACCACCATGCTGCTTTTTGGTCCGCTTCTCTTTCACCAGAAAACCCTTACAGAATCACCAACCAACCAAGCGGCGTGGTAAACAGAGGCAACAGCAGCAGCAGGAGAAGTGACAGGTGCAGCAGGAGCAGCAGCAGCAGCAGCAGCAGAGGCAGCAGCAACAGCAGCAGGAGCAGCAGCAGCAGCAGCAGTGGGAGAGGCTGCACTATTTGGATAAATGGACTTGGGAGGAGATCCTTGACGGGAAAGGACCCTGGGCAGAGCCAGGGGAATATTGCCGCCCCAAAGCCGAGCTGGAAGCAGCGAAGGCAGAGAGGCGGCATTATGAGGAGCTAGCACGGCAGAGCGGCTGGAAGTCCGAGACGCACCCCCAAAATTTTCTTGGGGGTGGCATAGGGAGAGTGTGGCAGAGTCAGGAGCCAGACCTGAGCCAACTCCCCCTGTTTACCGAAAGGAGCCATGGATGTTATCCGAGCTGTCGGCGAAGCTGAGGGCTGAGTCTGAGAGGGCCGAGGAGTTATTGGACAGAATGGAGGAGAGTGAACGGATGGGAGATGAGGAGACACTCAAGGAGGTGTTAATAGAATTGGGGGAGTGCGAAGAGAGAGAGCAGTTGATTTGGCGTAGTATGCAAGGCATTCGCCCTGAGGTGTGTGTCCCCAGCCCGGTACCACCAGTGCCGGCACCCCGCACCAGGCTGTCTCTCCGTCCCATCAACACAGGTGTTCCCTCCTGTCCGGCGCTGCCAGAGCTCCCGCTCCTCAGTCCAGAGGCGCCAGAGCTTCTCAGTCCAGCACTGCCAGAGCCTTCCTCTCCAGCGCCGCCAGTGCCGCCAGTCTGCCCAGCGCCGTCAGTCTGCCCAGTGCCGTCAGTCTGCCCGGCGCTGCCAGAGCTCCCGCTCCTCAGTCCAGAGGCGCCAGAGCTTCTCAGTCCAGCACTGCCAGAGCCTTCCTCTCCAGCGCCGCCAGTCTGCCCGGCGCCGCCAGCCTGTCCGGCGCCGCTGCCGGAGCCTCCCGCCTGTCCGGCGCCGCTGCCGGAGCCTCCCGCCTGTCCGGCGCCGCTGCCGGAGCCTCCCGCCTGTCCGGCGCCGCTGCCGGAGCCTCCCGCCTGTCCGGCGCCGCTGCCGGAGCGTCCCGCCTGTCCGGCGCCGCTGCCGGAGCCCCCCGCCTGTCCGGCCCCTCAGCCCAGAGGCGCCAGAGCCCCTCAGCCCAGAGGCGCCAGAGCCCCTCAGCCCAGAGGCGCCAGAGCCCCTCAGCCCAGAGGCGCCAGAGCCCCTGCCCCTCTGTCCCGAGCTGCCCCTCTGTCCAGTGGGGTCATTGAGAGGGGTTGCCATGGTGAGAAAGCCACGGAGGCGGACAATAAGGCGGACTAAGACGATGGTGAAGTGGGGTCCGCGTCCCGCGCCAGAACCGCCACCGCGGACAGACGCCCACCCAGACCCTCCCCTATAGGTCAAGGTTTTGCGGCCGGAGTCCGCACATTTGGGGGGGGTACTGTCACGTTCTGACCTTTATTTCCTGTGTTTTGTATTTAGTTAGTATGGTCAGGGCGTGAGTTGGGTGGGCAGTCTATGTTTGTTTTTCTAGGTTTTGGGTATTTCTTTGTTTTTGGCCTAGTATGGTCCTCAATCAGAGGCAGGTGTCATTAGTTGTCTCTGATTGAGAATAATACTTAGGTAGCCTTGGTTTCACTGTGTATTTGTGGGTGATTGTTCCTGTCTCTGTGTTTGCACCAGATAGGACTGTTTTAGGTTTTCTCACGTTTGTTGTTTTTGTTAGTTATCTCATGTGTAGTTTCTTTATAAATTAAAGAACATGAATAACCACCATGCTGCTTTTTGGTCCGCTTCTCTTTCACCAGAAAACCCTTACAATGACAGACAAAATTAGGAAAAAAATTCAGAAAATCACATTGTAGGATATTTTATTAATTAATTTGCAAATTATGGTGGAAAATAAGTATTTGGTCAATAACAAAAGTTTATCTCAATACTTTGTTATATACCCTTTGTTGGCAATGACAGAGGTCAAACGTTTTCTGTAAGTCTTCACAAGGTTTTCACACACTGTTGCTGGTATTTTGGCCCATTCCTCCATGCAGATCTCCTCTAGAGCAGTGATGTTTTTTAAGGCTGTTGCTGGGCAACACGGACTTTCAACTCCCTCCAAAGATTTTCTATGGGGTTGAGATCTGGAGACTGGCTAGGCCACTCCAGGACATTGAAATGCTTCTTACGAAGCCACTCCTTCGTTGCCCGGCCGGTGTGTTTGGGACCATTGTCATGCTGAAAGAACCAGCCACGTTTCATCTTCAATGCCCTTGCTGATGGAAGGAGGTTTTCACTCAAAATCTCACGATACATGGCCCCAGCATAACAATGGATCAGTCGTCCTGGTCCCTTTGCAGAAAAACATCCCCAAAGCATGATGTTTCCACCCCCATGCTTCACAGTAGGTATGGTGTTCTTTGGATGCAACTCAGCATTCTTTGTCATCCAAACACGACGAGTTGAGTTTTACCAAAAAGTTATATTTTAGTTTCATCTGACCATATGACATTCTCCCAATCTTCTTCTGGATCATCTAAATGCTCTCTAGCAAACTTCAGATGGGCCTGGACATGTACTGGCTTAAGCAGGGGGACACGTCTGGCACTGCAGGATTTGAGTCCCTGGCGGCGTAGTGTATTACTGATGGTAGGCTTTGTTACTTTGGTCCCAGCTCTCTGCAGGTCATTCACTAGGTCACCCCGTGTGGTTCTGGGATTTTTGCTCACCGTTCTTGTGATCATTTTGACCCCACGGGGTAAGATCTTGCATGGAGCCCCAGATCGAGGGAGATTATCAGTGGTCTTGTATGTCTTCCATTTCCTAATAATTGCTCCCACAGTTGGTTTCTTCAAACCAAGCTGCTTACCTATTGCAGATTCAGTCTTCCCAGCCTGGTGCAGGTCTACAATTTTGTTTCTGGTGTCCTTTGACAGCTCTTTGGTCTTGGCCATAGTGGAGTTTGGAGTGTGACTGTTTGAGGTTGTGGACAGGTGTCTTTTATACTGATAACAAGTTCAAACAGGTGCCATTAATACAGGTAACGAGTGGAGGACAGAGGAGCCTCTTAAAGAAGAAGGTACACGTCTGTGAGAGCCAGAAATCTTGCTTGTTTGTAGGTGACCAAATACTTATTTTCCAATATAATTTGCAAATAAATTCATAAAAAATCCTACAATGTGATTTTCTGGATTTTTTTTCTCATTTTGTCTGTCATAGTTGAAGTGTACCTATGATGAAAATTACAGGCCTCTCTCATCTTTTTAAGTGGGAGAACTTGCACAATTGGTGGCTGACTAAATACTTTTTTTGCCCCGCTGTATATGAAGGTGTGGATGTGAGTTAAGATTTGATATGGACCAATGACTTTTGACAGAGTTTTATATGGGTATTTCCTATTCACGAGAAAGCTGCTGTTTCTCTGAAAGGCCGATTAAAAACATGTTGCTGTTCGCATCTGAACTTCATACAATTTGATTTGATTTTGACTAGTTGTGATATTAAAAACATTTGCAGACAGTTAACTTAATAGTCAACAAATGTTGGATAGACCAACACTCTTTCAAAATATTAAAGTGCAATTATGCCAATGTTCAACCTCATCCATCTCCAGCAACAAACCAGCGTCTTAGGTGAAAACAGCACACTTCTATGATCTGTGGTCAAATAGATAAGAGGAATAGTTCTAAAAAATACTCATCTGTGACATCACAGATAGTATTACTACATTTTTTTACATCGTGATTGTCAAAACCAGCAGTAAAATATTTTAACTTTATATTTTTCTTCTTCACAACGTAGATATTTGCCGTTGGAGATAATGAAAATGAGGTTTAAAAGTGGTGGAATTGCCCTTTAATGTGAAACATACATAAACCTGAATTCGTAAAAGTGCCTCCTAGAAAATGCACTTTGAATAGTCCCCCCAAAACATTGGGATCCCATGGGTCAATGTTCCCCTATTGTATCCGTCTGCAGTACGTAATCTACCTGCAGGACAGCTGTGCGCCGCTGCCTGCCACGTCTTCCAGAACCATGCGGGATATCATGGCCAATTCATCCAGTGTGTGAATGAACGGACGCGGCAAGGGGGGGCGCACTCTTACTTCAGTTCTTTTTTAAATCCTGCGAACCCGATGGCTATCGCAGAGCGCTGGCATTGCACGCAGCAACTCACATAACCGCGCATTCTGCAATGCTCTGTCTGATCTCCCTTCTTGCTACAGTTTTAACAAAGTTTTAAGAGTTCGCGTCACTTGGTTTGCGTCCTTGTCTCGTGGCCGAGGCTATTGTCTGTGAGGTGAAGCGGAGCGCGGCAGTGCAATGCGGTGTAGTGTCCTGTTACAAACAGCGCACTGTGCTGCTGCGAAGAGGCACCCGGACAGAAATATATGGCTCTAGAGAGACGGCCGAGAGAGAGAGAGTGTGAGAGAGAGGGGGGGGAGAGAGAGAGATCTGAGAAAACTGCACAGTAGTCAGAGACTGACCCGGAGTTACTGGATTTTGTTTTAAATAGGAGAACGCAAACTGGGATTACTCCACCTTTACCGTATTTTCCCCCCTGAGCAACAACAACACTCACCTTCTTCAGACTGGTTGAGACTTGCAGTTGTTCTCCTGCTAGATGAATAGGAGTAATCGGAGACTTCACTAGGTGAGTGGTTTCCACATATTGGCATTTGAAATGTTTTCTTCTTTCCAAATCAGACCTTTCACTGGACATGCTGAACTGGTTCATTTGCTGTTTTGCAGTCTGAATGCTGTAATCTCTGGAGTAAATTGTATTACTGATGAAATATTTAACGTTTCCACCTTCTCTTTTCTATTGCTGTGCATAATTCACGACTTCATAGGATACAATAAATACGTATAATACATATAATTATCAAAATAATGTTGACCGTATGATATTATTCATATACTAATATGAATAGCCCGGTGTAGAAGTTTACTACTATGGTTATCTAAAAGGTTTTAGTGCCGCTTGGCGGTGCTAACACTGTGAGTATTCACTCCTATTACACGCACTTAATACGATTTCTCGCCTCTGCGTTATGCAGATGTATTGCCTTTTACACATGAATTTTAATAACAAAATGTCCACGGGTAGCGATAGTTCGTTCCTCGTGCTGTGCAAACACTGTATTTTGGTCTGTGTAATTACAGAGGTAGGCTACTGGTCCCGTTCTATACTTACATTGTCAGTTTAACTCTGAAAGCATTTACTTCTTATAATATCTGTTTGTCTCCTGGTCCCATTACATGTAAACAAAAGAACAGTAAGTAAGTCAGCTTTAATTGAATGCAGAGTAAGTCACTTACTTTTAGGGTGAAATATGGTTGGATATCTTGGCAATTATTCTAATTGACTTTGTTAATAAGCTATTGCTACCATGTTGGATAGCGTTTACAAATTGAACAGAGAAGGATAGATGTAAGGTTGTATTTTGTTATATCGCAATTATTTTATATATATCGCATTATTTTTGTTGACTACTTGACAGTGATTTTGATGACATACAGCGGGTGTTAAATTCTTCCATGTCCCTTCTTTTGACTTGTGAATGCATCAGGATTGGCACTTGCAGTGTGGGCAAATGTTTCCTCTCCTCAGTAACAGTAGGCTACAATACACTGCCATCCATTCTAATTCAACACCACAGATTCTGTCTTGTCAGCCCATTACATATATATTTTTTATTTTACCTTTATTTAACTAGGCAAGTCAGTTAAGAACAAATTATTATTTACAATGACAGCCTACCGGGGAACAGTGGGTTAACTGCCTTGTTCAGGGGCAGAACGACAGATTTTTACCTTGTCAGCTTGGGGATTCGATTCTTGCAACCTTTCGGGTTACTAGTCCAAAGCTCTAACCACTGGGCTACCTGCCGCCCCACATATACTAACCTTTAGTTAGTATGAAGGACGTTCACATTGAGGCTGGGATTGTTTACAGGCCTGTAGTGTCACATATGAGACTTCAAGAGAAAACAAAGACAAGGAAATTCAATGCCTTTTTTCAAGACAAACTATTTACTCCAACACCTTGTCTTTCGAAGCAGGCTTTACTCTATAAAACACACCCCAATGGTGGGACATTTAAAGGGTTTGAGGTAACAATATGCATGTGACCTGTTCAGTGTGTGTGAAACCTCAGAAACATAACTGTCTAGCTCCCGGCATCGGCTCCTAATTGGGAATCCCAACATGTGAGTTATGATTCATCTTGGTTGTCTATTTTCATATGCTAAGTGGATTAAAAAATGCATCCCAACGGTGGTTCGTTTCAAAGAGGTTCCGGTAACAGTATGTGTGTGTGACTGTGTGAGTTCCCAGTACCTCAGAAACCTCACTGTTTAGCTCCCGGCATCGGCTCCTAATGGGCCGCCATGACTACATGTGAGTTCTGATGAATCCTGAATGTCTCTTTCCATCATACTGAGTGGGGTATGATGATGAGGTATCCACTGTGGGTTAATACGTTACTTACAGATGCATTTTGCGAGCGTTGAGTGCATTCAGACACACTCAGACCCTCAGAGAATATGAATGTGGCTGTAAAAATCACAACTACAATAATATCCCTTTTTATCACAACAGAGTAATCACAACATACGCTGTTTTTATATAGCAACTCAACAATATGTCTTAATGCCATTTCCATTCTTTGACACAATGATGGATGCTTCAAAGATGTATTCATGTGTTTTTTTGCTTGAAGGAAGTGGCTCTCATGAACACAGCATTACTGTAATCTCAGCGCCTCTCCTTGCTGTGATGCTGTGCACGCGGTACTGTCTCATACTGTGCGCTCCGTGACAAACAGTGACCCCATCCAGAAGGTTGAATTACTCTGAGAGTTTGGGCAGAGAGAGTTCCTCGAGTTCACCCCTCAGAAAGGCCTGCTCGGCTCGGACTGCTAAAGTCCCTGAATACATGAGATAAAGTGAGAGTGAGAGAGAGAGTGAGAGAGTGTGCGTGTGAGTGTGTGTGTGAGAGAGAGAGAGTTACAAAAGGAGGGTGAGAGAGAGAGAGAGAGGGAGAGAGAGAGAGAGGAGACTGGTGAAGAGAGAGGGTTGGGGAAAATTGCTGAATCGAGAAATGATCTGATGGGATGCCTCTCGGCAAAGTTACTGGGTTTATATTACAGCTGAGTTTCAACAAGGGAAACTGGACAGAGAAAAAAACAATATATGCTCAAAAACATCCCTCCTCCCTGCTCTTTCCTTTCCCCTCCCAAGCTTCATAACAAAGATAACCACCAGTGTGAACTGTACTTACAGATAAGTACAGAGCAGCTGAGAAGCATCTCTCTCAGCTCTTTCTTTCATTCTCTCTCTCTCTCTCCCCCCCCTCTCTCTCTTTCTCTCTCTCTCTTTCTCTCTCTTTCTCTCTCTCTCTCTCTTTTCTCGTTGTTTGGTGTGAATAGCAGCATATGATTAGCTGGTGTGATTGATATTTGTGCGGTGCTGGTAATTTGCCCGCTCACTGACACGGAACACCAGCACAAACATAGCAATTAGTCCCTGTTCAGAGAATTCTGGAATGAAAGTGACCTCACGGACCCCTGCGTTCTGTGCGGTCACTATGGAGACAGATTGAGTGACAGCGCCATTGTTGACCTGCTTTGTGATTGGGCACCTCTTTGGGGAAGGGACTTGGGAGCATGGGGCGGAATGCTGTTCAGGATTAAAAGAGACATTGTCATGCGCGTGTAACCTAAACATGCATTACCCTCAGTCCCTCAGTGCTCTTAAAAAGGCTTTAGTTACTCATTCAACTGACACGGGCTAGAGCCACTGAAGACTGGCCTTACAGAGACAAACCTCACAATAAGATAATAGATGAGCTTGCATTCATTGGTTTGAAATAGGATTTTAATCTGACGTAAATTCTCTCCGGCATTGATTTACTGCTGGTCAAAGCAAACATTATATCCCAAAGAAAATATATCCTCCCTGTCCCCCACACCTCTAGTACTCCGTTCTATCATGTCCCCCCTTTTAGTTGAAATATGGATCCACTTCGTCAATATCTCTTCTCTTCCCTGTCCAGTAGCCTCTTCTAGATTAAGTAGAGGTCTTTCTGTAGGCTGGTAACCAGTAGACACACACTGAAGTGTCAAAGAGCCGCCCGGCTGACGGTTTATTACCATGGCATAGACAGCCTGCCTCTAGGGATCCCGCCCCTAGGGATCACCTTTGTGGATCAGGGTAGACGTTGCCCGTAGGCACAGATCGAGCATCCGTTTTCCCACCCCCAAAACCTAACCTTAACCATTTGGCCGAGAGACGAGTGTAAGGTTGGAATGACCTGACCTGGTTTAAGCACTATACTTTCAATTGTATTTGTCCCAGAACATTTCTGTCAAAATAAGAAGCATGATTATTTTTCTCATCTCCTCTGTTCATCGCCCTTGTTTATTTATCTGTTTATCGAGATGGGCACATTGCCATGTCTACCCCAGGGGTTCGGGGAGGTGATTGCTTTCCGCGGGATACAATGAGAAATGGAAATGTTGACAATATGATAAAACTTGATCATCTGTAGCTGGCTCGCTGTTTAAAGGCCAGCGTTGTTAGGGTGACTGTGTTACCATAGCTACTGGGGAAGAATGCAACATGTTGTTTGCTGAGTGCTTCTATTGTTGAGATCCTGTCTGAATAACATATTGCGTCAACCTGTTTGTTTTGTTCAGCATTTGCGTCAGCTGTCAACACTATAAACGTCTATTGTTGTTATATGCAAGGCACACCATGTGGTTGATTCAAGTCAAGGTCTGACACATAATTATGCTGAAACAAGTGCTACTTAACGAACATCAGCAGCTTATCTGTGAATAGTGGAAGCTATTTAGTGAGATTGTATTCTATTTCTGGCAGTGGATAGGGGACCAGTTTATGCAAAAAAGGTGAGATGGAACACTGTTTGAGGGAAAGAGGAGGGGAAGAGGAGGGAAAGACACATGTATCAATCAGGTACCGGTTTTCCATTTCAGAGGTTTCCTCTAAGGTGACTTGAGTCCTGCATTGTCATGGTTTGGGGCCCCTCGCTCTCTCCTCCTTTTCTGTCCTATCTCTTCCCTTCTCTCCCCTCCTGTTCCTTCCTCTCTCTTCCCTCCTCTTCCTTCCTGTACTCTCTCTTCCCTCCTCTTCTGTACTCTCTCTTCCCTCCTCTTCTGTACTCTCTCTTCCCTCCTCTTCTGTACTCTCTCTTCCCTCCTCTTCTGTACTCTCTCTTCCCTCCTCTTCTGTACTCTCTCTTCCCTCCTCTTCTGTAATCTCTCTTCCCTCCTCTTCTGTACTCTCTCTCCCCTCCTCTTCTGTCCTCTCTCTTCCCTCCTCTTCCGTACTCTCTCTCCCCTCCTGTTCCGTCCTCTCTCTTCCCTCCTCTTCTGTACTCTCTCTTCCCTCCTCTTCTGTACTCTCTCTTCCCTCCTCTTCTGTACTCTCTCTTCCCTCCTCCTCTGTACTCTCTCTTCCCTCCTCTTCCGTACTCTCTCTCCCCTCCTGTTCCGTCCTCTCTCTTCCCTCCTCTTCTGTACTCTCTCTTCCCTCCTCCCCCCAACTCTTCCCTTCTCTCTCAGCCTCCTCCATCCTCTCTCTTCCCTTCTCTCTCCTCCTCTCCCCAACTCTTACATCCTCTCTCTTCCTTTCTCTCTCATTCTCTCTCCAACTCTTCTGTCCTCTTTTCCATTCTCTCAACTCCTCTTCCCAACTCTTCCGTCTTCTCTCTTCCCTTCTCTCTCCTCCTCTCCCCAACTCTTACATCCTCTCTCTTCCTTTCTCTCTCCTTCTCTCTCCTCCTCTCTCCAACTCTTCTGTCCTCTCTTCCCTTCTCTCAACTCCTCTTCCCAACTCTTCCGTCCTCTCTTCCCTTCTCTTCCCTTCTCTCTCCTTCTCTCTCCTCCTCTCTCCAACTCTTCTGTCCTCTCTCTTCCCTTCTCTCTCCAACTCTTCCGTCCTCTCTTCCCTTCTCTCAACTCCTCTCTCCAATTCATCCGTCCTCTCTTTTCCCTTCTCTCTCATCCTCTCTCCAACTCTTCTGTCCTCTCTTCCCTTCTCTCAACTCCTCTTCCCAACTCTTCCATCCTCTCTTCCCTTCTCTTCCCTTCTCTCTCCTTCTCTCTCCTCCTCTCTCCTCCTCTCTCCAACTCTTCTGTCCTCTCTCTTCCCTTCTCTCTCCAACTCTTCCGTCCTCTCTTCCCTTCTCTCAACTCCTCTCTCCAATTCTTCCGTCCTCTCTTTTCCCTTCTCTCTCATCCTCTCTCCAACTCTTCTGTCCTCTCTCTTCCTCTCTCCAACTCTTCTGTCCTCTCTCTTCCCTTCTCTCTCCTCCTCTCTCCAACTCTTCTGTCCTCTCTTCCCTTCTTTCAACTCCTCTCACCAACTCTTCCGTCTTCCCTCTCCCCTTCTCTCTCCTCCTCTCTCCAACACTTCTGTCCTCTCTCTTCCCTTCTCTCTCCTCCTCTCTCCAACTATTCTGTCCTCTCTTCCCTTCTCTCTTCTCCTCTCGCCAACTCTTCCGTCCTCTCTTCCCTTCTCTCAACTCCTCTCTCCTCCTCTTCTGTCCTCTCTCATCCCTTCTCTCCCCTCTTCCATTCTCTGACTTCCCTTTTCTCTCCTCCTCTTCCGTTCTCTCTCTTCTGTCCTCTTCTCTCCCCTCCTCTTCTGTCCTCTCTCTTCCTCTGTCCCTTCCTCTTTCCTCACTCTACTCAGCTTCAATCTCTCTGACAAGCAATTAGCTACGACTTGCACACACACCGAATGACCGCAAGAAAAAGCTACATCATAAACTGTAGCAATTTCACACCGGGTTTTAGTTTGAAATTATTTAAATTCTCACCAGAGAGGTAGAAACAGAGAGAGAGAGACATGTTACTGGCTGTGTGATTATTCTCACCGCTGTTTGGGTTCCTGAATGAGTGAATGGCTGTGGGTTGTATGGAACAGGCCTGACATGTCTACACGTCAAACAGAATTAGAAGCAGCAAACCAGCATTCTATTATCCTCCACTAAAACACGACAGCTAGTTTGCTTCCTGCACCCAAACCTGAAACCTCACTTCCTTACTGGAGCATGGAAATCTGTGTTGTGTTCTAAATCTGAAACATTGTTAAGAAATCTTGTATGCCTGTTTTCTCAGGAGGGATCGTGTCAAGGGGTGTTTGTGAATGAGAAGTAAAATAAAAATGGACTTAAATCGTTACTAACAGGGGTCGATTATACAGAATTAGAGGTGCTGTTGATCTGTTCATCTGGAGTCTGTTCTGCTTGTTGGAGTTAGAATCTCAGCCTGCTGTGAGAGAAAGAGAAAGAAAATCTATTCAATCAATTCAAATGGTATTTGTCACATGCTTCATAAACAACAGGTGTAGACGAACAGTGAAATGCTTCATAAACAACAGGTGTAGACTAACAGTGAAATGCTTCATAAACAACAGGTGTAGGTAGACTAACAGTGAAATGCTTACTTCCGGGTCCTTTTTCAACAATGCAGAGTTCAATTATGAACAAATATATATAAAAATACACCATTATAATAGAAATATTGACAAAAAAAGAGAGAAAGACAAGAAGAAAATGTAGCAAAGGCAGTTGTAGAAACGAAAAAGAGAAAAGGGCATATTGATTGCCTACCAGTGTATCAGTACAGAGGTTGTCCTTGAAGGAGAGGTAAAGGGCATATTGATTGCCTACCAGTGTATCAGTACAGAGGTTGTCCTTGAAGGAGAGGTAAAGGGCATATTGATTGCCTACCAGTGTATCAGTACAGAGGTTGTCCTTGAAGGAGAGGTAAAGGGCATATTGATTGCCTACCAGTGTATCAGTACAGAGGTTGTCCTTGAAGGAGAGGTAAAGGGCATATTGATTGCCTACCAGTGTATCAGTACAGAGGTTGCCCTTGAAGGAGAGGTAAAGGGCATCTTGATTGCAAACCATTGTATCAGTACAGAGGTTGCCCTTGAAGGAGAGGTAAAGGGCATATTGATTGCCTACCAGTGTATCAGTACAGAGGTTGCCCTTGAAGGAGAGGTAAAGGGCATATTGATTGCCTACCAGTGTATCAGTACAGAGGTTGCCCTTGAAGGAGAGGTAAAGGGCATATTGATTGCCTACCAGTGTATCAGTACAGAGGTTGTCCTTGAAGGAGAGGTAAAGGGCATATTGATTGCCTACCAGTGTATCAGTACAGAGGTTGCCCTTGAAGGAGAGGTAAAGGGCATCTTGATTGCAAACCAGTGTATCAGTACAGAGGTTGCCCTTGAAGGAGAGGTAAAGGGCATATTGATTGCCTACCAGTGTATCAGTACAGAGGTTGCCCTTGAAGGAGAGGTAAAGGGCATATTGATTGCCTACCAGTGTATCAGTACAGAGGTTGCCCTTGAAGGAGAGGTAAAGGGCATATTGATTGCCTACCAGTGTATCAGTACAGAGGTTGCCCTTGAAGGAGAGGTAAAGGGCATATTGATTGCCTACCAGTGTATCAGTACAGAGGTTGCCCTTGAAGGAGAGTTAAAGAGAGTCATTATGTCATTGTTTCTGAGTCACTTTCTGTTTCTCTCTCTCTCAATTCAATTCAAAGGGCTTTATTAGCATGGGAAACATGTTTACAATGCCAAAGCAAGTCAAATACACGATATCTATTTCTCTCTCTATTTAATTTCAGGGCTTTATTGGCATTAGAAACATATGTATACATACATTGCCAAAGCAATTTAAATAGATAATAAATAAAAGGGAAATAAACTAGAGGTCGGCCGATTAATCGCAATGGCCGATTAATTAGGGCCGATTTCAACATTTCAATATCAATTAGAAATCTGTATTTTTGTACGCCGATTTAAAAAATATATATTAAAAAAATTACAACTTTATTTAACGAGGCAAGTCAGTTAAGAACACATTCTTATTTTCAATGATGGCCTACCAGGGAACAGTGGGTTAACTACTTTGTTAAGGGGCAGAATGACAAATTTTTACCTTGTCAGCTCTGGGATTCAATCTTGCAACCTTACGGTTAACTAGTCCAACGCTCCAACCACCTGCCTCACTAGGAGACTGCCTGTTACGCAAATGCAATAAGAAGCCAAGGTAAGTTGCTAGCTAGCATTAAACTTATCTTATAAAAAACAATCAATCATAATCACTAGTTAACTACTGATGATATTACTAGTTTATCTAGCGTGTCCTGCGTTGCATGTAATCGATGCGGTGCGCATTCGCTAAAAAGGACTGTCATTGCTCCAACGTGTACCTAACCATACACATCAATGCCTTTCTTAAAATCAATACACAGAAGTATATATTTTTAAACCTGCATATTTAGCTAAAATAACTGCATGCAGTATCAGGGTATATGCAACAGTTTGGGCCGCCTGGCTCATTGTGAACTAATTTGCCAGAATTTTACCTAATTATGACATAACATTGAAGGTTGTGCAATGTAACAGCAATATTTAGACTTAGGGATGCCACCCGTTAGATAAAATACAGAACGGTTCCGTATTTCACTGAAAGAATAAACATTTTGTTTTAGAAATTATAGTTTCCGTATTCGACCATATTAATGACCTAAGGCTCGTATTTCTGTGTGTTATTATGTTATAATTAAGTCTATGATTTTGTAGAGTAGTCTGACTGAGCGATGGTAGGCACCAGCAGGCTCGCAAGTATTCATTCAAACAGCACTTTCGTGTTTGCCAGCAGCTCTTCGCAATACTTCAAGTATTGCGCTGTTTATGACTTCAAGCCTATCAACTCCTGAGATTAGACTGGTGTAACCGAAGTGAAATGACTAGCTCGTTCGCGGGGTGCGCGCTAATAGCGTTTTAAACGTCACTCGCTCTGAGACTTGGAGTAGTTGTTCCCCTTGCTCTGCATGGGTAACGCTGCTTCGAGGGTGGCTGTTGTCGTTATATTCCTGGTTCGAGCCCAGGGAGGAGCGGGGAGAGGGATGGAAGCTATACTGTTACACTGGCAATACTAAAGTGTCTATAAGAACATTCAATAGTCAAAAGGTACAGTGGGGCAAAAAAGTATTTAGTCAGCCACCAACTGTGCAAGTTCTCCCATTTAAAAAGATGAGAGAGGCCTGTAATTTTCATCATAGGTACACTTCAACTATGACAGACAAAATGAGGGGAAAAAATCCAGAAAATCACATTGTAGGATTTTTTATTAATTTATTTGCAAATTATGGTGGAAAATAAGTATTTGGTCAATAACAAAAGTTAAGCTCAATACTTTGTTAAATACCCTTTGTTGGCAATAGTCAACGCTCTCCTTAAGTTTGGGTCAGTCACAGTGGTCAGGTATTCTGTCAGGTATTCTGTCACTGTACCCTATGTTTAGGGCCAAATAGCATTATAGTTTGCCCTGTTTTTTTTCGTAAATTCTTTCCAATGTGTCAAGTAATTATCTTTTTGCTTTCTCATGATTTGGTTGGGTCTAATTATTTTGCTGGCATGGGGACCAGCTTGCTTAGGGGGCTCTTCTCCAGGTTAATTTCTCTGTAGGTGAAGGCTTTGTTATGTAAGGTTTGGGATTCACTTCCTTTTAGGTGGTTAAATTAATGGCTCTTTTCTGGATTTTGATAACTAGCGGGTATCGCCCTACTTCTGCTCTGCATGCATTATTTGGTGTTTACATTGTACACAGAGGATATTTTTTCAGAATTCTGCATGAAGAGTCTCAATTTGGTGTTTTTCCCATTTTGTGAATTCTTGATTGTTTAGCGAACCCCAGACCTCACAACCATAAAGGGCAATGGGTTATTACTGATTCAAGCATTTTTAGCCAGATCCTAATTGGTATGTCTAATTTTATGTTCCTTTTGATGGCATAGAAGGCCCTTCTAGTGGTTAGAGCGTTGGGCCAGAAACCGAAAGGTTGCCAGATCTAATCCCCGAGCTGATAAGGTAAAAAGCTGTTGTTCTGCCCCTGAGCAGGGCAGTTAACCTCTAGCGTCGAGCAATCCCGTATCTGGGAGCGTAATCATAGCCATAAGCTCATTACCATAACGCATTCATGAAAATCGCAAATGAAACGAAATAAATATATTCAAACACAAGCTTAGCCTTTTGTTAACAACACTGTCATCTCAGATTTTCAAAATATGCTTTTCAACCAAGGCTACACAAGCATTTGTGTAAGAGTATTGATAGCCTAGCATAGCATTAAGCCTAGCATTCAGCAGGCAATATTTTCACAAAAACAAGAAAAGCATTAAAATAAAATAATTTACCTTTGAAGAACTTTGGATGTTTTCAATGACGAGACTCTTAGTTAGATAGCAAATGTTCATTTTTTCCAAAAAGACTATTTGTGTAGACGAAATAGCTCTGTTTTGTTCATCACGTTTGGCTAAGAAAAAGACCGGAAAATGCAGTCACTTACAACGCCAAACTTTTTTCCAAATTAGCTCCATAACATCGACAGAAACATGGCAAATGTTGTTTAGAATCAATCCTCAAGGTGTTTTTCACATATCAATTTGATAGTCTATCAGAAGCAAACTTAAAAATACTGCAGCTGGAGATTACTCAATAATTGCGACAGAGGACACCAAGCGACCACTTGGTAGATGTAGTCTCTTATGGTCAATCTTCCAATGATATGCCTACAAATACGTCACAATGCTGCAGACACCTTGGGAAAAATGTGGAAAACATAAGCTGACTCCTAGCTCCTTCACAGCCATATAAGGAGTCATTGGCATGAGGCGATTTTAAAAAATGCGGCACTTCCTGATTGGATTTTTATCTGGGTTTTTTCTGTAACATCAGTTCTGTGGCACTCACAGACAATATCTTTGCAGTTTTGGAAACGTCAGAGTGTTTTCTTTCCAAATATGTCAATTATATGCATAGTCGAGCATCTTTTCGTGACAAAATATCTTGTTTAAAACGGGAACGTTTTTCATCCAAAAATTAAAATAGCGCACCCTATATCCAAGAAGTTAACCTACTGTTCCCCCGGGTGCCGAAGACGTGTATGTCGATTAAGGCAGACCCCCGGCACCTCTGATTCAGAGGGGTTGGGTTAAAATCGGAAGACACATTTCAGTTGAATGCATTCAGTTGTACAACTGACTAGGTATCCCCCTTTCTTGCCTTGTCTCTCAGATCGTTGACAGCTTTGTGGGAGTTACCAGTGGCGCTGATGTTAAGGCCGAGGTATGTATCGATTTTTTGTGTGCTCTATTGCAACAGTGTCTAGATGAAATTTGTATTCGTGGTCCTGGCAACTGGACCTTTTTTGGAACACCATTATTGTTGTCTTACTGAGATTTACTGTTATGGCACAAGTCTGACAGAATCTGTTCAGAATATCTAGGTGCTGCTGAAGGCCCTCCTTGGTTGGGGACAGAAGCACGAGATCATCCGCAAACAGTAGACCTTTAACTTCAGATTCTAGTTGGGTGAGGCCGGCTGCTGCAGACTGTTCTAGTGCCCTCGCCAATTTGTTGATATATATGTCGAAGAGGGTAGGGCTTTAGCTGCATCCCTGTCTCACCTGGCAGCCCTGTGGAAAAAAAGTATGTTTTTTTGCCAATTTTAATCGCATACTTGTTGTTTGTGTAAATTGATTTTTTAATGTTGTATGTTTCTCCCCCAACACCACTTTCCATCAATTTGTATAGCAGGCCATCGTGCCAAATTGAGTCGAAAGCTTTTTTGAAATCAACAAAGCATGAGAAGACGTTTGCCTTTGTTTTTGGTTTGTTTGTTTGTCTCTCTCTTTTTCTCGCTCTGTCTATTTCTCTCGCTCGCTCTGTTTCTCTCTCTTTTCTCTCTCTCTCGCTCTCTCTACCTCCCTCTCTGCCACTTTCCCTCTCTCCCTCTCTCTCTCTCTCTCTCCTCTATTTCTCACTATCTCTCTCTAAGTGAGATGAATTGGAGTCAATGAGAGGATCTTTTCATAGCCTCTTGTAGTCGTATTTCAGTTCTGTCCTGTGTGTTTCGCACAGCAGCCTGTGGCCTGGAGTTTATCCTAAACGTAAGAGACATAGCTCTTGCACCTTCTACAGAGCAGCTCAGTACTGTAGAAATGTCAAACCCATCAGAATACATTTTTATTTCACTTTTATTTAACCAGGTTGGCCAGTTGAGAACAAGTTCTCATTTACAACTGTGACCTGGCCAAGATAAAGCAAAGCGGTGCGGCAAAAACAACAACACAGAGTTACACATAAACAAACATACAGTCAATAACACAAAGAAGAAATATATGTACAGTGTGTGCAAATGTAGAAGAGTAGGGAGATAAGGCAATAAATAGGCCATAAAGGGCTATAATTACAATTTAGCATTAACACTGGAGTGATAGATGTGCAGATGATGATGTGCAAGTCGAGATACTGGGGTGCAAAAGAGCAAGAAGATAAATAACAATATGGGGATGAGGTAGTTGGGTGTGCTATTTATAGATTGGCTGCTCTGACAGCTTATGCTTAAAGTTAGAGAGGGAGATACAGTGGGGAGAAGAAGTATTTGTTGCACTGCCGATTTTGCAAAATCTTTGGAGTGAGCTGAAAGTCCGTATTGTCCAGCGACAACCCCGAAACCTGAAGGATCTCCTCCAATATGGAGGAGTGGGCCAAAATCCCTGCTGCAGTGTGTGCAAACCTGGTTAAGAACTACAGGAAACGTATGATCTCTGTAATTGCAAACAAAGGTTTCTGTACCAAATATTAGGTTCTGCTTTTCTGATGTATAAAATACTTATGTCATGCAATAAAATGCAAATTAATTACTTAAAAATCATACAATGTGATTTTCTGGATTTGTGTTTTAGATTCTGTCTCTCACAGTTGAAGTGTACCTATGATAAAAATTACAGACCTCTACATGCTTTGTAAGTAGGAAACACTGCCGATTTTGCAGGTTATCAAATACTTGTTCTCCCCACTGTATAAGACTTTTTCTTCAATTCGTTTCAGTCATTGGCAGCAGAGAACTGGAAGGAAAGGCAGCCAAAGTAAGTGTTGGGTTTGGGGATGACCAGTGAAATATACTTGCTGGAGCGAGTGCTGCGGGTGGGTGTTGCTATGTTGACCAGTGAGCTGAGATAAGGTGGGACTTTACCTAGCAAAGACTTATAGATGACCTGGAGCCAGTGGGTTTGGTGACTAATATGTAGCGAGGGCCAACCAATGAGAGCTGTGGTGGGTAGTATATAGGATTTGGTGACAAAAGAGATAGACTACACCCAGTTTGCTGAGTAAAGTGTTGGAGGCTGTTTTGAAAATGGGTTAATCGCCGAAGTCAAGGATCGGTAGGATGGTCAGTTCTACGAGAGTATGTTTGGCAGCATGAGTGAAGGAGGCTTTGTTGCGAAAAAGGAAACCAATTCTAGATTTAATTTTGGATTAGAGGGCCTCCTGGGTGGCGCAGTGGTTTAGGGCATTGCATCGCAGCACTAGCTGTGCCACCAGAGACTCTGGGTTCGTGCCCAGGCTCTGTCAGAGCCGGCCGTGACTGAGAGGTCTGTGGGGCGACGCACAATTGGCCTAGCGTCATCCGGGTTAGGGGGTTTGGCCTGGTAAGGATATCCTTGTCTCATCGGGCACCAGCAACTCCTGTGGCGGGCCGGGCGCAGTGCACACTAACCAAGGTCACCAGGTGCACAGTGTTTCCTCCGACACATTGGTGTGGCTGGCTTCCGGGTTGGATGAGCGCTGTGTTAAACCTCTTGGGGCTAGGGGGCAGAATTTTCACTTTTGGATAAATAGCATGCCCAATTTCAACTTCCTGCTACTCATGCGAAGAATATAAGATATGCATATTATTCATAGATTTGTATAGCAAACACTCTGAAGTTTCTAAAACAGTTTGAATTATGTCTATGAGTATAACAGAACTTATGTAGCAGGCAAAACCCGAGGACTAACTGTTCAGATTTTTTGGGAGGCCTCTCTCTGTTCCCTGAGGTGTTATTGCCAAGGGATATTTCTTAGGAACCTGTTTTCAGTTCCTTCCGCTTCAACTGGATGTCACCAGTCTTTGAAATTTGGTTGAGGTTATTCCTTTGTGCAATGAAGAAGTAGGCCAACTAGGAACTGGGTACACTTTTGTGAGTTGCGCAAGACGTGAGAAGTGGCGCTGGTTTGTTTTCATTCCTGTATTGAACACAGATTGCCCTGTCTACAATTTGATCGATTATTAACGTTTAAAAATACCTAAAGTTGTATTCCAAAAGTAGTTTGAAATATTTTGGGAAAGTTTATAGGCAACTTTTGAAATATTTTGTAGTGACGTTGCATTTTTTGTAAGCTGTTTTTTTCTGGATCAAACGTGCTTTATAAATGAACACTTTGGATATATATGGACGGAATTAATTGAACAAAAGGACCAATTGTGATATTTATGAGACATATTGGAGTGGCAACAAAAGAAGCTCGTCAAAGGCAAGGCATGTTTTATATTTTATTTCAGCGTTTTGTGTAGCACCTGCAGTGTTGAAATATGCTAACTCCTTTGTTTACTGCTGGTGTAGATGGTGCAGGCTATCAGATAATAGCTTCTTGTGCTTTCGCCGAAAAGCATTTTAAAAATCTGACACGTTGGCTGGATTCACAACGAGTGTAGCTTTAATTGAGTATCTCACGTGTGATTTAAGTTTGAATTTTATAGTATTTTATTTGAATATGGCGCTCTGCATTTTCCCTGGCAATTGGCCAGTTGAGACATTTGCGTCCCGCCTATCCCTAACTAGTTTTAAGAAGCAGTGCAGCTTGGTTGGGTTGTGTTTCGGAGGACGCATGGCTTTCGACGTTTGTCTCTCCCGAGCCCGTACGAGAGTTGTAGCGATGAGAAAAAGGGGGTAAAAGGGGGTAAAATATGTTTAAAAAATATATATATTTTGGGGATTGGAGATGCTTAATGTAAGTCTTTGTATTTGGGGTTGTCCACATATTCTATGTCAGAACCGTCCAGAGTAGTGATGCTAGTTGGGCAGGCAGGTGCGGGCAGCAATCGGTTGAAGAGCATGCATTTCGTTTTACTAGCATTTAAAAGCAGTTGGAGGCCACGGAAGGAGTGTTGTATGGCATTGAAGCTCGTTTGGAGGTTTGTTAGTGACATAGTGTCCAAAGAAGGGCCAGATGTATGCAGAATGGTGTCGTCTGTAGAAGACTATAGAAACACGGTAAATGTTTTAAATGGATCCTAAATCTTTAGGGATGGTGCATCCTGTGTCATATCTAGATTGTGCGTGTCTTTACGATAAGCAAGCCTTTTCATGCAGCAGCGTTTAAGTCTATGCGAGATTCATTAATCGCGTGGCTGCCTAGCCAGAGCAAGGCAGAAGGCAGCTAATTTGATCAGTGGATGAGATTTGAGTACGGAGCCTTCTTTAATCTTTGGCTAATGAAAAAAATGTATCTTAGCTTTGAAATCGTTATGAAAGGGTAATTAAGAAGATATCTTCTGAAAGATTTATCGTTAGTGAAAATGCATTTGGTGAATGGTAATGATATTTAAAAAGATGCGCCAATGGATGACAGAAATAAAAACCTCTCAGCTGAACTTTTGGGGAGATTGTGTGATCATATCAAAAAGAGAATACTGTGCAGACTGAGGAGAGGCCGATTGTCTGAGAAAGATGCACAGAAAGAGGTGAGACCGAATAGGAGGACGATAAAGATTGGAAGAGAATGGTGAGAAAAGGAAACAGAGAAAGAGGTTTCCGGTGCATAGCCTACAGGGAGGGAGATGCAGCTTAATGTAGTGTTTTTTTTCTCCATATGCACTGGACTGGGTGTTCCCAGGGGCCCCAGCTGCTTTCTGTCTGTGGACTCCATATATCACTAACACAGACCTACACAGGTGAGGGAGGGAGGAAGAGAAGGAGGGATGGAGCGCGAGAGAGGGAGGGAGAGAGAGAACGTGGGATAGAGAGACAGGGGGAGGGTGGGAGAGAAAGAGGAAGTAGCTCTCTGTCTAGAGATATTAATTAATGAAAGGAGCTGGTACGTGGTCTACCAGTCAGTTCTCCACATGTCTGTCTTTAAATACATCCTGCTTTTCTAATAAGCACACTCTCAGGGCACACACTCCTTGCGTACGCCAGTCCACACAGACGCTCACACACACAGGGACATACCTCCCCCCCATTGTGCTCCCAAACACACTGCGGCTCCAGACAAGGGCTCCTGTGAGTCAGCCCTTTATTGGTGTGTATGTGTGTGTGTGGGGGGGGGGGGGGGCATGCGTGTGTCTGCTGTCCCTACAGACACAGTGCTGTCTCTGTCCTAAAGGTGGACCACAGGTAGGATGTGTGGTCTGAACCGTTGGCTCTGCATAACATGTCTCTATTCTGCCCTGAAAGAACTGCTCAGTCAAAAGGCCATGTGGGCACGGATGTTTTAACAGTGGAAAACCACAGCTCCGTGTTGAACGCACCTCAGTGACATGATAGTTAGATTAGGGAGCTGCGTTCACGATAAATAGTTATTTGGAGTTGAATGCTACTGTAGTCTGTTGTATGAGCGCAGGTTTAAAGTTACTCACTTTGTGTGGGGTGAGATTTCCTAACAGTATAGTACAGTATGTATGGTACACTTGCCTATCAATCGTCTAGCCATGTATTGTGTTAACCGACAGCTCATGCACTTGAGACGATGTATAACCCTCGGTTAACCCGAAAGACAATTGAGAAACTTGAGCGTTATCACGATGGAGTGCCCCTTTTTCCAGACACTATTAGTAACCGGTACACCAGTCTGATTTGGCTGGTTGTGAAACAAGAGAGTGTGATGCCTATTCTGGTGTATTTGAAACCTCCTGAGATTTGGAGGCAGGTACATTCGAAAGCTGACTCTGTTCTTTTCTGCCTCGTGTGCTGGGGACTGAACAGGGTTGTTTATTAACGATTCTGTAGGTGGCACAGCATTTTTCCTGACAACTGCTGAAGAGTTTGTTTATACTCTTACACAAGCAGGCAGGTTCATGGACACACACGCACACACACACACACAGACACACACAGAGAGAGAGAGGTTGTCTTGGTATCTGACATGTGGACCAGCACCAAGCCCCTGGGCCACAGAGGAGACCTGACAGGAGAGAGGGAGGAAGGAGGGAGAGAGATAAAGAAAGGGATTGAGAGAGAAAGAGAACAAAGAGATGTGCTCTCTGTTTCTGTGTATACTTTGCTAATAACTATTCAATCCGTATCCAAACATTTGGAGTCCGATAATCCAAATCTGGCAGGACCAAGCATGACTCTGATGCTATCATTAACATCCCTGCTTTTCCTTTGCAACAAAGCCCTCCAGACATCGGGTCATTTCCATGTTAAAGGACCCATGAGATACTTTTTTCAACCATTTTCCATACTAAAACTTAGGAATAAGCAAAGGGCTCTGGTCACAGATGGAAAAGGGGTCTTAAAAAACATTACTAAAATGTATTAGAAATGCATGAAAACACAATAATGTTTTGCTGAAATTATTTGACTAGTGTCTTCTAATTCGGTTATCAAAAAACCAGATATCTTTCAGATATTTTCTCATTTCTCTCCCTCATGAGGAGGGAGGATTATGAAAGTTCATAGAAGTAACAAGGAAAGGTAGACCTACCAATTAGGTATTGTTTTTTTAAATGAAATATTAAATGATTCAAACATTTCACTCTGTTACCAATTCAGTAACTGATTGACCAGAAAATCTGTAACAGAATGACGGCAATTGAATTGGGCAAAATGAGAAATCATAGTAGTCACAAACGACAGTGCAGTAGAGTAAAGTACAGTAGAGTACAGTAGAGCACACATGAGTGTGCTTTTTAAAATAATTGTACCAATATGTTATTTGGCTCATTTCCGGAGGTGAAAAGGACATTTCAAATGGTGTCAGCATAATTCTATTTTCATTCATTTTGGAGTAGAATGTCCTTTTGAAATGTAATCAGAACTGAGCTTCTCAGATCTTCGACCCCCCCCCCTCCCCTTTTGACCTTTCCCACTGCTACATATGTTAAAACTGACCTTTCCCACTGCTACATATGTTAAAACTGACCTTTCCCACTGCTACATATGTTAAAATTGACCTTAGATAAGTATAGAGGCGATTTGCTTCCTCCTTCACTGGGCTGAGATTCTTGGAGAGACAAAGCACGTAGAAAGTCAATACCAGATCCGCTCTCTAGAGAGGCTGGTGTCATTTATTTTTCAGGCCTGAAAATGGTTTTCCAGTGCTAAATCTATACCGTACGTTTCTGTGAAATGCATTTAAACTCTAAGTGGGATGACTTTTGAATGAAATAAGAGAAATACTTATAGCTGATTAAAATTGATTCCCCTAATGATCGTGATGAATCATTGTCCTTGTGCTACGATGAGAATACAAGAGGTCCAAAACAAGCATGAATCTGGATGTACAGTAGATGATGCAGAATATTTATAGATAGCCTGTTTGTTTCTCATGCTTCTCTGTTTTCAGATATTTTTGCTTTACCAGCTATCCTGAGATCCTGAGGACTCACGTCTTGGTTAGAGAGGCCGGCGGCTTGGTTAGATTGTCCTGTGGCTGGGTTAGAGAGATCTCACGGCTGGGTATAGAGTGGTCTCACGGCTGGGTTAGAGAGGTCTCATGGCTGGGTTAGAGAGGTCTCACGGCTGGGTTAGAGAGGTCTCACGGCTGGGTTAGAGAGATCTCACGGCTGGGTTAGAGAGATCTCACGGCTGGGTTAGAGAGATCTCACGGCTGGGTTAGAGAGGACTCACGGCTGGGTTAGAGAGGTCTCACGGCTGTGTTGGAGAGGCCGGCGGCTGGGTTAGAGAGGTCTCACGGCTGGGTTAGAGAGGTCTCACGGCTGGGTTAGAGAGGTCTCACGGCTGGGTTAGAGAGGTCTCACGGCTGGGTTAGAGAGGCCGACGGCTGTGTTAGAGAGGTCTCACGGCTGTGTTGGAGAGGCCGGCGGCTGGGTTGGAGAGGGCTCACGGCTGGGTTAGAGAGGTCTCACGGCTGGGTTAGAGAGGTCTCGCGGCTGGGTTAGAGAGGTCTCGCGGCTGGGTTCAAATCAGGCAGGGTGGTTGTTTTGCCACACCCCAGCAACTTCCTCCTACCTGTTTTGATTGAATAGTGTAATAACACTAAGTAGCTAAGGAGGGAGGGGCTATGCAGCGGAACCATATCCTGTTGCACCACACTAAAAATAGCTTCCTGCACCCCACTGAAGCAAAGTTCAGAGTTATGTGGGATCCTCTCTCTCTCTCTCTCTCTCTCTCTCTTTTTATTGGCATGGGAAACTTATATTTACTTTGCCAAAGTACAGTGCCTTGCGAAAGTATTTGGCCCCCTTGAACTTTGCGACCTTTTGCCACATTTCAGGCTTCAAACATAAAGATATAAAACTGTATTTTTTTGTGAAGAATCAACAACAAGTGGGACACAATAATGAAGTGGAATGACATTTATTGGATATTTCAAACTTTTTTAACAAATCAAAAACTGAAAAATTGGGCGTGCAAAATTATTCAGCCCCCTTAAGTTAATACTTTGTAGCGCCACCTTTTGCTGCGATTACAGCTGTAAGTCGCTTGGGGTATGTCTCTATCAGTTTTGCACATCGAGAGACTGAATTTTTTCCCATTCCTCCTTGCAAAACAGCTCAAGCTCAGTGAGGTTGGATGGAGAGCATTTGTGAACAGCAGTTTTCAGTTCTTTCCACAGATTCTCGATTGGATTCAGGTCTGGACTTTGACTTGGCCATTCTGACACCTGGATATGTTTATTTTTGAACCATTCCATTGTAGATTTTGCTTTATGTTTTGGGTCATTGTCTTGTTGGAAGACAAATCTCCGTCCCAGTCTCAGGTCTTTTGCAGACTCCATCAGGTTTTCTTCCAGAATGGCCCTGTATTTGGCTCCATCCATCTTCCCATCAATTTTAACCATCTTCCCTGTCCCTGCTATGGCCTACGACAGGACCAGATTATTTTTCTTATCAGGTCATATGGTCATATGGTCAAAAAAACTTCTGGAAGATCTCCTGGCCTTAGAGAGGACGAATACATTCAACATCCTTTAAAACAAGCATAAGGGAAAACTACGATTAGACAATAAAACGAACAGGGCTGAGCTGTATGCAGGTTGAATGGTGTAGGCCTTTGCATCTGTAATTAAAAAATATACTCACACAGTATGTCATCACTATTGTGTTGATTGATTCATTCCAGTCAATAATGTTTGATTAAAAAAGCCTAGGAGGCCTAGCTACCCGAAGTTTGAAAATAAACCACATTAGACCACATTCACATTTTCTCAGAACACAAATAAATAGGCCTGTTTTAAACTTGAAATACATATCTTAGGCTATGAAAACATCTCCCCTGGCCCGGATGGGATCAGAGTGCATAGGCTTCTCTAGGTTACCTGCAGCTGTGATTGTTATCAAAAGGAAGCCGGGTTTGTTGTAACTTCATAAGGTAGGCCTCCCGTACTTTAATATTCATATGAGAGGGTTAATTGTTCATTTTTAATAGGCTAACGTTTCTTGGTGAAGATAGGCTGTTGCCAACTCTGTGCATTTGTCTTCAAATGAAGTGTTCTACAGAGAAAATAAAGCAAAGATGTCATGTGAATTGAATTGAAGGTGAAGTAGATAATATACAAAAGTGAAATGAACAGTAAACATTACACAGAAGTTCCAAAAGAATAAAGACATTTAAAATGTCATATTATGTCTACTGTCATGTTTTGTCATTAATTATCATGTCTTGTCCCTGTGCTTCCCCTTCTATTCGTTTCCCTCTGCTGGTCTTATTAGGTTCTTTCCCTCTTTCTATCCCTCTCTCTCCCCCTCCCTCTCGCTCTCTCTTCTCTCTATCGTTCCGTTCCTGCTCCCAGCTGTTCCTATTCCCCTAATCATCATTTAGTCTTCCCACACCTGTTCCCGATCCTTTTCCCTGATTAGAGTCCCTATTTCTCTCCTTGTTTTCCGTACCTGCCCTGTCGGATCCTCATCTATAATTCACCGTGCTGTGTCTATGTTTTGCCCTGTCGTGTCGTGTTTCCCTCAGATGCTGCGTGGTGAGCAGGTGTCTGAGTCTGCTAGGTTCAAGTGCCTTCCCGAGGCAACCTGCAGTTCTCGATCAAGTCTCCTGTCTGTTCTCGTCTTTACGAGTAGTATTATGCTGTTTGTTTTGTAAAGTTTCTTACTGGATTAAAAACTCTGTTTTCGCCAAGTCGCTTTTGGGTCCTCATTCACCTGCATAACAGAAGGATCTGACCAAGGAATGGACCCAGCGACTACAGAGGCTCGTAACACTGCCGTCGAGATCCAAGGAGCCATGCTCGGCAGACACGAGCAGGAATTGTCTGCTGCTCGCCATGCCGTGGAGAACCTGGCCGCTCAGGTTTCCGACCTCTCTGGACAGTTCCAGAGTCTTCGTCTCGTGCCACCTGTTACTTCCTGGCCTGCCGAGCCTCCAGAACCTAGGGTTAATAACCCACCTTGCTACTCCGGGCAGCCCACTGAGTGCCGCTCCTTTCTCACCCAGTGTGAGATTGTGTTCTCTCTCCTACCCAACACATACTCTAGAGAGAGAGCTCGGGTTGCTTACGTCATTTCACTCCTTACTGGCCGGGCCCGAGAGTGGGGCACAGCTATCTGGGAGGCAAGGGCTGATTGTTCTAACAATTACCAGAACTTTAAAGAGGAGATGATTCGGGTTTTTGACCGTTCAGTTTTTGGTGGGGAGGCTTCTAGGGCCCTGGCTTCCCTATGCCAAGGTGATCGATCCATAACGGATTACTCTATAGAGTTTCGTACTCTTGCTGCCTCTAGTGACTGGAACGAGCCGGCGCTGCTCGCTCGTTTTCTGGAGGGACTCCACACAGTGGTCAAAGATGAGATTCTCTCTCGGGAGGTTCCTTCCAGTGTGGACTCTTTGATTGCTCTCGCCATCCGCATAGAACGACGGGTAGATCTTCGTCACCAGGCTCGTGGAAGAGAGTTCGCATCAACGGTGTTTCCCTGCTCCGCATCGCAACCATCTCCCTCCTCTGGCTCTGAGACTGAGCCCATGCAGCTGGGAGGGATTCGCATCTCGACTAAGGAGAGGGAACGGAGGATCACCAACCGCCTGTGCCTCTATTGCGGATTTGATGGACATTTTGTTAATTCATGTCCAGTAAGAGGCCAGAGCCCATCAGTAAGCGGAGGGCTACTGGTGAGCACTACTACTCAGGTCTCTTCATCTAGATCCTGTACTACTATGTCGGTCCATCTACGCTGGACCGGTTCGGGTGCTACATGCAGTGCCTTGATTGACTCTGGGGCTGAGGGTTGTTTCATGGACGAAGCATGGGTTCGGAAACATAACATTCCTTTCAGACAGTTAGACAAGCCTACGCCCATGTTTGCCTTAGATGGTAGTCATCTTCCCAGTATCAGATTTGAGACACTACCTTTAACTCTCACAGTATCTGGTAACCACAGTGAGACTATTTCTTTTTTGATTTTTCGTTCACCTTTCACACCTGTTGTTTTGGGTCATCCCTGGCTAGTATGTCATAATCCTTCTATTAATTGGTCTTGTAATTCTATCCTATCCTGGAACGTATCTTGTCATGTGAAGTGCTTAATGTCTGCCATCCCTCCCATTTCTTCTGTCCCCACTTCTCAGGAGGAACCTGGCGATTTGACAGGAGTGCCGGAGGAATATCATGATCTGCGCACGGTCTTCAGTCGGTCCCGAGCCAACTCCCTTCCTCCTCACCGGTCGTATGATTGTAGTATTGATCTCCTTCCGGGGACCACTCCTCCTCGGGGTAGACTATACTCTCTGTCGGCTCCCGAACGTAAGGCTCTCGAGGATTATTTATCTGTGTCTCTTGACGCCGGTACCATAGTGCCTTCTTCCTCTCCGGCCGGGGCGGGGTTCTTTTTTGTTAAGAAGAAGGACGGTACTCTGCGCCCCTGCGTGGATTATCGAGGGCTGAATGACATAACGGTTAAGAATCGTTATCCGCTTCCCCTTATGTCATCAGCCTTCGAGATTCTGCAGGGAGCCAGGTGCTTTACTAAGTTGGACCTTCGTAACGCTTACCATCTCGTGCGCATCAGAGAGGGGGACGAGTGGAAAACGGCGTTTAACACTCCGTTAGGGCATTTTGAGTACCGGGTTCTGCCGTTTGGTCTCGCCAATGCGCCAGCTGTTTTTCAGGCATTAGTTAATGATGTTCTGAGAGACATGCTGAACATCTTTGTTTTTGTCTATCTTGACGATATCCTGATTTTTTCACCGTCACTCGAGATTCATGTTCAGCACGTTCGACGTGTTCTACAGCGCCTTTTAGAGAATTGTCTCTACGTAAAGGCTGAGAAGTGCTCTTTTCATGTCTCCTCCGTTACTTTTCTCGGTTCCGTTATTTCCGCTGAAGGCATTCAGATGGATTCCGCTAAGGTCCAAGCTGTCAGTGATTGGCCCGTTCCAAGGTCACGTGTCGAGTTGCAGCGCTTTTTAGGTTTCGCTAATTTCTATCGGCGTTTCATTCGTAATTTCGGTCAAGTTGCTGCCCCTCTCACAGCTCTTACTTCTGTCAAGACGTGTTTTAAGTGGTCCGGTTCCGCCCAGGGAGCTTTTGATCTTCTAAAAGAACGTTTTATGTCCGCTCCTATCCTCGTTACTCCTGACGTCACTAGACAATTCATTGTCGAGGTTGACGCTTCAGAGGTAGGCGTGGGAGCCATTCTATCCCAGCGCTTCCAGTCTGACGATAAGGTTCATCCTTGCGCTTATTTTTCTCATCGCCTGTCGCCATCTGAGCGCAACTATGATGTGGGTAACCGTGAACTGCTCGCCATCCGCTTAGCCCTAGGCGAATGGCGACAGTGGTTGGAGGGGGCGACCGTTCCTTTTGTCGTTTGGACAGACCATAAGAACCTTGAGTACATCCGTTCTGCCAAACGACTTAATGCCCGTCAAGCTCGTTGGGCGTTGTTTTTCGCTCGTTTCGAGTTTGTGATTTCTTACCGTCCGGGTAGCAAGAACACCAAGCCTGATGCCTTATCCCGTCTGTTTAGTTCTTCTGTGGCTTCTACTGATCCCGAGGGGATTCTTCCTTATGGGCGTGTTGTCGGGTTGACAGTCTGGGGAATTGAAAGACAGGTTAAGCAAGCACTCACGCACACTGCGTCGCCGCGCGCTTGTCCTAGTAACCTCCTTTTCGTTCCTGTTTCCACTCATCTGGCTGTTCTTCAGTGGGCTCACTCTGCCAAGTTAGCTGGTCATCCCGGTGTTCGAGGCACTCTTGCGTCTATTCGCCAGCGCTTTTGGTGGCCGACTCAGGAGCGTGACACGCGCCGTTTCGTGGCTGCTTGTTCGGACTGCGCGCAGACTAAGTCGGGTAACTCTCCTCCTGCCGGTCGTCTCAGACCGCTCCCCATTCCTTCTCGACCATGGTCTCACATCGCCCTAGACTTCATTACCGGTCTGCCTTTGTCTGCGGGGAAGACTGTGATTCTTACGGTTGTCGATAGGTTCTCTAAGGCGGCACATTTCATTCCCCTCGCTAAACTTCCTTCCGCTAAGGAGACGGCACAAATCATTATCGAGAATGTGTTCAGAATTCATGGCCTCCCGTTAGACGCCGTTTCAGACAGAGGCCCGCAATTCACGTCACAGTTTTGGAGGGAGTTCTGTCGTTTGATTGGTGCGTCCGTCAGTCTCTCTTCCGGGTTTCATCCCCAGTCTAACGGTCAAGCAGAGAGGGCCAATCAGACGATTGGTCGCATACTACGCAGCCTTTCTTTCAGAAACCCTGCGTCTTGGGCAGAACAGCTCCCCTGGTCAGAATACGCTCACAACTCGCTTCCTTCGTCTTCTACCGGGTTATCTCCGTTTCAGAGTAGTCTGGGTTACCAGCCTCCTCTGTTCTCATCCCAGCTTGCCGAGTCCAGCGTTCCCTCCGCTCAAGCGTTTGTCCAACGTTGTGAGCGCACCTGGAGGAGGGTGAGGTCTGCACTTTGCCGCTACAGGGCACAGACTGTGAGAGCCGCCAATAAACGCAGGATTAAGAGTCCAAGGTATTGTTGCGGCCAGAGAGTGTGGCTTTCCACTCGCAACCTTCCTCTTACGACAGCTTCTCGTAAGTTGACTCCGCGGTTCATTGGTCCGTTCCGTGTCTCCCAGGTCATCAATCCTGTCGCTGTGCGACTGCTTCTTCCGCGACATCTTCGTCGCGTCCATCCTGTCTTCCATGTCTCCTGTGTCAAGCCCTTTCTTCGCACCCCCGTTCGTCTTCCCTCCCCCCCCTCCCGTCCTTGTCGAGAGCGCACCTATTTACAAGGTACATAAGATCATGGACATGCGTTCTCGGGGACGGGGTCACCAATACTTAGTGGATTGGGAGGGTTACGGTCCTGAGGAGAGGAGTTGGGTTCCGTCTCGGGACGTGCTGGACCGTTCACTCATTGATGATTTCCTCCGTTGCCGCCAGGATTCCTCCTCGAGTGCGCCAGGAGGCGCTCGGTGAGTGGGGGGGGTACTGTCATGTTTTGTCATTAATTATCATGTCTTGTCCCTGTGCTTCCCCTTCTATTCGTTTCCCTCTGCTGGTCTTATTAGGTTCTTTCCCTCTTTCTATCCCTCTCTCTCCCCCTCCCTCTCGCTCTCTCTTCTCTCTATCGTTCCGTTCCTGCTCCCAGCTGTTCCTATTCCCCTAATCATCATTTAGTCTTCCCACACCTGTTCCCGATCCTTTTCCCTGATTAGAGTCCCTATTTCTCTCCTTGTTTTCCGTACCTGCCCTGTCGGATCCTCATCTATAATTCACCGTGCTGTGTCTATGTTTTGCCCTGTCGTGTCGTGTTTCCCTCAGATGCTGCGTGGTGAGCAGGTGTCTGAGTCTGCTAGGTTCAAGTGCCTTCCCGAGGCAACCTGCAGTTCTCGATCAAGTCTCCTGTCTGTTCTCGTCTTTACGAGTAGTATTATGCTTTTTGTTTTGTAAAGTTTCTTACTGGATTAAAAACTCTGTTTTCGCCAAGTCGCTTTTGGGTCCTCATTCACCTGCATAACATCTACATTCAGTGTTGTAACGATGTGAAAATAGTTAAAGTACAAATGGGAAAATAAATATGGGTTGTATTTACAATGGTGTTTGTTCCTTTTCTTGTGGCAACAGGTCACACACCTTGCTGCTGTGATGGCACACTGTGGTATGTCACCCCGAGGGAAATATCTGTCTCTAATATGGTCATACATTTGGCAGGAGGTTAGGAAGTGCAGCTCAGTTTCCAACTCATTTTGTGTGCAGTGTGCACATAGCCTGTCCTCTCTTTAGAGCCAGGTCTGCCTACGGCGGCCTTTCTCAATAGCAAGGTTATGCTCACTGAGTCTGTACATAGTCAAAGCTTTCCTTAAGTTTGGGTCAGTCACAGTGGTCAGGTATTCTGTCACTGTACCCTATGTTTAGGGCCAAATAGCATTATAGTTTGCTCTGTTTTTTCGTAAGTTCTTTCCAATGTGTCAAGTAATTATCTTCTTTTTTTTCTCATGATTTGGTTGGGTTTAATTGTTTTGCTGTTATGGGGTTCTGTGGGGTCTGTTTGTGTTTGTGAACAGAGCCGGTGATGGCTTTGTTATGGAAGGTTTGGGAATCGCCCCCTTTTAGGTGGTTGTAAAATTTAACGGATCTTTTCTGGATTTGGATAATTATCGGGTATCGGTCTAATTCTGCTCTGCATGCATTATTTGGTGTTTTACGTTGTACACAGAATCTCAATTTGGTGTTTGTTCCATTTTGTGAATTCTTGTTTGGTGGGTGAACCTCAGACCTCACAACCATAAAGGGAAATGTGTTCTATAACTGATTCAAGTATTTTTAGCCAGATCCTAATTGGTATGTCGAATTTTATGTTCCTTTTGATGGCATAGAATGCCTTTCTTGCCTTGTCTCTCAGATCGTTCACAGCTTTGTGGAAGTGACCTGTGGAGCTAATGTTTAGGTCAAGCTATAGCATGTCTAGTTTGTTTTGTTTTTGTGTGCTCTCTCTCTCTCTCTCTCCACTCTACTCTCTGTTTTCTGGGAGTGAAAGAAGCCTCCTGGCACCAGTGGTTAAGGGTGGAGACAGAGAGGAAGTGTTTTACTTCACATCTTTGTATTGACTCTGGAAAAACAGTGAGACGGGAAGAAAGTGTTAAGGGTGAGAGAGGTTGAACTCAACTCTGTGTAGCTGTAGGCTATTGATTTCTATAGGTACTGATATTCCTATTGAGTTAAGTTGAGACTTCCCCTCCCTTGCTTTCTCTCTTTCACACCCTTCATCCCCTTTCTTTTTCAGGTCTCTAAATAATGCTAAAATACCATTCTCCTATTTGTTTACAATGCAATTTGTACTGCTTAATTTTTTATATTCAAATAAGAGTTTATTCCAAATTGAACAAACACCCCAACCTCTGTGTCATGGTTTAAACCATATTTTCCATGTTGCTTCACTTGTCCTCTCTGGACAGTCCCGTATCTCAGTGCCATTTCAGATGTCCCAACTTTTCTACAAAAAAGGTCATTTTGTCAGCGAGAAGCATCAATTCATTCAGGCTACAATAGTGTGTAGACCCAATGACAATCGCAGAATGTCCTTTACACTTTATGGTGTTTTGTAACAGCTGTTTCTTTCCATTCATCAAGTGGTGCGAGTGCACAGTGCTCTGTTTGGATGCTCTAATTATTTTGGTGTGGACAGGCATGCACAGGTAGCCTACTTTTTACAGTGATTTGTTTGACAATAAGATGAAAACATCAAAACTGATTGTGTTCATGCCAAATTAAAAGTCTCTCTCACACACTCACACTCACACTCTCTCTCACACACTCACTCTCACACTCACACTCTCTCTCTCACACTCTCTCTCTCACACACTCACACTCACACTCTCTCTCTCACACTCTCTCTCTCACACACTCACACTCACACTCACACTCACACTCTCT